>NC_056733.1:1588310074-1588925074 GCF_019279795.1 Protopterus annectens
TGTGCTGAAATGGCAGAGGCGTGGATCTTAATTGATGAGAAGGATAGGCCTTTGTCCAGCATCTCAGTTAAGTATTGTAAAATCTGAGGTGTGTTTGGGACAAGAGGGTCAAGGCTTTGAGCCTGGTTCCAGGCGCAGAATCTCTTCCATTTTTCTAAGTAAGATTTCCTGGTGCTAGGCCTCCTGGCCTCCAAAATGACATCCATAACAGCTTTAGAGAGAGGTGTTGCCTGTCTGACTAATGGATCTGCCATGCAGCTAGGTTTAGTGTTTTGAGCTGACTGTGCAGGATCTGATTGTTTTGTTGAGTCAGAAGGTGTGAAGTTTGAGGCAAAATCCATGGTGGGCCTTGAGCTAAGTTCTTTAAGATTGGGTACCAGTGCTGGCATGGCTAGTCTGGGGCAATCAGGATCATCTGCGTTTTTTTTTTGTCTGGCTTTTAAGAGTACCTTTGAAAGGAGAGGCAGTGGTGGGAAGGCATAGACTTTTAGGTTTTCCAACTGAATGAGAGAGCATCCACTTTCCATGCTTGTGTGTGCCAAGTCCTTGTGCAGAATTTTTGTAGTTGGCAATTTATTGGGGAGGCATAAAGATCTATGTCTGGGCATCCCCATTTTTGTGTTACCATGCTGAAGACTTGTGGATTCAATTTCCATTCGTGAGGGTCCATGATATTTCTGCTTAGATCGTCTGCCAGAGTATTTTTCCTTCCTGGCAGGAATTGTGCTTGCAGATGAACCTAAGTTAGAGCTGTGTTCCACAAGGTCATGGCTTGCCTGCACAGGGGATAAGAATGAGTGCCCCCTTGCTTGTTTATGTACCACATTACTGTGATGTTGTCTGTCCTTAATAGTAATTGTCCTGGATGCAGTAGGTCCTTGAAAGCTGTTAGGGCTGTTCGAACAGCCAACATCTCTTTTTGATTGATGTGAAGATGCATTTGGTCTGTGGTCCACTTGCCCTGAATACATTTTCCTGCCATGTGTGCTCCCCAGGCATAATACGAAGCATCTGTTGTTAGAGTCTGCCTGGCTGTGGATAGAGTGAAAGGCTGACCCTTGTTGAGGTGACATGCCTGTGCCCACCATCGAAACTCCTGTTGTAGGCAGGGAATTATTGGAATTACCTGCTTCTAAACTGTGAGAATGTTGAGTCCAAACACTTTTTAGGTGCCATTGTAATTTCCTCATATGCAGTCTGGCATATGGAATTAGCAGTATGCAGGATGCCATGAATCTCAGGGCCTGCAGAATCTTTCTTGCAGGGAGATGGGACTTCTTTGCTTGTAATTGAAAATATTGAGTCAGTTGTCCTTGTTTGTCTGGCATGAGGTAAGCCATCTGGGCCGTTGTATTTAAGCTGGCACCCAGGAATGTTATCTGCTGTGAGGGCACTAGTTTTGACTTCTTTTCATTTACTGTGTACCCTAGAGAAATTAGCAACCTTCTTACAAATGCCAGATGCTTTAGAAGAATGTCTTTTGTCTCTGCTTGGATGAGGCATTCGTCCAGGTATGGATATATTTGAATTCCTTTTTGTCTGCAATATGCAATTACTGGTGCCAGGCACTTTGTAAAGACCCTGGGTGGAGTAGATAAGCCAAAGGGCAGAGCAGAGAATTGGTAGTGCATTGTACCAGCTTTGAATCTGAGGTATCTTCTGCAATTTTGTCTGATAGGGACATGCAGGCATGCCTCTTTGAGGTCCAGAGTAACAAGCCAAGACTTCTTGCCCAGCATGGGAAGAAGCTGCTGTAGTGTCAACATTTTGAATTTCGGAACATCCAGGTAAGTATTTAGAGTTGAAAGGTTTAGAATGGGTCTCCAGGCTTTGTCCTTTCTGGGGACCAGGAATAGTCTGGAGTAAAATCCTTGTCCTTGTTCTTGCTGTGGTACCTTTTGAATAGCTCTCATGGCCATGAGGACTGAAATTTGTTTTTGAGCCTCTGCCCATTGATTTTGTGGCAGGTTTGACATTACTTTTAACCTTGGTAAAGTGTGAAAGTGGAATCTGTAACTGTGAGACACAATATTCAGCACCCATTTGTCTTGGGTGATAGTTTGCCAATTTTGAGAAAAAAGTGCTAGTTTTCCCCCTAAGGGTGCTGCCAAAAGGGGAGTGCTTGGCGTACGTAGGGGAAGTCATTGGGACGGTTTCCTGTAAGGTTGAGACTTGTCCTCACCTCCTTTTGGGGTTGCGGTGCCCCACTGTCGTTGTCTGTTAGAGCCTTGGGGTTGAGATCTGCCTCTTGGGCATCTGTACCTGCCTCTCTGTGGCCTGACACTAGAAAGGACCAATTCTTTGTAGGCCAATTTCTGCTAAATCGATGTGGCTGTACCTGTAAGAAATCTTTGACTGTTTGCATAGATTTAGCTTTATCCTCCATTTTCTTTAACACTTCTTCTGCCTTATCACCAAACAAGGTATCATGCTGTAAAGGAGCATCCAATAATTTTGCCTTAACATTATCAGGTAAACTCTGTTCTTTTAACCAAGCATGTCTTCGAATCACAGAACCTGTAACTGCGGCTCTACAAGAGGCCTCTAAAGAATCAAAACCACATTGCAGAGTATGTTTTCCCATCTGTTCAACTGCAAGCAATAAATCCTGCATTTCTTTATAGTCAGGGGCTTCTGAGCTGGCAAGCATTTTCTGTTTTAACTGAGCCATTAAATATTGTTGGTACTTAAGCATGTGAAACTGGCAATTTAAAGCCCTAACTGCTAATGTTGCAGAGGTGTAAACTTTCTTCCATCTATCCAATGCTCTGGAATATGTCAGAGGGGACTGGATTTTTTGCAATGGAAGCCTTAACCCCTTTGGGACCCTGGGAAATAGTTTCTGGATCAGCAGAAGGGTTTTTATAAAGAAACTTATGAGTCAGGGACTCTGTAATACCCATCTGGTTTAGCTGGTGCAGGGGGTAAAGAATCAGGAGATAAACTGGATTCAGAGAACACATCATCCACAATATCTAACACAGGCGGGATAGTTAGGGGCCTGTGCTGATGTAATAACAGGAAGTCCCTGAGCCTTTTCTTGGATTCTGAATACTCCTGACTTTCCCAATGGAAATGCTCCCTCATGGTATGCAAGGTCTCCCCAAAAGAATAATCCTCAGGAGGAGAGGCTGAAGGGATGGATTCTTTAGCATCAGAGTCCTCATAGGGGGGGTAGAGAGTATCCCTGGTCTGAAGAGGAATCAGAGGAAATGGAAACCTGATCAGAGGAATCATAGTCTGTGTCCTGCCTAGGCCTTTTTTCAGGAGGAGGATGGGAACCCCTGATTAGTGTAACGAGGTCTTCGGCCATTTTAAGCATTCGTTTCTTAGGCATGGAGGACTGTCCAGGAGAATGCTGTACTTGCTTCTTTGTCTTCAATGGTGTTTTCTCAAAACTGCGGTCGTCGGTTGATCCAACGGCATAGTATAATTGAATCTACGGCCAAAGTAGTGCAAAGCAAAATCAAAACGTCGTTTTATAGTGCGTTTGTTAAATCTAGCACAAAACCAACAACTAGTGACGTTGTGATCAGGGCCTAGGCATAGAATACAGTAAGAATGGAAGTCCTTATGAGGTATTTGCTTCCCACAAGAAATACAATTGTTAACTTTTTCTGACATTGGTCTGAGGCAAGAAAAAAGTTTCCCCAACGGGGTACTTAGCTTTATTGAAGACTTCGGATCTGAAATTAGACTTCGAAAATCTCAGGAGTCGGCCGACCGGCACTTGCGAACTGCTTTTACTTCGGGAACCACGCGGCAAGAAAGACTGAAGAAAATAGCGTCGGATGCATGTTTTATACCCCTAGCGCACTGACGTCAGGGAAGAAGCGACAGCAACCGACGCCGGACCAAGACTTTGGAACTCAGGCTGACTACAGGACTGCCTGAAGGCAGGATAACCCAAGTGTGATGACTGCAGCAGTGTAACACGATGAACATGTAATAAAACATTAAAACAGAAAATGGAAGTTTTCTTCTCCAAAGATAATTGATCTTCCCAACAAAAGGAAGCACAAACTGACCATTGATCCCTGGAAGCCTCAGAGGAGCATACTCTTCAGTGGTAGTAAATCTCTGAACAGCTTCACTCTCAAACTCGTCTTTTAGTTAGGTCAGTTCCAGCTGCCTGACAGTTTGGGTGTGTGAAAGATGCCCTAAAGCTTTAGCAGCTGGCTCGCTTTTAAATCTTTGGCAGGATATAAGCCATATAGCTAAGGCTACTGTAATGATTACACAGACCTTTTGAAACTGGGGGTGAATCCCACATTACGTAGAAGCAGAGTGAGTGCAGATCCTGAAGCAGCTGCTGAGGCGGAGGCTTAAATCAAAAGGTCATCCAAGTCAGCTCAATTCCTCAAAGCTGCTCTTTGTTTGGCTACTTTGCCTGAGAGCTGCAGGGAATCTGTTGCATCTAAAGCCCTCCATTGCTAAAAGAAAAAAATACGTATCATTTTGCACTTCTGCTAATTATTTTTACTGTATTTCATAAGACTCCTGTATTATTTATTACATTTCTTGCCCTTCAGTAGAGTTTCATAGCTGAATTATTTCAACTGTTGCTGTAGCACTTATTTATGTTTATTAGTTTTACACAACTATAGTATCTAGATTGTGTGGCTTCCCTGCTCTTCAGCTCTAAATCCAGCATTTTTACATTAAGGTGGTTGCCTGACTGCACTCTTGTGGCAGACATGTGCTGTAGCAAACCTATACGAGTTGGGAGATGATGGCAGAAAGCTTAGTGTGTTTACCAGATTGGTCTGCATATCCTGCTGTTGTAAATCTTGACCGGATGTTGCCCTTTTCATTCTTTCTCAACGTTTGGGTTATGGATCAGATGTCAGATCCAACTTGGCTGCATGCACCAGACTTTTGTATCCAACTTTCAAGCTCCTCCCTCTACCCATAATGCCCCAGTCAGCCTACAATACCTCAGATGAAGTTTACTAAATTACAGATCATAAAATACAGTAGGAAGAAGAAAATAACAGTAAAGCTGAGGCTCAAACCTGTAACAAAAAGGTTCCACGATATCCATAAGATCACTCCAGCAGATAAAAGGAAGGGGGGAAGAAGGTGAAAATGGACACATGCACAGTTATGGTGAGTACAACTTTAATTTTGGATGCTATCCTTTTCATTCTCTCTCAACATAAAGGACAAGAGTCCTCAGCTACGTAAATCTTGGGTGGCCCTCATAGAAGGATATTCCAGAGAACTGTCAAACCAAAAGCTGCGCTGCTTCTGGAGGTTAAAGTAGTTTGTAATGAGCAATAAAAGTATGAGGATTATACCAAGTAGCTGCTGTGCAAATGTCATGAATGGAAGCTCTAAACCAGAAGGCAGAAGAAGTGGCCATGGATCTAGTTGAATGTGCCTTAGGAGGCTTTGATAGGGAGAGGGCCTGTTGAGTATACACAAAAAAATGCAATCAGTAATCCATCTGGCCACTGTAACTTTAGAAACTAGTGATCCTAGTCTGTTCAGTGAGAAACAGAGAACGGGTCTCTCTCCTAAAATCCTTTGATCTGTGTAGATAAAAACTTAGTTGTCTATGTACATCTGAAAGATGTAGCATGTACTATCCCTTAGGGAAGACAGGTAAAGGAATTGTTTGATATTTGATTCAGACACTACTTTTGGTAAGAAGGATGGACTTGTTTGTAAAGTAACTATGTGAAAAACAATGTAAGGGGATTTGGAAGATGGAGCCTGGATTTTGGAAATTCACCTTGTACATCTAATGGCTACTAGGAATGCTGTTTTCTAAGGTCAGTTTTGCCTGAAGGTTTAAAGGGTGGTTGGGTCAACTCCTGAAGTACGAATGTCAAATCCCAAGGAGTTGACGCGTTTATATCACGCCATCGAAAGATGAAAATAGCGAACGCTATTTCATCAAACCTAAAATATCTAAACCACATAATATCGAACATTCACAGAAGCAATTTTTTTCCCCAAAGAAAAACTTCGCTATTCCGAAATGCACACACACAAACACAAGCACACCTAAAAAACATCAATCCACACACACATACACTTAAAATCCTACAACTAACCCTACACTAAACTGTACATACACTATCTATCCACTTACCTTAATCCAAACCCTAACCCTAAGGTCCGTCACTATTGCACACTCACCTAACCCGCGCCCTAACTCACTTATTTATTTATTTTATTGATTTAACATTTGTTAACCGGGAAAGTCCGACTTGGAACGAAGCCAATTTTCAGCGGAGGCCCGGGGAGAAAGGCTCCAGATGCAAAGCCACAGAACAAGCCAACCGAATTCTTTCCCTGGGAAAGAATTCGGTGCTCTGCAGCTTCGCTATTTTTAGCGTACGCTGAAAACAGGTCAATATTAGTACATTTGAAGTTTTAAAACTTGGATGTTCTGATATAGACCCAAGTTGACTTCACTGGAGCCCTAAATAAGAAGGTGCCTTTTACAACAGCCTTGCACAATTTGGAAGAAGCTAAAAAGGGATCTTTTTCACCTGAAAGAAAAAATGATATGGCTGCAAACTGTACTTTGTAGAAAAACTAGCAACATCCTGAAAAACAGAAGCTAAAAATTCCAGAACCGAAAATACAGAAGCAGTGAAAGGGTAAATTTTTGTAAAGAGCCTAAACTAAAAATGAAAATATTTTCCATTTATTCTTATAGATGCTCCTAGTAGAAGCTTTCTGGGAAGATAAGTGTGTGTATTAAACTGGGAAGGAAAGCCTGGGCTATCTAGCTACTAATGAAATTGTAAGTATTTTTCTTGGCTTTTTCGACTTTTTGTGCCTTTCGACTACTGTTTCTGCTTGTTTTATCAAAGTTTGCACTGTTTTTACTGTCTTTATAAGCTAAAACTGTTTACTGCACTTGCTAGTTTAAGTTTTGCCTAAAAGTTAAACTACAGGCTAATACACTCAAGTGTACTAGCTTTTGATAGCATTTAGTCGAAAATTATAGCATTTATTGTGTTTTCTGCCTTTCTGTAAAAAAACTTGAAAAAAACAAAAAATATCCTTGTTTTCCATACTTTCCTAACTAGTGTTCCAGAGACCAGATTTTGCTGATCCCTGGGCTTTGTCTTGGTTCCTGTGTTTGGTCAGGGGGGAGTTTCTTTACTCACCAGTGAGAGTGGGGAGTACTGAGCTGCCTGTTTGTCCTTAGAGGAGTGGTTTAAGGCAGTAACTTGTAGTCTATTGGCCATTTTGGGTCATTTCCTGTCTTTTCCAGCCCCTGCTATAAAGCGCGGAGTTGCCACTGTTGCACACTAGGGCAGCGCCGGTTAAGCAGATTTAAACTATTCGGGCTACCTAAAGTCCACTCTTCAAATTTTCCCTTAAAACTACCTTCCTCGAACTATACTACTGATCTAATCAGCGTATCCTATAACTAAAAAGATCATCTCTACTTGACTCCAAGTAGACTATTCTCTATCTGTTAAACCTAGCACTTGCTCCTACAGTACTTGTCACCTTGATACAGCACTCTTGTCATAGATAGTACCCCAAAAAGGCAACCCCCCATTTCTCGGTCACCCACATCCCCCGGAATCTCTTTTAAAGTTTTTTTGTCTATTCCTTCTAGCATGTCAAGGGATCAGTTGCTAGTGTCCTCTCCTGCTCAGCTGGTGAACCTGGGAATATTGAGGCAATGATACAATTGCCTCATGTACACAGACAACCCTCTCCTCCTCCCACAAAACACAAATACATGCGAGAGATGCAACTATACGGCCAAACTGGAGGCTGAGCTCTCTCAACATAGGACTGGCAAGACCAGTCAGGAGGAGAAGGTTACCACACACACTATAGACCCAGTCTCACATAGTACCATCACAACCTCAAATCATACACATAAACACACAAAGACATACTCGGAGGCTCTGATCAAAAATCTACCAAAACAGCAGAGGCCACCAAAGCAGACACCCAAACAATCACCACCTCAGAACACAACACCGGCAACACATAGACCTCACAGTCAGAGTGTCAAACAGTCACAGCCCTTAAGGCCAAACACAATGCCAGACACACTAGTCATTGGTGACTCCATAGACAGACACACTGACGTCCCGCTCACCAGACTGAGTAAGGAGAAGGTCACAGTAAGCTGCCTGTCGGGCGCTAGAATCCGCCACATAACGCAAGCACTCAGGTCTCTCAACAGCAGGTACAAATACGACTCAGTCATTGTCCACGCTGGTGTAAACGACCTGAGACGTACCTCCTTGGACTACATGAAGAGAGACATTGAGGAGCTCTCTGATTATGTAGCCCAGGCAGGTATGACCCTGACCTTGAGCAGTATAGTACAGTTTTGTACCTACCATAAATGTAGATGTTCGAAGATCCACATTGCTGCAGTCATAACCTGTGGGTAGTCCGCTGTCCTCGGTCGGCCCGAATACCAAAGTGTTAGGCTGGCGTCGGTCATGGTCGCTTAGATCTGACGTCAGTACGCCGTGGTACTAAAGCGCATGACCGACGTCATATCCTCAGTCTTTCTTGCCCCAGATGTCAGAAGGCCCTAAAAAGAAAGGCCATAGCCAAAAAACATCCAACCACCCATGTACAAACCATATCTACAACCCAAACCACACAACCACCTCAAACTACACTGGGGAAGGAGGGAGGGAAAATTGGACTGCAGCAATGTGGATCTTCGAACATCTACATTTATGGTAGGTACAAAACTGTACTATGTTCTTCATCTCACATTGCTGCAGTCATAACCTGTGGGTAGAATCCCAAAGCAAAGGGAAAGGGAGGTTGGCAAAATCATAAAGCATTGGGAGCTGCTAACATGCCCTGCAAAACTGCAGTGGCAAACCCAGCCCTAGATTTGGAATAAAGAGGGAGATGATAATGTTAAAGTGTGCACTGAACTCCAAGTAGCTGCCTCCAAAATATCTTTAGTAGCTACGCCCCTCAGAAAAGCAGTAGAAGTGGCAGTAGCCCTAGTGGAATGAGGTCTGATTCCAGCCGGAATCTCCTTACCATGATGAGAATAAAAAAAAGCAATACAATGATCAATCCACTTAGAAATAGTTTGTTTAGAAACAGGTCTCCCCTGAGTAGCCAAAGCAAAAGAAACAAACAATTGTTGAGACTGCCTGAACCCTTTAGTTCTGCTCAAATAATAACGCAACTGTCTGTGAATATCCAAAGAATGCAAAATCTTTTCCCCTTTATTTTGGGGATCAGCATAAAAAGTAGGCAGATGAATAGACTGGTTCAAGGCCACATTTGAGACCACTTTAGGCATGAAGGTAGGGTTAGTATGCAAAGAGACCCTGTCCTTATGAAATATTAGGAAGGGTTCAACTGCCATTAGAGCCTGTAAATCAGATACCCTTCTAGCAGACGTAATGGCCAACAAAAAAGCTGTCTTCCAAGACAAAAACTTCAACTCAGCTGTAGCTGCAGGTTCAAAAGGAGGTAAAGTGAGTTTCTCCAACACAAAACTGAGATCCCAGGAAGGAGTAGGAGCTCTATGTGGGGGTCTTATGTTCTTTGCCCCTCTAAGAAATTGCTTGAACAAAGGATGAAAGAATAAAGGTGGGTCACAGTCATAGTGAGCAGAAATGGCTGCAGCATGAACTTTTACAGAGGAGAAAGACAAACCTTTGTCTAATAGTTCTGTGAGATACTGAAGTGAAACACTCAAATTAGGTACTGAAACATCAAAGCACTTTGCTTTGCTCCAAAGAAAAAATCTCCTCCATTTATCAGCATAAACCTTCCTTGTACTAGGTCGCCTGGCCTCCAAAATAACATTCAAAACTTGTTGAGGAAGCTGCGACCCTCCAGGGTCTAGAACAGAATATGCCAGGCTGTCAGATGCAGGGACTGTATCCTGACATTGAGGAAATGATTGCCTGCCTGGGACAAAAGGTGTGGACTTGATGGCAAAGGCCAAGGAGGCTCCTGTACTAAACTCCTCAGTAGAGGGTACCAGTGCTGACGTGGCCAATCTGGAGCTATAAGAATCATGGAGGGCTTGTCCCGTCTGACCTTCAAGAGCACCTTGGGAAGAAGAGGCAGAGGAGGAAAGGCGTAGACGTGAAGATTGTTCCAACTGAATAATAGAGCATCCACTTTCCAAGCTTTTGGATGAAACATCTTTGTGCAAAACTTTGGTAGCTGGAAATTTAGAGGAGAAGCGAACAGATCTATGTCTGGAGTCCCCCAAAACACTGTCAACTGTCGAAATACATGAGGATCCAGTTTCCACTCGTGGGAATCCACCATCTGTCTGCTCAAAACATCCGCTAAGGAGTTCTGTGCTCCTGGCAGAAACCTTGCTTGAAGAGTGAGGTGCAGACTGAGAGCAGCCTCCCACAAAATCATAGCTTGCCTGCAAAGTGGGTACGAATGGGTTCCCCCTTGCTTGTTGATGTACCACATGACAGTTGTGTTGTCTGTTTGAATCAACACTTGTCCTGGGTGTAGTAGATCCTTGAAGGCCATCAATGCAAATTGGACTGCTAACATCTCCTTCATGTTGATATGCAAATGTTGAAGTCTGGCAGGCCACGTGTCTTGAACCCATTTTCCATTGAGGTGTGCTCCCCAAGCCTTGTCCGAGGCATCTGTCGTTAAGATCTGACTCTCCTCTGGTCGGGTCACAGAGAGTCCCTTGTTTAGGTGACATTCCTGAGCCCACCACAAAAATTCCTTTTGAATGCAAGGTATTATCTGAATGACAATGTCCAAATCGTGGCAGTGTTGAGTCCATACACTCTTGAGATACCATTGTAACTTCCTCATATGCAGCTTGGCATTGGGAAGCACCAGAATACAAGATGTCATGAACCCCAAGGCTTGAAGGACTGTCCTTGCAGTCAGCCTGGACAGGTGAGACAATTGTTGGAAGTAAAGGGAAAGATTTCTTTGCTTGTCCGGGGTCAAAAACGCCATCTGAGAGGCTGTATTCAGTCTCACACCCAGAAAGCACATGTCCTAAGAGGGTACTAGACTGGACTTTATTTCGTTCACAGAATACCCTAGGCACCTTAACACTGCCATAACATACTGAAGATGGTGAAGTAGCTTGTCTTTGTCTTGAGCAAGAATCAGGCAATCGTCCAAGTAAGGATAAATTTGTATTCCTCTTAACCTGAAGAAGGCTATCACCGGAGCCAGAACCTTTGTGAATACCCTGGGCGCAGTAGATAAGCCAAAGGGCAATGCAGAGAACTGATAATGTACAGTCCCAGCCCGAAAACGCAGGAATCTCCTGCAGCTTGGCCTGATAGGAATATGAAGATAAGCCTCCTTGAGATCCAGAGTTAGCATCCAGTGATCTTTGCCCAGCATAGGTAGAAGTTGTTGCAAAGTCAACATTTTGAATTTTGGAATGTCCAGGTATGTGTTGAGAATAGACAAATCCAGAATTGGCCTCCAAGTGTCTCCCTTCTTTGGTACAAGAAACAGGCGAGAATAAAATCCTAGGCCCACCTCTAATGGAGGAACCTGCTGGATAGCTCCCATTTGAAGAAGTAAAGAAATCTGTTTGTGAGCCTCTGCCTTTTGCTGAGGAGGAACGTCTGGCATGCCTTTGAAAGGGGGCAATGTGTGGAAATAAAACTTGTAGCCTCGGTTTATAATGTCCAACACCCATTTGTCCTGGGTGACAAAGCCAATTTTGCCTGAAAAGTGCCAACTTTCCCCCTAGAGGAGTTGCCAGACAAGAAGGATCGGGCAGCTGAAGATGCAGGTCATTGGGTCTGTTCTGAAAGGACTGGCCCCTGCCTTCACCAGCAGACTGCGCAGGGGAACTCCACGTCCTAGGCCTAAAAGAACCCTGTGCATGAGCTCTGCCCCTACCACGTCTAGATCTGCCCCTAGACTGTAAATCAGAAGAAGGGTAAGCCCATCCCTTAGTAGGCCAATTTCTGCTAAACTTAGGGGGCTGCACTTGTAAGAAATCTTTAACAGTCTGCATAGACTTAGCTTTGTCCTCCATTTTCTTCAAGACTGACTCCACAGGAGAACCAAACAAAACTTCAGACTGAAGGGGAGCATCCAAAATTCGAGCTTTAACATGCTCTGACAAGTTCTGATCCTTAAGCCAAGCGTGCCTACGAATAACTGATCCAGTGGCAGCCACCCTAGAAGAGGCCTGCAAAGCATCAAAACCACACTGCAACGAATGCTTACCCACCTGATCAGAGGCATGAACCAAATCCTGTAATTCTTTACACTCTATGCCCTCTGCTAAAGCATTCACCTTAGATTTCAATTGACTAAGAAGAAAATTCTGGTATTTCAGCATATGAAACTGGCAATTTAAAGCTCTCATTGCAAGAGTGGAAGAGGTGAACACTTTTTTACCCCACCTATCCAGAGCTCTAGAGTCCTTATCCATAGGAACTGGATTCTTTACAACAGAAGCCCTGACACCCTTAGGTCCCTGGATAATAGTTTCAGGGTCCGCCCTAGGGCTTTTATACAAATATTTATGAGCCTCTGGCACCCTGTAATACCTGTCTGGCTTAACTGGGGCAGGAGGCAAAGAGTCTGGATTAAGTGAAGCCTCAGAGAAAACATCCTGTACAACATCTAAAACCGGAGGTATAGCCAAGGGCCTATGTTGTGGTAAAAACAAGAATTCCCTAAGCCTCTTTCGGGAATCTGAGAAATCCTGACCTTCCCATTTAAAATGCTCCCTCATGGAATGCAGGGTTTCTGAAAAAGAAAAATCCTCTGGAGGGGAAGCAGAGGGACTAGAATCCTCTGCGTCAGAATCAGAATAAGGGGGAAAATCCTGAATGTCTTCAGCCGAAGACTCTGAATAATCTGAAGAATGTTCCAATCCTTCCACCTCTGGCTCCACCCTAGGCCTCTTATCTGGAGGGGGCATAGAACCTCTAATCAAGGTAATTAAATCTTCTGCCATTTTAAGCATGTGTTTTTTAGGCACAGAACCTGCAGAACTAGGACTGACGCCAGAGGAAGACAAACCAGGCCTGGCCTTTGAAGGTACCCTAGAGACAGAGGGAGCAGGCCTAACCACCTTATGCAAAGAAGGGAGCACAGCAACCTGAGAGGCCCCCTCAGCCTGACCTGACTCCTGAGAGGCCACATCTTGCAAAACTAAAGGTTCCCCCTGAGACTCAACTGAAACCTCGGCCGGATCCACAGACTCCACCGTGGTCTCTAAAGAACCGGCGTCCGGAACGGACTACTCATCCTGCCTGGATTTCAAAGATTTCTCCTTGCGCTTCTTCGCGGTAGCGGGCGTCAGAGGATCCGACGGCATATTATAATTACACCGCTTACCGAAGACAAGCCTAGCACAATCTAACCTACGCTTAATAGTGCGCTTATTAAATTTAGCACAAAAGCGACACCCGACTACGTCGTGCTCAGGCCCCAAACAAGGAATACAAAGAGTGGTAATCCCTATGAGGTATCTGTTTCCCACAAGAAATACAATTATTCACTTTTTCTGACATCCGGATTTAACTGAGGCAAGAAAAGACGAAAATATTCCCCAACGGGGTACTTAGCCCAACTTGGTCTTCGGTCTGAAACTCAGAATACGAAAATTTCAGGACGCCGAACGGCACTTGCAAACGCTGCTTCTGCTTCGGACCATGCGGCAAGAAAGACTGAGGATATGACGTCGGTCATGCGCTTTAGTACCACGGCGTACTGACGTCAGATCTAAGTGACCATGACCGACGCCAGCCTAACACTTTGGTATTCGGGCCGACTGAGGACAGCGGACTACCCACAGGTTATGACTGCAACAATGTGAGATGAAGAACATCCTACCTTCACCAAGAATGATGCCACAATACAGAGATAAGATGATCAGCTTTAACAATTGGCTTAAACACTGGTGTCATTCAAAGGGGATCCAGTGTCTGTCTGCCTGGGATGACATGCTGGACAAGCCACGCTGCTTCGCAAGGGACGGCTTGCACCTGTCACCCCTGGGATTCCGGATACTGGCAAAGGCTCTTGCCACCCCCATAGTGCCTTTTTTAGGCAAGGCTCAAATTCTAAACCTACCACCCTAGAACACAAAAAAGGAAAAAACTAAGGGTAATGCTGCTCAATGCCAGAAGTCTGAATCTCAAAATGCACGCACTGGAGGCCCTTCTCAGTATGGAGAACATCGATGTCTGTGCTGTGACAGAAACCTGGTTCAAGGCTCCTGAGAGCACCCCAGCACTATCAGGTTTTACCTCATATCATGCGTCGGCCCCAAAATCCGGACAATACCAAGAAAGGAGGGGGTATCCATATTCATCAAGGACACCCACACCTCAAGACTGGTGGCAACGCATGATGCATCGGAGACCATCCAGGTGCAATTAACCATAGGCAAGACTGCTCTGCAAATTGTAGCATGTTACAGGCCACCCTCACAAACTCAGGAACCTCACATAGCCTTCCTGAAAACACTAGAGGGATAAATGTATCACCAAACACCATCATACTAGGTGACTTCAATTACCCTAATATAGACTGGAAACACTACTCAAGCCCAAACACCCTAGCCCAAAAGTTCCTGGAATTCATAAACTCAAATGCCATGGAACAACTAGTCACCATCCCCACAAGGGAGATAACATACTTGATCTCATCATCACGAACATGGGAGCACAATGTTCAACACCGAAGTATACCCCTCACTGGTGAGATCAGATCACAAACTAATCTCGCTGGAGGTCCTCATCCCACCCCACCTGAAATAAAAAGACCACAGTAAAGAACTTCGAAGCCGACTTCACACTTCTAAAGACTAGTGTGGTCTCCTTTAAGGCCCCGAGCGGAAAACAGTACTCAAGCCGCTGAATCACTTACAAATGCCTTCTACCAGCACCTGCAGGACTGCATGGATAAGGCAATCCCAAGCAAAACAAAGACTCTTTGTACCAAAGGCAAGCGTCCAGTCTGGTGGACCCCAGCCATAAACAAACTCTACAACAAAAGGAGGAAGCTACTACAAGATAGAGCAAAATCCTTAAAAGGTAAGACACCCTTGATCACTATAAGTAAAAAACTAAGAGCTCTCATAAAATCATCCAAAGCAAATTTTGAGAGAAAAATAGCTAAAGACTCAAAAGACAATCATAAGGCCTTCTTTAGCTATGTTAGAAACCTGGGAGGAAACTCCCAGATATGCTCAGAACTAGTTCAAAATGATGTGAAGATTACTGATCTTACAGACATTGCCAACATACTGGCTGACAGGTTCAGTGCAAACTTCTCCCCCCTCCTCCCCAAAAGGAGAGATATCTATACCAAACGATTGCAGCCCCCCAAACATCTCCAACGCCCAAGTGAGAACTGCTCTCTCCAAAGCAAAAAACACAGCATCCATGGGACCTGATGGTGTCCCCTGCTGTGTGCTCCACGAACTCAATGAGGAATTAAACCCACAGCTAGGACAGCTGTTTAATCAAAGTCTTACCTCTGGATACGTACCCAGGGAGTGGCGCACTGCAACTGTGGTCCCACTTCACAAAGGCGGTGCCTCCACCGACCCTGGAAATTACCGGCCCATTAGCTTGACAAGCCTTATCTGCAAAGCCATGGAGAGGATCATAATGGACCTCATAAATAAAGACATAGGGAATTTGCAGACTTTGGATCCAACCCAGTTTGGCTTTGTCAAAGGCAGATCATGCCTTTTAAACTTGGTTGACTTTTTGAAACAGTCACCAAAGCCATTGATGAGGAAAGGCAGTCCATACAGCCTACCTCGATCTGGCGAAGGCCTTGATACAATACCCCACTCGGGTATCATTGAAAAACTCATCAGCTTAAATGTTAATCCATACATCACAAGATGGGTTGCAAACTGGCTGAGTGACAGAACCCACAGGGTCAGAGTTGCTGGCGCCATGTCAGACTCAAAGCCTGTCACAAGTGGTGTCCCACAGGGCTCAGTCCTGGGCCCACTCTTGTTTGGCATCTACTTTTCCAAGTACAAGCAAACACAGGAGGGTTATGGCTGACAAAGTTTGCAGATGACTGCAAACTGGGCGCCATAGTAGAAAACACATCTGACACAGATATCCTTCAGAAGGGTCTCACAGAAATGGATAACTGGTGCCAGAGCCATGGCCTAAAGTTAAATGCCAAAAAATGCATAGTCATACCCTTCGGGAAAAACAAGGTTACCCCTAGCTACCAAATAGGTGGCAATCCACTGAGCACAGAAGAAGTTATCAGGGACCTGGGGACCCAGGTTGATAGTAGTCTGTCATTCGACACCCATGTAGCTAAAGTAGTTAGGAAGACCTTCTACATTGCCCACCTTATCATGAAGGGATTCTCATCTAGATCAAGGGAGGTCATAGTCTCCCTTTACTCATCACTCATCAGACCAATGATTGAGTACAATGCCCCATTCGGAATGTATCTGACCAGACACTTGCAGCAGACGGAGAGGCCACAAAAGTTCCTCACCAAAAGGATAAAGGGTCTCAAAAATCTGTCCTATGCTGCCCGACTGAAAGAACTCCAGCTCTATTCAGTCGCTTATCGCTTGCTCAGAGGTGACCTTTGCCTAACATACAAGGCCATGTCAAACCCAGATTTGATGAATATGCTTCACCTCAAAAAATCTAGATCCATCAGAGCCACAAGGGCGGGAGACTTAAACCTCGACACGGCTATTAATAGGACGTGCTGGAGGGATAGATTCATCACCCAAAGACTCCCTATGCTGTGGAACAAAATCCCGGTATATGTGAGGCAGAGCACCTCGCTGGCCTTGTTCAAGAGAAATCTTGACCAATGGATGGGAGATCGCAGATATACCCCAGGGATTACCTCAGTGTCACTGCTCGACAGAGGCACAGCAAAATAATGGGTATAGTTCCCCATACTAAAGGGGTGGCGTAAGCCACAAAACGATGGGCTAGGCTTGTAAATGCCCTCGGGCAGACAGCCTAGTATGAACCTATGAACCTATAAGAAACCATGCAGTTAGTTTGAAGCCTGGAATATTGAGATGCTTCATCGCCGAAGGATGAAAACAAAAAAGGGGTCCAGTAAACACTGTGGATATCGAAGATGAGACCAAAGGAAGGGTAATCACACTTGGTGAGGCCAGAAAGGGGCAATGAGTACAACTCAGAACTTCAATCAGTGAGCTTTCTGTAAGAATTTTGGAACTAGAGGTGATGGGGGATAGGCATGAGAGAGACTGGAGGGCCAAACGTGAACTACAGCATCTCTCAGAGAAACCCAGAGGGGGAATTAGAGCAAAATACCTGCTGCACTTGTTTTGGACAGATGCAAAGAGATCATAGCAAGGTTGGCCCCAACAATGGAAAATCCTATCCACCACTTAAACCACATGTGAGATAAAAAAAAAAATGGACCTGCTGAATCTGTCTGCCAGTATGCTGAATTTCTCTGGAATGTGCATTGGCATAAGAAAGATGTTAAGAGATTCCCACTGCCAAACTCTCACTGCCTCCCGACAAAGGGGATAAGATAGGGTTCCCGTTGCTTGATGATGTATCAGAGCACAGATATATCGGTTTGTATCACAATGGTCCATAGAAGGAGAAAGTACAGTTTTGTACCTACCATAAATGTAGATGTTCGAAGATCCACATTGCTGCAGTCCTAACACTAGGGTAGTCCGCTGTCCCAGTCGGCCCGAATACCAAAGTATAAGGCTGACGTCGGTCAAGGCGCATTTGTCTGACATCAGGACGTCAGGGTACAAATGCGCATGACCGACGTCATATCCTCAGTCTTTTCTTGCCCCAGATGTCAGAAGACCCTAAAAAGATAAGGCCAAAACCAAAAAACACTAAAACACTCCTGTGCCTAAAATATGTACAATATATACAAATGTACAAAAAATAGAACCTCACCCACACAACCACCCCTAAACACAGAGGGGAAGGAGGGAGGGAAAATTGGACTGCAGCAATGTGGATCTTCGAACATCTACATTTATGGTAGGTACAAAACTGTACTATGTTCTTCATCTCACATTGCTGCAGTCCTAACACTTGGGTAGAATCCCAAAGCAGAGGTAAGGGAGGATGGCTAAACTATAATGAAGCAGGAGCTGCCAAAATGCCCTGCAACACAGCAGTGGCAAAACCAGCCCTGGACTTAGAATAGAGAGGAAGGTGGTAATGCTTGGAGAAAGTATGCACTGAACTCCAAGTAGCTGCCTCCAAAATATCCTTAGTTGCCACCCCTTAGAAATGCTGTTGAAGTGGCAGTAGCCCTAGTGGAATGAGGCCTAATCCCAGCTGGAATCTCCTTGCCATGATGGGAGTAACAGAATGCAATGCAAAACCCAATCCACTTAGATATAGTTTGTTTTGACACAGGCTTGCCCTGAGAACTCAAAGCAAAAGAAACAAACAACTGCTGAGACTGCCTAAAATCCCTAGTCCTGCTTAAATAATAACGCAACTGCCTGTGTACATCTAAAGTGTGCAAAATCTTTTCCCCCTTATTTTGGGGATCTGCATAAAAAGTAGGCAAATGAATAGTTTGGTTTAAAGCCACACTAGAAACCACCTTAGGCATAAATGAAGGATTAGTACGTAATGATACCCTATCCTTATGAAAAATCAAAAAAGGCTCCACCGCCATAAGGGCCTGCAATTCAGAAACCCTTCTTGCAGAAGTAATGGCCAACAAAAAAGCAGTCTTCCATGACAAGTATTTCAATTCAGCAGTAGCCGTAGGCTCAAAAGGTTGTAGAGTAAGTTTCTCCAACACAAAATTGAGGTCCCAAGCAGGAGTAGGAGCTCTTCGTGGGGGTCTTATATTCTTTGCCCCTCTAAGAAATTGCTTGAACAAAGGATGAGAAAACAATGGTGGGTCACAATCATAGTGAGCTGAAATTGCTGCAGCATGAATCTTAATGGAAGAGAAAGACAAACCTTTGTCCAATAGCTCAGTAAGATATTGAAGAGCCACACTCAAATTAGGCTCAGAAACATCCAAATCCTTTGCTGCACTCCAAAATAAAAATCTCTTCCATTTTTCTGCATACACTTTACGTGTACTAGGTCTTCTGGCTTCCATAATCACATTCAAAACTTGTTGAGGAAGTTGAGACCTGCTGTGGTTCAAAACAGAATATGCCAGGCTGTTAGATGAAGAGAGTGAAGCTTGACATTGAGTAGATGACCGTCCCTCTGAGACAAAAGGTGTGGAATTAAAGGTAAAGGCCATGGAGGCTTTCTTACCAGATTCCTCAGTAATGGGTACCAGTGTTGCCGAGGCCAATCTGGAGCTATCAAAATCATCCTTGGCTTGTCTTGTCTGACCTTTAGGAGTACCTTTGGGAGGAGAGGCAGAGGTGGAAAGGCATACACATGAAGATTTTCCCAACTGAACGAAAGAGCATCCACTTTCCAAGCTGTGTGATGAAAACTTTTCGTGCAAAACTTTGGCAGCTGGTGGTTTAGTGGAGAAGCGAACAGATCTATGTCTGGAGTTCCCCATGACACTGTCAATTTTTGAAATACATGAAGATCCAGTTTCCACTCGTGGGGATCCATGATTCGCCTGCTTAATACATCTGCTAAGGAGTTCTGTGCTCCTGGCAGAAACCTTGCCTGAAGAGTAAGCTGCAAGCTGAGCGCAGTCTCCCACAAAATCATTGCTTGCCTGCATAGAGGATAAGAATGTGTTCCCCCTTGCTTGTTGATGTACCACATGACAGTTGTGTTGTCTGTTAGAATCAACACCTGCCCTGGAAGAAGTAACTCCTTGAAAGCCATCAATGCAAACTGGACTGCTAACATCTCCTTCATGTTGATATGTAGATGCTGTAGTCTGGCAGGCCACTTGTCTTGTATCCACTTTCCATTCAGATGAGCTCCCAAGCTATGTCTGAGGCATCTGTCGTTAGAATCTGACTCGCCTCTGGCCGGGTCACAGAGAGTCCCTTGTTTAGGTGACATTCCTGAGCCCACCACAAAAATTCCTTTTGAATGCAAGGTATTATTTGAATGACAGTGTCCAGATCCTGGCAGTGCTGTGTCCATACATTTTTGAGATACCATTGTAGCTTCCTCATATGCAGTTTGGCATTGGGAAGCACCAGAATACAAGATGCCATAAACCCTAATGCTTGAAGGACTGTCCTTGCAGTCAGCACGGACTGATGAGATAGTTGATGGAAGTAAAGGGATAGACTCTTTTGTTTGTCCGGGGTTAAAAGGCCATCTGGGCTGCTGTATTCAGTCTCACACCCAGAAAGCACATGTCTTGAGAGGGTACTAGACTGGACTTTATTTCGTTCACAGAATACCCCAGGCATCTTAGCACTGCTATCACATATTCCAGATGCTGAAGAAGCTCGTCCTTTTCTTGAGCCAAAATCAGACAGTCGTCCAAGTAAGGATAGATTTGTATTCCTTTTAGCCTGAAAAAGCTACAACTGGAGCCAGAACTTTGTGAATACTCTGGGCTGTAGATAAGCCAAAGGGCAATGCAGAGAACTGATAATGGGAATTTCCAGCTCGAAACACAGATACTTCCTGCACCTGAGTCTGATAGGCACATGAAGGTAAGCCTCCTTGAGATCTAAAGTTACCATCCAGTGATCTTTGCCCAGCAGAGGTAAAAGCTGTTGTAACGTCAACATTTTGAACTTGGGAATGTCCAAATAAGTGTTGAGGATAGACAAATCCAAAATTGGTCTCCACGTGTTCCCCTTTTTTGGTACTAGGAACAGGCGAGAATAAAATCCTAGGCCCCTTTCCAGCACAGGAACCGGCTGAATGGCCCCTATCTGGAGCAACAGAGAAATTTGCTTGTGAGCCTCTTTTCTTTGTATAGGAGGAATGTCTGGCATGCCTTTGAAAGGAGGCAAGGTATGGAAATAAAACCTGTAACCGTGGTGAACGATATCCAATACCCATCTGTCTTGGGTAATAACACTCCAGTTTTCTTTGAAAAGTGCTAGCCTTCCTCCCAAAGGTGCTGCCAGACGAGAAGGCTCTGGCAGCTGAAAAGGCAAGTCATTGGGTCTGCTTACGAAAGGACTGACCCCTGCCCTCACCCGAAGACTGGGCAGGCGAACTGCCTGTTCTAGGCCTAAAAGAACCTTGAGCTCTGCCCCTACCACGTCTAGATCTACCCCTAGACTGAGAATCATAAGAAGGAAAAGTCCACCCCTTAGTAGGCCAATTTCTACTAAACTTTGGAGGCTGAACCTGCAAAAAATCTTTAACAGTCTGCATAGACTTAACCTTGTCCTCCATTTTCTTTAAAACTGCGTCCACAGGCGCACCAAATAACACATCAGATTGTAAAGGAGCATCTAAAATCCTTGTCTTTACATGTTCAGCTAAATTCTGATCCCTGAGCCAGGCGTGCCTGCGAAGAACAGAACCAGTGGCTGCCACCCTCGAAGAGGCCTGTACAGCATCAAAACCACATTGCAAGGAATGCTTACCCACCTGTTCAGAAACATGAACTAAATCCTGCAACTCTTTACACTCAATACCTTCCGCCAGAGCATCTACCTTAGACTTCAATTGTGAAAGGAGATAATTTTGGTATTTCAACATGTGAAACTGGCAATTCAAAGCCCTCATGGCTAAAGTGGAAGAAGTATACACCTTTTTCCCCCATCTATCCAAAGCCCTTGCCTCTTTATCAGAAGGAACAGGATTTTTAACAACAGAAGCCTTAACACCTTTAGGGCCCTGAGAAACAGTTTCTGGGTCTGCCCTAGGACTCTTAAAAGATACTTATGAGCTTCAGGCACCCTATAATACCTGTCCGGTTTAACTGGGGCAGGAGGCAAAGAATCAGGGTTCAGGGAAGCCTCTGCAAAAACATCCTCTACCACATCCAGAACAGGAGGTATAGCTAAAGGCCTATGCTGGGGTAGAAACAAAAATTCCCTAAGCCTTTTCCTAGAATCAGAGAAATCTTGACCTTCCCATTTAAAATGCTCCCTCATGGAATGAAGGGTCTCTGAAAAAGAAAAATCCTCAGGAGGAGAAGCCGAAGGTGTAGAGTCATCTACATCAGAATCAGAATAAGGAGGATACTCCTGCAAGTCTTCAGCCGAAGACTCAGAAGCCTCCGAACACTGCTCAAAACTCTCAAGCTCAGGTTCCACCCTAGGCCTCTTATCAGGGGGGGGGTATAGAACCTCTAATCATAGTAATCAAATCTTCTGCCATTTTAAGCATATGTTTCTTAGGCAGAGACCCTGAAGAACTAGGGAGACCCCACAGAAGTTAACCCTGGCCTGCCTCTAGAAGGAGCCTTGGAAACAGAAGGGGAGGGCCTAACCACCTTAGGAAGGGAGGGGAGAACAGCTACCTGAGAAGCCCCTTCAGCCTGGCCTACCTCCTGAGAGGACACATCTTGTAACAGTAAAGTCTCTCCTGAGAATCCAAAGGAACTTCTGGTAGAACCACCGGCTCCACCGAGCCCTCTAAAGAACCGACGTCCGGGACAGACGGTTCTTCCACCCTAGGCTTCGCTGCTTTGTCCTTGCGCTTTTTAGGCGGCGTCGGAGCATACTGACGGCATGTTGTAATTACAACGCTTCCCAAAACTAACCTGGCACAATCTAATCTTCTCTTAATAGTGCGTTTGTTAAATCTAGCACAAGAGCGACAGCCAACAACGTCGTGCTCAAGCCCTAAGCAAGGTATACACAATGTATGGTAATCTCTATGAGGTATCTGTTTCCCACAAGAAATACAGTTATTCACTTTTTCTGACATCCGGTTAAATACTGAGGCAAGAAAAACAAAATATTCCCCAACGGGGTACTTAGCCAACTTTGATTCGGTCTGAAACTCCGACTTCAGAAAATTTCAGAACGCCAACCTGCACTCGCAATACTGCTTCTGCATCGGACCATGCGGCAAAAAAGACTGAGGATATGACGTCGGTCATGCGCATTTGTACCCTGACGTCCTGATGTCAGACAAATGCGCCTTGACCGACGTCAGCCTTATACTTTGGTATTCGGGCCGACTGGGACAGCGGACTACCCTAGTGTTAGGACTGCAGCAATGTGAGATGAAGAACATCATCTTGAAAGGTCTGCAACACTAATAAAACTGCTCTCATCTAGACATTGATGTGTAAATTGGTCTCTTGGGGGGGGGGGGGACCATACACCTTGGATGTCCATCCCATGAAATGCCCCATCCCACTCCAACTGGGAGGCATGCTCAGGTAAATCTCATCAAACTGAATCCATAAATGAAGATGACTTTTGTATACTCAAGCGAGTTTGACTGGGAAGGATAGAGGATGTTGCAGAACAGATCACTAAACAGCTACAGTTCACTAGAGAAAATGCATACAGAAACATGCCATAGGAAAGTACAGTTGTGTACACTTACCATAAATGTAGATGTTAGAGTGTATTCACTGTTGCAATCACCTGTGGGTTACCCCTGCTGTGGTAGCCCTCGGCCGGGCCAAATACCAGAGTCAATGTTTTTCTGTGTTGGCTGCTGTCGCCTGTAGTCTGAAGTCAGGTCGTCAGTGCTATAAAGCAAGGCAGCCGAGGTCATTACATCAGATTTTCTTAACCTAACCCATCAGAAGCCCAAGGAAATATGGTAAAGTGGTCTTTGTGGCTAAAAACCACTGTGAAAAGCTTATATCCCCCTATGGAAAGAGGATATAAGGGGGAAGGAGGGAGGGAAACCAGGACTGCAACAGTGAATACACTAGGACATCTACATTTATGGTAAGTGTACACAACTGTTCTACATTCTTCATGTTTCAATGTTGCAATCATCATCTGTGGGAGGATTCACAAAGCTGAGGAGAGGGGTGGAAGGATTAGAGACCTAGGCATGGGTCAGCATGCCCTGCAGGACTGCAGAGAAAAACCCTGTCCTAGCCTTAGAGAAAAAGGGTAGGTGGTAATGCTTTGTAAAGGTATGGACAGAAGTCCAGGTGGCAGCTTCTAAGATGTCCCTGTTGGGAACTCCTCTGAGGAATGCTGTGGAAGTGGAGGCTGCCCTAGTGGAATGGGTATGAATAGACCTAGGGGGAGGTTTCCCATGTAGTCTGTAGCAAAAATGGATACAGTGTGATATCCATTTGGAAAAGGTTTGCTTGAAAATGGGCTTCCCCTCTGCCCCTGGGGCAAAGCTGACAAGAAGCTGGTTAGTTTTTCTCAAGGGTTTACTACAGTCCAGGTAGTATCTGAGCTGTTTGTGCACGTCTAGTGAGTCCAGAATTCTTTCCCCCTTGTTTTGATGATTAGGAAAGAAGGTGGGTAAATGTATGGCCTTGGTTGAGGGTCACATCAGATAGCACACCTTGGGCATAAATGAGGGTTTAGTCCTCAGGGAGACCCTGTCTGCATGTAAAATGATGAAGGGCTCAACGGCTATGAGTGCCTGAAGTTCTGAAACCCTTCTGGCTGAGGTAATAGCTAGTAGGAAAGCAGTCTTCCAGGAGAGGTATCTCAATTCTGCTGTAGCAGCAGGTATGAATGGTGGCAAGGTTAGTTTTTCTAAAACATAGTTCAAGTCCCAGGCTGGCGTGGGTGGCCTTCTGGGAGGTCTGATATTAGAAGCCCCTCTGAGGAATTGTTTAATCAAAGGATGTGAGAAGAGAGGCTGGTC
Source organism: Protopterus annectens (assembly GCF_019279795.1). Taxonomy (NCBI): domain Eukaryota; kingdom Metazoa; phylum Chordata; order Ceratodontiformes; family Protopteridae; genus Protopterus; species Protopterus annectens. The sequence goes on from NC_056733.1 coordinate 1,588,334,659, forward strand.
TGTATCGAAATGAGCTGAAATGGCTGAGGCATGGATTTTAACAAAAGAGAAGGAAATGCTACTATTGAGCAACTCGGCTAGGTAGTCCAGGATAAGAGGGATGGAAGGTTGTGAGGTACTACCCCCCAGGAGCAGAATCTTTTTCATTTCCCTGTGTAAGATTTTCTGGTGCTGGGCCTTCTGGCCTCTGTGATTATGTCTAGGACCGGTTTGCTTAACTGGGGCCCCTTGTTTGCTTTTAAAGTATTAGCCATGCTGAGAGTTTGAGAGTCTGCAAGTCTGGGTGCAGCATTCCCCCCCCCCCCCCCCAATCTGGTTCAATAAGTCTGAGATCAAGGGAAGCTGCCTGGGAGGCTGTAATGTCAGGCTGTGCAGTAAGGGGTATCAATGCGGTCTGGGTCAATCTGGAGGAATGAGGATGGCCTTAGTTCTCTCCTCCCTTATCTTATTAGTACCTTGAGAATAAGAGGCAGAGGAGGGAATGTGTACACAAAGGAGGAGTTCCAGGAGAAGGTCAAGGCATCCACCTTCCATGCAAGGTGGTGATGCTCTCTGGTACATAATTTTTTCAGCTGGTGGTTGAGGTGTGAAGCAAAGAGATCCACCATCCACCTCCGGAGTTCCCCACTCTTAGGTTCATAGGTTCATACTAGGCTATCTGCCCAAGGGCATTTATAAGCCTAGCCAGAGTTTTGTGGCTTTCGCCACCCCTTTAGTTTGGAGGATACTATGCCCATTATTTTGCTGTGCCTCTGTCAAGCAGTGACACTGAGATAATCCCTGGGGTATATCTGCGATCTCCCATCCATTGGTCAAGATTTCTCTTGAACAAAACCAGCGAGGTGCTCTGCCTCACATGTACTGGGATTTTGTTCCACAGCATAGGGAGTCTCTGGGTGATGAATCTGTCCCTCCAGCACATCCTATTAATAACCGTGTCAAGGTTTAAGTCTCCCGCCCTTGTATGACTTGCAAAAAGATTTTTCTGTGGAGCTGTCATACGTGGGGGTCCAGTACGTTTCTGCTTAGGTGGTCTGCCAGGGTGTTGTTGATCCTTGGTAGGTAATGGGCAATTAGGTGTAATCCCATGGAGGAGGCTGTCAGCCAGAGGTTCATGGCTAGCCTGCACAGAGGGTAAAGATTGGGTCCCTCCATATTTCTTGATGTACCAGATTACTGTGGTGTCTGTTTTGATAAGGAGAACCCCTGGCCTGAGATGGGGTCTGAAGGATGTCAGAGCCTTTAGTACTGCCATCATTTCCTTCTGATTGATCTTTAAGGGAAGGTGCTGGGCACCACAAAGACCTTGGGTGCACCTGCCAGCTAGCTGAGCGCCCCAAGCAATGTCTGAGGCTTCGGTGGTGACGGTCTGCCTGGTAAGGCAGAGGATGAAGGGAAGACTCTTGTTCTTGGCACAGGCCCCTGCCCACCAGAGAAACTCTATCCTTATACAGGGGATCAGAATGAGAGAGATCTTTAGAGGCTGAGAGTGTTGACACCAAAGGTTCTTTAGATACCACTGAAGTTTCCTCATGTGAAGCTTGGCCAGAGGAATTAGAAGAATGCAAGATGCCATGTACCCCAAGGCTCGCAGGAACTTCCTCGCACTGAGGTGAGTTCTGGAAGCCAGCTGGGTAAAGTAGAGAGGCAAGAAGCTCTGCTTTTCTGGGAACAGAAAGGCCATTTGGGATGCTGTGTCCAGCAGTGTTCCCAAGGTAATGATCTTCCTGGAGGGTGTTTGCTTTGATTTCTTCTCATTGAAGGCTTAGCCTTGTGTTGTCAGTCTCTATCCTTATCTCTGTATTTTTATGGAATGACCACGGACTGTTGGCTGACGCCATTTTGGAATGGCGTCAGCCAACAATCCGTGGACGCCATTTTGGAATGCGAAGACGGAAGACAAAAATACCTGTCTACAATAAAAGCTCTACAGCGAATGGTTCTCGCATTAAAGAGGGTACAGAACCGGCAACAGGGAACATCGTGGTCTGGGCCTAAGCAAGTGATGCAGTATGAATGGAAGTCTCGGTGTGGGATCCGCTTTCAACAGGCGAAACAATTAACTTTTGATCCCCAACGGAGTACTTCGCTTTAGACGTTTTCAGCTGTAATTCAAACTCTGGTAGCAACTGACCGGCACACTTGTGAACTGCTTCTGCTACGGCCTCCACGGCAACAAGAAAGAGTGATGTAATGGTGTTGGCTGCCTTGCTTTATAGCACTGACTACCTGACATCAGACTACCAGCGACAGCAGCCGACGTAGAAAAACATTGACTCTGGTATTTGGGCCGGCTGAGGGCTACCACAGCATGGATAACCCACAGGTGATGACTGCAATAGTGAAACATGAAGAAAGTACAGTTGTGTACACTTACCATAAATGAAGATGTTCGAATGTATTCACTGTTGCAGTCATTACATTTGGGTAATCTGCTGGCAGGTTGCCCTCAGTCGGCCTGAATTCCAAAGTCTTGGGTCCTGCGCGGTCAGGTGCCCCCAAAAAGGCAGCAATATGTTATTTATATATATATACATACATACATGCATACATCAAAATAAACTTTACCTTCATCTACAAGCAAATACACCATATAGGTTGTAGAAGATAGAGAAGGAAAGATAAACTGTAGAATGACAGGGGGATGGTGGGTGGGTAACCTGGACTCCAACAGTGAATACACTCGAACATCTACATTTATGGTTAAGTGTACTCAACTGTACTATGTTCTTCATGTTTCACTGTTGCAGTCATTACATTTGGGTAGAATCACAAAGCTATGGTTGGGAGGCTGGTGCTAAACAGCATTACGTGCGGCTATAAGGCCCTGCAGCACTGCAGTGGCAAAGCCTGCCCTGGACTTAAGTAGAGAGGCAAATGGTAATACTTTGTAAAGGTGTGAACAGAACTCCAAGTAGCAGCCTCTAGAATGTCTTTGGTTTGTACTCCTCTGAGAAAGGCTGCCGAAAGTAGCTGCAGCTCTGGTGGAATGAGACCTAATATCCTTGGGCACAGGTTTACCATGGTATAAGTAACAGAAACGGATGCAGTGGCTTATCCACTTTGAAATTGCCTGCTTTGAGATAGCCTTTCCCTCTGATCGTGCAGCATATGACACTAGTAATTGCTCATTTTTTCTTAGAGCTTTTGTCCTCCTCAAGTAGAATCTTAGCTCTGTGTGTACGTCAAAGGAATGCAGAATTCTCTCCTCTCTGTTCTGTGGATTTGGATAAAAAGTTGGCAGATGAATTGTTTGGTTAAAAGCCACACTGGAAACCACCTTAGGTATAAAAGTAGGATTTGTCCTCCCAGACATCCTGTCTGGGTAAAATATGATAAAAGGCTCTACAGCCATGAGGGCCTGTAGCTCTGAAACTCTTCTTGCTGAAGTAATTGCTAGTAGCAGAGCTGTCTTCCATAAGAACTTTATATCAGCGGTAGCAGCTGGTTCAAATGGAGGCAGGGAGAGCTTTTCCAACACATAATTGAGGTCCCATGCAGGTAATTGTGATCTTCTAGGAGGCCTTAGGTGTTTGGCTCCTCTAAGATACTGCTTTAGTAAAGGATGAGAAAAGATTGGTGGCTCTGTATTGTAATGAGCCGAAATGGCAGAGGCATGGATTTTGATTGATGAGAAAGATAGGCCTTTGTCAAGCATCTCAGTTAGGTATTGTAATATAGTTTTAGTCTTTGTCTTGGATGCTGAAGTTGGCTTGATATAAAGCTGTGTAGGTCTGAAAACACCCTCAGAAGCCGATGCCTGCTCAGCAGCTCCGGACCCATCTGAGGGATTAGTTTCCGAAGGCCCAATACCTTGAGTATCCAGAGGCCTAGTCGTCTCCACGTGGGAGTCGGAGGTGACCTGTGGCTCTGAGGTAGCGGGCGTCAGGAGCTGCGAAAGCGCCTCACTTAGAACCGGCGACTGGCCTAGAAAAGGCTTAGTCGGTTTTGGACCTCGGATGCCTGTCCTTGTCTTTTTCCTTGCGCTTTTTATGAACTCCGGTCGTCGGCTGTTCCGACGGCATTATACAGTTAAACCTTCGGCCAAAGTAATGAAATGCAAAATCGTACTGACACATAATTGTGCGTTGGTTAAATCTAGCACAAAACCGACAACTAGCAACGTCGTGGTCAGGGCTTAGGCAAGGAATACAGTAAGAATGAAAATCCTTTGAGGTATTTGCTTCCCACAAGAAATACAATTGTTAACTTTTTCTGACATCGGTCTGGAGCAAGAAAAAAGTTTCCCCAACGGGGTACTTAGCTTTATTGAAGACTTCGGATCTGAAATTCAATTTCGAAAATCTCAGGAGTTGGCCGACCGGCACTTGCGAACTGCTTTTGCTTCGGGCACCGCGCGGCAAGAAAGACTGAAGAAAATGGCGTCGGCTGCATCTTTTATACCCCTGGCGCACTGACGTCAGGGAAGAGGTGACAGCAACCGACGCCGGACGAAGAGTTTGGAACTCAGGCCGACTGGGGGTAGCCTGCCAGCAGGATAACCCAAGAGTAATGACTGCAAAAGTGAAACACGATGAACATCTGCATCTAAGCATGTCTCCTAATGGCAATGCCTGAACCCACAGCCTGTGGCGTACCCTCTACAGCATGAGGTATTATCCTCATGGAGACACTGGAAAGGGATAAGAGTGGACAGTTGTAAGGATTATCTCTTACAGTCCTCCGCAGACATGGACTCAGAGGGATTTGGGGAGTTCCTTGGTCAAATCCCTCTACAGTCTCATAAAACGCGTCAAATAATTTGGGGACCTCAAGGCAAAGGTGACTGAAGCAAATTGGGGCTTCCCAAATCTGTCTAACACCCTCGTCTCTCTATTAAGGGGATGGACAGAGGAGCTCTGCTCCTCTAGCTCCTTTTTGTGGCTGCCACCACAACCATACCATTAACAAAGACTCCCTTGCTCCAATGGGATCTGTCCTTCAGGATGCCAAAACTGTCTGGGCATTGGGGAACTGGGTTGAGAGAGTCTGGTTCCTTCTGTGGCCAGTGAGAGACTATGTTGATAACCTCACCAGCTGGGGGAGTCACCCAAGATGTAGATGGGCAGTAACCAAAAGCTTTCTGACTCCTCTAGGGAAGAGCATCTGAAGACCATGCACCCCTTTCCTCAAGAATCTCTAGGACATCTTCAAATGAGATGCCATCTGGTGGAGACCTGGGGATCCTTCACCTTCATGGAAGTCTGTATTCTCTGTGACAGATTCCATAGGGGAATCTATGTGCCTCCTTTTGCACATTCTTTTTTGGAGAATCTCCTCAGTGGGATGATCTGGAGAGGTATCTGAAGAGATGGGAAGTTCCTCTAAGGGAAATGTCTGGATGCTAGTTGGTATCGGATGTCCCTGTGGAGTAGGTCTGATGGGATCAGAACTCAGACCTGAAGGAGGAAGAGAAGAATCCAAGGAAGAAAGTAATTCAATCGGTCTTGACACAGTATGAGAAAAATATAATGTGAAAATTAAGATGCGACTCTCACATACTGACAAATCAAATGACAAATAGGTTGTCAGCACACCCACCTCCTTTACATCACTAAATAAGGTCTTGACACAAACTCATATATGTGGAAGCACTCACAATAATAAATAAATGTAATGGTAGAACCCCCATCAAACCCTAAAACCCTACATAATTTTTCAAAGGCAAATTACCTACTGTTAAGCTCCCCAACCCCAAAACCATGAAAGTCTATGCAGAAGTATACACAAATGCCCTATACAACCAGTTAAACAAATGCAGAGAAACAGTACCTGAACCAAACCCAGGTTTAGCTGGAAAAACAAGTCATCCTGGTGGATCCCTAGCATAAACTGATTATATAATAAAAGGAAGAAATTGATATCAAGAAGCAAGTGGGAAGGGTGCACAACAGAGGAAAATAACCCCTCATTAGTATAAACAGAAAATCAGGGAACTAATCAAGTCCTCAAAAGCTAAATATGAGATTAAAATAATCTTCCAAGCAAAGCATAACCACAAAGCACTTTTCAGTTATTTCCGAAATCTTATGGGAAGCAATCTACTGAGCTGGCTGTAGATGGCACTACATATACACAGCCAGAAGAACGAGCAAAGGCACCCTCTCATCACCTCCTGTCACTCCCTATGAAACACCCCCTACCATCCTTTGCCTATTATCACAAAAGAACAGGTCATTATGCTCTCTACAGATAGAAACACAGCATCAATGGGCCCTGAAGGAATCCCAGGTTGCCTATTAAATAGCTTGAAACATGACCTAACGGACCTACTCAGATCTTTATTTAACCACAGTCTCCAAACAGGCTTTGTCCCAGTAGAGTGGAGGACAGCAACAGTCCTCCTGCAACACGGACCATCAAAGGACCCATGAAACTACCAAGCCATAAGTATGACTACCTCAAATGCAAGGCCATGGAAAGGATAAATTTTGGACCTGATTAACAATGACACAGGAAATCTCCATACTCTAGACCCAACCCAGTTTGGCTTTGTCAAAGGCAGATCCTGCCTGGTCAATCTGGTGGACTTCTTTGAGAAGACCACCAGGGCAAGAGTGTGCATACCGCCTATCCTGACTTGGCCAAGGCATTTGACAATACCCCACTTGGGTATTACAGATAAACTCCCAAAATGGGCGTAAACCTCTATGTCACCAGATGGACAGCCAACTGGCTAATGGATAGGACACGTTATTAGAGTGGGGGATTCCACCTCCAGCAAGAGGCCAGTCACCAGTGGAGTACCACAGAGCTCAGTTCTGGGAGCACTCGTTTGTGATATACTTCTCAGATGTCAAGACAAATGCAGATGGCCTTTGGCTGACCAAGTTTACTGATGACTGCAAATTGGGGGGGGGGGGGGGGGGCAATCACTAGCTCCTCAAACACTGTTGATACTCTACAAAAAGGACTGGACTCAGACTAATAACTGGTGACAGAGTCATGGCCTCAAACTAAATGTAAAGAAATGCATAAAGTACAGTTGTGTACACTTTACCATAAATGCAGATGTTCGAGTGTATTCACTTTTGCAGTCATCACATTTGAGTTATCTGCTTGCAGTAGTCCTCAGTTGGCCTGATTATCAAAGTCTGGGGTCCTTCGTTGGTTGCTGTCATCTTCCATGACGTCAGGTAGTCAGGGGTATAAAGCATGCAGCCGACGCCATTACATCAGTTCTTCTTGCCCCAGAGCAAATACACCAAAAAGCTTTTAAGCATAGTAAAGAGGAATAGCGGTATAGCCAAAAGAAGTCAGGGGGCTGGATGGTGGGTAACCAGGACTGCAACAGTGAATACACTCGAACATCTACATTTATGGTAAGTGTACACAACTGTACTATGTTCTTCATGTTTCACTGTTGCAGTCATCGTATTTGGGTAGATTCCCAAAGCTAAGGATGGGAGGAGGAATTTAGATAGCATTAGAACCAGCTATAAGGCCCTGCAAGACTGCAGTGGCAAAACGCAAAACCAGCTCTGGATTTAGAGAAAATTGGCAAATGGTAATAGGTGAAAGTATGTACAGAACTCCAGGTAGCAGCTTCTAGGATGTCCCTGGTAGGGACACCTCTGAGAAAGGCTGTAGAGGTAGATGCAGCCCTGGTTGAGTGTGGTCTTATCCCCTGAGGGGTAGGCTTTCCATAGTGCTTATAGCAGAAATGAATGCAATGGCCTTCTCCTCTGCCCCTGCAGCAAATGCCACCAGCAGCTGTTCAGATTTCCTGAGAGATTTAGTCCTGTCCAAGTAAAATCTAAGTTGTCTGTGCATATCTAAGGAGTGCAGTAGCCATTCCCCTTTGTTCTGTGGATTAGAAAAGGTTGGCAAATGAATGGACTGATTAAGAGTCACACTGGATACTACCTTGGGCATGGAGGGATTGGTCCTGAGAGACACCCTGTCCGCATGAAAGATGATGAAAGGCTCCACTGCCATAAGGGCATGCAATTCAGATACCCTTCTTGCTGAAGTAATTGCTAAAAGAAAGGCAGTTTTCCAAGAAAGTAATTTTAACTCTGCAATTGCAGCTGGCTCAAAATGAGGTAGAGTGAGTTTTTCCAATACAAAGTTAAGGTCCCAGGCTGGAGTTGGGGCTCTCCTGGGTGGTCTTAAGTTTTTGGCCCCTCTGAGGAACTGCTTGAGCAGTGGATGAGAGAAGAGGGGTGGTTCTGTGTTGTAATGAGCTGAAATGGCTGAGGCATGAATTGTGATGGAGGAAAAGGAAGGCCCTTGTGAAGCATCTCAGTTAAGTATTGTAGAATCTGAGGTAAACTGGGTGCTGCTGTGCCCATCCCTTGAGTTTGGTTCCAGGAACAGAATCTTTTCCATTTTTCAGCATAAGATGTTCTAGCACTAGGCCTCCTTGCCTCCAGAATGACATCCCACACCTGTTTACTGAGGGATGGTAACGGAGAGATCAGGTACTTAGCCAGGCTGCCAGGTTCAGTGTTTGAAGCTGAGGATGCAGAATCTGGCCCTCCTGCTGGGACAGCAGGGTAGGGGTCCGAGGCAGGTGCCATGGTGTCAGCAGTGACACTGCGCAAGAGGGGGTACCAATGTTGGCATGGCCAGTCTGGTGCAATCAGTATCGTCCTTGGTTTGTCCGGTTTGATCTTTAGTAGTACTTTGGCGAGGAGAGGCAGAGGAGGAAAGGCATAAACTGATAGACTTTTCCAGTTGAATGGCAGGGCATCCACTTTCCAAGCTTGTTTGTGGTGAGTCCTTGTGCAGAATTTGTCCAATTGGTAGCTCTGGGGGGAGGCAAACAGGTCTATATCTGGGCTCTCCCATTTGTTTATCAACATGTTGAAAGTCTTTGGTTCCAATTTCCACTCGTGTGGGTCCATGGGATTTCTGCTTAGTTCGTCTGCCAGTGTATTTAGCTTTCCTGGCAAGAATTGAGCCTGTAGATGCACTTGGTAGTTCAAGGCTGTGTTCCACAGAGCCATGGCTAGTCTGCAGAGGGGGTATAAATGGGTACCCTCCTGCTTATGTACCACATAATGGTGTTGTCCGTCTTTACCATTAATTGTCCTGGAAGAACGTGGTTCCTTGAAGACTATCAGAGCATTCCGTACAGCTAACATTTCTTTTTGATTGATATGTAGGTGCATTTGACTTGAGTTCCATTTGCCCTGAATGTACTTCCCCTGCCAGGTGAGCCCCCCCACCCCATGCATAGTCTGATGCGTCTGTTAGGGTTTGGGCGGCAGGGGTAGAGTGAATGGTAGTCCCTTGTTTTGGTGGCAGGCCTCTGCCCACCAAAGTAACTCTTAACTGTAGGCAAAGTATGATAGGAATCATTGCTTCTAGATCCTGAGAATGTTGACACTATAGGCTTTTTAGATACCACTATAGTTTCCTCATATGCAGTCTTACACATGGAATTAGGAGAATGCAGGAGGCCAAGAACCCTAAGGCTTGCAGTATTTGCCTTGCAGATATCGGGGTTTTTGTGGCCATTAGTTTGAAGTAAGCTGTCAAATGAATTTGTTTCTCTGGCGTGAGGAAAGCCATCTGGAAAGTTGTGTTCAAGCTTGCTCCCAGGAATATAATTTGTTGACAGGGTACAAGATGGGACTTCTTTTCATTTATGGTGTATCCCAGACAAGTTAGCACCTTTTGTACAAACGCCAGATGATTCAAAAGTATGCCCTGGCTTTCTGCCTGAATAAGACAATCGTCCAGGTATGGGTATATTTGAATATTTCTTTGCATGCAAAATGCAATGACTGGAGCTAGGCACTTTGTGAATACCCTGGGTGCAGTAGATAAGCCAAAGGGCAGTGCAGAGAGCTGATAGTGCATGTAGCCAGCTTTGAAGCGTAGGTATCTTCTGCAAGATTCCCTGATTGGGATGTGCAGGGTAGGCTTCCTTTAAATCCAGTTCTGCCAACCAGGTATCCTTGCTTAGCATAGGAAGCAACTGGTGAAGAGTTAGCATCTTGAATTTTGGGATCACCAAAAAGGTGTTTAGGATAGAAAGGTCAAGGATAGGACACCATGAGATGTCTCTTCGGAGCACCAGGAAAAGTCTGGAGTAGAAACCTTGTCCCTTTTTCTCTTCTGGTACAGTTTGAATAGTACTGTGCATACCTTGGGAATGAAGCCTGGGTGTTCTGCTGGTTCTGGGTTTGGACTAAGAAGGCCTGGAAGAGGCAGGAAAGGACCAATTCTTAGAGGGCCAATGTCTACTAAATCTTGGAGGCTGTACTTGTAGGAAATCTTTAACAGTTTCCATAGATTTAGCTTTTTCCTCCAACTACTTCTGCTTTGTTGCCAAACAGGCGGTCATGATTTAAGGGAGCATCCAGCAGTTTAGCTTTAACATGATCTGGCAAAGATTGCTCCTTTAGCCAAGCATGCCTTCTAAGTACAGACCCAGTGACAGCAGCCCTGCAAGATGCCTCTAGTGAATCAAAACCACATTGCAAAGTATGTTTTCAAACTTGTTCAGCAGAATACATTAAATCCTGTAAATCCTTATTTTCAGCACAGTCAGGAATCATCATTTTCTGTTTGAGCAATCCAATAATATACTGATGATACTTTAACATATGAAACTGGCAGTTTAAGTCCCTAATGGCCAAGGTTGCAGAAGTGTATATCTTCTTACCCAATCTATACAGCGCCCTGGAATCTATATCGGAGGAAGTAGGATTTTTGGCAGTAGTAGCCTTAATGCCCTTGGGTCACTGTGAAATGGTCTCAGGATCCGCAGTAGGATTTTTAAAAAGGAACTTGAGAGTCAGGAACCATGTAATATCTATCAGGTTTTCTGGGAGCAGGAGGTAGAGTCAGGGGCCAAGCTAGATTCCGAAAAAGCATCAACAACAATGTCCAGTACAGGGGGGATAGCTAAAGGCCTGTGCTGGGGCAGGAGTAAGACATCCCTAAGCCTCTTTTTAGAACCAGAGTAATCCTGGCTCTCCCAGCAAAAATGCTCCCTAAGAGTATGCAAGGTTTCACCAAAAGAGAAATGCTCTGGAGGGGAAACAGAGGGAATAGAGTTCTCTGCATCAGAACCTCATAGGTAGATAAGGGAAAATCCTGGTCATCAGAGAAAATTAGAAGTTATGTACTCACCATAAACGTTCCATCTGAGTAGGTGACTTCATTTGGATGCAACCTGTGGGTATCGGATCCGACCTCGGATACGAGCCGGCCTTTCAAAAGCTTAGGCTCCGAGCTCCTAGCTCCTCCCTCTACCCATAACCCCTTGCCAAGCCCTGACTGACCTCAGATTGAGTTTGCCTATATAATACTGAATAAAGTATCTGAACAAAGCATAAATACTCGCTGTATAAAGGTCAGGGGGATGGAGGGGGGGATAGTTGCATCCAAATGAAGTCACCTACTCAGATGGAACGTTATGGTGAGTACATAACTTCTAAATCTGAAGTAGGCAGACTTCATTTGTCTGCAACCTGTGGGACAGAGTCCCCAGCTACCTGAATCTTGGGCCGTCATGGAAGGATGTTCCGAGCACCGCTGAGCCAAAGGATGCTCTTCCCGTGGAAACAACATCCACCTTATAATGAGAAATAAAGGTATGAGGTGAGGCCCAAGTGGCTGCCGCGCAGATATCATCCAATGACACACGGGACTTAAAGGCGGCTGACGTGGAGACTGCCCTAGTAGAATGAGCCGTAACCCTTTGAGGAGCAGGTCTACCTGAAGTGTCATAAGCCTGCAGAATACAATTAGCAATCCATCTCGATAGTGTGACTTTAGAAACTGCTTTACCCAAAGCAAATTTAGCAAAGGAGATGAACAGCTGATCTTATTGCCTGTGACCAGCTGTTCTGTGAATGTAAAATCGTAATTGTCTATGAACATCCAAGGAATGCAATTTGTATTCTCCTTTGTTTGAGTACTTGGGAAAAACACAGGTAAGTTGATTGATTGGTTGATATTAGATTCTGAAGAGACTTTTGGAAGAAAGGATGGATTGGTCCTGAGGCACACCCTATCTGGAAAGAAGGAAAGGTAAGGCGGTTTGACGATAGAGCCTGAAGTTCAGACACTCTTCTGGCTGAACTGATAGCTACTAAGAAGGCAGTCTTCCAGGACAGGTACTTCAGGTCTGTAGAAGCTGCAGGCTCAAGGAGGAGCAGTAAGGGCTTGCAGAACTAAAGATAGGTCCCAAGGTGGTACAATCTCTTTGACTGGAGGCCTCAACAAAAAAATCCCTTTAAGAAAGGTTTTGCACAATTTCGCCATGAGGGGAGCTGTCTCATGACCAATGTGATAATGAGAGATGGCTGCCAATTGTACCTTAATCGTGGAAGAACTTGCCCCTTGATGAAAGAGGTCTGTTTCCAGCACTGCCGACATAGGTGCTGAAAAAGGATCCAAACTTTTCTGGACCGCCCAAATAGAGAATCTCTTCCATTTACTCTGATAAACCTGCCTAGTGGAAGGTTTATGAGCCGCCACTAGGATGGCCTTGACCGGTGACGAGATACCGGGAGTCCTAATCAAGGATGGAACTGGAGCAGCCAAGCTGTCAATTTCAGGGTGCGTAGATTGGGGGCCGGAATTCCCAGAGGGTGGGAGATGAGATCCGGGATCGGATCCAGAATCCAGGGTGGATTCACTTTGTGAGACCATACAAAGGGGAACCAGGGTTGACGAGGCCAGAACGGGGCAATGAGAATCATTCTGCTCCCCAAACTGTTGACTTTCTGCAGAAGCCTCTGCATCAGAGGTAGTGGAGGGTAGGCATAAAGGAGACCGGGAGGCCAAGCATGTGCCAGCGCGTCTCTCGGGGATTCCCCTGGTGGAGGAAGCAGAGCGAAGAAATTGTCGCATTTGGCATTTGAGTGAGAGGCAAAAAGATCGCAACAGGGTTGCCCCCAGACAGCAAAAATCTTCTTCACTACCTGAGGATTGAGAGACCACTCGTGAGGGGAAAGAATGGTGCGACTGAGTTTGTCCGCAAGGATGTTGGATTTTCCCGGAATGTGCGTTGCTACAAGAAAGCGTTTGGTGGAAATTGCCCATTCCCAGACTCTCATGGCCTCTCGACAAAGGGGATAGGACCTGGTTCCTCCCTGTTTGTTGATGTACCAGACTACCGACATGTTGTCTTGTCTGAATCGCAACAGTCCCTGAAGGAAGAAGGTTGTGAAGTGCTTGCAACGCTAGGAGCACAGCCCTCATTTCCAGGACATTTATATGCAACGAAGTCTCTGTGGGGTTCCACGTGCCTTGGACAATCTTCCCCGCAGAATGCCCCCCCCACCCGAGGCGAGAAGCGTCCGTGGTCACTGTGGCTCGGGGAAATGCTGCACAAAAAGGTCTCCCTGTCAGAGGCTCCGGAGACCAAGCCACCAAAGAAGGGAATCCTTGCATGCTTTGCTGACCGCATCGGACTGTTGAGAGAGGAATAGAGGGACCACTGAACCTGTAGGGTCCATTGAAGAACCCGCATGCAGCGCATGAATAAGAAGCGGGATAGCTGCCGCCATCGAACCTAGGGCCCTCAGGACCGAAGCTGCTGTCAGAAATGGTTGCAGGACTGCTGTGACATGACACTTCAGGTTGGAAATTCTGTCTGGGGTGAGGAAGGCTCACATTGACCTGGTGTTTAGCCTTCCTCCTATGAAATCTATAATTTGTGTGGGGTGCAGTAAAGATTTCTCCCAGTTGATAGTGATGCCCAGCCTTGGGGCTATACGAAGGAAGTAGTCCCTGGCTGAGCACAGAAGATGCCTTGATGATGCAGTCAGGAGCCAGTTGTCCAGGTACGGAAAGACCTGTAATCCCTGCAGTCTCAGGTGGGCCGCTACAACCGCTAGTACCTTGGTGAACACCCTGGGGGCTGAGGTGAGACCGAAGGGGAGGACCCTGAACTGATAATGACTGGCTCCCAGCCGGAAGCGAAGAAACCTCCTGGACCGTCTGTCCATGCGAATGTTGTAGTACGCGTCCTTGAGGTCGATGGAGCACATCCAGTCGTTCTCCCTCAAGAGGGGGAGTATAGATTGAAGGGTGACCATCCGGAACTTTTGCTTGGTTACTGACAGGTTCAGCAGGGAAAGATCTAAGATCGGTCTTAAGTCCCCCGTTTTCTTTGGCACTAAAAGAACCTGGAGTAAAACCCTGACCCGGTTTGATCTAGGGGGACGCACTGGATAGCTCTTTTTTCTAGCAGCTGTCCGATTTCGATAGCTGCTGCCTCCCTTTGGTCGGGTGGTACATCTGGGAGGCTGCGAGATCTGGGAACTTTGTACAGGGGAATTGTATAACCTCTGGATATCACGCGAAGCACCCAACGGTCTGTTGTGATGGACTCCCAAGAAGTTAGGTGCCTCAAAAAAACGCCCCCGACTGCCTCCAGAGACAGACAGCCGGGCAACCCTTCAGGGCTGCTGCGTGGGTCTATCAGAGAAAGGTTCTCTGGACCCAAAGTTTCTAGGAGCCCCTCTGCCTCTAGGACGGCGACCTCCCTGTCCTCCTCTGCCATGGGAGGACTGGTTATCCGGAGCAGGTTGGGACTGCTGCGACTTCCGGAACCACATCTTCTTCTGTCCCTTTTGGTTCTTCGAGAAGGACCTCTGGGGAGCTGAGAAGCGGACTCACGGCAGACAGCGTCTTCCGTCCTTCTCACTCTGGACCAATGTTTCGCGAACAGTTTTGCCAAACAAGGCAGAACCATCAAAGGGGCATTCGAAGTCGCCTTGAAGGGCTCTGCGAAATCACAGTGGCGGAGCCAGGCCTGCCGCCTCATGACTAGGCCTGCTCCGCTGGCTCTAGCGGCTCCCTCGTAGCGTGAGAAAGTAGCCGCATAGATGTGTTAGAAACTGCTCTAAGAGTGGCCATTCGGTGGAGTATACCTGCTTGTCCTCACCCGACATGGACTCTGGGGAGATGCAGCGTATTCTTTAATCAAATCCCGCTGCATCCTGATGACGCAGGCCATGTAGTTCAGCGCTCTCAAAGAGAAGGTTGCTGAACTGAAAACTCGCTTCCCAATGCGATCCATCGAGGGACTCCTTGCCCGGAGGATGCATAGAGGACTCTCCTGGGCCAACTCCTCTTAGTGGCTGCAGCCATCATCATGGCATCTACTGGGGGCCTTTGCTCCAGTGAATGCGGTCCGCCGGAGGAAAGGATACGGTCAGGATGCTTGGGTACAGGCTCAACGGTGTCCGGATCCTTCCACGCCTGGTGGATATAAGGTCCACCAGAGGGTCGGCAGGTGGGGACACCCAAGAGGTAGATGGGCCCGCCTCGAATGCCTCCAAGAACACAGACTCGTCTGAGGAGGCCTTGGGGCAGACCACCCCCTGATCCTCAACATTTCCATAATGTCTCCAAATGAGACGCCTTCAGGGGTGACCTTGGGGAGCCTCCCTTCATCCAAGTCTGTGTCTTGGTAACGGACTCGGGAGTCCATGTGCCTCCTTTGCACTTACGCTCGAGGTACTTCTTCGGGGCTGTCCGAGGAGTACTCTTCCAGCTGGATGTTCCAAGGGAACTACTTGGGACATCGAGGCGGGCTGTCCCTGGGACCGGCTGGTGGGAGCCTGGCCCAACTGCAAGGGAGTGCGGGATGGAGCCGTGGCAGGGACCGGGGGTCCGGAAGTCCTCAACAGTGCCCTTTCCACTACGTCGAAGGCCGAGGGGAGCCAGCTTCTCTGAACCCCGAGAGCCGACCCCCACTCGGATCCGACGCACGGATCGGAGCCGGAGCAGAGACCGTCGGATCCGAGAGACTGGTGTGCTCCGACCTAGACGGAGCCGAAGACACACCAGCTCCCTCGGATCCGAGGCTCGGTCCTCGGCTCTGAGAGGTCGGGTCCGCACCAAGCACTCAAAGGATGGGACGGATCCGAGGTGCGCCGACCTATCGGATCCGACCCACCCCCGGATCCAACTCTGCCCAGCGCCGACAGCTCCGAACCCATGGTGTGGGTCGGAGAAGGAGCCAAAGGGGTGAAAAAAGGGGTCAAGGCCCCTCCCGGATTGGGGGACTAGGAGCACTCCCATTTGCATTTGGGCCTGGATGAATCTCCTCATCATCCGGTCCATGTCTGCTTCACTCATGGAGAAGGTAGATCTAGTCGAGGCCACCGAAGCGGACCTAGAGAGCCTTGGGGACCTCGCTGAAGGGCTAGCCTCCTCCTCCTCGGGCCCAGGAGAGAACCGAGGGGAGTGGAGCCGAGGAGGAGGGAAACTAGAAGGCACAGGAGAGGCCGCTTGGATGGAGGAGCCGAACTAGAGGTTTCAGCTCTCCGTTTGTGGTGCCTCTCCCTGTGCCTCTCCTTCTTTTCTCTCTCCTTAGAAGTCTCTCTCTCCTCCGGCCTTACAGGGAGGTTGAGTCCCAGCCGGGAGGAGAGACCACAGCAACTGCTTGCTGTAGAAGGGCAGAGGCAGCGGTATCTGGAGGAGAAGTCCCGCCAGAACAAGCTCGACCTCCGCTCCCTCAAAGCTCGGGGTTGAACCCTGCACAAATGGTACAACCAGATGACAGGTGTTCAACCCCAAGCATTAACACAGAGTGTGGCCATCCGGGGACAGCTTATGGCCACACTCGGTGCACTTAGAAAAACTGCCTTATGGGCTTCAGACATACTCTAGCCCTAACAGGCCTAAACACACACAAACCACTCAAACTACGCAAACCCGGGAAGAAAATATAAAAGATAGAGGAAGGAAAGCCTAACAGACACACTTCTATCTAAAATAATCAAAAAAGGTTAAATTTTACAAAATTTTCCTGTCAGAAAACTTATCTGCACTAGGAGCTCAAGGAATCCGTCGCAACTTGAAAGCGGCAAACGAAACCTGAGGTCAGTCAGGGCTTGGCAAGGGGTTATGGGTAGAGGGAGGAGCTAGGAGCTCGGAGCCTAAGCTTTTGAAAGACAGGCTCGGATCCGAGGTCGGATCCGATACCTATAGGTTGCAGACAAATGAAGTCTGCCTACTTCAGATCAGAAATTTCAGAATCCTGATAAGTAGTATCATAAGAAATTCAGTCCTAGGTCTCTTAGAGGGGGAAGGTTGGCTTTCCCTGATTAAAGTAATAAGGTATTCAGCCATTCTAATCATTTGTTTTTTAGGCATAGAGGCCTGACCATGCGGTCTGGGCACCGGTTTTCTAGGCATGGATCGAGTTTTAGGCCTTGAAGAAGAAGATGGCATCGGTTTAATATGCAAGTCAGTAGGCCAGAATACACCCTCAAAAGCTGGTGTCTGCACAGCGGCTCCGGATCCATCCAAGGTAGAGACATCCGCAGGTTCCACAGTTGAAGCATCTCGTGGCATACCAGACTGCGAATGGGTCTCAGTAGAGGCCTGCAAATCTGAAGTAGCAGGTATCATGGGCTGCGAAAGCGCCTCACTGAGTACCGGCAAACTGGCGACTAGCTTAGGAGAAGCATCGTCGCCAGCTTTGAACCTAGGCGGCCTGTCTCTGTCTTTATCTTTGCATTTTTTCAGAATATCGGTAGTCATTTGGCTTACCGAAGACATATCTGGATAACTGAACAGAATATCAAAATATTTAGAAGCGTAAATATACTGACGACGAATAGTTCATTGTTTAAATAAAGCACAAAACCGACACAGAGGTAAGTTGTGGTCAGGGCCCAGGCAAGGAATACAGTACGAATGAAAATCTTTATGAGGTATTTGCTTTCCAAAAGAAATACAATTATTGACTTTTATTGACATCGGTTTAATGCAAGAAAAAGTTTCCCCAACGGTTTGGTTCTGAAACTTGAAAACGAAAATTTCAGGAGTCGGCCGACCGGCACTTGCAAACTGCTTCGGGCATCGCATGACAAGAAAGACTGATGTAATGGCATCGGCTGCATGCTTTATACCCCTGACTACCTGACGTCATGGAAGATGAGACCGCAACCGACGCAGGACCCAAGACTTTGATAATCAGGCTGACTGAGGGCTACTGCAAGCAGGTAACCCAAATGTGATGACTGCAACAGTGAAACATGAACATTGATACTCTTGGCAATCTAGTACCCCTACAAATTACAACACTGATAGCACTCCCTCCTCAAAAGAGTGAGCCCAATGATGAAAAATCTGGTTATTCAGACAGTAATCTGAACTCTGACCACGTGTCCACAGTGGTGAGAAAATCCTTCTATGTGGCTCAGCTTATAAGTAAGGGTATGCCATCCAGATATAAGGATGTGATAGTACCACTGCACTCGGCTTATCAGACCAGTATTATAGTACAATGCACCCTTTGGCATGTACTTCACCAGGCTGCAACAGCTGGCGTCCACAGAGGTTTATCACCAAAAAAATACAGGGTATAGCTAACATGTCACATGTGGACTGATTAAAAGTCCTATCACAGTAGTCAGTTTCCTACAGATTACTGAGGGGTGATCTATGCCTGATCTATAAAGGCAGTCTCTGACCCAGTCCTGATGGAAATGTTGCATATTCACAAAACTAACTGCACAACTGTCATCCACTCTAAGGATCTAAACCTGATCTCTGACATGAACAGATCATGATGGACAGACAAATACGTGTCCCAGAGAATGCACCTCCTCTGAAATAAGCTTCCTATTCACATGAAACAGAGTCCTTCCCTGATCATCTTCAAGTGCAACCTGGACCAATGGATGGGAAATCGCAAATTCACTCCTGGAGTGGTGCCCCAGTCCTTTATGGACAGAGTCAGTCTAATTGTCAAAACCACACTAGCTGACCCTTATCTTGCTTCTAGGGACAGAAAATTGGGTAAATCTAGCTTGGTTTGTAAGGGCTCTTGAGCCGTTAGCCTAGTAATATCCTATGAACCTATGTAAGGGAATACGTGAATTCCCTAAAAAGTCTACAGAAGGCTACCACAGGGGACCAAACATTTGATGTAGACCTTCAGTGCTGAAGACAGACCAAAAGGCAAAGCAAAAAACTGATGAGAAAAAGAAACACAGACATGTAAACTTTCTGAAGAGAGGGTGAAAAGGAATGTAGAAGCAAGCATCATCCAAATCCAAGGATACCTGAAAAGCTTGAAGAAGCAACAGAAAAAAATTGTCTGAAGAGACAACATCCTTAAAGATGGAACCTTGAGAAAGGTGTTGAGAAAGGACAGGTCTAGAATGTGTTTTTATGACCCCTCCTCCTGGAACCTGGAAACATCCAGGAATAAAAACATGTTCCCTGCTGAAACAAGGGGACAGGCTGGATGACTCCCTGTACCACTAGATCCTAAAGAACTAAATAAAATGTGGAGCTGACAAGGAAGGCCTGAGAATGGAGGAAGGGACTTCCAGCTCATAAAATAATCATTTTGGATAATGTAAAATACTCAAGTTTCTGTGGCTGTCTGTTGTCAAACGAGAAAATACAGAGTCAACCTGAGGGACAGAGGAATCTGGTTGAGGGGTAGGAGTGGCTGAATGTCAAAACAAATTTGTCAGGGAAAGGAAGCTTTTGACTCTTAGAACCATGAGAAGGCTTTTCCAGAAAAGAAAACTCTCCCAGAAACCCTCTTGCCCCTAGAAGGCTTTTTAGGTTTCCTGCAAACAAGGGAAGACTTGGATGGATAATCTCTTTGAATCTTAGAAACAGGAGAACAAAAATTTCTTTCAAATCCTGCATAACTTTATCCTTACGCTGAAGGGTCTTAAGCAATTCAGAAGTAGCAGTGCTAAAGAGATTATGGTTGCTTAAGTGGAGGTTCTAATAATCTGGCCTTGATGTCTTCAGGCAGGGCCTGGAGGTGCAACCAAGAATACCTCCTCATTACAGATCCAGATGTAGGTGTCCTGGAGGAGGCATCAACAGCATCATAACTGCATTTAATGGAATGGCAAGCCACCTGAGAAGCAGAGCTCAAAATGGAAATAGCAGAAGACTTAGCCTCCATTATCAGTAACTTACTTGCCAACTGTCAACATGGATTTAGACCTAACCACAGCACCACCACAGCCCTCCTCTCCTTCACAGACTATATAAATTCTAACCGTAATAACAATACCCTTTTTCTTCCTCTGTCTTCATTGATTTATCTAAGGCTTTTGATATGGTTAATCACCAGCTCCTTATTGAAACACTTAAAACTCTTTCTCTTGATACTCTAGCATTACAATGGTTTAAATCCTACTTAGACAATAGACAACAAGCAGTACTATGGGAAGGTAACCTATCCTCTCACCTCCCTATTTCCCTTGGTGTCCCCCAGGGCTCCATTTTAGGCCCACTGTTATTTTCCATTTTCATTAATGACCTCCACCTAGCAATCCAACATGCCACCTGCATTCAATATGCAGATGACTCCACTATTATTTGCTCAGCGAATACCCCTGCCGAGCTACAATCTCTTACACAAAATGCATTTAACACAGTGGAACAATGGTTTTTAAACCGTTGCCTTTTACTTAACCCAAAAAAAAACAAACTCCTACTTTTTACTCCTACTCGTAGGACTGCCCCTCTTCACTTTACTCTTACATCCAACAATGGGACTCATATCTCCTGACGTAATCACCAAACTTCTTGGAATTACTATAGACAATAATCTAAACTTTGACACTCATACTAACATCACTATAAAAACAGTAAATAATAAACTGGGATCCCTTTACAGAATCAAACCCTTCCTCACTCCCTCAACCAAAATCGCTATAGCTAGAACTCATTTAATCACTACCTTACTCTATGCCTCACCCATATACACCAATCTCTCAAAACATAACCTAAACAAACTTGCTACTGCCTATCACTCCATTGCTAGATTTGCCACAGGTTCTCCTTTTCGTACACATCACTGCGACAACCTAAAACAACTAGGATGGCTTGAGTTTCAAAACCAGATACTATCTCAACAACTCACTATTATCCATAAGAGCTTGTACTACCCCACCTATACACCTATACTGACTACCCTCATCACCCCCTATAACAATCTCAAGAACCTACGCTCCTCAAATAAGCCACTTATTACTATTAACAAATCCAACAACTCAGCTGGAGATTCTCTGTTCTCTAACTCCATAGGCAAACACTGGAACAAACTTCCCTCTGAACTCCTATCTCTGACCTCCACAAGACTCTTTAAACTAAGAATAAAACAATTTCTCAGTTCTCACTGGCTTTGTCCTTGTACTAACCCTGACTAAATATCTTCTCTGCTCCTAGCAAGAATATATTCCACCACTTTACATACTCTTGCTGCCTCTTAGATACCTTTATCTCACTATATCATATGATACATTTCTATAATTTATTAACAGTATATACTTTCTGTTATCCTACTTCCAATTGAAAACTACTAATTTGTTTCTATTTCTATTGCACTGCATATCACCTCAGCACAACCTAGGTATCCCTTGTAATGTCAACTGAACCTAATCAGTATGTCTGTATTCTGCTTGACCCTTTTTAATTATTATTATAATTCTTTTAATTTGAAACAATTTATTACAGTCATATATTGTGTATGTGAATGGCTGTAACTGTTTGAGCTATTTTACTACTGTTATTTTGCTTTGAACTTATTATTTTTTACTGTATAAAGTTTGCTGTGCTGGAGCTTTTCTCCCCGGGCCTCTACTGAAAATGGATTTTATTCCAGTTAGACTAGCCCGGTCAACAAATGTAAAATAAAAAAAATAAATAAAAAAAATCAGCCATAATGCCCCCAAGTTTACAGAGAAAAGCCAGGGCATACTTAGTCATATGGATCTGGTAATTAATAGCCCTAAAACCTAAGGTAGCAGAGGTATATACATTTTTACCACACTTGTCCATGTCATGAAAATCCTTACCTGAAAGCAAATGCTTAGAAGAGGGCAGTGACGAATGGTTTATCAGTCGCCACAAAAATAACAGCAGGATCAGAGTAAGGGTTTTTATTCAAACACTTTTGAGCTTCAGGAACTTTATAGAACCTAAGCGGCTTCTCAGGGGCAGGAAGTTGAGAATCAGGAGGCCTACGAAGCTACAATGAAAGCATCCAAAAGAGCATCCAGCACTGGAGGGACTGCAGAAGGCTGAAGAGAATCTCTCTGCTTCAGTTTATACCTTTTTTAGTGTCAGAACCCTAACCTAGGAATATCCAGACTTAAAATGTTCCAGCATGTGAATCACCATATTCCCAAATGACAGTTCTTTAACTGGTAAGTCAGGAGAATGTGGATCCTTTTCAGACTCTATTAAAAGAGGATAGTGGATCTGAGAAGAGTAAGTCAATGACTGCTCACTAGAGTAACTTTTCATCACATGAATCACAGACCCCAGGACATTTGAAAGGAGTGAAAGACCAGGGAACAGAAGCAGGAACAGATCTTCCTAAAGGGTGCTTTAGAGCCAATAAGTATATTAAAAAGCCCCACAGTAAAATCCTACCTTTCTCTGTGGGGGATTCTCAGCCACAGGGGCCACATGCTTAGTCTTCGGTTTCATTTTTAAAGGAACATCAGCTTTAACAAATATAGGATGTTCAGACCCCTGCCTATATTCAATGAGGGTACCAGGCACCACTTCCCTAACAAGTATTTGTGGAACCTCCAAGGCCTCTCCTATATAACCTGCATTGGGTCCCCCTCCATATCTGTACCAGTTGCAGGCACAACCTGAATGGACGTGCAGGTGGACAAGCTCCACGTGTCCTCCAACTGGGTCATGGCAGAGGGAGTGGCCACTGGCACTGGATGGTCCTCGGGTTCATCTAATGTGACGGAGACGTCTGGTGGATGCCAGACAGCAGCAGGTAGTATATGTGCCTTTTTGTCTTTCTTCATAAGAGGTGTCTGAACAACAGGGTGGGCAGATTTGGCTACGGCACCCTGAACCAAAAGCTTCAACTACTGTTTCTCTAAATAAATGGAAAGAGACAACAGTCAACTGCTGTGTGTTTGGGACAAATGCCTGACAAATCTCACAATGGATATGGTCGTGTGTTGCTCCTGAAGAAAGGCGTTTGAGTCCATCTTTATAGGGAATCTGCCTCTCACACTCATTTTCCCTTCCTAAATGACAACTAAACTAGAAAAGGAAGGCAGAGACACCAATGGAGCAATTATCTTTAGAAGGTTCAGCAGTGGAACTGACTCTTTTAATGGCTTGCACACACAATTGAAAGGTAGCGATCAGACTGGCAGCAAAATTAATTCTGAAGATTAGGTGCTTGTATGTCGCCCCTTGTAACTTACACCTATGAGATGCGTCTCAGATATGGCACCAGGAAGTTGTAAAGGCTTTGATATTCTGGCCTGGGCATTTGGCTATCCTTGGCAGGATAACAAAAGACTGAAGAATACTGCAACAGTGATAAGGAAGGACATATCAGTTCACACTAGAAGCAGGGTCCTGAAAAGTACAGTTTTGTACCTACCATAAATGTAGATGTTCGAGGATCCACATTGCTGCAGTCCTAACTATTGGGTAGTCCGCTGTCTCAGTCGGCCCGAATACCAAAGTATATGGCTGACGTCGGTCAAGGCGCATTAGACTGACGTCAGTACATCAGGGTACTAATGCGCATGACCGACGTCATATCCTCAGTCTTTTCTTGCCCCAGATGTCAGAAGACCCTAAAAAGACAAGGCCAAAACCAAAAACTCCAAACATTCCTGCACCAAAAATATGTACAATATATACAAAATTACCAGAGTATAACCTCACCTGCACAACCACCCCTAAACACAGAGGGGAAGGAGGGAGGGTAAATTGGACTGCAGCAATGTGGATCCTCGAACATCTACATTTATGGTAGGTACAAAACTGTACTATGTTCTTCATTCCACATTGCTGCAGTCCTAACTATTGGGTAGAATCCCAAAGCAGAGGTAAGGGAGGCTGGCAAATCATAAGGAAGCAGGAGCTGACAACATGCCTTGCAAAATAGCTGTGGCAAAACCAGCCCTAGATTTAGAGTAGAGAGGAAGGTGATAATGCTTAGAGAAAGTATGCACTGAACTCCAAGTAGCTGCCTCCAAAATATCCTTAGTTGCCACCCCCTTAGAAATGCTGTTGAAGTGGCAGTAGCCCTAGTGGAATGAGGCCTAATCCCAGCTGGAATCTCCTTGCCATGATGGGAATAACAAAATGCAATGCAAAACCCAATCCACTTAGAAATAGTTTGTTTTGACACAGGCTTGCCCTGAGAACTCAAAGCAAAAGAAACAAACAACTGCTGAGACTGCCTAAAATCCTTAGTCCTGCTTAAATAATAACGCAATTGCCTGTGTACATCTAAAGTGTGCAAAATCTTTTCCCCTTTATTTTGGGGATCTGCATAAAAAGTAGGCAAATGAATAGTTTGGTTTAAAGCCACACTAGAAACCACCTTAGGCATAAAGGAAGGATTAGTACGTAAAGATACCCTATCCTTATGAAAAATCAAAAAGGCTCTACCGCCATAAGGGCCTGCAATTCAGAAACCCTTCTTGCAGAAGTAATGGCCAACAAAAAGCAGTCTTCCATGACAAGTATTTCAATTCAGCAGTAGCCGAGGCTCAAAAGGTTGTAGAGTAAGTTTCTCCAACACAAAATTGAGATCCCAAGCAGGAGTAGGAGCTCTACGTGGGGGTCTTATATTCTTTGCCCCTCTAAGAAATTGCTTGAACAAAGGATGCGAAAACAATGGTGGGTCACAATCATAGTGAGCTGAAATTGCTGCAGCATGAATCTTAATGGAAGAGAAAGACAAACCTTTGTCCAATAACTCAGTAAGACATTGAAGAGCCACACTCAAATTAGGCTCAGAATCTCCAAATTGTTTGCTGCACTCCAAAATAAAAATCTCTTCCATTTTTCTGCGTACACTTTCCTTGTACTAGGTCTTCTGGCTTCCAAAATCACATTTAAAACTTGTTGAGGAAGTTGAGACCTGCTGTGTTTCAAAACAGAATATGCCAGGCTGTTAGATGAAGAGAGTGAAGCTTGACATTGAGCAGGTGACCGTCCCTCTGAGACAACAGGTGTGGAATCAAAGGTAAAGGCCATGGAGGCTTCCTTACCAGATTCCTCAGTAATGGGTACCAGTGTTGCCGAGGCCAATCTGGAGCTATTAAAATCATCCTTGGCTTGTCTTGTCTGACCTTTAGGAGCACCTTTGGGAGAAGAGGCAGAGGTGGAAAGGCATACACATGAAGATTTTTCCAACTGAAAGAAAGAGCATCCACTTTCCAAGCTGTGTGATGAAACCTGTTTGTGCAAAACTTTGCCAGCTGGTGGTTTAGTGGAGAAGCGAACAGATCTATGTCTGGAGTTCCCCATGACACTGTCAATTTTCGAAATACATGAAGATCCAGTTTCCACTCGTGGGGATCCATGATTTGTCTGCTTAACACATCTGCTAAGGAGTTCTGTGCTCCCGGCAGAAACCTTGCCTGAAGAGTTAGTTGCAAGCTGAGCAGTCTCCCATAAAATCATTGCTTGCCTGCACAACGGGTAAGAATGTGTTCCCCTTGTTTGTTGATGTACCACATGACAGTTGTGTTGTCTGTTAGAATCAACACCTGCCCTGGAAGAAGTAACTCCTTGAAAGCCATTAATGCAAACTGGACTGCTAACATCTCTTTCATGTTGATATGTAGATGCTGTAGTCTGGCAGGCCACTTGTCTTGTATCCACTTTCCATTTAGATGAGCTCCCCAAGCAATGTCTGAGGCATCTGTCGTTAGAATCTGACTCGCCTATGGCGGGTCACAGAGAGTCCCTTGTTTAGGTGACATTCCTGAGCCCACCACAAAATTCCTTTTGAATGCAAGGTATTATTTGAATGACAGTGTCCAAATCCTGGCAGTGCTGTGTCCATACATTTTGAGATACCATTGCAGCTTCCTCATATGCAGTTTGGCATTGGGAAGCACCAGAATACAAGATGCCATGAACCCTAAGGCTTGAAGGACTGTCCTTGCAGTCAGCCGGACTGAAGAGATAGTTGATGGAAGTAACTGGAAAGATTCTTTTGTTTGTCCGGGGTTAAAAAGGCCATCTGGGCTGCTGTATTCAGTCTCACACCCAGAAAGCACATGTCTTGAGAGGGTACTAGACTGGACTTTATTTCGTTCACAGAATACCCTAGGCATCTTAGCACTGCTATCACATATTCCAAATGCTGTAAAAGGTCTTCCTTTTCTTGAGCCAGAATCAGGCAGTCGTCCAAGTAAGGATAGATTTGTATTCCTTTTAGCCTGAAGTAAGCTATCACTGGAGCCAGAACCTTTGTGAATACTCTGGGCGCAGTGGATAAGCCAAAGGGCAATGCAGAGAACTGATAATGAGAATCTCCAGCTCAAACGCAGATACTTCCTGCAACTTAGTCGGATAGGCACATGAAGGTAAGCTTCCTTGAGATCTAAAGTTACCATCCAGTGATCTTTGCCCAGCAGAGGTAAAAGCTGTTGTAACGTCAACATTTTGAACTTGGGAATGTCCAGATAAGTGTTGAGGATAGATAAATCCAAAATTGGTCTCCACGTGTTCCCCTTCTTCGGTACTAGGAACAGGCGAGAGTAAAATCCTAGGCCCCTTTCTGGCACAGGAACTGGCTGAATGGCCCCTATTTGGAGCAACAGAGAAATTTGCTTGTGAGCCTCTTTTCTTTGTAGAGGAGGAATGTCTGGCATGCCTTTGAAAGGAGGCAAGGTATGGAAATAAAACCTGTAACCGTGGTGAATGATATCCAAAACCCATCTGTCTTGGGTAATTAAATCCCAATTTTCTTTGAAAAGAGCCAGCCTTCCTCCCAAAGGTGCTGCCAGGCGAGAATGTACTGGCAGCTGAAAAGGTAGGTCATTGGGTCTGTTTACGAAAGGACTGACCCCTGCCCTCACCAGAAGTCTGAGCAGGTGAACTCCCTGTTCTAGGCCTAAAGAACCTTGAGCTCTGCCCCTACCACGTCTAGACCTACCTCTAGACTGGGAATCATAAGCAGGATATGTCCATCCCTTAGAAGGCCAATTTCTACTAAACTTCGGAGGCTGCACCTGCAAAAATCCTTAACAGTTTGCATAGACTTAGCCTTGTCCTCCATTTTCTTTAAAACTGCTTCCACAGGCGAACCAAACAACACATCAGACTGTAAAGGAGCATCCAAAATCCTTGTCTTAACATGCTCAGCTAAATTCTGATCCCTCAACCAGGCGTGCCTACGAAGAACAGAACCAGTGGCAGCCACCCTCGAGGAGGCCTGCACAGCATCAAAACCACACTGCAAGGAATGCTTACCCACCTGTTCAGACACATGAACTAAATCCTGCAACTCTTTACACTCAATACCTTCTGCCAGAGCATCCACCTTAGACTTCAATTGTGAAAGGAGATAATTCTGATATTTTAACATGTGAAACTGACAATTCAACGCCCTCATGGCTGAAGTGGAAGAAGTATACACTTTCTTTCCCCATCTATCCAAAGCCCTTGCCTCTTTATCAGGAGGAACAGGATTTTTAACAACAGAAGCCTTCACACCTTTAGGCCCCTGAGAGACAGTTTCCGGGTCTGCCCTAGGACTCTTAAAAAGATACTTATGAGCTTCAGGCACCCTATAGTACCTATCCGGTTTAACTGGGGCAGGAGGCAAAGAATCAGGATTCAGAGAAGCCTCTGCAAAAACATCTTCCACCACATGCAGAACAGGAGGTATAGCTAAAGGCCTATGCTGGGGTAAAAACAAGAATTCCCTAAGCCTCTTCCTGGAATCAGAGAAATCTTGACCATCCCATTTAAAATGCTCCCTCATGGAATGCAGAGTCTCTGAAAATGAAAAATCCTCAGGAGGAGAAGCTGAAGGAGTAGAATCATCCACATCAGAATCAGAATAAGGAGGATACTCCTGCAAGTCTTCAGCCGAAGACTCAGAAGCCTCCGAACACTGCTCAAAACTCTCAAACTCAGGTTCCACCCTAGGCCTCTTATCAGGCGGGGGCATAGAACCTCTAATCATAGTAATCAAATCCTCTGCCATTTTAAGCATATGTTTCTTAGGCAAAGACCCTGAAGCACTAGGAGAAACCCCACTGAAGTTAAACTTGGCCTGCCTCTCAAAGAAGCCTTGGAAACAGAAGGGAGGCTCTAACCGCCTTAGGAAGAGAGGGAAGAACAGCCACCTGAGAAGCCCCTTCAGCCTGGCCTACTTCCTGAGAGGACACATCCTGTAACAGTAAAGTCTCTCCCTGAGACTCCAAAGAAACTCCTGGCAGAACCTCCGGCTCCACTGAGCCTTCTAAAGAACCGGCGTCCGGGACTGTCGGTTCTTCCACTCTAGGCTTTGCTGCTTTATCCTTGCGCTTTTTGGCCGAAGCGGGCGTCGGAGCATCCGACGGCATTTTATAATTACAACGCTGGCACAGTCTAACCTTCTCTTAATAGTGCGTTTGTTAAATCTAGCACAAGAGCGGCATCTAACAACGTCGTGCTCAGGCCCTAAACAAGGTATACACAAAGTATGGTAATCCCTATGAGGTATCTGTTTCCCACAAGAAATACAGTTATTCACTTTTTCTGACATCCGGTTAAATACTGAGGCAAGAAAAAACCAAAATATTCCAACGGGTACTTAGCCAACTTTGATTCGGTCTGAAACTCTGACTTCAGAAACTTTCAGAACGCCAACCTGCACTCGCAAAACTGCTTCTGCATCGGACCATGCGGCAAAAAAGACTGAGGATATGACGTCGGTCATGCGCATTAGTACCCTGACGTACTGACGTCAGTCTAATGCGCCTTGACCGACGTCAGCCATATACTTTGGTATTCGGGCCGACTGGGACAGCGGACTACCCAATAGTTAGGACTGCAGCAATGTGGAATGAAGAACATCAACATAATCAAATAAAAAAAAAGGAGATAGAGAAATTCATTACCTTGCACCACTTCCTCTGCATGCTAAGGAATGCAATTCAGTATTCTTCCCTTCAAAATAGATGTAGATTGGACAGGTACTCAAATTTACTTTACCAAACAAAGCACATAGTGGGTGAAGATAAAAACATAGCTATTTGTACAGACACTCACTGCATATGCACAAGACTGGTTTCGCTCATAACATCGCTTTCATCAGTTATAAAATACACCTCCATAGTTCCATGTTAGATATCTTCTCCAGCAAAATGTACAACTTAACTAAAAAATTGAAGTGCTTATCACACAGAAAAACTACAAGTCAAATAAGATAGTGTATTATAATGAAAATTCATAAACACATGAGCTTGCTACTGATCTAATTAGCACTGTGACTTGACACCACAATACAAGCAGTAGAAAACAAGTTGTAAAAAAGAAAAAAAAAAGATTAGTATGAATCATTCACAGTCCAGGTGGGGAAAAAAATGTTCCCATGTTAATAATCAGTTTCCTTTCATTTCGGTCTAACCAATCACATAGGTGTAGAATCCTTCCTGATTTTATGTATGCCAAAAGAAAATACAGCTTAGGGGTGGTGGTGGTGGTGTACATGCCTGTATAGTGCATTACTCTGCTGCATACATCTGAAATCACTTAAATGTTCATAGATGCATACCTTTAATGTTCTTATTGTCAGACCACTATAGAAACAGCCATATATGCATTGTGCCTGAAATATTATCCAATAAGAGTTACAATTAAACTGATTAATAAAAAAAACTGAGTACTGAAACAGAAAAAACTGCAGTAGTCTGCATATAAGCACATGCATCACAATGTCCACAGGACATACGCCCATTCCTGGACACTTGTCAAATGCCTAAACTTTGAATGGTTCCTTAAGATATACTAGTCAGACAAGACAAGCAAGTCAAACAACTCAGCTAACACTAGAACCAGAAACCTAAAACTTCATAAACAGATAAGCAGAACACTACAGAAAGATTCATCATCCTGCACCATTTTCCTCTCTGGAATACACGTCTGCATGTTAAGCAAAGTGATTCAATATCTTCCTTCAAACACAACATGGATGACTGGATGGGTGCTCTCAAATTTATCTTGGGACTAACTGGCCTCTACTTCCTCAAGAAAGCAGGCAACGTTTGAGGGTGGGTTTTGGCAAAGCATACTTGTCATTACACTAAAGCAGCCTTGAAACTCCTATGAATTCTATTTATATTTTTACATATTTTTGGTATTCAAATGCTGCATTCTACAAGACATTGTATTCAAAAATTGCACACACCATCACCTTCCAAACGCTTTTCATCTTACCATTAATGATTGTGAAAACAAAAACCGCCTTTCTACTCGTGAATCATTTGGCATCTTGAAAACTATCTTAACGCTGTCAGGATTATCTGCATGAGGTTCTGGTGGAAGACCTGCAGATTTACGCACTTTCTCTTCTTGTAATGTCTGAATGAGAGAAAAACAGAAGAATAAAAATAAAACTTGGAACAAGTGATCCTTCTGCACATTACAAAGGTCTGGAAAAAAAGGCACTTACAGCAAATTATCTTCCAACTTAGTACTGTATTTGCTAGGAAATTACACAACTAATGATAACAGTTCAAAGAAGTTTTGTTCTTCATGCTGTGAGCTCTGTAAAGTACTACAAGACATCAGACAGGGTATATATAAAGGGATTTTTATTCAAACAGAAAGGGATTTTGCAGAAGTACAGCTGTGTTAGCACCCTACCATCATTGTAGATGTGCTAGTATATTTACTGTTGCAGCAATGACTCTTAGGAATTTCTGCCACAGAAGGGCTGACAGATGTCCCAATTAGAACTTTTCACACTTCCCCCTCCTGCACAGACCGATGTCCGCCTACCTAGACAACAGCCAATGCTATTCTTCAGTTCCTTCATTCACAGGAAGGCAGAATCATATTGGTCTGGTGAATCTGTGCTGCAGTTGGGTCCTGACCTCTACCGACAAACTAAAAGGTGAATCTTTTCCATTTAGCTAAATATGCTTTCCATGCATTTGGTTTGCAAGTCACTCACAGAACAGACTGTATATAGTTTGAAAAGACGTGTCAAAAAGGTACGAGAACTAAATCATCTGATCTATTAGCCTCAGAGACCTTAGTTTAGGATGTAGAAATTATCTCTTGTTCGGAATCAGAAAATCCACATACAAACAGATTTCTGTCCTTCCTAAGCTTAGTAGAAGGGAAAAACAATGCTGATTGGGCCAAAAGGGTGTTTTAAGTTACATTTTTGACATATCCTACTTTGCCTTCTTGAAGGCTCTAGGGAGTAAGGTTATTATCGACTCAAATTATTTAACAACTTTACTGAATTATCACTTAAAACGTAGGCAAATTTATATAATTTGTATTTATATATGTATAATGGTACTTAAATTAAAAAAAAACATGTTAATGTTCACAGTTACAAACATTATGCATCCCAT
This sequence comes from Protopterus annectens, assembly GCF_019279795.1. Lineage (NCBI taxonomy): Eukaryota > Metazoa > Chordata > Ceratodontiformes > Protopteridae > Protopterus > Protopterus annectens. The sequence goes on from NC_056733.1 coordinate 1,588,365,939, forward strand.
ATATTATTTTATATGACCATTATCAATCCAACATCACAAATTGATCAATTCCTGACTTCCCAACCTGCCCAAATTATTGGGAAGCATCTGTTGTCCAGGCCCGCACAATGAGGAACATGGTGCAATATTTCCTAGGCTGCTTGCATTCTTGAGAAGTAGCAAAGCCTTCTTTTGGAACCAAATTCAGAAATATGACAGTGTAACAATCCACTCATGTAGTTCTGCTTCTGTCCTGCTGAAGTGGTCTGCTAAAGAACTCCTCTGAGGTGGATATATAAAGGCCTTGAGGGTCAGCCCTGACATCTGAGTTAAGCCCCATACTTGCATTTCTTGTCTGCACAGCAAACAAATTGCGAATCCCTCCACTGTCTGTTGATGTACCACAACACACTTATCATTGGTCAGGATGTGCAAGGTTCCCATACTGTCAAAACAGGTGTGAATGCCTCAAAGGCAACAGAGAAGAGAAGACTTTGCAACGTTATCAACTTGATTTTTGAACCTTTCAGAATTTTAGCCTTGATAGATCCAATGTGTCTTATTGTCCCTTCTTTTCTTGGAATATACAAAACTTTGGATCACAAGCCACCTTCTCCTCCTAGAACTCTCTTATGGCCTTGGGTGAGAAGGGTTCTTGTAACAGGAAGAAAATGTGGGCTATTTGGCCACTGGGAACTGGAGGAATACATGAAAATGTTGGTTTGTTTGAAAATGTAGTTTGTACTGGTGTCTTATAATCTGAAATACCCATTTGGTTTGAATGATTTGGAAATGGAAGAGGAAGGAAAATTGAAGACTGGTTAGGGATGGGGTTTCAGCACTGGGAGGGATGAGCTTGGATGAATTTGGTCTGCACTCTCTCAGGGTTTCGGCATCAAGGGCACCTGAGCTTTCCTTTACGGTGTGCTTGCCATTTTCTTTCATACTGGCCATTTTTATCTTTTAGTTGCTTTACTCTGTCTTTTGGGTAAGTGGACCAGCTCTTTATGGGGCAGTTTCCACTATGTTTAGGAGCAGAGAAATAGAAAGAGTTGGTTTCCAAACTGCATAGCCTTTTGTTTTTCCTCCAGGCTCCTAAACACCTTATCTGTAGGGGATCCAAAGAGCACCTCATTATCAAGAAGGTCCTTTAGGAGTTGCATAGTCTGGAAAGGGGGTGGGTACTAAGGCAAGCATCTCACTATTAACACTGACAGGACCAACTGCTGACCTGGCTAGAAGCATCAACAGCATTAACATTTAATTATGTGCTCAGCAACCAGAGTATTTACATTACACAAGTAAAGCAATTTCCTTCTCAGGCTCTTGTCTGCTGTCCTCTCGGTCTTCTCCTTCAACTGGTTTAAGATGGATTCTTGATATTTTGGCACAGAAGTCTACAAGTAAAGGCCATAAAGGCCAGGGTAGCAGACATGCAGGTTTTACTCAAAAATCTGCTCAAGATCTTACCCTCCTTGTCACTGGGAAGTCTGTTCTTGGCAGAAGCTGCAACAGCTTTGCTGTTGGAATCCATGGACATCATATAGGTGGATCTGCTACAGTGTTTTCATACAGCTAGCTACTTGTGGGGAAATCAAGGACCTTGTAAAAACAGTCAAGCTTCCTAGGAAAAAAGTAGATAGGAATTTGGCTAGAAGTGTGCGTTTCCATAATAGTAAGAACAAATAACAGCTTTTGAGGCAAGTCTCAAAGTTTCATGTACTAACTTAGACAGGCCTTGGAAAACTCTTTGTGCTCTACTTGAAAATTTTCTCATTCTATGAAGGATTTCTCCAAATAAGACATCCTTGGGGTGGGGAGGATACAGAGGGCAAGGTGTCCTCAATGCTAGACTCATTACAAACAGAAGGCAGTCATATGGTCAGCCAATTCATCTACCTCCAAGTTAAAGGTACCAAAATCCCCAGGGAGGTAAGAATTACTTTCTTTTTAGGCAAATGATATCAGAAACTGACTGCTCAGAGAATGGTTGCCTTTTTCTCAAATTCCATAAAGTCCTGGGCTAAACAGAAAAATTCCTGTGAGGAAGCCTGAGATAAGGAAGTAAATGTCATTGCCACAACAGTCAGGAAATCCTTCTATGTGGCACACCTCATCACTAAGGGCTTTTCATCCAGAAAAAAGGAGGTCATTGTCCCACTGTACTCATACCTCATTAGACCCATTATAAAGTATAACACCCAGTTTGGTATGTACCTCACAAGACTTCTGCAACAGCTGGAAAGGCCACAGAAATACCTCACTAAAATAATCACAGGCCTGAAGCAGATGCCATATGCGGACAGTCTAAAAAAACTCCAGCTATACTCTGTGGCATATCGTCTACTCAGAGGCGATCTCTGCTTAACATACAAGGCCATGTCAAGCCCTGAGCTGTTGGACATGCTCCACTTAAGACATCCTAATCCCTCAGAGCCACACGCTCCAGGGATCTAAACCTTGTCATTACAATGAACAAGACATGCTGGAGGGATAGGTTCCTGACCCAGAGACTTCCCATACTCTGGAACAGACTGCCCATAGATGTCAAGCAGAGCTCCTCCTTGGCCCTCTTCAAAAGGAACCATGATGATTGGATGGGAGATAGGAAATTCATCCTGGGGATCATGTCAGTCGCCCTGCTAGACAGGGGTCCAGAGAAGTAAATATTGTGGGAATAAATATCCAGGGAATTGTTATGGCTAGGCTTGTATAGGCCCTAGCGCTGATAGCCTAGTACCAACCTATGAACCTATAAAAGAGGGTCCACCCAGCACAAATTGTGGCAAGCTGTCAGACATCCATCTGGGCTTTAACAGAGTTGTCCTAGCTTTAGATACAGGGACTGCCCCAGAGAACCTGGGTTGTGGAAAGTCAAAATCTCACTCAAAGTACTACTGACATTCCTGCGTACTAATGAAGGACTGCTGCCCTCACCCTTGATAATGACAGGGTAGGTGGAATATGAACTCCATAGATAAGCTTACATGCAGTCTCTTAGAGCAGCTACTATTCTTTAGAAGTCCCTACATTTGACAGCAAGGTTTCCTTCAAAGAAATCATACCAGAAGCTTTGGCAGAATCAGACACCAGATTCATTGGTTGTAAAGGCACTTTGTTGGAACAGATGCCCTCAAGCCTGGGTTGGGGCCTTCTGACTCCAACAAGTTTTCGTTAGCATCCCAATATTTCTTCTCTATAGGGCTTTTCTCTGCATACAACTTTTTGGGGGACATCAGCAGCGAGTCTGACCAATCCCATGGTCATTTGAGATGAGTGACTTGTTCTGAATTAAATAGTCAGAGACAGATTTCACTCCCTGCCTACCTGTCCACTAGTTCAAACTGATGAAACAGGAACAATTTGGCACATCGTGCTTAGGCCCTAGATGAACACACATTTATAGTGGAAATTTTTATGATTGATTTCCCACACTTAATACAGTTTTAATAACTTACATCTAGTCCTGATACCAGAAAGGTAAGACAGGCTAGCATACAAAGAACAGCAAAATGTATGATATTTTATCCAGCGGGTTACTTATTTGAGGTCTAGAGGCCAAATTACACAATCTTGATAAAATCGTGGCAAGAAAGAAAGTGATGTTGGCCAATGCCCTCCTTATACCACTAAATCCAGGTCAATACAAAGGTCTTTCTGCAAGTAGCAGGAGTGGCTCCTACAATATAGGACTGTTCACACCTTTTTTTTTTTTTTGGAATTTGTTAGTTACAATTCCACAAGAGTAGTGCTGTGACCAAAGGGGTGTGGAACTATAAAACTCGTTTGGGTAACAAAATTTCATTCTTACTCTAAAATAAAGGCACTATTTTTTTTCAAATTTGCATTTAAATTTAAATTATATTCACAGAGCTTTCAATAACTAAACATTTGCAAACCATGTCCACTGCTCAGAATTATTTTCAATGGACAGGGACAAAAAGTATTGTGTGTATTAAAGAGCTTTACCAAATGTTCAGGCTTTAAAATGAGGATAAAACAAAAGCATTTTATGAACCCACAAATAACTCGTTGCAAACATTTCCCCAATCATAGGGCCATTATTCCTCGAAATATTTGGGAATTAAGTTAAGAAACACTAACTTTCTTCAAAAGAGGTATGGGAAGAAATTAAAGGGAAGATATTAACAATGATACACAAATGAAAGGTGATCTTTGCCAATTTAGAGCAAAGAATACCAACAGTGAAAATGTCTGTGGTCCTGCAGGTACTGTCTGCAGCTCAGACATGGGAATAAACACCATCAAGTGAAGTAACAAAAAATACTCCTACTGAATGAAGGAGGTTTAACATTCCCTGACTTGGATTAATATCCCAAGGCTGCCCAGCTGAAGATTGCTGGATATATACAAAACCATTTTCGGATGTTTCTTGTCCAAAGCAGGTTGAAGAAAAACTCTTGGAAACCAGAGCATGACCCACCTAGGGAAAGTACATCCCCAGCTTTAGAGAGTAACCAAAGGGGACATCCAAATGCCTGCCGCTGCAGGGATAGCTTAAGTTTTTTAGGTGCATTGGTATATACTAGGCTAATGATCACAAGGTTCCTTATAAGCCTAACTATGCAACCCAAATGGTAGCCACAAACTGATTTATATAGGGGCGATTTACAGGCTGCCTCTGTCCATCACAGAAATAGGTGCAAGGACCAGGGGTGAATTTCCAATTATTCATCCACTGGTCCAAGTTGTGTTTAAATAGGGTTAGGGAGGAACTCTTCTTATAGGTTCATAGGTGTTTACTACGCTAATGACCACAAGGGCCTTTTTAAGCCTAGCCATGCATCCCAAATCTCTGACAAGCTCTGATACCCTTGATAAGTGTAAGCATGGGGTTAGGATATGTACCATTTACAGGGTACCTGTTTGCATTAGAGACATAAGTGCCAAACCAGGAATGAATTTCCAGTTTCCCACCCAATTGTTCAAGTTGCACTTGAATTGGGTTGGGGAGGAACTCTGCTTCACAAGGATGGGGAGCCTTTTCCAGAGATGATGTAGTCTCTGAGATGCATACCAATCTCTCCAGCAGGTCTTATTTATAGCACAGGTAAGGTTTAAGTCTTTAGAATGGTAATTCTGGTTATGCAGGAGGTCCATCAGAGTGGAGTCTAACAATACCTTGTATGCCAGGCACAGATCTCCCCCTCAAAAGCCTGTAGGAGACAGAACAGGGATAAGGCCTTGAGGTGGTCTGCACAGGACATATTACTTAAGCCCTGTATTCTTTTAGTGAGGAACCTCTGTGGACATTCCAGTTGTTGAATATGCCTGGTTAGGTACATACCAAAGGGTGCATTGTACTCTGTGATAGATCGGATGAATGCTGAATACAGTGGAATGTACAGTTGTGTACACTTACCATAAATGTAGATGTTTGGGTGTATTCACTGTTATAGTCATCACACTTGGGTTATCCTGCCAGAGGTAGCCCTCAGTCAGCCCAAATACCAGAGGATTAGTATTTCTGAGTCAGTTGCTGTCGCTCCAGGACTGACGTCAGGTCGTCAGTGGTATAAAATCAGGCAGCCGACGCCACTACATAAGTTTCTTTTGCCCCAACTGTCAGGAGCCCCCAAATAGGGAGCTAGGTTATGGTGGAAGAACACCACCAGTAGAAAATAAATACCAAAGATTCCCTGTAAGGAGAGAGGAAGAGACAGAGACAACGGGGATGGAGGGTGGGAAACCAGGACTGCAACAGTGAATACACTCAAACAACTACATTTATGATAAGTGTACACAACTGTACTATGCTCTTCGTGTTTCACTGTTGCAGTCATCACACTTGGGTTGATTCCCAAAGCTGAAAAAAAGGGTGGAGGCAGTCAAGACGACTGGGGGCTGGTTAGGATGCCCTGCAAAGACTGCAGTGGCAAAGCCTGCCCTGGATTTGAAGAAGACAGGCAGGTGGTAATGCTTGGTGATGGTATGAACAGAAGTCCTGTTGCAGCCTCCAGGATGTCCCTGGTGGGGACCCCTCTGAGAAAAGCAGGAGAGGTGGAGGTTGCCCTGGTGGAATGTGTCCTGAACCCCTTTAGGGGTGGTTCACCCGTGCTGTTTGTAGCAGAAATGGATGCACTGTGTTATCCATTTGGAGATTGTTTGGATATGGCCTTGCCCTCTGCCCCTGCTGCGAAGCTGACTAGCAACTGGTCAGTTTTTCTAAAAGATTTAGTCCTATCCAGATAGAATCTGAGCTGTCTGTGCACATCTAGCGAGTGCATAATCCTTTCCCCCTTGTTATGTGGGTTAGGGAAAAAGGTGGGCAAATTAATGGATTGGTTGAGAGCCACACTGGACACCACTTTAGGCACGAAGGATGGGTTAGACCTGAGGGAGACCCTGTCAGCATGGAAAATGATGAAGGGCTCTACAGCCATGAGTGCTTGTAGATCTGAAACTCTTCTAGCTGAAGTGATGGCCAGAAGCAAGGCTGTTTTCCAAGAGAGTAATTTTAACTCTGCTGAAGCTGCAGGTTCAAGGGAGGGTAAAGTGAGCTTTTCCAACACAAAGTTAAGGTCCAAAGTTGGAGTAGGAGCTCTTCTGGGTGGCCTTAAGTTGCTGGCCCCTCTTTGGAACTGTTTGATGAGAGGGTGTGAGGAAAGAGGTGGCTCTGTGCTATAATGAGCGGAAATGGCAGAGGCATGAATTTTAATAGAAGAGAAGGATAGACCCGTGTGTAGTAGGGTCTGCTAGGTAATCCAGTATGAGAGGTAGGGAGGGCTGTGCTGTTTCAGCTCCCTTAGCCTGGATCCAGGTGCAAAACCTTTTCCACTTGCCAGGATAGGATTTTCTAGTGCTGGGGCATCTGGCCTCACATATAACATCTAGGACTTGTTTGCTTAGGCTGGCAGCTTGAGGAGAGGTCAGGGAATAAGCCAGGCTGCCAAGTTGATGGTCTGCAATTGGGGATGGGTGAATTCGCCATTCTTCTGGGTCACGAGTGTTGAGATCTGAGGTAGGTGCCATGGTGGCAGGGGTGACAGGCTGCGCAACAGTGGGTACCAGTGCTGGAGTGGCCAGTCTGGGGCAATCAAGATTGCCCTCAGTTTTTCCTACCTTATTTTGAGCAGTACCCTTGAAATGAGTGGTAAAGGGGGAAATGCATAGACCAAGAGGTTTACCCATTGGAAGGATAAAGCATCCAGTTTCCAGGCCTTGCTGTGATGTTCCCTGGTGCAGAATTTGCTGAGCTGATGATTGGAGTGGGAGGCAAAGAGGTCCACCTTCGGGGTGCCCCATTTCTGGATTACAAGGGTGAAGGTTCTGTGGTCTAGCTGCCACTCATGTGGGTCTAGCAGGTGCTTAAGTTGTCTGCCAGAGAGTATAGGGAGCCTGGCAGGAATTGTGCTAGTAGGTGTATTTGCATGGCTGAGGCCGTGTGCCAAAGGGTCACGGCGAGCCTGCAGAGAGGCTAAGAGCGAGTCCCTCCCTGCTTGTTGATATACCAAATCACTGTGGTGTTGTCTGTTTTGATCAGTAGAGGTCCCAGGGAGAGTAGGGGTCTCAAAGATGTCATGGCATGCTGAACAGCTAGCATCACTTTTTGGTTGCTATGCAAATGTATTTGATTTGGGCTCCAATGGCCCTGAATGCACCTGCCGTCCAGGTGTGCAACCCAGACATAGTCTGATGAGTCTGTGGTGAGGGTCTGGGCGGCGTGGGGTTGTGAGAAGGTAAGTCCCCTGTTGTGGTTGCATGCTGCTGCCCACCAAAAAAAAAAATCTTTCCTTAGACAGGGTATCATTGGTATGATAGCTTCCAGGTCTTGAGTGTTGACACCAAAGGCTTTTTAGATACCATTGTAGTTTCCTCATATGCAGTCTGGCATATGGAATGAGTAGAATGCAGGATAATTGGGTTCTGGTGGCTAGTTGAGAGAAGTAGCCTGTCAGGTAGGCTTGTTTTTCAGGAGTAAGGAATGCCATCTGGGATGCTGTGTCCAGGCTTGCTCCCAGGAATACATTTTTTTGTGTGGGGACTAGTTTTGATTTATTTTCATTGACAGTATACCCCAAGGAGGTCAGTAGGTCCTTTACAAAGGTGAGGTGCTGTAACAGCTTTTCCTGACTGCTTGAATCAGGCAATCGTCTAAGTAGGAATAAATCTGAATATTTCTTTGTCTGCAAAAAGCAATGGCTGGAGCCAGGCATTTTGTGAAAACTGTGGGAGCGTTGGATAAGCCAAAGGGAAGCGCAGAGAACTGAAAGTGCATAGATCCTGCCCTGAAACGTAGATATTTCCTGCAAGATTCCCTCATTGGGATGTGTAGGTAGGCCTCTTTTAGGTCTAGGGTGGCTAAAAACCAAGCATCTTTGGAAAGCATAGGAAGAAGCTGCTGGAGGGTGAGCATTTTGCTATTACCAGAAAGGTGTTTGGAATGGATAGAGCGAGGATTGGGCGCCATGTACCCTCTTTTCTGGGTACCAGGAACAGTCTGGAATAGAAACCTAGGCCTATCTGGTCTGCACGAACATGCTGTATTGCCCTCGTGGAGAGCAGGGAATGGACTTGCTTTCTGGCCTCTGCTCACTGGTTTGGTGGAAGATCTGGGAACCCTTTTGGGGTTGGCAGAGTGTGGAAATAAAATTTGTATCCCTGGACACTATGTTGAGGACCAATCAGCTTTTGGTAATAGAGGCCCAGTTGTTTGCATGGAAGGAGAGTTTTCCTCCTAGGGGCACAAGCAGGAGGGGCAGAGGTAAGGGGTGGAGGTGTGAAGTCATTCTGAGTTCTTACCATAAGGGGGTGGCTTAGCACTCCTTGTTTTTGAAGAGGAGGAACTCCATTGCTTAGATCTCTGCATTCTCTGGGACTGCTGTCTGGGGGGGGGGGGGTCTGCTTCCCCTGAGTCTGGGCTGAGCTGGCCTGGAGGGGGCCAGAAAGGACCAGTGCTTGGAGGGGCAATGCCTACTGAACCTCGGAGGCTGGACCTGTAAAAAGTCTGTCTGCACAGATTTAGCTTTTTCTTCCATCTTTTTTAAAACCTCTTCTGCCTTGGTGCCAAACAAATTATTTTTGTTCAATGGTGCGTCCAATAATTTTGATTTGACATGGTCTGGCAAAATCTGTTCCTTAAGCCAAGCATGTCTTCTAAGGACAGAACCAGTGACTGCTGCCCTGCAAGATGCTTCTAGGGTGTCAAAGCCACATTGCAAGGTGTGCTTATTAACTTGGCTTGCAGAATGCATAAGCTCTTGTAATTCTTTATTTTCTGCACAAGCAGGAAAGGAAGATCTTTTTTGTTTGAGGATTTCCATGGCATGCTGCTGCTATTTCATCATGTGGAACTGACAATTTAGTGCTCTAATAGCAAGAGTTGCAGAGGTGTATACTGTTTTACCCCACCTGTCAAACTCGTGAATCCCTGTCTGAGGGGTGGGATTCTTAGCTGAGGTTGCTTTAATTCCTTTAGGTCCTTCAGAGAGGACCTCTGGGTCAGCAGTAGGATTTCTGAAAAGGAATTTGAGAGTCAGGGACACTGTAGTACCTGTTAAGTTTCCTGGGAGCAGGAGGAAGGGTGTCAGGAGTCAAACTGGACATCATAAAAACATCATCCAGGACAGGAGAAATGGCTAAAGGTCTGTGCTGTGGTAAATCTAAGAATTCCCAGAGTCTCTTTTTTTGACTAAGGATAGTCCTGACATTCCCATTGGAAATGCTCCCTTAAAGTATTAGGGTTTCACCAAAAGAAAAATCCTCTGGTGGAGAGGCAGAAGGAATGGATTCCTTTGCATCAGAATCCTCATAAGCAGAGACGGATTGCATGTCTTCATATTCAGAAGCATCAGATTCATCGGATTCCTGTTCAGATAAAACTACTGGGAACAAGTCTCTTTCTTTTGGAAGGAGTAGCCTGGCTTCCCCTAATAAGGTCTTCCGCAATTTTAAGCATTTGAGACTGAGGCATGGAAGCAGATGCCTGAGCTTGGGTCGTCGTTTTTTTGGGCGCAGTTCACACCCTGGGCCTTAGAAACTCGGTAGTTTTAGAAAGAACTGAAGACACGAAAGAAGTTGTCGGTTTGTGTCTAGTATCGGTAGTGTGAAGAACTTCCTCGGAAGCTGGTGCCTGCTCAGCGGCTCTGGACCCATCCAAGGTAGAGACATCCGCAGGATCCTTAGTCGAAGAGGCTCGCAGCATACTTGACTTTGAAAGGGACTCTGTAGCGGCCTGTAAATCCATAGAAGCAGGCATCAGGCGCTGTGAAAGTACCTCACTGAGGACCGGAGAACTGATGACTAGCTTAATGGAAGCATCGTCGGCAGTTTTGGACCTGTGTGGTATGTCTCTGTCTTTATCCTTGTGTTTTTTCGGAAGATCGGTAGTCGAATGGCTTACCGAAGCCATATCGGAAATAGAGGATGGAAAGTGAAAATATCTGGCTACAATAAGGGCCTGATGTATAGTTCTAGAGTTGAACAAAGCACAAAAGCGACAGGGAGGGACATCGTGGTCTGGGCCTAAACAGTTGACGCAGTAAGAATGGAGGTCTCGGTGTAGTATTTGCTTTCCACAGGCAAGACAAATGTTAACTTTTTCTGTCATCGTTTAGAACAAGAAAAAAAGGATCGCCAACAGGGTACTTAGCTTTAGAAGACTTCAACTTCAATTCGGAAACGAAAACTCAGGTAGCGGCTGACCGGCACGCGTGCAAACTGCTTCCGCTTCGGGCTTCTTGGCAAGAAAGGCTGATGTAATGGTGTCAGCTGCCTGATTTTATACCACTGACTACTTGACATCAGTCCTGGAGCGACAGCAACTGACGCAGAAATACTAAGCCTCTGGTATTCAGGCCGACTGAGGGCTACCCCTGGCAGGATAACCCAAGTGTGATGACTGCAACAGCAAAACATGAAAATCATCAATGACTTCTTTGAACTTAGATGCTATACCTTTGTTTACAAATTGCGCAACATAGAATGATTTCTTCAACACTGTAGACACGTAATGATCAATGGCTAAATTACTCTCTGTGTGTGTCCCCAAGTCCCTGGCTACTGGGTCAGCTCTAAGGGGTGTGTTGTCAATATGATGGTTACCAGGTATGAATAACTTCCCAAATGATACTATTATGTATTTCTTGGCATTTAGTTTTAGCCCATGGCTCTGACACCAGTTATGTGTGTGTGTATCAGCCCCTCCTGGATAATATTTGTGTCAGATTGAGATTCAATGACAGCTCCTAATTTGCAATCAACTGCAAATTTAATCAGCCATAGTCCACATACATTGGCCTTGACTTCTGAGAAGTAAATGCCAAAAAGGAGCAGTACAAGACTGGTCCCAGGGGGACTCCACTTGTGACTGGCCTATTTGTAGAGGTGGACTCCCCAATTCTAACTTCCTGGGTCCTGTCTGTGAGCTATCCACCGGGTGTCATATGGGTTTATACCTAACCTTTTGAGTTTGTCATCAATGCCTGAGTGGGGTATTGTGTCAAATGCCTTGGCCAGGTCAAGGTAGGCAGTGTGAACAATTTTGCCCTCATCCATTGCTTTGGTAACCTTCTCAAAGACGTCCACCAGGTTGAGTAGGCATGATCCGCCCTTGACAAAACCAAACTGGGTTGGGTCCAGTGTCTGGAGGTTTACATCTCTACTGATCATCTCCATGTTAATTCTTTCCATGGCTTTACAAGTAAGACTAGTGAGACTTATGGGTCTGTCGTTTCCAGGGTCTGTAGATGGCCCACCTTTGTGCAGAGAGATGACTGTTGCCTTTCGCCATTCATGAGGCACAAAGCCTGTTTGCAGGCTACAGTTAAATAGTAATTACAGAGGCCCTGATAAGTTTCATGCTATTTAGAAGGCATCCTGGGATATTGTCTGGACCCATTGATGTAGTGTTCTTGGTCTTAGAGACAGCATTAAGGACCTGCGCCCTTGTGATAGTAGGGGGGAGTTATATTTGATACTTCCTGAGGGAAGGTTGAGGGGGAGAGAGGAGTAAAGCTGGAGCTGAATTTATCAGCCAGGAGGTTTGCTATATCTTCTGGTTCAGTATAGGTGGCTCCATTTACAATGAAGTCTGCACACAACTGTGTATTGCCTTTGAGGTTGCAGACATAGCTATAGAATGCTGTGTGTTTGTCCTTGGCCTGAGAGGCCAAACTTACTTCAAATTTGGCTTTGGTAGACTTTATTTGTCCTGTAAGTTGTTTGTTTAGTTTGATGAGAGTGCTTTTATCCTTCTGAGTGCTGCACCTCCTAATTTTTGCCATGATTTTCTTCCTCCTGTTATACATGCAACTGATTTTGAGATTCCACCAGGGTGGCTTGTTTTTAGACTTAGTTCTGTACGTCTTCCTGGTGGGTACACAGCTGCCTCTATACAGCTATTAACATGCTTGTACAGGGTTTCTGTGAACAGTTCTGCATAGGCAGAAGTGTTCTCAGAATTTACAGGGGCATGAAAGTTTGCCAGGTTCTCACTTAATAGCAGGAGGTTAGCCTTAGAATAGTTCCTGAATATTCCCGGTTGAGCTGGGGGTCCAGGTTTTACTTTTACTTCAAAAAAGACCATTTTGCAGTCTGACCTTACCAGAAAAGGCATTACAGTAGGGGGTGTGCAGCACTCTCCCATATTAGTGAGGACCAGATCCACTCTTCACATGGATGTTAAGCCTGTTCCAGAGAATGGGAATTCTCTGAGAAACAATCTCTCTCTAACATGTCCTACTTACGTCACAAACAAAATAGTTCTTTTGATCTTGTAGTCCTATTCTGCCCTTCAAAGTATATTTGGGCAGTTTATATTATAGTTGTATAGCTTCACCATTTATTGATCTGTTGCTGCCATTTAGTGGCCTTTTATTTTATAAGTCAGAATAACTTGTTTTACATCTATAAATTATAGCAATGCTCAGGAAGTGATGTAACTCAGGAAGCAGCTTTTTGCTTCTAGCCCTTACGAAGTGCAGACCAGACCTTTTTTACTCAGGCCCTGGAAATCACATTGCCTGTGAGTAATTTGTATGTTTTAATTCTTTTGCATTTAGATGTGCTGTATATAGCTGTACATATACTGATATGTTGCTATTTGTATTGCGTTGCAGTTTTACAGTAATAAAGTTAAGAAATCTCAGTAAAGCTACAAGAAACCCTGATTCTTTCACTTATTGGATTTTCTTAAAGTGTTAAGCTGCCTGTTTAGCTGTACTATGCATCGCACAGTGCTGTGAGACTGGAACAATAAAAACATGATCCCTGCAGACCTGAATACAAGTCATCACTGCACTGCGAACATGAGTCTGAGATTAGGGAAGAAGCATAAATCTAAGGATATGCCCCCCCTCGATACAGCACGGAAGGGAGAATGGCCATAGTGTCCAGCATGATGATGCAGAGTCACATCTCCAAATCATCAAGATCCAGTAAGATGCCCTCAGTATGTTCCTTAGGAATCAAGGCACGTGCAAAAGCAGAGGTAGCACATGTGCAACTGGCATTTGCCGAAAAAGAAACCATCATGATGAGACAGAAGGCTGAAAAAGAATGAAAAAAAGCAGAATTAGAAGCTAACCTGCATATTCTTCAGCAGCAGAGTTTAGCTGCTGTGGCAGCAGCAGAAGCCACTGCCTACGTAGAAGGAGATTCATCAGTAAGTGAGATAACTCATGAAGAACCAGAAGTCCCAGAGAAACCTCTCTCCTCTGCTGAATGTACAAGTGAGTACATCCAGAAACTTACTAGTATATATGCAAGCCAACAGTCACCTAAGATTGTGCAAGCAGAATCCAGCCCAAAGTTAGCAGACGTCGCGGGTATGCCTGGTCAGCCTTGTGATGTCAGCAGTGTCAGACCAAACAAGAACCTCCAGAGCTCTCTAGAAACAGAAATCAAGGACTACCACTACCACAGCCTAAAGATCACATACCTGCACACCAAGACATACAAGATGTCACAAAGTATGTTATCCAGAAAGAAATGGTTAATTCAGGTTTCATAAAGCTTGATGACGGTCGGGAAATCTATTGGGCATGGAAGTCCTCCTTTCTGACTGCAACTAGAGACTTAAATTTATCAGCTGCAGAAATTCTGGACTTAATGATAAAACAGCTGGGTAAGGAGTCAGCATAGCACACAAAAAGCACATGCAGAGTACACTTATTAACCCTTTAGCGGGACTCAACATGGTATGTTAGAGACTAGAAGAAAGGTACGGCTCACCTGAAGGTGCTCTATTGAAAAAGCTTGAAGTCTTCCCCAAGTTGAGCAATAAAGATAATATAAAACTACAACTGGGCGATCTTCTAGAAATAGTGTGTGCTAAAGAGGAAGGCTATTTGCCAGGACTTTCATATTTAGACACTGCTCATTGTACTAATCCAATAGTGGAGAATCTACCATATACCTACCTTGTAACAAAAGTGGACATCTGTCGGAGCTAAATACAAAGAGGAAAATGGAGTAGTTTTCCCCCTTTCTCTGTGTTTTCTACGTTTGTTCAACAGCAAGCAAAGATCAGGAGTGACTCCAGCCTTCATCAGCAGCAGTAATCAACCATCCAGACCAGAAAAGCCTTCCAGACCTCATGGTTCACACAAAACAATTGTACCTTCAGGGGCCACAAACTGTCAAGTCAGCAGCAAGGTGAACACTACAGAAAGCCCTGACAGACAATGCCCAATTCACCACAAGCCTCATCCTCTGAAAAAGTGCAAAGGGTTTAGATGTAAGCCTGTTGAGAGAATGTCCTTTCTTAAAAAAATGGTATCTATTTCAAGTGCTGCAAATCTATTAAGCATATAGCTAAAGATTGTAAAACATCAGTCGAGTGCTCAGAATGCAGCAGTGAAAACACATAGCAGCCTTACACCCTGATCCACCTCCACAACCAGCAGAGACTGTAGAAGCCAGGAAAGATCAGAGCAGGGAGCAACAAGAGGACTCACCTTCTTCAGTAATGTCTTAGTGCACTGAAATCTGTGGCCAATGTAAAAATCCACAGTCATGTTCTAAAATCTACTTAGTGATTGGGAAAAAAGACAAAGCAATGAAGATGTATGCAGTTCGAAATGAGCAGAACAACAGATCACTTGCAAGGTCCGACTTTTGTTGATATCTTTTAACATTAAAACAACTGCAACTCTATATACTCTAAAGACATGCACAGGCATTATGGAAACTGCCGGCAGAAGAGACACAGACTTGGTTATTGAATCTTTTGATAAGAAAAAGCAACTCCCATTACCTACACTGACAGAGTGTGACACGATACCGGATGACAAATCAGAAATTCCTCCTCACCTCCACCCAATTGCTCATCTCATTCCAGTTGTTAATTCTGGTGCTTCTATCCTTTTGCTTCTTGGAAGAAACATTTTAGAAGTACACAAGGCGCATGAGCAAATTAATGGTACAGTCAATGCTCCTTATGTTAGGAGACTTGATTTGGGGTGGGTCATTTTGGGAGGTTTACCTAGGATCAGCTCACCAGCAAAACAGCTTCAGTTCCTTAAAGATGTCTGTGTTAGCCACATGGCCACACATCTTTTTTCAGTCCATGCCAGAAAAATGTTATTGTTAAAGAAAGCTTTGATAATTTAACTCGATCTTGGGACTCTTCTTCATACAGCAAAGAAGATACCAGCTTCAACACAGAAACTGACAATCTAGGGGTTTCAGTGTTCCAGAAATCAAAGGATGATGATAACTCAAGTCAGGAAGCAGCTTCTTTTTACTTCTAGCCCTTATGGAATGCAGACCAGACAGTTTCCTCAGGCACTGGCAATCACATCGCCCGTTTGTAATTTGTATACTGTAATTCTTTTGTATTTAGATGTGCTGTATGTAGCTGCATATATACTGATATGCTGCTATTTGCACTGCGTTGCAGTTTTACAGTAATAAAGTTAAGAAAAGTACAGTTGTGTACACTTACCATAAATGTAGATGTTAGAGTGTATTCACTGTTGCAGTCATTACATTAGGGTTATCTGTTTTCAGGTAGCCCTCAGTCGGCCTGATTAACAAAGTCTTGGGTCCTGCATTGGTTGCTGTCTCTTCTTCCGTGACATCAGGCTGTCAGGGGTATAAAACATGCAGCCGACATCATTACATCAGTATTTCTTGCCCCAGATATCAGGTGCCCCCCTAATGGGAAGCAATTAAATCTATAAATATACAAGGTTATACCTCAAACAAAAAAGGAAATACACCAAAAAGCTTTTAAGCATTGAAAAGGAAAGAAGAGGTATAGCCAAATGAAGTCAGGGGGCTGGAGGGAGGGTAACCAGGACTGCAACAGTGAATACACTCGAACATCTACATTTATGGTAAGTGTACACAACTGTACTATGTTCTTCATGTTTCACTGTTTCAGTCATTACATTTGGGTAGATTCCCAAAGCTACGGATGGGAGAAGGAATTTAGACAGCATTAGGACCAGCTATAAGGCCCTGCAAAACTGCAGTGGCAAAGCCAACTCTGGATTTAGAGAAAATTGGCAAATGGCAATGCTTGGTGAAAGTATGTACAGAACTCCAGGTAGCAGCTTCTAGGATGTCCCTGGTAGGTACGCCTCTGAGAAAGGCTGTACAGGTAGATGCAGCCCTGGTTGAGTGGGGATCTGATCCCCTGTGGGATAGGTTTTCCATGGTGCTTATATTAGAAGTGAATGCAATGGCCTATCCATTTGGAGACGGTTCACTTTGAAATAGCCTTCCCCTCTGTCCCGGCAGCAAATGCCACCAGCAGTTGTTCAGATTTCCTTTGAGGTTTAGACCTGTCCAAGTAGAATCTAAGTTGTCTGTGCACATCTAAGGAGTGCAGTATCAGGTCTCCCTTTGTTCTGTGGATTAGGAAAGAAGGTAGGCAAATGAATGGACTGATTAAAGGCCACATTGGATACCACCTTTGGCATGAAAGAGGGATTAGTCCTGAGGGACACCCTGTCCACATGAAAGATGATGAAAGGCTCCACTGCTATAAGGGCTGTAATTCAGATGCCCTTCTTGCTGAAGTGATGGCTGAAAAGGAAGCTGTTTTCCAAGAAAGGAATTTTAAATCTGCAGTAGCAGCTGGCTCGAAAGGAGGAAGGGAGACTTTCTCAAATACAAAGTTAAGGTCCCAGACTGGAGTTGGAGCACTCCGGGGTGGTCTTAAATTTTTGGCCCCTCTAAGGAACTGCTTGGTCAGTGGAAGAGAGAAGAGGGGAGGTTCTGTGTTATGAGCTGAAATAGCTGAGGTGTGAATTTTTGAGGAAAAAGACAGGCCCTTGTGAAGCATCTCACTTAAGTATTGTAAAATCTGAGGTAAATTGGGCACTGCTGTGCTCATCCCTTGAGACTGGTTCCAGGCACAGAATCTTTTCCATTTTTCAGCTTAAGATTTTGTAGTTCTAGGCCTCCATGCCTCTAAAATGACATCCATCAATGGTTTACTGAGGGATGGTAAAGGAGAGCTTAGGTAATTAGCCAGGCTGCTAGGTTCCGTGTTTGAAGCTGAGGGTACAGAATCTGGTTCTCCTGCTGAGATAGCAGGGTAGGAGTCTAAGGCAGGTGCCATGGGGCCAACAGTGACACACTTCACAGGAGGGGGTACCAGTGTTGGTGTGGCCAGGCTGGTGCAATCAAAATCATCCTTGGTTTGTCTCGTTTCATCTTTAGTTGTACTTTGGAGAGCAGAGGCAGAGGAGAAAAGGCATAAACTGATAGGTTTTTCCAGCTGAAGAACAGAGCATCCATCTTCCAAGCTTGCCTGTGGGGAGTCCTTGCACAAATTTTTTCCAATTGATAGTTCTGGTGGGCTCCCCCATTTGCTTGTCAACATGTTGTAACTCCTTGGTCCAGTTTCCACTCATGTGGGACCATCAGGATTCTGCTTAGTCCATCTGCCAGAGTATTTAGCTTTCCTGGCAGGAATTGAGCTTGTAGATGTACTTGGTAGCTCAAGGCTGGGTTCCGCAATGCCATGGCTAGTCTGCAGAGGGGTTAAGAATGTGTACCCCCCTGCTTGTTTATGGAGTACATAAAAGTGATGTCCGTCTTTACCAGTAATTGCCCTGGAAGAAAGTGGTCCTTGAAAGCTGTCAGAGCATTCTGGACAGCTAACATTTCTTTATGATTGATGTGAAGATGCATTTGAATTGGGTTTCCTTTGCCCTGAATGCACTTTCCTGCCAGGTGCGCCCCCCATGCATAGTCTGATTCGTCGGTTTGGGTGGCAGGGGGTAGTGTGTATGGTAGTCCCTTGTTTTGGTGGCAGGCCTCTGCCCACCAAAGGAACTCTAGGCGTAGACAAGGAATGATAGGAATCAATGCTTCTAGATCCTTAGAATATTGACACCACAGGCTTTTTAGATACCACTGTAGTTTCCTCATATGCAGTCTTGCATATGGAATTAGAAGAATGCAGGAGGCCATGAACCCCAAGGCTTGTAGTATTTGGCTTGCAGATAATCAGTGTTTTTGTGACCACTTGTTTGAAGTAGATTGTCAAGTGAATTTGTTTCTCTGGCGTGAGGAAAGCCATCTGGGAAGTTGTATTCAAGCTTGCTCCCAGGAATATAACTTGTTGACAGGGTACCAGGTGTGATTTATTTTTGTTTATGGTGTACCCCAGACAAGTTAGCACCCTCTGTACAAAAGCCAGATGATTAAAAGTATGTCCTAGTTTTCTGCCTGAATTAGACAATTGTCCAGGTATTGGTATATTTGAATATTTCTTTGCCTGCAAAATGCAATGACTGGAGCTAGGCACTTTGTGAATACCATGGCACAGTAGATAAGCCAAAGGGCAGTGCAGAGAACTGATAGTGCGTGTGGCCTGCTTTGAAGCGTAGGTATCTTCTGCAATACTCCCAGATTGGGATGTGCAGGTATGCTTCCTTTAAATTTAGTGTTGCCAACCAGGCATCTTTGCTTAGCACAGGAAGCAACTAGTGAAGAGTCAGCATCTTGAATTTTGGAATCAACAAAAAGGTGTTTAGAGTAGGCAGGTCCAGGATAGGATGCCATGAATTGTCTTTTCTGGGTACCAGGAAAAATCTCGAGTAGAAACCTTGTCCCTTTTTCTCTTCTGGTACCAACTGAATAGCCACTATGCTTAAGACAGCGAGTACTTGCTTTTGTGCCTCTGCCCACTGCTTTGAAGGTTGATCCGGCCAACCGCTTGGAGTTGGTGACGTGTGGAAGTGAAATCTGTACCCTTGGGATACTATATTTAAAACCCATTTGCCCTGGGTAATGAGTCCCCAGCTCTTTGCATGAAGTGCAATCTTCCCCCCAATGGGGCAGTCAGTTGAGAAGTGCTTGGAAGTTTTAAAAAGAAGTCAATGAGACAGTTTAACATAGGGGGGAGATTTATTACTCCCAAACTTGGAAGTGGAGGGCCCCCCCACTGCTTAGTCCTGTGCGTCCCCTGGGACTGAAGCCTGGGTGCTCCGCTGGATCTGGGTTTGGACTGAGAAGGTCTGGAAGAGGCAGGAAAGGACCAATTCTTAGAAGGCCAATGCCTACTAAATCTTGGAGGTTGTACTTGCAAAAAAAATCTTTTAACAGTTTGCATAGATTTAGCTTTTTCCTCCATCTTTTTAAAAACAACTTCTGCCTTGTTGCCAAACAGGTGGCCCTGATTTAAGGGAGCATCCAGTAATTTCGCTTTACATAGTCTGGCAAGGATTGCTCCTTAAGCCA
Source organism: Protopterus annectens (assembly GCF_019279795.1). Taxonomy (NCBI): domain Eukaryota; kingdom Metazoa; phylum Chordata; order Ceratodontiformes; family Protopteridae; genus Protopterus; species Protopterus annectens. Next base: position 1,588,385,580 of record NC_056733.1, read on the forward strand.
AGCATGCCTTCTAAGTACAGACCCAGTTACCGCAGCCCTGCAAGATGCCTCTAGTGAATCAAAACCACATTGCAATGTATGTTTCCCAACTTGTTCAGCAGAATGCATAAAAATCCTGTAAATCCTTATTTTCAGCACAATCAGAAGTCATCATCATTTTCTGTTTAAGCAATCCAATAATATGCAGTTGATACTTTAACATATGAAACTGGCAATTCAAGGCCCTAATGGCCAAAGTTGTAGAAGTGTATACCTTCTTACCCCATCTATCCAGTGCCCTGGAGTCTCTATCAGTGGGGGTAGGATTTTTGGCAGTAGTAGCTTTAATGCTCTTGGGTCCCTGTGAAATGGATTCAGGATCCACAGTAGGATTGTTGAAAAGGAACTTGGGAGAGTAAGGAACCTCGTAATATCTATCAGGTTTACTGGAAGCAGGAGATAGAGAGTCAGGGACCATGCTAGATTCCGAAAAGGCATCATCAACAATGTCCAGTACAGGAGGTATAGCTAAAGGCCTGTGCTGGGGCAGGAGTAAGAAATCCCTAAGCCTCTTTTTAGAATCGGAGAAATCCTGACTTTCCCAACGAAAAAGCTCCCTGAGAGTATGGCAAGGTTTCACCAAAAGAGAAATCCTCTGGGGGGGGGGGGGGGAAGCAGAGGGAATAGAGTCCTCAGCATCAGAATCCTCATAGGTAGATAAGGGTAAATCCTGGTCATCAGAGGAAACAGAAATTTCAGAATCATGGTCAGAAGTATCATAAGCAAACTCAGTCCTAGGTCTCAAGAGAGGAAAGGTTGGATTCCCCTGATTAAAGTAATAAGGTCTTCAGTCATTCTTATAATTTGTTCTTTAGGCATAGAGGCCTGACCATGCAGTCTGGGCGTCAGTTTTCTAGGCATGGTTCAAGTTATAGGCCTTAAAGAAAAAGATGGCGCCGGTTTAATATGCAAGCCAGTAGGCCTGAATACACCCTCAGAAGCCGGTGCCTATACAGTGGCTCTGGACCCATCCAAGGTAGAGAGATCCACAGGTTCCACAGTTGAAGCATCTCGCGGCATACTGGACTCCGAATGGGTCACAGTAGAGGCCTGCGAATCTGAAGTAGCGGGTATCAGGGGCTGTGAAAGCACCTCACTGAGTATTGGCGAACTGGGTGGCCAGTCTCTGTCTATCTTTGCGTTTCTTCGGAATGTCGGTAGTCGGATGGCTTACCGAAGGCATATCAGGATAATTGAACCGTGCACCAAAAAATTTAGAAGCGTAAATATACCGACAATGGATAGTTTGTGGTTTAAATAAAGCACAAGACCAACAGCGAGGTACATCGTGGTCAAGGCCTAGGCAAGGAATACAGTACGAATGAAAATCTTTATGAGGTATTTGCTTTCCACAAAAAATGCAATTATTTACTTTTACTGACATTGGTTAAGAGCAAGAAAATGTTTCCCCAACGGGGTACTTAGCTTTTAGTTGAAGACTTCGTTTCTGAAACTCAAAATCGAAAATTTCAGGAGTCGGCCGACCAGCACTTGTGAACTGCTTTTGCTTCGGCCACCGCACGGCAAGAAAGACTGATGTAATGACGTTGGCTGCATGTTTTATACCCCTGACGACCTGACGTCACGGAAGAAGAGACTGCAACCGACGCAGGACCCAAGACTTTGTTAATCAGGCCGACTGAGGGCTACCTGCAAGAAGATAACCCTAATGTAATGACTGCAACAGTGAAACATGAAGAACATCCTCAGTAAAGCTACAAGAAATCCTGATTCTTTTGCTTACCTGATTTTTCTTAAAGGGTTAAGCTGTCCATTTAGCTATACTACGCATCGCACAGTGCTGAGAATGGAACAAGTTCTGATGCTTTGTTCTGCAGATGTGCAAAAGGTTCATCAAAGCAGGGTCCAGGGATGCTTTGCATGCCAGGGAAAGATCACCTCTCATAAGTCTGTATGATACTGTGTAGAGAGAGAGGGCTTTGAGGCTATCATAACAGGACACTGTGCATACACTCTGTTTTGTCTTTGTAAGAAATCTTTGTGGAAGTTCCAGTTATTGCACTTGTCTGGTCAGGTACATACTGAAGTGAGCATTACACTTTATGTCAGGTCTGATGAGGGCTGAGTACACCGGTACAATGACATCTCTGCACCTAGATGCCATGCCCTTACTTGTACGTTGATCAACACAGATACTACCTTTCAGACATGCTGGTCAAACTCTAGGTTACTATCTACAAGAGTTTCCAGATCCCAGACTAGTGAATCAACTTTTAGGGGTGTTTTACTGATGACTTGATTACCTGGGGTGGCTGACTTTCTAAAGGTACAATACTGCATTTCTTGGCACTTGTTTTAAGCCATGACGTAGGCACCAAGCATCTGTCTTAGATCTTCACAAAGGGTGTCTGTCTTGGGGAGATTAAATAACTGCTCCCAGTCTGCAATCAGAGAACTTGTTGAGCCAGAGGCCTTCGACACTGGCTTTGACCTCCAATAAGCAGATGTCAAAGAGGTGCGGGTAGAGCATAGAGACCTGACTAACTCCACTGGTGGCCATCATGTTTGTGGAGATGGCCTCAATGACCATAACATCTAGGGTCCTATCCTGGAGCTAGCTAGCTATCCAGCATGTTATAAAGTGATTTATGCCCAATTCTGCAAGTTTAACAATGCCGGAGTGTGGTATTGTACCAAATGCTCTAGTTAGGCAGTATGCACCACTTTCCCCTCATCCATTGCCTTAGTGACCTTTTCAAAGAACCCCATCAAGTTCAGTAAGCATGACCTTCCTTAGACAGAACCAAAACTGAGATGAATCCAGTGTTTGGAGGTCTCCTATGTCCCTGTTGATAATTTCCATGACAATCTTTCTATGGCTTTACAAATAAGATTAGTCAGACTAATAGGAATGTAGTTTGCAGGATCTGTTGAAGGTCCTCCCTTATGATGGGGGATGACCATCTCAGTTCTCCACTTCTGTGGCACAAAGCTGGTTTTAAAAAAAGAAGTTATGTCTTACCATAACGTTCTATCTGTATTGTTGATCCTCATTCAGTCATTACGTTTGGGTAGTGGGTTCCAACCTCGGAACCGAGCCAGCCATCTTCCAAGCTCGCGCCAGCCACAACTCTCAAGCTAAACTCTTACCCAGAATTCCCCTCTCCCTGTTACCTCAGATTGAGTTTGCAAGTCAAAAGAAGGTAGAGGCTACCTCTGGTCAAATGACCTAATAGAACCAGATGGTGAGATCCACTAAAAGCCACAGGAGGGGGAAGGAGAGAGGGTCGGAATGACTGAACAAGGATCAACAATACAGATGGAACTTTATGGTAAGACATAACTTTAACTGATATTGTTAATCCTCGTTCATTCCTTGTGTGGGACAGAGTCCCCAGCTACCTTTATTCCCGTGAGGCTCTCGTGGAAGGACATTCCTGAGCACCATAGAACCAAAAGATTCTCTTCCCCTGGAGGCCAAATCCAACTTGTAATGATTGATGAAGGTATGAGGACTAGCCCAAGTTGCAGCTGCACAAATGTCATGTAAGGAGGCTCTGGCATGGAAGGCAGCAAAAGTTACCACCAACCTTGTAGAATGAGCCTTTATGGTAGCAGTTACAGGAATATTACGTTTTCTATAAATAAAGGTTATGCAGTCTTTCAACCATTTAGCCAATGTGACCTTAGCAACAGCACATCCTAATTTAGGTCCACAATAGGCCAAAAATAACTGGTCTGTTTATGAAAAGCTTTAGTCCTGTTCAGGTAGAAGCAAATTTGCCTGTGAACATCTAGGGTATGTAGGCAATACTCTCCTCTGTTTGAATGACTGGGGAAGAAAACTGGCAAATTCAATGGTTTGATTAATGGACATTTCAGAGATCACTTTTGTCAGAAAGGAAGGATTAGTTCTCAATGACACTCTCTCCATGAAAAATCAAATATGGTCTCTTGATGCATAAGGCTTGAAGTTCAGAGATGCATCTGGCAGAGGTAATGGCGACCAAAAACAAGGTTTTCCATGACAAATATTTCAGGTCACAAGAAGAAGCTGGTTCGAAAGGTGACACTGTCAAAGCTTGTAGGACTACTGACAAGTCCCATGTTTGAGTAGATTCTCTAACAGGGGGTTTTAGATGATTCACGCCTTTTATGAAAGTCTTGCATAATTTGTGTGACATAAGAAAAGAGTCTTGGACACCATCATGAAAATTAGATATAGTGGCCAAATGAACTCTAATGGTAGAGGCAGACAGACCGGATTGGAATAAGGTAGACAGATATTCCAGTACTACTGACACTGGTGTTGAAAAAGGATCTACCTGTCTTTCTTTCAGCCAAATAGTAAATCTTTTCCAGTTGCTGAGATACGTAATTCGTCTAGGTATGGAAACACCTGGAAGACTTACGAGATGCAATAAGAATGTCATGTACTGGCAAGGAAAGATCATTCTGACCGGCAATCAAAGGAATTGGAGGAGCCAAGCTGTGAGCTCCAGGCTGTTCAAACTGGGGTGAATCAGACTGTGCAGATGAGAGATCAATGCCGGGGTTGGATGGAGAATCCATGGTTGATCTAGAAGGTGAGGTCAAAAGAAGGGGAACCAAATCTGACGAGGCCAATATGGTGCTATGAGGATTACTCTGCTCTTCAACCAGCTGGCTTTCTTCAGAAACTGGGGAATGAGGGGAGATGTGGATATGCATAAAGTAGACCAGAGGGCCAATCATGGACTGGAGCATCCCTGGGTGACTTTCCTGGAGGGGGAATCAGAGCGAAATAGTTGCTGCATTTGTAGTTGGTCGGGGACGCAAAAAGGTTGCAGCAAGGAAGACCCCAGCGGTTGAAAATCTTCACCGCTATCAAAGGATTCAGAGACCACTAATGAGGTTGCAGAATACACCTGCTGAGTCTGTCTGCTATCACGTTGGAACTCCCGGGAATGTGCTTTGCTAGAAGAAAACGGTTGGTAGCCATCACCCACTGCCATATCCTCATGGCCTCCCGACAAAGTGGGTAAGATTTGGTTCCACCTCGTTTGTTGATGTACCAGACCACCGCCATGTTGTCTGATTGTATCTCAATAGTCCCAGACAGCAGCAGGGGATGGAATGCTTGCAACATCAGAAGCACCGCCCTCAGCTCTAGAACATTTATATGCAGATGGGACTCCATTTCGGACCAAGTACCTTGGACTGTCTGTCCCCAAAATAGCTCCCCCACTCCATCAGGGAGGCGTCCACGGTCACTGTGGCCTTGGGCTGTTGGGGGGAGAAGGGGCAAGACCATTGTGATGGATTGTTCGCCATCCACCAATTTAAATCTTGCTTGCACCTGTGAGTTACCCGAATCTTGGCTGAAAGAGGATACTGAAAGGGATACCACTGGGTGAGAAGTAGCCATTTGTAGAAGCCTCATGTGAAACCTGGCCAGGGGGACAATAGTAACGGAGGCTGCCATGGAACCCAACAGCTGGAGAACAGAATGAGCTGTGGATTTCTCCCTTGAAAGGATTGGAATCAGTTGCTGCTTTATCCTTACAATTCTGTGTTCTGGAATGGATGCTCTGCAACTCTATGTTCAAGATGACCCCTATGAATTCTGTGGACTGAGGGGGGGAGATTGGATATTTGCCAGTTTATGGTTATGCCAAGCCTTTCTGCAGTGAGAAGAGAGTATGCCCAGGCTTCTTCCAATAGATGTCTGGTGGGGGTGGAGATGAGCCAGTCTAGGTATGGAAACATCTGGAATCCTTGTAGTTGCAAGTGAACTGTGACGACTGCCATGCACTTTGTGAACATCCTGGGGGCTGTAGACAGTCCGAAGGGCAGTACTTTGAGCTGGTAATGACTGGCTCCTGCACGGAAGCGAAGGAATCTTCTTGATGGTCCGTCCACTATTATGTGGTAGTACGCATCTTGAAGATCTATCAAGCACATCCAATCATCTTTTTCCAAAAGAGGAAGGATAGACTGTATTGTGACCATCTGGAATTTCTGTACCTTTACAAACTTGTTCAATACACTGAGATCTAAAAATTGGTCTCCAGTCCCCGTTTTTTTTTTGGCACCAAAAATAGTCTCGAGTAGAATCTAGATTCTACCTGGTCTGGAGGGACTATTTGGATGACTCTTTCTTAGCAGCTTTGAAATCTCTAATGCTGCTTCTTCCCTTTGACTGGGTGGAACGTCGGTAATTAGGGAGCGTGACAAAGGTCGAAGGGGATATGATAACCTCTGGTTATTACCCTTTGTACCCAAGAATCAGTGGTAATGGTTAGCCAGGCAGAAGGGTACAAAGAGAAACAACCCCCAACCACTTCCAGAGGAAAGCAGTTGGGCTGCTCTTCAGGAGCACTGGTAGGACTGGCCAAGGAAAGAATCCCTGGAACCCTGGTTACGCGGACTCACTCTGCCCCGAAAGGGGAGTCTTCCCTGTGAGTTTCCTCCTCTGCCTCTAGGGGAGAACTCATCCTGTGCGTCACAGAAAGAACCTTGAGACTTTTTGTGCCATATCTTCCCACTCTTCTGCTTTCTGGAGAAAGCCCATTGAGGGGAAGAATGACTAACACCCACAGCAGAAAGGGACTTACCGTACTGTTCACATCTAGCCAGTGTGTTTTTAACCTTGGGTCCGAACAACAAAGAGGCTTCAACATGAGCGTTGAGAAAGGAAGCCCTGAAGGGTTCCGCGAAATCACACAAGCGCATTCAGGCATGGCATCTCAGAACAATGCCTGAACCTGCCGCTCTAGCTGCTCCTTCTGATGAGTGAGATATCAGGTGCATGGAGGACTTAGATATAGATTCAATGGTGGCTAGCGGAGAGGCCACTTTGTCACGGACCTCATCAGACACAGCTCCAGCCAAGGTTTCAGAGAGCTCAGAAATTAAGTCTCTTTGAGGCCTGGTAAAATGTGCCATATAGTTCAGGGACCTGACTGCAAAGGTTGCTGATGCAAAGGCACACTTCCCTATTCTGTCCAGAGCCCGGGAGACACTGTTGGGCGGATGGACAGTCTGGCTTTCTTCTTCCGCCAGGTCCTTTTTAGTTGCGGCCACCAGCACCAAGGCATCTACAGGAAGACCTTTGGAACAATGGGGATCACTAGCAGGAGGGAACAAAATTTTATCTGGCCTCCGGGGAATGACCTCAACCATGTTAGGAGCCTTCCACGCATGCACTACGAGCCGGACAAGTTCGTTGGCAGGTGGAGTAACCCAGGAGGTAGGGGGCCAGGCACGAAAGGCCTGCAGGAACACAGACTCTTCATAGGTCGGGTTAGAGGGCTGCCAATCACCTCTCTGTTTAAGGATTTTAAGGATATCATCAAAGGATACCTCAGAGGGTGATCGAGGAGACCCTTCCCCATCATCAAAGTCTGTTTCTTCGGTAAGGGACTCCTCTGTGGAGTCCATGTGCTTGCTCTTGCACGAACTTTTACGATCTTCCTCAGAGGGAGAAGCTGGGGAAGACAGCGCAAAAGGGGTCTCCTGTGGGAGTATGTCCTGAGATCCTTGTGCCCAGTGTCCGCTAGGAGCAGCTTGTGTGCATTGCGGTCCAGAGGGTGGTGGCAAGAGTGATAGCACAGGGTCGCCAACCGACGCAAGAGCGTTCTCCATTAGCTGGAAGGCCAGTCCACCTGAAAAGGGGTAGGGGACCCGGCAGGAGTTAACCCTCGCCGAAGTGGCTGAGCCTGCCGACCTGGATTCCCTGGATGGCTGTGAAACGCCAAGGTATGTATGCCACAGCTGACATCCTGGGCAGTGGCAAGACTCTCCTGCCACAAAGGCAACTGCGGCTCCTTAGTGAGGTCCATAAAGGGAACCATAGTGGGGGAAGACTGTGCTATATCAAGGGGCTTCAAAGGCAATGAAGGAAGAGAATAAGTAGGGGTCTTTGGTAAAGAGTGATCACCTCCTAAGGAAGGATAGGTCCTGGGGGGGGGGGGATACCTCTGGCCAAAAGCAATTGATCCACAAGACGCAACACACCGTGTTCAGAAAGGCTTCTAGTGGATTTCATGGACATGGCTGAGGGAGAGTCAGGTCTATCCAGGGATGGAGCAAGCTTGGTGCCCACCACGGGGGGGGGGGGGGGTCTGCACCAAAAATGAAGCTGTAATGGTCTGAACTACTGGCATCTGCACAGAGGAAATCATCGGTGCCGAAGGCATGGTCTGCACAGACGATGAGGTCAGTACTGAAGTGGTTGTCGGCACGGGGCTGAACTGAAGACATCGGTGATGAAATGGTCATTACCGAGAGGGTAGTCAGTGCCGGATAAGTTGTCGGCGCCGAAAAAGGAATAGGTGTTGAAAAATCCATCAACGTCATAACAGTCTGCATCGACTAAACAGTCGGTGCCAGTAAGGGAGTCTGAACCGATGAGCTCCTCAGTACCGATGCGGTATGGGGCCCACTAGTCGGTGCCGAAGTCGCAGATGGCGCAGATTGCCTCGGTGCCGAAGATCTAGGCACCAAAAGCGCTGGAGCCAAAGTCGTCAAATCCGAACTAGAAAGCTTAGCTTTCTTAGGTCCCGGTTCCTGAGAGTTCCCAGCTGGGGACGAAGGAAGAGACTTGGCCTTTTTTTGTTCATCACTCTTTCTTATGGGATCTTGGAGGGGTTGAAGCCTCCAACCCAGATATAGCCTCTAAAAAGGTAGATTTTAGTAACCCCTTCAATATTCATTTATTTTTCCTTTCAATTAACGTCCTGCTAGAAAAATTCTTACAAATCCTGCAAGGCGGGTCAACTGTTAAGTGAGGAACACCCAAGCAGTAGACACATAGGGAATGTGCATCTGAAGTAGGTAATTTATGGCCACAATCCAAACATCTTTTAAACCCTGGACTACCTTTTTTAGCTGCCATGGTTAGAAAGAAAGGAGGAACCAGAAAAATGCCAGCAATGGTACAAGAAATACCCAAAGGTAAAAAGGAAAGGGGTTTACCAACTATGGTAAAAAATGGAATTACCTCGCGGTAAGAAGAGAAAAGTTGAAAAGGATTGCCGCAAAATGCGATAAGTTAAGAGATAACTATCTTATAGGTTCATAGGTTTATACTAGGCTATCTGCCCTAAGGCATTTATAAGCCTAGCCCAAATTGTTGTGGCTTACGCCACCCCTTATATGAAAAAATACTGTGCCCATTAGTTTGTTGTGCCTCTGTCCAGCAGTGACACAGATATGATTCCCAGGGTAAACCTACGATCTCCCATCCACAGGTCTAGATTTCTCTTGAACAGAGTCAGCGAGGTGCTCTGCCTCACATGGACCGGGATTTTATTCCACAGCATAGGGAGTCTCTGAGTGATAAATCTATCCCTCCAGCACGTCCTATTTATATCTGTGCTAAGGTTTAAGTCGCTTGCTCTAGTGGTTTTGGTGGATTTGGATTTTTGAGGTGGAGCATGTCCATTAATTCGGGTTGGACATGGCCTTGTATGTCAGGCACATGTCACCTCTGAGCAGACAGTATGCGACTGAATAGAGCTGGAGTTTCTTCAATCTGGCAGCATATGACAGATTTTGGAGTCCCTTTATCCTTTTGGTGAGGAACTTTTGGGGTCTCTCCAATTGCTGCAGATGTCGGGTGAGATACATCCCGAATGGGGCATTGTACTCTATCATTGGTCTGATAAGTGAAGAGTACAGGGGAACAATGACCTCACTAGATCTGGATGTGAATCCCTTCATGATCAGGTGGGCAATGTAGAAGGTCTTTCTAACCACTTTAGCAATGTGAGTGTCAAAAGAAAGGCCACTGTCAACCTGGGTCCCCAGGTCCCTGATAACCTCTTCTGTGCTTAGTGGATTGCCACCTATATGGTAGCTTGGGGTTACCTTGTTTTTCCCGAAGGGTATGACTATACATTTTTTGGCGTTTAACTTCAGGCCATGGCTCTGGCACCAGCTATCTGTTTCTGTGAGTCCCTTCTGAAGGATATCCGTGTCCGATGCACTTTCCACTATGGCGCCCAGTTTGCAGTCGTCTGCTAATGACTTTTTGTGAAAAAAGCTGTCTTAGAACTTGGGTATGATGAAAAACATTGTACTTCGAGCAAGAGAAGTACCTTGACACAACCGAATGGCGATGCGGCAAACAAAATCTGGGGTAACAGGGAGAGGGGAATTCAGGGTAAGAGTTTAGCTCGAGAGTTGCAGCTGGCGAGAGCTTGGAAGATGGCCCGCTCGGTTCCAAGGTCGGAACAGACTACCCACAAGTAAGGAATGAACGAGGATTAACAATATCAGATCTATAGTTACTGACTCCAGGGGTCCAGCTAAGTCGTACTTTAGATTATTCAGGAGATATCCAGGGATGTTATCAGGGCCCATTGTGGCTGTGTTTTTAGCTACAGATAGCGCAGCCAGTACATGCTCCCTGGTTATAGGAGGAGGGGTTATGTTTGAGGGTATTTCTTGGGAACGGTTAATGGTGGGAGTGGGGTGAAGTTGGAACTTAATTTGTCTGCTAACAGGCTCAGTGAATGTTGCACCATTAACCACCAGTACAGCACTTTGCTATGTGCTGCCCTTGAGATTTATGACAAAACTGAAGGCGGCCTTGTGGTTAAATTTCATCTGGGAGGCCATCTAAACCTCAAGGTTGGCTTGTTTGACCTAATTAATCCTTAGTTGTCTATTTAGTTTGAGGAAATTTTATCTTTATGGAAATTACCCTTACTGAGTTTTGCCATAATTTTTTGCCTTTTGCTGTCTAACCTGTTTAATTTGGGATACCACCAGGGCCATACTGATTTGTTTAATCCCTTTAAATCATCACTGAAGGACATAGGCAAACATACATTAACAGAAAAAATTAGCATTTTTCTATTTAAATACAGTAAACATTGCATGTACTTTCTTTGCTACCATTAGTCCGTTATAAAAAATTGTTGAATTCCTGCCTTCCCTTAAACCTCACTCCTACTCCTCCTGAACATTATTCTGCATGTATCATTCCCACAATTTCCATTTACTTTTATGTAATTTGCTCCTTTCTTTTTCTAAAGATCCCTCTTCCAATTCTTTTATATCTTTTAGAATACTCAATACCTCAAATACAGTTGGTATAGACTGACTTCTAATTTTTTTTTTTGTTAAACTAATTTTTTGGCAGCCAAAAGAATTAAACTTAGTAAGGCCTTAATACAGTAAAATCTCACAACCTGCACTGGTATATGAGCCAATCACAAAACGGAGCCTTTTCTGTTCAATGTGGAACAGCGATCCAATTAAAACTGCTGGTTGCTTGAGTGCCGGTTAATGGAGGTTCTACTGTATGTCTAGGCAATTGAAATTGTGTAACCCAGCTCAAAAGAATCACTTCTTTACATACAGCCATTTACTCACCCAATGAAGGTCAGCAGGACTAAGACAGAATATATGTGTGTGAATGAGAGGGAGGATAGAGGAATGGTGAGGATGCAGGGAGTAGAGGTGGCAAAGGTGGATGAGTTTAAATACTTGGGATCAACAGTTCAGAGTAATGGCGAGTGTGGAAAAGAGGTGAAGAAGAGAGTACAGGCAGGATGGAGTGGGTGAAGAAGAGTGTCAGGAGTGATTTGTGACAGACGAGTACCAGTAAGAGTGAAAGGGAAGGTCTACAAGAGGGTAGTTAGACCAGCTATGTTATATGGGTTGTAGACAGTGGCATTGACAAAAAGGCAGGAGCCAGAGCTTGATGTGGCAGAACTGAAGATGTTAAGATTTGCACTGGGTGTAACGAGGATGGGCAGGATTAGGAATAAGTATATTAGAGGGTCAGCCCACGTTGGAAGATTTGGAGACAAAGCCAGAGAGGCAAGATTATGTTGGTTTGGACATGTGCGGAGGAGGGATGCAGAGTATATTGGGAAAAAGATGCTAAGGATGAAGTTGCCAGGTAACAGGAAAAGAGGAAGGCCTAAGATAAGGTTTATGGATGTGGTGAGAGAGGACATGCAGGTGGTTGGTGTGACAGAGCAAGATGCAGAGGACAGGAAGAAATAGAAACATTTGATCTGCTGTGGCGACCCCTGATGGGAGCAGCCGAAAGAAGAAGAACAACTCTGTAGAGAATTTTTAAAATCTGCCAATTCATTACACTCCCAAAACATATTCCCAGTTACCGATATGGCTGTACAGAGTTTGACAGCAATTCAGCACAAGCTGCTGTGTTCCCAGGGTTTGGAGGGGCACTGAATTTTGACAATCCGTCACTTAATAAAAATCAGTCTGTCCTGGAATAGTTCCCATTACTGGGGTTGCAGAGTTGATTTTGAAGTAGACAGCTTTATGGTTGGACCTGACCCGGGAAGACAAGACACTGCAGGGGGGGGGGGGGTGTTGGGGTAGGAGGACCAGTGTTCCTCCATATTTGTCAGAACAAGGTCCAGTATGTTGGAGCATCTAGTGGGCATGTTCGCTACTTGGTCAAAGGTGCTTGCATTTACAAAGTCCAGGAATATCTGTGCCTGTAGATTTGAGACAGTGAAGGATTCCCAGTTTTTCTCCTATGAATAGGGTGTGAAGTTGGATAAAAGGTGTCTCCAGTAGGTCCAAGTATGCACTATGAGCTTTCTGGGACAGGGAGAGTGACCTATAGCTGGCTAAGATATGGTGCAGGATTTTGCCTATGGTGATGTGCACATGGAGGAACTCCAGCACGTCATCCTGTTTAACCAACCTAGCAGTATGCTTGTTACTGATGTACATCGAGACATCTGCACATTTAGCCCTCGTCTGAGCAGCTACTGCTCAAACTTTGGAAGGCAGTGAAACCTTGTACTGCTGGGCTATTCTTTGCCATTTTAAACCATGTCTCAGTAAATACATAGATGTCTACAGTCTCGAGTTTAATGAGGGTTTGGAGGAAGTGTAGTTTTTTATTTAGGCTCCTGGCATTGAGAAGCAACACTTTGAGGTTCAGCTGAATTGATTTTGCTATGTTAGTAAGTTTGTCAATTTTTGTCTAAAAAAGGGCACTACGGGGTAGATAAAGTTTTAGGTAGTATTTGAAAGCCTACAGGGGGACAGTAGCAGACCATCCTTGGCAAAGTAACATGGTCTGTTAATCACGTCCTCTCCAAGCTGACAAATATTGGATCCCCTTAGAATGACACCAGAGAAACGGACAATTGTTAAAATCAATCACCTTTTGCTTGAACTGTGGCATCACCCTCCATGATGGTAATATGATGCGCAGTGCTAGGCTCTCAACCAGCCCGAGACGCAGTCCGAGAGCTCCATAATGTCTCTCTCCATACAGTTTAGGGAGGGGACATCTCACGTGATTTAGGCCTACAATGACTATGATGTAACGAGTGTGTGCGTGATTTGGCAGATCCTGCCTCTGGATAAGTAACAGTTTCTTCTCCTTGCCCAGCCTGGAAAGAGGGGTGCTATAATGTCTAAGAGTCCCCAGTGATGAGATTCCTGGAAGTGTGTTTGCCTGGCTTAGGAGCTCAGCGTTTGGGGCTCCACTGAGAGTAACTGTGTGGTGTTTGGTATTTTTTGTTTTAATACCTTTGGGCTTGCTGACACATAGCTTTGCCAACAGGTGGTCTAAGCAAACCTTGTCATTTAGGATGATTGCTTTTAAGTGCCTCAACATACATTTGTGTGTGTGTGTGGTTTTGACAACATGATGTGGGCTTGTATGAGATAGTTTAGCCTCAAGTGTCATTATGTAAAAGTACCTCTCGCAAACCATGTCTGTTTCTTTAAGGATTAAGCGTTTTTTCTGTATACATAAGAGAACTGCTTCATTGTCTCAAGATGCCTATATCCACCAAGCTGGCTACACAGATGTTAGATAATTGCAAATCCAAGCTGTCCAGTCCTTTGAGTGGTGAACTACAAGGGGTGTGGCATACTGGGGTTAGAAGGCTGTTAAGGATGGTTTGGTGCATACTAATAAAGGTGCATTACTAGGACATACTGTGTTAAACAGTACTGAATTCTACTAACTTTAATGTTTACACAGTACTGAATTCTACTAAATCTATAGGTATTACCACTCTACGACCAACTTACTACTCTAAGCTTGCCGGCATGCAAAGTTTTTGCTCTACATTTACTTCTATAGAGAAAGTTTGTTACTCTGCATGATACTGCTAACTGCCTCTGTGTGGTGAGCAGCTCTGAGCAAACTTGCCCAATCTACAGAGAGACAAACAGAAAACTAACTAATAAGCCCTCTGATAAATAAGATGACTACACTACGAGTCCTTTTGTGTGCTTCCCAACTCGGACAGACCAGTCAAACACCTCCTGCCACAAGATAATAAGCCCAGTCATCCTAATGTAAAAATCACGGTAGAAGAGAGACACAAGTGCAATTCTACCACAAACCAATTACACAACTAGTTGGAAAACCCTTGCTGAATGTGATTTCAAGACAGTCTTACCAGTGAGAGGGAGAGCATTTTTTTTTTTTTTTTTTTTTTTTTACAAAAATACAGTGAAATGCACAAAAAATCAGGATACAGTAGCGATAACTCAAAATAACTTAAGCAAGTGTGATCTAGCAATCAGAAGTACTTAGCTTTGCCTGGATGGCACTACATACAAGTAAAAACACTTCTAGAACACAGACTAGGATGCCAAGCTTTGCTGAGCACGAGGAAAATGAACAGGGGACAATATATACTAGAAGCTGTCTACTAAAGACAAGAGCAATGGTTTGCTAGGTGGGCAGTCAATGCAATGGATCTATGGAAAAGAACGGACGGGAAGAGTACCTAAATAGCTTATACAACAGACAATAGCAATATTGGGGGTGGGGGCACTTTGGAAACCAGACCCATAAGGGCAGAGGCCAGAGACACAACCTTATAAAAACACAACACAAAAATGTTAGGAAAAAAGGCTAGCTAGAAAGAGATCCAATCAAAGCTAATATTGGAGGTCTTTCAGAAATTTTAGTTTATGGGGGCATGGCCAAGATGGTGAGCAGTTAACAGCACTGTTTTACAGCTCCACTTCATTTTAACACCCCTGATAGGATTTTTATTAAACTCAAATAGAACGTTCCAAAACTTGATGGATTTATAGTTGAACATCTGCTGAAAGACTTACTACAAAAATTCTTAATTGCTTTTTCGTGTCAAGAAAACTAGAAAGAACTAATTGTCTTAGAATGAGCCACTCTAGCCCAGTGTACAGGACAGTACAATAAAAAAAGGCATACAGGCTATACTAAGTAACATCAATGAGTTATCTTTATAGACAAAGTAGAAAGCAAAATGGACAACTTTAAAGACGAATGTAAAAACAAAGTTGAAATGCTGAGAGAATCTCTAACAAATCATCACAAATCTCAAGTATAAAAGAGGCAACGTCTGATTTTGATGGAAGATTACTTGAAAATGAGAACACTGAATTTCTTCGGAAACAAAACAACTTATTCTGGGGAAAATAGATTAGAGAACAGATCTAGAAGCAACAGCAACAGAATTTACTGGATTCCTGAAAAAGAAGAGTGAGACAGTATGATTCAATTCCTTAATACCTGGCTGCCTTAAACTTGCTTTTAGTTTATTAGTGTTTTTTTTTTATTTTGGAGGGAGGGTTATGTTTTTCTTTTTGCGTTTTACGTTGTTTCAGTGTTGTGTGCTTTCATGTTTGTGCACTTTCGAACTTCTGGTCTCGAAATACTGAAATTTAACATTTCAGTATTTCGAGATTTAAAACTGGACACATATATATAACCAGGAAAGCATATAAACATGAATAGAATGCAACAAGGATACTTCAGGAGCTCAAAATGAACACAGAAGTGACCAAAAGTGCAACATCCTCCAGGTCTCCAGTAAGAAAATTTGGAAGGGGGATGGAGGGAGGAAAGGTTGAAGACCAAATGAAAAGCCAACTCCTCAAATGGAATGTTATGGTAAGTACACAACTTATCTGAAGTTGTTTTAATTTGGTCTTCAACCAGTGGGACAGAGTTTCCAGCTACATAAATCTTGGGAATACCTTGTGGAAGGATATTACGGAGCACAGCAGAACCAAAAGAGGCCCTGTTCCTGGAAATCATGTCCAATGTGTAGTGGGATATAAAGGTATGCGAGTTTGGCCAAGTAGCTGCAGAACAAATATCAATGGGCAGTCTAGACTATATGGCAGCAAAGGTGGACACTGAACTAGTGGAATGAGCTTTGATAGGTAGTGGCAAAGGAATCCCTTTAATAGATTAAACCAGAGAAATACAGCTTGTAATCCAATTTGCCAGAGAAACTTTGGAAATTGGTTTCATAAATTTAGTCAGAGTATGAAACAAAAAGCTGGTTAAACATCCTGTCCAAATAAAAACTTAATTGTCTATGCACATCCAGCATATGGAGTTTGTATTCTATTCTGTTTTGGAAATTAGGGAAGAACACTGGAAGACTGACCCACCTGGTTAATATTAGCTCAAAAGCAACCTTGAGCAGGAAGGAAGAAAGGATTGGTGTGCAATGCTTTGTGAAAGACCAAATAAGGTACTTTGAACGATAACGTTGGAAGTTCAGACACTTTTAGCTGAAGTGATGGCTATTAAGAAAGCAGTCTTCCATGACAAAAACTTCAAATCCACCTTTACTGCTGGTTCGACAGGAGGTGCAACCAATGCTTGTAAGACCATGGTAAGGTCCCAAGGGGGAGTGGGGATCCTTAATGGGAGGACAAAGAAGAAAGGTGCCCTTGAGGAAAGCTTTACACAACTCGTAAGAGGCCAGAGGTAATGAATTTTCCCCAAAATGAAAGTTCGAGATACCTGCCAGTTGCACCTCGACAATGGAAAAGTTACCTCAGTTATGAAAAATAGACGTTAAAAATTCTAACACAGCAGGAACGGGAGTTGTAAAAGGATCCAGTTGATTTTGGTGGGCCAAAATAGAAAATCTCTTCCACTTGCTGTTATATACTTTCCTGGTGGAAGGCTTATGTGTGGCTACTAAAATTTCTCTAAATGGGGAAGAAAATCCTGGATTTCTAGTCATGAATGGATTTGGAGCAACCAAGGGGTCAACTTTAAGTTGGACAGATCTGGGTGAGAATGTCCCAATGGATGGGAGAGAAGGTCCGGAGCGGGATCTACAGTCCATGGTAGACATGTTAGGTAGACATGCTAGGCGAGACCAAAGGAAGCGAAAACACACTTGTTGTGGCCAAAAGGGAGCAATGAGGATAATTTTGCTTTTCAACCTCTGAGTTTTCTGAAGAAACTTGGGAATGAGTGAAAGAGGGGGGTAAGCATAAAGCAGACCGGGGGAGCCAAGCATGGACTAGAGCATCTCTCTGTGACTGTCCCCGAGGAGGCATCAGGGTAAAAAACTGACTGCATTTGGTGTTGGAAGAAGACACAAGACAGATTGCAGCAAGGCTGACCCCATTTCTGCAAGATCATGTCTGCCACTAAAGAATTTAAAGACCACTCATGAGGCATCAAAATAGTCCTGCTGAGCCTATCTGAAAGAATGTTTGACTTTCCCAGAATGTGAGGTGCCACTAGAAAGCAGCTGGAGGAGATTGCTCATTGCCACAACCTCATGGCCTCTCGACATAAGGGATTCGACTGGTTTCCACCCTGCTTGTTGATGTATCAAACAATGGACATCATATGTCTGTCTGAACTGCAATGGTTCCCGAGGGAAGAGAGGTATGAAGGGCTTGCAAAGTACAGTTGTGTAACTACCATAAATGTAGATGTTCGAATGTATTCACTGTTGCAGTCATTACACTTGGGTTATTCTGCTGGTAGGCTACCCGCAGTCGGCCTGAATTCCAAAGTCCTGGTCCGGCGTCGGTTGCTGTCGCCTCTTCCCTGACATCAGTGCGACAGGGGTATAAAAGATGCAGCTGACGCCATTTTCTTCAGTTTTTCTTGCCCCAGATGTCAGGTGCCCCCAAAAGGGTAGGCTAAAAATTCTGCTCATAAAAAAGCATGCACTAACATAAACATTACCTTCATCTACAAGCAAATACACCACATAGGTTGTATAGAATAGAGAAGTACAGTTAAGTCCCAGCAATGAAAGGGGGGTGGAGGGAGGGTAACTTGGACTGCAACAGTGAATACACTCGAACATCTACATTTATGGTAAGCACACAACTGTACTATGTTCATAGTGTTTCACTGTTGCAGCCATTACACTTGGGATGAATCCCAAAGCTGAGGTTGGGTGGCTGGGCCTAGATAGAATTAGGAGTGGCTATGAGGCCCTGCAGAACTGCAGTGGTGAAGCCTGCTCTGGATTTAGAGTGAAGAGGTAAGTGGTAGTGCTTTGTAAAAGTGTGCACTCAAGTCCAAGTTGCAGCCTCCAAAATGTCCTTGGTTGGTACTCCTCTGAGGAAGGCTGCTGCTGCTCTGGTTGAATGTGGCCTAATGCCCTTAGGCACTGATTTGCCATGTTGTGAATAGCAGAAACGAATGCAGTGGCCTATCCATTTTGAAATAGTCTACTTTGAAATAGCTTTTCCTTGCGATCCTGCAGCATATGCCACTAAGAGTTGCTCAGTCTTTCCGAAGGCTTTAGTTTTGTCCAAGTAGAAACGTAGGTGTCTGTGTATGTGCAAAGAATGCAGAAGTCTCTCCCCTTTATTCTGTGGGTTTTATAAAAGGTAGGCAAATTAATGGTTTGGTTAAAAGCCACACTGGACACTACCTTAGGCATAAAAGTTGGGTTTGTCCTTAGAGAAACCCTGTCCGGATGGAAAATAATAAGAAGTTATGTACCTACCATAACGTTCCATGTTAGTTGTCTTCTTCTTGCCTTCTTTCTTGCTGGATGGGTTCGGAGCCGATCATCAGCTCCGACTCAGCCTTATACTAAAGCTCGAGAGCTATTTACCTGCTCGAGGCCCTCCCCCTATCCCACAATGCTAGGCGTCAGATACCCAGATCTCGTTTGGTAGAGCTAACACCATGGAGACACCCTGTCCCTACTATAAAGTTTGCCTACAGTGGTAACAATTGAGGAGGACATAACCTAGGAAATAGTCAAGCAGAGGAATAAGGCCTCAGAAGGATTCATCTCGGTCTGTCCAGGCTAGGGGGATGGCGGGTGGGACGCAAGAAAGAAGGCGAGAAGAAGACAACTAACATGGAACGTTATGGTAGGTACATAACTTCTTAATGTTAAGTTGTCAATCTCGCCTTCATTCTTGCTGGATGGGACAGCGTCCCTAGCACCTTAGCCCTGGGTGGCTCATCGGAACAGACTCTTGAGTACAGTGGAACCAAAGTCAGCCCGACTCCTGGAGGCCATATCCAACTTGTAATGAGAAATAAAAGTATGAGGAGTGGCCCATGTGGCTGCAGCACAAATAGATTCCATTGGAAGTCTTGCTTGAAAAGCTACTGACGTAGCCAACGCTCTGGTGGAATGAGCTTTTGGTTTTGTAGGGAGTTCTTTATGTCTTAGTTGGTAAATGAAGGAAATGATAGCGGCCAACCATCTAGATAAAGATACTTTAGACACTGGCAGGCCCTGCTTGCCCTCAGCATAGGACAGGAAGAGTTGGTCCGACCTCCTGGTTTGTTTTGTCCTATCTAAACAGAAACGTAATTGCCTGTGAACATCCAAATAATGCAGCTTTTGTTCAGCTCTGTTTGAATAGTTAGGAAAAAAGACAGGAAGATCAATGGCCTGATTCAGGTTTGTCTCAGAAGGAATCTTGGGTAAAAAGGAGGGATTAATTCTGAGTGAAACTCTATCTTTGTGAAAAACAAGATAGGGAGAATGAATACAGAGGGCTTGAAGTTCCGATACTCTTCTAGCTGAGGTGATAGCTACTAAGAAGAGAGTTTTCCAGGAGAGTAATTTTAAGGAACAGGTGGCCGCAGGTTCAAAAGGAGGGAGAATCAGGGAAGTTAATATCAGATTCAAATCCCATGGAGACAGGGGATCTCTAACCGGAGGCCTCAGCAAAAAAGTCCCTTTAAGAAAGGCTTTACAAAGTTTATGGGACAAGATGCACGCACTCGAAGCTCTCCTCAGTATGGAGAACATAGATATCTGTGCAGTGACAGAAACCTGGTTCAAGGCTCCAGAGAGCACCCCAGCACTACCAGGTTATACCTCATATTATGCTTTTCAGCCCCAAAACCCGGACCGAACCACAAAAGGAGGGGGAGTTTCCATATTTATCAAGGATATCCACACCTCCAGGTTAGTGGCATTGCACAAAGTATCAGAGACCATCCATGTGCAACTGACAGTGGGCAAGACTGCTTTTCAGTTTATAGCATCCTACAGACCCACCCTCTCAAAGTCAGGAATCCCACTCGGCTTTCCTGAAAACATTGGAGAACATGAAGATCTCTCCGAACACCATTATACTGGGCGACTTCAACTACCCAAACAGACTGGGAGCATTACTCAAGCCCCAGCACCTTAGCCCAAAGGTTTCTGGAATTTATAAACTCAAATGCTATGGAACAAGTAGTCACCTCTCCCACAAGAGGGGACAACATACTAGACCTGATCATTACCAACATGAGGACTCTATGCTCCATACCAGAAGTATATCCCTCATTGGTAAGATCAGACCATAAATTAATTTCACTGGATATCCACACCCCGACCCCACCCCCAGCCCAGAAAACCACAGTGAAAAACTTCTCAAAAGCGAACTTCACACTTCTCAAAACCGAAGTGGAATCCTTCAAGGCCCCAGGGCTAGTGGAAACTACGGCCCAAACTGCAGAATCCTATATAAACGCATTCTACGGACATCTCCAGGAATGCATGGATCATGCTATCCCAAACAAAATCAAGACCCAATCATACAAAGGCAGGCGTCCAGTCTGGTGGACCCCAGCCATAAATAAACTGTACAACAGAAGGAGGAAGCTACTACATGATAGAGCAAAATCCCTAAAAGGGAAGGCATCTCTGATCAGTACTAGCAAAAAATTACGATCCCTCATAAAATCCACCAAGGCCAGCTTAGAGAGAAAAATTGCACAGGACACTAAAGACAATCATAAGGCTTTTTTCAGTTATGTTAGGAACCTGGGATGCAACTCCCAGACTTGTTCTGAGTTGATTCTAAACGACAAAAAACACACTGAACCCACAGACATCGCCAATATCCTGGCAGACAGGTTCAGTGCAAACTTCTCCACCCCCTACCCCCCCAAAAGAGCAAGCCTCTATCCCGGCAGAGTGCAGCCTCCCAAACATCTCTGATGCTCAGGTGAAGGCCGCCCTATCCAAAGCAAAAAACACTGCTTCCATGGGACCAGATGGCGTCCCGGGTTGCGTCCTACATGAACTCCAAGAAGAACTAATCCCCTCAAGTAAAACTGCTGTACAATCTCAGCCTCACTACAGGATATGTGCCCAAAGAATGGCGTACAGCAACAGTGGTCCCACTCCACAAAGGTGGCGCCTCTATGGACCCTGGAAACTATCGCCCCATAAGCCTGACTAGCCTAGTCTGCAAGGCTATGGAGAGGATCATCACGGAACTCAAACAAAGACATTGGGGACCTACAGACACTAGATCCTACCCAATTTGGCTTAGTCAAGGGCAGATCCTGCCTTTTGAACCTGGTTGACTTCTTCGAAACAGTCACCAAGGCCATAGATGAAGGGAAGTTAGTCCATACAGCCTATCTGGACCTCGCAAAGGCATATGACAATACCCCACTCGGGCATCATAGATAAGCTATCCAGCCTAAATAAAAACCCCTATGTCACAAGATGGGTCACAAACTGGCTCAAAGACAGAACCCACAGAGTCGGAGTTGCTGGAGCCATGTCAGACTCGAAACCGGTTACAAGTGGCGTCCCACAAGGTTCTGTCCTGGGACCTCTCGTTCGGTATTTACTTTTCTGAGGTACAGGCCAACGTGGGAGGACTATGGCTCACCAAGTTCGCAGATGACTGCAAACTGGGCGTCATAATCGACTCTCCAGCTGACACAAACATCCTTGAAAAAAGTCTCACAGAGACGGATAACTGGTGCCAGAGCCATGGTCTAAAGCTAAATGCCAAAAAAAGTATAGTCATACCCTTTGGCAAAAACAATGTGCCCACAAATTACCACATAGGTGGTAACCCATTAAGTACAGAGAAAGTAATTAGGGATCTGGGGACCCAGGTTGATAGCAATCTCTCCTTTGACAACCACATTGCCAAAGTGGTTAGAAAGACCTTCTACATAGCCCACCTCATCATGAAAAGATTCACATCTAGATCAAGAGAGGTAATCATGCCCCTTTATTCATCCCTCATGAGGCCCATCACAGAACACAATGCCCCCTTTGGGATGTACCTTACCCGACACCTGCAGCAATTAGAAAGACCCCAAAGTACCTCACCAGGAGGATCAAGGGACTCAAACAGATGCCATATGCTGCTCGGTTAAAAAAACTCCAGCTCTACTCAGTTGCATACCGCCTACTTTGAGGCGATCTATGCCTGACATATAAAGCTATGTCCAACCCAGAATTAATGGACATGCTTCACCTCAGTAAATCTAAATCCCTTAGAGCCACGCGCTCGAGGGACTTGAACCTCAGCACAGAAATAAATAGAAGATGCTGGAGGGACAGATTCATAAACCAGAGGCTTCCTTCGCTCTGGAATAGAATTCCAATTCATGTTAGGCAGAGCACCTCACTGACTCTCTTCAAGAAGAATCTTGATGAGTGGATGGGGGATCGTAGGTTTGTCCAGGGGATTACTTCCGTGTCACTATTAGACAGAGGAACAGTAAACTAAACTTTAAAAAGGCCACAGTATACTCAAATCAAGGGGTGGCGTAAGCCAAACATAATCAGGTTAGGCTTATAAATGCCCCAGGGCAGATAGCCTAGTATGAACCTATGAACCTATGCTGGTCTCTGACAGGCCAGCGTGAAAATTAGCAATAGCAGCCAAGTGGACTCTAATGGTGGCAGAAGAGGAACCCGCTCGAAAAAGCTCTGCCAAAAAATCCAGAACACTGTGGACAGGGGCTGTAAAAGGATCTATATTTCTGGCCTCCGCCCAGAAGGAGAAACGTCTCCACTTACTAGCATAGGTTTTTCTGGTAGTAGATTTGTGTGAAGAAAGGATGATTTCACGCACTGGCTGAGAAATATGTGGAAGCCTGGCTAAGGTTGGAAGTGGAGCAACCAAGCTGTGAGGTTGAGAGATTGAAGGGATTGGTGCAGCCCGCCCGACTGATGGACCAACAGGTCTGGCACTGGGTCCAGCCTCCAGGGCTGCTCCAGTAGGTGACTATGCAGGAATGGGAACCAAATTTGTAAAGGCCAGTAAGGGGCAATGAGGATCATCCTGGAACCCAAAGCGGTCGCTTTCTGAATCAGTTTGGGAATTAAGGGAAAAGGTGGAAATGCATATAGGAGACCCCGGGGCCAATCGTGTACTAGAGCATCTCTGGGAGAATGGCCGGGGAGGGGAAAGAGAGTGAAGAAGTCTTCGCACTTGCTGTTGAGAGGGGTTGCAAAAAGGTCGCAGCAAGGTTGACCCCATCTGCGGAAAATCTTGTCCGCTACTAACTGATTGCGAGACCACTCGTGAGGCATGAGAATGGCTCTGCTTAGCCTGTCTGCTATGACGTTGGACTTCCCAGGGATGTGCGTTGCTATCAGAAACTGTTGGGAAGAGATCGCCCACTGCCAGAGTCTGAGTGCTTCTCGACATAAGGGATAGGACCTGGTTCCACCCTGCTTGTTGATGTACCACACTACAGACATATTGTCCGTTTTAACTGCAATAGTCCCGGAAGGTAGAGAGTCCTGAAGAGCTTGCAACGCTAAAAGTACCACTCTCATCTCCAAGACATTTATGTGCAGGTGGTATTCTAGGGGTTGCCAAGAGCCCTGGACAGTCCTGCCCTGAAAATGCCCCCCCCCCACCCGATCAGGGAGGCATCCATAGTCACCGTGGCAACAGGAGGAGGAAGAACAAACGGTCTGCCCTGGAGAACTAGAGGGGAGACCATCCACCAAGCCAGGTGGTCTTTGCATGTTTGAGTGATTATTATCCTGTGGGACATTGGAAGTTGTTGAAAGGGCCATTGGGTAAACAGCATCCACTGGAGGATCCGCATGTGAAAACGAGCCAGGGGGACTAAAATGATCGTTGCTGCCATGAGACCCAATGTCTTTAGTACAAATCTGGCCTGAATCGTCTTGCACTGTAGTAGGATCTGCACATGTCAGTGAATGTCTGATACTCTGTCTGGAGGAAGTTTTGCAGACAGATCTTTTGTATTTAATTCTGAGCCTATAAAGGTTATAGACTGACAAGGCGACAATGCAGACTTTTCGAAATTTATTGATATACCTAGCTCGGAGCAAGTCTGGATGGTATAGTCCCTGGCTTGCAATAGCTGATGCCTGGTGGAAGCAGTAATGAGCCAGTCGTCTAGATACGGAAACACCTGGAATCCCCATTGTCTCGGGTGAGCCGTAACCACTGCCAAGCATTTGGTGAACACCCTGGGGGCCATGGTGAGACCAAAGGGCAGGGCGCTGAATTGATAGTGACTGGCTCCCAGCTGGAAGCGGAGAAACCTTCTGGAACGCCTGTCCATTTTTATACGGTAGTACGCATCCTGAAGGTCTATGGAGCACATCCAATTGTCCTGACCCAAGAAGGGTAGAATGGACTGGAGCGTGACCATCCGGAACTTCGTTCTTTGAACAGACTTGTTTAATCTGCTGAGATCCAAAATGGGTCTCCAGTCCCCTGTCTTTTTTGGTACCAAAAAGAACTTGGAGTAAGTCTCGGATCCTAGCTGGTCTGCTGGGACTGGCTGGATGGCCCTCTTTTCTAGCAGCTTTGAAATTTCTAGAACTTCTTGATCCCTTAGAGCGGGTGGGACATCTGGAAGGGATCCGTTTGTTTGTACAGGGGTGCGGACGAAGGGAATTTTATAACATTCGGATATGATAGACTGTACCCATCGGTCTTGTGTGAGGAGTTGCCAGGCTTCTGGGTACAGCGACAATCTTTCCCAGACTGCCTCCAAAGGTGGACAGTCGGGCAGCCCCTCAGGGGTACTGGAAGGGTTTGTCAGAGAAAGATTCTCTGCTGCCCTGATTTTGCGGACCCCCTCTGCCCCTAGGGCAGCGTCTATTATTGTTTCCTTCTCTGCCCCTGGAGGAAAACTCACCACATTTGTCAGGCACGACTCTCTGGGGTTTACAAAACCACATTTTTCCACTCTTCTGACCTTTGGGGTATGGTCTGGAGGGAGTAGAAAAACGGACTCCCCATGGCAGAGAGAGTTTTGCCTTCCTGCTCACACCTGGTAAGTGTATCCTTCACCTGTGGTCCAAACAAAGCCGAACCATCGAATGGGGTTTTGGTGAAGGATGCCTTAAAGGGGTCAGCAAAGTTACATAACCGCAGTCAGGCGT
Organism: Protopterus annectens; assembly: GCF_019279795.1. Lineage (NCBI taxonomy): Eukaryota > Metazoa > Chordata > Ceratodontiformes > Protopteridae > Protopterus > Protopterus annectens. The sequence continues at coordinate 1,588,410,944 of NC_056733.1, forward strand.
GTCTTCTCAAAGCCACGCCTGTACCTGCGGCCTACTCGCACCATCGGCCGCATAAGAAATGAGCCACATGGAGGAGTTAACTATGGAATTTAAGGTCGCCAGCTGGGAGTTAACCTTATCCTGAGACCCCGCAGCCGATGGATCCTGAAGGGTATCACCCAGTTCTTTGAGAAGATCCCTCTGAAGTCGGGTGAAATGGCACAGATAATTCAACGACCGCATAGCAAAGGTCGCTGAAGAGAACATCCACTTCCTGTACCTGTCCATTGTCCTAGACTCTTTATTAGGAGAATGTAGAGGCACTGAAGGGTCAGCCAACTCCTTCTTAGTGGCCGCTGCCACCACCATGGCATCAACCGGGACCCCCTTAGCTAGAAACTGTTTGTTCGATGGGGCTGTAATAAAATTTAGCGGGCCTACGGGGAGTTGGTTCCACTGAGTCCAGGGCTGTCCACACCTTCTGAGCAACCACTTCCATGAGCGGGTCAAAAGGTGGAGACACCCAGGAGGTGGAAGGGTGAGAATCAAACGCGTCCTGGTACACCGACTCATCCTCGGAAGGGTTACGGGCAGTCCAATTCTCCCTCTGCTTAAGGATCTCCAGGATGTCTGAAAAGGAGACATCCTCAGAGGGGGACCTTGGGGACACTTCCGAATCCTCCAAGTCGGTGTCAGACGTGACTGACTTGGCGGAGTCAACATGTTTCCTCTTACATGTTTTCTTCCAAGGGGGCTCCTCCGAATGATCGGGGGAGGCCTGGAAAGAGGAAGATACCCCCAGTGGGGTGACCTGTAGCATTTGTTCTCCATGCTTGAGGACAGGAGGGTGGACAGAGACCGAAGTAGGCACCATGGGGGGAGGAGCCGAAGGGGCCGATCGTGGATCCGACCCAGGAGTCAGTACGCTCCTCATGACCTCGAAGGCACCCCTATCAGGCAGAGAGGAAGGTCCCAGCTCCGAAGAGATGAGAACCCCTCCCGGCACAGTGTGTGATGGCTCCGAGGCCGATGTAGGGGCCGAGCTCACCTGTGTCGAGGCACCGAGAGGGAGAACGGGGTCGGGCAAGGGTCCGATGCCACTCATCCCCTTGGAGCCGATGAGGGAGTCTCGAAGCCCGGATCCCTCCATGGATGGAACCAATGAAGAGATCGGAGCAGATGATGGAGCCGAAATGTGTGGTATCGGCTCCGACGATTCGAGCCCCAATGAGCTCCGGCTCTGAACACAGTGGTAGAGTCGGAGGAGGAATTGATGAAGATACAGGGATAGCCACAATCTGTTGAGAAGGGCTAGTCAACATTTGGGCCAGTGCCTGTGACTTTAAGAGCCTACTGACCACCCTCTCGAGGTCGTGATCAGACAGCCTGGAGGACAGAGAGGAGTGGGACCTGTGGCTCCGCTCCGACTGTAGTAACAGAGACCTCGGAGCTGAACGAACGGACTCCAAAGAGGGAGACCACGGAGCTGAACGAATGGACTCCAAAGAGGGAGACCTCGAGCGTTTTCGGCTCACAGAAAGCTCCAATACTAAGGCCGGAGTCGACTGAGGTCTCGAAGTGTTGGTTCCAGCCAGAACAGACGAGGAGGCAGGAGCTCCGCTTGGCGACAGCTCCGAACAGGGAGCCGACGGCTTAGCGGGCTTGGAGAGTTTACTCGACGAAGGCTTAGTCGGGGACCCTTCAGGCTTACGCAAGCCCCTCAAAATAAGTTTGTTCCTATGCTCCTGCAGGACTCTCGGACTGAAGGCATGACAGACCGCACAAGAGTCCTGCAGGTGTAGGGGGCCCAAACAATACACACAAGAAGTGTGACCGTCTGTCAGAGACATCTTCTGACAGCACGAGTCACACTTCTTCAAACCTGAGACCCTAGTATCCTTAGACATTATGAAAGGTAGAAAAAAAGGATACCAAGGGAACAGGTAACTAGTGCTTTAAACACTATATACACACACACACACACACACACACACACACACACACACACACACACACACACACACACACACACACAAACTAGTAAAAAACTAACACCACCAACAATATAATAGTAATATAATAATAGTACAAAATATATCTAACTATCACTATAAAGTAGAGTATATAAAAATGTAGTAGAATAAAAATAAAAACACTACTGATTATATACAATTAACCCTAGAGGGTAGAATATATATAAGAAAAATTAACGCTACCCTAACGGGAGGGGAGGGGGGGGGGACTCTGAAAAACTACAGCAAGAGATATATATATATATATATATATATATATATATATATATATATATATATATATATATAATAAAACGCTAGAAAAGAGTTATATAACCTGGAGCCGGTAAATTCGCAACCTCGTAGCTAAAGCGGCAAACAAATATCTGGGTATCTGATGCCTAGCATTGTGGGATAGGGGGAGGGCCTCGAGTCGGTAAATGGCTCTCGAGCTTTAGTATAAGGCCGAGTCGGAGCAGAGGATCGGTTCCGAACCCATCCAGCAAGAATGAAGGCGAAATTGACAACTTAACATTAAAAGGCTCCACAGCCATTGGTGCCTGTAACTCAGACTCTTCTTGCTGAGGTGATTGATAAGAGCAGAGCTGTTTTCCATGATAAGTATTTTATCTCAGCTGTATTGGCTGGCTCAAAAGGAGGCAGTGTGAGCTTTTCCAAGACAAAATTGAGGTCCCATGCAGGTGATGGAGCTCTCCTTGGAGGTCTTATGTTTTTGGCCCCTCTGAGGTACTGCCTTAGCAGTGGATGTGAAAAAATAGGTGGATCCGTAATGTAATGAGCTGAAATGGCAGAGGCATGGATCTTATTTGATGAGAGGGATAGGCCTTTGTCCAGCATCTCAGTTAGGTATTGTAAAATCTGAGGAATATTTGGTACAAGCGCATCCATTCCTTGTGCCTGGTTCCAAGCACAGAATCTCTTCCATTTTTCTGTATAAGATTTTCTGGTGCTTGGCCTCCTGGCCTCCAAAATAACATCCATAACTGCTTTAGAGAGAGGTGTGTTCTGAATGGTTAAATTATCAGCCATGCGGACAGATTTAGGGTTCTGAGTTGGCTGTGCAGGATCTGATTGTTTTGTTGGGTCAGCAAATGAGGAATTTGGGGTAATGTCCAGGCTGGGCCTTGAGACAAGCTCTTTAGGATTGGGTACCAGTGCTGGTGCGGCCAGTCTGGGGCAATCAATATCATTTTTGATTTCTCTTGTCCGACGTTTAGGAGTACCTTGGGGAGGAGAGGCAGTGGAGGAAAGGCATATACAGTAAAGCTGAATGATAGGGCATCCACTTTCCATGCTTGTTTGTGATAAGTCATTGTGCAGAATCTCTGTAGTTGGCAGTTGTGGGGGAGGCAAACAGATCTATGTCTGGGCATCCCCATTTCCTTGTTATCATGCTGAAGATTTGTGGATCTAGTTCCCACTCGTGAGGATCCTTGAGATTTCTGCTTAGTTCGTCTGCCAGAGTATTTGTCTTTCCTGGCAGGAATTGTGCTTGCAGGTGTACTTGATAAGTCAATGCTGTGTTCCACAAAGTCATGGCTTCTCTGCAGAGGGGGTAGAAAAATGTGCCTCCCTGCTTGTTTATTTACCACATGACTGTAGTATTGTCCGTCTTTACCAGCAGTCGTCCTGGATGAAGTAGATCCTTGAAGGCTGTCAGGGCATTCTGAACAGCTAGCATCTCTTTTTGATTGATATGAAGATGCATTTGGCTTGCTGGCCATGTGCCCTGAATACATTTTCCTGCCATGTGGGCCCCCCCAGGCATAATCTGATGCATCTGTTGTTAGTGTTTGCCTGGCCGTGGGTAGAGTGAATGGCTGTCCCTTGCTGTAGTGACAGGCCTGTGCCTACCCATCGAAACTCCTGTTGCAGGCAGGGAAAGTACAGTTTTGTACCTACCATAAATGTAGATGTCCGATAGGTATGCATCTGCAGTCCTAACATATGGGTTGTCCTGCCTCAGGCAGCCCTTCGGTCGGCCGGATTCCAAAGTCTGGGTCTGGCCTCGGCTGATGTCACACTTCATCTGACGTCATAGCTGCTGGGGTATAAAGGCATCAGCCAACGCCATTTTCCTCAGTGTTTCTTGCCCCAGATGCCAGGTGCCCTCTAGGAAGGCTAAATTTGGATAAATGCAGATAATTCCAAACAATAGAAAGCAAAATATATATATACATACAAATACACCATAAAAGATTCCCCCAGCTAGCTAAAAGAGGGGTAAGTACCCTAGGAATACCACAGAGGGGAAGGAGGGTGGGTAATCCTGACTGCAGATGCATACCTATCGGACATCTACATTTATGGTAGGTACAAAACTGTACTATGTCCTTCAAGGATGCATCTGCAGTCCTAACATATGGGTAGGATACCATAGCCAAACTGGGGGAGGTGTAGTTAAGATCCCTTGCAAAACAGCAGTTGCAAAACCTGCTCGGGATCTGGAGTATAAAGGAAGACTATAATGCTTGGCAAATGTATGCACGGAGCTCCAAGTAGCAGCTTCTAAAATGTCTTTGGTAGCCACTCCTCGTAGGAAAGCTGTAGTGGTGGCTGTAGCTCTTGTGGAGTGAGGCCTGATATTTTCAGGAGTTGTCTTTCCATGAAAAGAGTAGCAGAATCTAATGCAATTTCCTATCCATTTTGAGATTGTCTGTTTTGAAATTGCTTTTCCTTGCACTCCTGTTGCATATGCTACCAGAAGCTGGTCAGTTTTTCTGCTGGCCTTAGTTCTGTCCAGATAGTAGCGTAGTTGTCTGTGCACATCCAAGGTGTGTAGTAGTCTTTCCCCCCTTTTCTGTGGGTTGGGGAAGAATGTAGGTAAATGTATAGCTTGGTTCAAGGATACCCTGGAGACCACCTTTGGCATAAAAGTAGGATTGGTTCTCAGAGACACTCTATCCTGATGGAAGATAAGGAAAGGTTGTACTGCCATTAATGCCTGTAACTCAGATACGCTTCTTGCTGAAGTGATTGCTAGCAGGAATGCAGTTTTCCAAGATAAGAACTGTAAGTCTGCTGTTGCTGCCGGTTCAAAAGGGGGAAGTTTTAACTTTTCCAGCACAAAGTTGAGATCCCATGCAGGCAGAGGTGGTTTCCTTGGAGGCTTTACGTTTTTGATTCCTCTCAAGAACTGCCTGAGTAGAGGATGAGAGAAGACTGGAGGATCCATGTTGTACTCTGCTGAAATTGCTGATGCATGAATCTTAATGGAGGAGTAGGACAGGCCATTGTGGAACAGTTCTGCTAAGTATTCCAGGATGTGTGCTATGTTTGCCAATGAGACATTTTCTCCCTTTGCTGCACTCCAAATGAGGAATCTTTTCCATTTGGCTGAATATGTTTTCCTTGTGGAGGGTCTGCGAGCCTCCAGGATAATGTCCTTAACCCTCTGAGATAAATCTGGTTGATTTTGTTTTATGCAATATTCCAAGCAGTTAGCTGCAGTGTTTTCAAGTTTGGATGCAGGGTCTTGTAGTTGTTCTGCGTTAGAAGTAAGGGACATAGAGGTAGAGGCCATGAGTGTGCCCGAGACATGCTTCTCAGTAGCGGGTACCAATGTTGTCTTGGCCAGTCTGGAGCGATCAGAATTACCTTTGGCTGTTCCTCTCTGATCTTCAGTAGGATTTTGTACATCAAAGGAAGAGGTGGAAATGCATATGCTGTCAGGTTCTTCCAGTTGAAAGAAAGGGAGTCCACCCTCCAGGCAAGTGGGTGGTATACTCTTGAGCAGAATTTCTTCAATTGGTGGTTGTGTGGGGAGGCGAACAGGTCTATCTCTGGCATTCCCCATTTCTTTGTTATGGTTTTGAAGATATCTGGATGCAGCATCCATTCGTGAGCATCTGTGGTAGTTCTGCTTAAGGTGTCTGCTAGTGAATTTTCTTTTCCTGGTACAAATCTGGCCTGCAGTTGAATGTTGAGATTCAGGGCCAAATTCCACAGGTCCATTGCCATCCGGCATAGAGGGTATGAGTGTGTACCTCCCTGTTTGTTGATGTACCACATGACTGTGGTATTGTCCGTCCTTATCAGGTGTCCTTGTTGGAGGAATGGTCTGAATGCCTCGATTGCATGTTTCACTGCCAGCATCTCCTTTACATTTATGTGTAGATTCAGCTGGTCTTGAGACCATAGGCCTTGTATACACTTGTCTTCCATGTGTGCCCCCCAGCCTAGGTCTGAGGCATCCGTGGTGATGGTCTGGCTTGGATGTGGTTTGTGGAAAGGCAATCCTCTGTTTATCTGACAGGCCTGCGCCCACCACAGGAATTCTTTTTTCAGGCATGGAATAATTGGTATCTGGGCTTCAAGACTGTGCTTGTGTTGAGACCATACATTCCTTAGGTACCATTGTAACTTTCTCATATGCAGCCTGGCATGCGGGATCAATATTATGCAGGATGCCATGTAACCCAGGGCTTGCAGGACTTTCCTTGCAGTAAGCTGAGTTTGTGTAGTTAATGCCATGAAATAGACTGGTAGTTGCTTTTGTTTTTCCTCTGTGAGAAAAGCCATCCGAGTTGTTGTATCCAGTTCTGCACCCAAAAATGTTATCCTTTGGGATGGTACTAGCCTTGACTTTTGAATGTTGACTGTGTATCCCAAGGCTTGCAACAGTTGTATGACATTGGCCAAATCCTTTATTAGTTTTGTCTTGTTGTCCGCTTGTATTAGGCAGTCGTCCAGGTATGGGTAAATTTGAATTCCCTGAAGCCTGCAATGAGAAATTACTGATGCCAGGCATTTCGTGAATACTCTGGGCGCAGTAGATAAGCCAAAGGGCAATGCTGAGAATTGATAATGCTCTGATCCTGCAAGAAATCTGAGGTGTCTTCTGCAATCTGGTCGTATAGGGACATGCAGGTATGCCTCCTTGAGATCTAGAGTCACCAGCCAAGACTCCTTGCCCAACATGGGAAGAAGCTGCTGGAGGGTCAGCATTTTGAATTTTGGAACAATGAGGTATGTGTTCAGTGCGGACAAGTCGAGAATAGGTCTCCATTGATTTTCTTTTCTTGGTACAAGGAATAGTCTGGAGTAAAATCCTTGGCCTTGTTCCATAGATGGTACCTTTTCTATTGCTCTCATCCTTAGCAAGCTGATGATTTGTTTTAGAGCCTCTGTTTTTTGGCTTGGTGGAAGGTTTGGCATTCCTCTCTTTTTTGGTAGTGTGTGGAAGTGAAACCTGTAGCCCTTGTCTATTGTTTGTAAAGTCCATTTGTCTCCTGTAATGCAATGCCAGTTTTCTGAAAATAAAGCTAGCTTTCCGCCCAAGGGTGCTTCCAGTTGTTCCCTGGTAGGCGGAATCAGAGCCAAGTCATTGTGTCTGTCCTGTGGAAGTGGTTGTAGTCGCAGCTGTGGCAGCACTTCTCTGGTTGGCAGGTTGCCATTGACGACCCCTGTAGGCACCTCTTGATTGACTTCTGCCTCTTGGGCGTCTATTTCTGCCTCTCTGTGCTCTGGCGGTGTCTGGAAAGGACCAATTCTTTGAGGGCCAATTTCTGCTAAACCTCGGAGGTTGGACCTGCAAAAAATCCTTAACTGTTTGGACAGATTTTGCTTTTTCTTCCACTTTCTTTAGAACCTCCTGTGCAGGGGAGCCAAACAAACTTTGTTTCTCCATAGGAGCATCTAGGAGTTTTGACTTAACATGGTCTGGTAATGATTGCTCTTTTAACCAGGCATGCCTTCGAATCACTGCTCCAGTCATAGCTGATCTAAAAGAAGCCTCCAGTGCATCATAGCCACATTTTAAAAAATGATTACTGACCTGCTGAGAGTTATGTACCAAATCCTGAAGGGACTTACGGTCTATAGGTTCAGGAGAGGACAGTTTTTTATTTAGTTGGTCTAACAAAAATTCCTGGTACTGTATCATGTGAAATTGACAGTTTAAGGCCCTGGCAGAAAGAGTAGCAGATGTATAAACCTTTTTACCCCATCTCTCTAATGCTCTAGATTCCCTTTCAGAGGGAAGAGGGTTTTTGGCAGAGGCAGCTGCAACACCTTTAGGGCCCTGAGAAATGGTTTCTGGGTCTGCAACATGAGCCTTATACAAGTGGAAGTGAGAGTCCGGGACCCTGTAGTATCTGTCAGGCTTGGCAGGGGCCAGAGGAAGAGAATCAGGGGCAGTACTGGCATCATTATATGCATCATCAACAACTGAAAGTACAGGAGGTATGCCTAAAGGCCTATGCTGTGGTAAGTGTAAAAAAGTCCTTAGCCTTTTCCTTGAATCTGAAAATTCCTGGCCCTGCCATTGGAAGTGTTCCCTCATTGAGTGTAGGGTTTCCTCAAAAGAAAATTCTTCAGGAGGAGACGGAGAGGGGATGGAGTCTTCTGCATCAGAATCCTCGTAAGGTGAGTATGGGCCTTCCTGATGGTCAGATAAATCTGAGCCATCCGAGGAATAGTCTGAAGAGAGAAGTTCAGGGGGTTCAGTCCTAGGCCTCTTATCAGGAGGGGGTTGAGAGGCCCTGTCTGGGTGAGGTTGGGATCCCCTGATCAAAGAAATAAGGTCCTCAGCAAGGCTGAGAATCTGGGAACTAGAAGTAGGCCTGTGAGAGGAAGCTTTTGTAGGTAAGGTCTTGGAAATTTTGGCTGCTTTAGCCCTGGAAAAGGCCTTGATAGACATAGAAGCAGGGGGTCTAGCAGCCCCACGTGCAGGAGTAGAGATATTTAAAGGAATAGTGTCTGACAAATCCTGGGTGCCTGCTTCTGCAGCAGTAATTTCTGTAGCCGATTCAGCCATGGCCTGTGTGGCCTCGGTTATCGGAGGCATGCTTTCGGCCGAAGGGAGAACCGAGGACTCTGTTTCAGCCGAAACCGAGACACTCGCGGTAGGCCTAACCGTGGTTTCAGCCAAAACCGCGGGCCGCGAGTGTCGGTCCTTTTCCTTGCGCTTTTTAGCTAATTGTGTAGTCGGAGTCTCCGACGGCATTTTATATGCAAAAGCGGGACCAAAAAACTCTTCTGCAAACTCCGACCGACGTCTAAGTGTCCGTCGGTTGAAGGAAGCACAGGCTAAACAAGCTGATACGTCGTGGTCTGGGCCTAAGCAAGGAAGGCAGTAAGAGTGAAAATCCTTATGAGATATTTGTTTCCTACAAGTTAAACAATTATTTACTTTGTCTGACATCGGCTGAGGCAATAAAGAGTCCCCAACGGGGTACTTAGCTTTTTTAGAAGTCTTCGGTAGTAGAAATCTCTGGATCTGACCGACCGGCACTTGCGAACAGCTTCTGCTTCGGGCACCGCGCGGCAAGAAAGACTGAGGAAAATGGCGTCGGCTGATGCCTTTATACCCCAGCAGCTATGACGTCGGGTGAAGTGCGACATCAGCAGAGGCCAGACCCAGACTTTGGAATCCGGCCGACCGAAGGGCTGCCTGAGGCAGGACAACCCATATGTTAGGACTGCAGATGCATCCTTGAAGGACATCGAGAGTAATTAATGTTTCCAGGCTGTGGGAATGTTGAGTCCAAACACTTTTTAGATACCATTGTAGTTTCCTCATATGCAGTAGAATGCAGGAAGCCATGAAGCCCAAAGCCGGCAGAATTTTTCTTGCGGATAACTGGGTCGTTGTTGCCAACATTTCGAAGTAAGAAGTCTGTTGCCTTTGTTTGTCTGGCATGAGATAAACCATCTGGGCAGTTGTATTTAAGCTTGCACCCAGGAATATCATCTCTTGAGAGGGTACTAGTTTTGATTTCTTTTCGTTTACCGTGTACCCTAGGCAAATTAATAATCTTTTTACTAACGCCAGATGCTTCAGTAGAATGTCTTTGTTCTCTGCTTGAATAAGGCAGTCATCCAAGTAAGGGTATATTTGAATTCCTCTTTGTCTGCAGAAAGCAATTACTGGTGCCAGGCATTTTGCGAAGACCCTGGGCGCAGTAGATAAGCCAAAGGGCAGTGCAGAGAATTGGTAGTGCATTGATCCAGCTATAAATCTGAGGTATCGTCTGCAATTTTGTCTGACTGGGACATGCAGGTATGCCTCTTTTAGGTCCAAAGTTACAAGCCAAGCCTTCTTGCCCAGCATGGGCGGAAGCTGCTGCAGTGTCAACATTTTGAATTTTGGAACGTCCAGAAAAGTGTTTAGAATAGACAGGTCCAGTATTAGTCTCCAGGCTTTGTCCTTTCTGGGTACCAAGAATAGTCTTGAGTAAAATCCTTGTCCCTGCTTTTGCTGTGGTACTCGCTGAATGGCCCTCATGTCCATGAGGGATGCAACTTGTTTTTGTGCCTCTGCCCAATGATTTTGTGGCAGGTCTGGCATACCTTTTGCCTTTGGCAGGGTGTGAAAGTGGAACCTGTAGCCCTGGGGCACTATATTCAAGACCCATTTGTCCTGGGTGATTACATGCCAATTTTGTGAAAAAAATGCTAGTTTTCCCCCTAAGGGAGCTGCCAAAAGTTAAGTGCTTGGTATTGGCAGAGGAAAGTCATTGGGACTGTTTTCTATATGGCTGTGATTTGTCTTCTCCGCTTTTGGAGGTAGAAGCACCCCATTGTTTAGGCCTGTATGAGCCTTGGGGCTGGGATCTGCCTCTAGGGCATCTGTATCTGCCTCCTTGTGGCCTGTCTGACACTGGAAAGGACCAATTCTTTGAAGGCCAGTTCCTGCTAAATATGGGTGGTTTTACCTGTAAGAAATCCTTAACTGTCTGCATAGATTTCGCTTTATCCTCCATTTTCTTCAACACCTCTTCTGCCTTAACACCAAATAAAGTATCATGCTGTATAGGAACATCCAATAATTTTGCTTTAACATGATCAGGCAGATTTTGTTCCTTTAACCAAGCATGCCTTCTAATGACAGTACCCGTAACAGCGGCCCTGCAAGAGGCCTCCAGTGAATCAAAACCACACTGCAAAGTATGTTTTCCCACATGTTGAGCTGCATGCACTAAATCTTGCATTTCCTTGTTATCTGCACATTCAGAATTTGTCAACATTTTCTGTTTTAGCAGTGACATTAAATATTGCTGATATTTAAGCATATGAAACTGACAATTTAAAGCCCTTGCAGCCAAGGTAGCAGAAGTGTAAACTTTTTTCCCCCATCTGTCCAGTGCCCTAGAATCTCTATCAGAGGGGACATGTTTTTTTTTGCAGTGGAAGCCTTGACCCCTTTGGGACCCTGAGATATAGTTTCTGGGTCAGCAGCAGGGTTTTTATATAGAAATTTGTGGGAATCTGGAACCCTGTAGTACATGTCTGGCTTAACTGGTGCAGGTGGTAAAGAGTCAGGAGACAGGCTGGACTTTGAAAATACATCATCTACTATGTCTGGAACAGGTGGAATAGCAAGAGGTCTGTGCTGAGGTAGTAAAAGAAAGTCTCTGAGCCTTTTCTTAGATTCTGAGTATTCTTGGCTCTCCCAGTGAAAGTGCTCCCTCATGGTGTGAAGGGTTTCCCCAAAAGAATAATCCTCAGGAGGAGAGGCTGAACGAATAGACTCTTCAGCATCAGAATCCTCATAGGGAGGAAGGGAGTATCCCTGTTCAGAAGAGGAATCAGAGGAAATGGAAACATGATCTGAAGATTCATATTCTGTCTCTTGCCTAGGCCTCTTATCTGGAGGGGGATGGGAACCCCTGATCAAAGTAATTAGGTCTTCGGCCATTTTAAGCATCTGTTTTTTAGGCGTGGATGTCTGTGCTGGAGAATGCTGTACTTGTTTCTTTGTCATTAGAGCTGCTTTAGTCTTTCCCTTTGAAGCTGAGGTTGGCTTAACATACAACTGTGTAGGTCTGAAAACACCCTCAGAAGCCGATGCCTGCTCAGCGGCTCCAGACCCATCTGAGGGAATAGTTTCCGAATGTCCAATACCTTGAGTATCCAGAGGCCTAGTCGGCTCCACGTGGGAGTCGGAAGCAGCCTGTGGCTCTGAGGTAGTGGGCGTCAGGGGCTGCGAAAGCGCCTCACTGAGAACCGGCGACTGACCTAGCGGAGGCCTCGTCGTCGGTTTTGGACCTCGGATGCCTGTCCTTTTCCTTGCACTTTTTATAAACTCCGGTCATCGGCTGTTCCAACGGCATTATATAATTAAATCTTCGGCCAATTTAATGAAAGGCAAAATCGAACCGACGCTTAATAGTGCGTTGGTTAAATCTAGCACAAAACCGACAGCTAGCAACGTCAGGGCCTAGGCAAAGAATACAGTAAGAATGAAAATCCTTATGAGGTATTTGCTTTCCACAAGAAATACAATTGTTAACTTTTTCTGACATCGGTCTGGAGCAAGAAAAAAAGTTTCCCCAATGGGGTACTTAGCTTTAATGAAGACTTCGGATCTGAAATTCGGTTTTGAAAATCTTAGGAGTCGGCTGACCGGCACTTGAGAACTGCTTTTGCTTCGGGCACCGCGTGGCAAGAAAGACTGAAGAAAATGGCGTCGGCTGCATCTTTTATACCCCTGGCGCACTGACGTCAGGGAAGAGGCGACAGCTACCGACGCTGGACCAGGAACCTTGGAATTCAGGCCAACTGCAGGTAGCCCTGCCAGCAGGATAACCCAAGTGTAATGACTGCAACAGTGAAACACGATGAACATCACTAGGAGCACCTCTCTCATCTCCAGGATGTTTATATGGAAATTGGTCTCTAAAGGGGACCAGGTGCATTGGACTGTCTGACCCAGAAAATGCCCCTCACAGGCTGGGAGGCGTCCGTGGTCACCGTGGCCTTTGGGGGTGGAAGTATAAAGGGATGACCTTGCTCTAGAACTTGCGATTGAAGCCACCATAGAAGAGATACCTTGCATACTTGAGACAGTCTGATTGGATAACTTAGAGGGTAAGAAAAGAGGGACCATTGAACTGCTAGCGTCCGTTGAAGAACTCTCATGTGGAGATGAGCTATACGAACAAGAGTTGTGTTGGCAGCCATGGAGCCCAATGCTCTAAGAACAAGACACATTGAAGGCATAGGAATATCTAGAATCTGTTTGACATGTAGTCTGAGGGTGGGGATCCGGTCCAGGGGAAGAAGAGCTAGGCAATGTGTTGTGTCCAGATGGTCTCCAATTAAGTATAACACCTGTACCGGTTGTAGATGTGAAACAAACCAAAAACTTGGTCTCCTCTATAGAAACAAAAAGTTCCTAACATTAGACTCCAGGAGTCTCCTTGGCTCAAGCTTACCTACTTCCAAGTCTTCTCTGTGCTGCCCCTTATCCTTACAAACCTTCAATCTTTTTAACTACTAAGCTTGAACAGACATACAATAAAATCACTAAATTTGCTGCAAACCTATCACATATCTCTCACCACTGCTTGGCAACAAAAAAGGTACAGTGGCTTGAATTCCCCTACTAACTTCAACTTTAACAACTTCATACAACTCGCTTCTTACTCAACAAATCCTCAGCCTGCCCCTCCCTAGCCAATCTTATATCTTACTATACCCCTAAGTGCCCACTCCATAGCACTAACCAACTTCTTCAAATATACAAACTCAATAAAGCATAAAGTATTATACAAATATTCACCATCTCATAACTGCAAAAAACTCCCACTCAACATAAGCATTACGGAATCCAACAGTTTCAAAAAAGAACTGAAAAACTGTCTAGCTAAATCATGGATATGCCCTTGTCATGACCCCCACATAAACCTTTACCTCTTCTACCTACTTCCTTCCCTACTATGTCTACCTGATAACTCTTCTAGTAGGATTAGACTTAAACAGTTTTTAATAAAAAACATGAATAAAGTGATTTTCCCACTTGTTTGTCTATTGTATCTATTCACAGTTACTTTTATAAGCCGTTTTGGATTTCTCTAATTTGTAACTGCTACATATTGCCATGTTTTTATTGCCATTGACTGTGTATCTTTGATTTTGCTTATTTTCATAAAACTGTGCAAGTATGTGGAGCCTTTCTCCTCGGGTCTCCATGGAAAATGGGCTTTATGCCAGTTGAACCAACCTGGTTAACAAATGTCAAACAAACAAAATTCTTTAAGTTGATGGAGATGCCCAAGGTTAAAGCTAGTTGAAATAAGTAGTCCCTTGCTTGCAGAAGTCGATGCCTGGTGGAAACAGTAAGGAGCCAATCGTCCAGATAGGGAAACACACACAATCCTTGCAGTCTCAGGTGAGCTGCTACTACTACCATGCATTTGGTGAACATCCGGGGGGCTGAGGTGAAACCAAATGGGAGTACTCTAAACTGGTAGTGACTGGCTCCTAGCTGAAAGTGGAGAAGCCTTCTGGAGTGCCTTTTCATTTTGATGTGGTAGTACACGTCCTGAACGTCTAACAAAGCGCACCCAGTCATCCTTCTGCAGGAAGGGCAGAATGCACTGAATTCTGACCATTCAGAACTTAGAATTAGCAATGGATTTGCTCAGGTTTGTCAGATCCAAAATAGATCCGAGGTACTCTGTTTTCCTGGGCACTAAAAAGAATCTGGAATAGGTGCCTGACCCGAAGTGGTCTTGGGGGATGATCTGGATGACACTCTTTGCAACCAGCTTTGAAATTTTTAATGCCATAGCCACACTCTGACTGGGTGGAACATCAGGAAGGTATTTTGTTGAGTGATTTTGGAAAATGAGAATGACATAGCCTCTGGATATTACATTTTACACCCAACCACCATTTGTGATGGCTTCCCAGGCTGTTGCATGTACAGAAAAGATGTCCCCTGACTGCCTCCAAAGCCGAGCAGTCAGGCAATCCTTCAGGATTGCTAACTGGGTCAGTCCCAGAAGGTATCTCGTGACCCCTGGTTCATGGAACCCTGTCTGCCATGAGGGCAGTGTCCACCATTAGCACTGTTTCCACCTCTGCCTCTGGAGAAAAATTCTCCCAGTGATTCCTGGAAAGGACCTTGAGCTCTTCAGAACCACAACCTCTTGTCACCACTTTCGTTCCTGGAAAAGGACCAGTAAGGGATGGCAAAAGGGATTCTGACGGCAGACAAGATCTTCCCATCCTCCTCATTCTGGAAGAGTGTCTCTCTAATCGTGGGACCAAAGAAAGATAATCCAGCAAAGGAAGCATTAGTAAAAGACACCTTAAAGGGTTCTGTGAAATGACAGAGCCACATTCAGGCATGGTGCCTTATAACAAATGTCTAAACTGGCTGCCTGTGAGATACCCTCTGCCGCATGCGAGATCAGCCTCATGGACGTATTCGCTATAGAAAGGAGGGTGGTCACTCTGGAGGAAAAGGTTTTCTGCTCCTCTGCAGACACTGCAGACATGAACTCTGGGGTGGAACTAGACAGCTCCTTTACTAGGTCTCTCTGAAGTCTGGTTACATGTACCAAAGAGTTTATCACCCACAAAGCAAAGGTAGCTGAAGCGTACACCTGCTTCCTGAATTTGTTTACCGCCTAAGACTCTCTGTTTGGAGGGTGAACAGAGGAGCTTTCTTGAGTCATCTCCTTCTTGATGGCTGCTGCAACCATCATGGCATCAACAGAGACTCCCTTAGTCCAATGTGGCCTATCCGAAGGTGCATTAAGGATCTTATCTGGGCATTTGGGGATGGGTTCCCACTGTGTACGGCTCCTTCCATGCCCAGCAGGAGATGAGATTAATAAGAGGGTCTGTAGAGGGGGACACCCAAGATGTAGATGGGCCTGAACCAAAGGCTTCAAGGAACACAGATTCGTCTGTGTTAGGGTTTTGGGTGGACCACCTAGCTCTCTGGCACAGGATTTCCATGATGTCGCCAAATAAGACATCCTCAGATGGGGACCCTTCCCCTTCCTCTAAATCAGTGCCCTCAGTGAGGGATTCTGGAGCAGAATGCATGCATCTCTTTTTGCACATATGCTTATAAGGGGATCTCCTCGGTGCTATGCTCAGGGAAGGTATCGGAAGACTCAAGGTGTTCCAACTGGGAAGAAGTCTGGAAGCTCTTCTGGGCAGGCTGTCTGGCAGGAGAGAGAAGGAATGACGCAAACTCTCCTGAGGAGGGACTGGACTCCAAGGGGGGGGCAGAGTCTCTCTCCTAGGGGTGGGGAGAACCCTCTGCGCCACCCTGAATGCTGAGGGTGAATGGGAATATGAGGGGAACCCCCATTGGATCGAAAGCTGTCAATGGAGAAATCCTAGGACTTCCTGCTACTCCCGGATCTGGGGTGGGGTGGGGTGGTGGAGATAAACTATCAAATGCTGACACTTCGATGGGAAGACACAGCTCTGAAAACTTTGCAGCTGACAACAAACCCTCAGACCAGACGCCCACACTACAGCTCCAAGAGTCACCCCGATGTAAAACATTTGGGGCCAAAGTACTTGGGATAACTGCTGGAGTCAAAGTAACTGCACCTGTCGGTTCTGACGTTTTCTCTCTTGGATCTGACAATTCCAAAGCCAGGGGTCGGATCGGAGAAGGAGAGACAGGGACAAAAGCAGCCTGGAGGCTACCAGATCCAACAGGGGACAGAGCAGGCAAAACCCCCAGGTGAATTTGTGCCTTGAGGAATATCATCATTCTGTCGACCTCAGCTTCAGAAAGGCTCCAGGAAAACCTGGGGGATGAAGCAACAGGAGGCAGCCTGGAGGCTGATCTAGGGTAATAAAGCATTGGCGAATTAGGTCTGGAGGTAACAAGCTCCGGAGAAAACCCAGGGGATTGGTTCCAGACCAATTCCTCGTTGACACTCCGATCGGATGACTTAGAATCCCAAGTTTTGGCAGACTTGCGAGAAGGCTCTCTGAGCAAGGAAGAACTTTTGTCCACGGACCTTTTCTTTTCTTTGTGGCTCTTGGTGGGGGTTTGAGCCCCTGAACCCTGAAGTGGACAGAGAACCAGAAGAAGAGGAAGACAGTAGAAGACCCATCAGGATTTTTAAACCAGAACATACAGAACAACAGGAGTCCAAGTGAGATGCCCCCAAGCAAACAACGCACTCTGTGTGGGCATCAGATAGAGGAATTTTATGCCCACACTTCTCACACTTTTTAAACCCTGCTGGCTTATCACACTTAGTAAAGGCAACAAGGTATATGAATAGAAAAGGCTTTAATTATAGTAGCTAAAAACTAGAAAGCCTAGTTTTTTTAATATAAAGAAAGGGTAAATAAAAAGAGAGACAGAAAGAACTGTAAAGGGAAACAGACCCATGTGGTTAAGCAGATCTAGGACAGGGGAGAGAAACACATGTAGAAAGACATTTTAAGGAAAAAATTTTGAAAATCTACTCACAAACCCAAAAGGAGATCAGATAATTGCTATCCTGATGCTGTTCAAAAACGTGGCAAAGGAGATCTGAGGGATCAAGGGACAGCAGGCCATTATGGGTAGGGAAGGAGCTCTGATTTTTTAGATCCTAGAGCTGTAGTGTTCATCTGAGTCAGATCTGATAACTGATCTGAATCCACAGGTTGAAGACCAAATGATAACCACTTCAGATCATTTCTTTCTTTCTTTCCCTACTTCAAATGGTTACTACATCCCTTTTTAAAATGTTACAGTTTGATTCTTTTAGCTATATATGAAATTAAAGCCACTTATTTTCACTTAAACTTTAAAAGTGAAAACTATTCATTTTATTAAAAGTTAATCATTATGATGATGAAACATATTCGGTGGCATAGTGTGTAATGTACTATTAAATATAATACAAGATGCAACAAATAACGCTAAAGAGGCATGTTAAAGTTACTTTTTGGGTTCTTAAAATGGTCCAGTAGAGTGCTACTGATACTATACTTGACATGCAACAGCACCCGGGAAAGACATGCTGTGTTACAAAGTATAAAAAATATATCTTTTATTTATTTATTTATATATATTTTTACATACATAAAAATTATTATTGGAATGATGTCAAATTAGAGTAACCTTCATACTTTTACAATTTAAACCTGGATCACACAACTATCATTCTTTTAATGCAAGTTTCTGTGATAGGTCTCCTTTAAAAATTACAGTCTGTTTTATATTAAACATCTCTTACAAATAGTGCTTAGTAAATCTTTAAATACGATAGCTTTTTAGTGGTTAAAATACTTTGAAATGTTTTTGTTGGTTTTTAGTGGTTTGGAGAGGTTTGAGGGATTGATGTGAAATGTAGATGCAGCTTGGATTCACTTGTAAGCATTTTTATGTGAATTGTAACTGACAGACCGTTCATTTTCAAGCCCTTAATATGAAAACCAGCTTGAAACAACTTGAGTCACGAGCACTTTTGTGATGCTGTGAGAGTTCTGAAAATTTTAAGAACTGCCCAGGTTACTACTTCCTGTCTAAAAGTAAATAACCATTATATTTTGAATCATATGCTAAGATGTGAAAGAATCCAAGTTAGATAATAAGCAAAAGACAGTGAATTGCATTCTAAACCACTGTTTATTACATATACTTACTACTGATAATATACTTGACATGCAAAAAAAAAGTTTCTTAAATATATAAAAGCTATTATTGGAATGTTATCAAATAATTATAGTAACATTCACACTTTTAGAAGTTAAACCTGGAGCACACACAACTGTCATTCTTTTAATGCAAGTTTGTATGCTACGTCTCCTTTAAAAATGACAGTCTGCTTTAATATTAAACATCTCATACAAACAGTGCTTACTGAATCATTAAATGTTATTTCTTTAAATACAATATCTTTCTAGTGGTTAATATACTTTGAAACTTTTTTTGTTTTTTTGTAGTGGTTTGGAAGGGTTTGAGGGATTGATGTATAATGCAGAGGTGGCTTGGAGTCGCTTGTTAGCATGTGTGTGAATTGCAGCTGATAAATTGTTCATTTACAAGCCCTTGTCATGAGGACCGGCTTGAAGCAGCTTAATGTGAGTCATGAGCACTTTTGTGATGCTGTGGGAGTTCTGAAAATTTTAAGAACTGTCCAGGTTACTTCTTCCTGTCAAAGTATATAATCATAATATTTTGAATCATATGCTAAAATGTAAATGAATACAAGTTAGATATGCAAAAGACAGTGAAACTGCACTCTAAACCAGTGTCAGTTATTAAATAGTTCTGAATGCTTGCAGTATACCAAAAGGATAGTTTACATACTAGTCTATAAAAAGACGGTTCTGATAAAAAAATTAGGATTGTATTTCTCTGTTATTGCCTCCTTTTAATGACGACAAAACTTATCTCAGAGCAATTTATTATGGAAAGAATCCATAGAAAGAAGAATTTTCAGATGGTTGTTCAGACACTATTACACAACATTTCAAGAAAAAATTAGGAATGATTCTGACTGTTGTACTAGATTAAATGGCATCAAATATACAAGGGTAAATATAAATGTTCTATTATACAATATTATATACTAGGATTATAGCTAAAATATAAAACCTAGGAATATAGTAATAGTACAAGACGCAGTAAACAGAAATGGAGAGAGAGATCAGAATAAGTAAATATGTCTACAAGTTTGGGAGGCTGGCATAGTGGTTACTGTATTTACCTTATAAGCACAAGATGCAGGGGTTTGATTCTTACATAGGGTAATTGGCTTGGAATGGCCCACACGGGCAGTTAGCCTGGCACGAATTTATGAACATATGATCCTATGAACAACTTTACACACAATACATAAACTAGAAAAACATAAAATCTGACCTATAAATTAATACATATGAAAATAACAACTGACTTTCTCCATACAGTAGACCAGGGAGATAATGCAAGGTACAGGAAAGATGATTGTAGAGATATTCAGTTTGGTCAACTTATTAATAAAGATTCTGAAAACCTATTTAATTTTTCTTATTCAAAAACTCACTGACAGGCTTTTCTAAGATAATGCATACTAAAAATATGAGACACGTGAATATGAATCAGAAGCATGAGCTAAGCATTGTTAGTCTAAGGAGAATTTGAGAGGTAAGTAGCTTGTCTTTTTCAACAAAGAATACATTACTCTATGGTAGAATGTTTTAGGATTATATCATTAGGCAATTTATTTGTTTCAGTGCCTGTTCATTTTGATCCATAGCTGAAGATTTCATATTGCTTTATATATATATATATATATATATATATATATATATATATAAAATATATATAAGTTACATAAACAAATACTATTACATTATACCTGTTTTTTTTCTCTTATATAAATGTCCTACATTATACCTGTTTTTTTCTCTTACATAAATGTCTGATTTTAAATGCATGCACTGACAACTGCTATTTTTTTAACAACTGCAGTGTCAAGTACTTCGTTCTGTCAGTGGTCAGATTTATTCACAAGTGCACTGCCTTCCTTTCTTTCTTTGTCAAAAATTCTTACACAGATTAATCTGTTATATTTGCTATTATTATCAAATTGTATATGCATGGTATTTTGTTTATTCATGTTATTTATTTTTATTTATTTATTTTATTGTATGTATTGTACTGTTTATTTGAGCTTTAATCCAACTGTTATATATTGTAGATTTCACTGTGGAGCTTCTCTCCTTGGGCCTCCACTGAAAATGGGCACTCTTTGGCCCAGTGGACCTTCCCGGTAAACAAATGCAATAAATAATAATGGACTGAATAATCCAGTAAAGAGGGGGAGTCTGCTCAAATACTTGCAATTACAAAAAGCTCAAACAGCATTTCTACAAGAAACATTTTTACTTAAAGATGTAAATAAACTTTCAATATAGAATCATTTGGTTTTAGCAGGTTCTAGCTTGAGCTAAAAGAGGAGGCACCATCATTTTATGGAAGAACTCACCAGTAAAACCTAAAGTGAAAAATAAAATGTTGATAAAAATGGTATGTTTAGCATTTTTATAACTGAATGGAACAGAAAACTATATACACATTGGTGAACTCTTGTTTTATTTTAGGGATTGGAGCTAAAGATGCAAAAAATTGCTTAGCCACTGTAGCCTATTACATGAAAGGCGAAGTATTAATGGCTGGTGATTCTAATTGTAAAACAAACTCACTTCAATTCTATGAACAACTTTACACATAATACATAAAATAGTATCCATTATTCATACAGACATGGGACACAAACAAATACTGATAACATTTTTGTCTCAATCTATCACATATCAGAGAAGTTTCAATAGTTTCATATCCATTATCAGACCATAATGCTATAATCTTTAATATCACTTTAAAAACTGACAATTTAATACATCATAGGAGATTCAAGGATTGGCAAGTTAAAAAGATCAAAAAATTCCTAGAAATAAACATGAATGGTGACGTTTCTGACACTGTCCTGTGGGATTCACTAAAGGCTTACTTAAATGGAAAAGTCACAAGCTTGTAAATTAGTAAAACAAGAGAATTGGGACAAATAACTGAATGCACTACAGGTCAAAACAGACCCACTAAAGTTAAATCTAAACTAAATGACATTGTCAGTCTGAACTTAAAATCTTAAATGCAAAATTTGTTGAAAATCTAAATCACAGATTTGATAAGCATGGAAGAACAAACTTCAGGTATATTCGGTAAACCCTTTAAAAGCTTGCATAAACTTGCTCTTAGATCAAAGGAAATTAAAAAACTAAATCATATCAAAGAAATAACACACAAATAAAAAGAAAGAACAGATATTAAAGGTAATCTTGAGGGCTTTAAAATATTTTATGGAAATGTAAATACAAATAACCTAGATAATGACATAGTTGAAAACGTGAAGAATAAAAAAATTGATAGACCATTCACTTTAACAGAAATAAAAATTAAAATAAAGTTAACAAATAATAAGCACTAGGCTAGATGACCTTATGATATGTAAACTAGTAACGGATGATGCAGTTAAAAATATTAGATAAGGTATACAGAGAAATAAAAACTGCTGCTGAAGTACCCCCATCATGGAAATATTCTCTTATATAACATTTTAAAACAAGATAAGGATCTTACAAAGTGCTCATCATACAGACCCATTTCACTTTTAAATGTGAACTATAAGATGTTCATTGTCCATTTTAGCTAATACAATTAATCTACTTACACCTAAACTAATTAACAGTGATCAAACTGGGTTTATTTTAAATAGCCAAATACAGGATAATATAATAAGAATATATGCAACAATACACTATGCAAATACAAACTATCATTAGTCTTGATTTAGATAAGGCTTTTGACTCAGTTAATTGATCATACCTGTTTAAAAAATTTAAAGTGTATAATTTCTCACCTGAGCTAATTACATTAATTTCTAAGTTATACAATAACTCTGGTGCTTCTGTCAAAATAGGTTATTTTCTTTTTAATTCCTTTAAATTTCAAAAAAGTACAAAACAAAGCTGTCCTTTATCACCTTTACTTTTTGCATTAGATATAGAACCCTTTGCTAACAGTATTAGATCCAATAAGAACATTAACTGCATCAAAATAAAAATATTTCAAATTAAAGATTCAACTCTCTGCTGATATATTTTACTGACAATAGAAAATACAGAGAATTCCTTACAGCATGCACTTTGTTCTGAGAGTCGGTTTGAAGAACTCTCAAGATTTAATCATATTAAAACAAGTACATTAATTAATAAAAAAAAAAATCATACAAAAATATTCTAACTTCAATTGGGATAGCAATCAAATGAAATACCTTGGTATAACCATTATGTCTAATACTAAAGAAATGATACAAACTTTCAACAGGTTGTTAATAAAAGTTTAGTCACAAACTGGAATAAATTCTTCTTTACCATGGAAGAATGATTAATGCTCATTAAGATGGTAATTCTCCCTAAAATATTGTTCGTCTTACAATCGTTAGCATTTCCTCCAAAAAAATAAATATAAAAGATAAATATTCTACTTTGGCATCCTGATACACCAAGAATTTCCTCTGATTGCCACCGAAAAGGTAGTGATAACGGTGGAATAGGATTCCCTGATATGCAACTGCATGCTACTTCAACAACTGCAAAAGTTATAGCATTGTGGATAAATTCATCTTATGACTAAACATGGAAACAAATAGATCAAAAACATTAGTAAATAATAAATGTATCATAACCAGTTATAAACAAACAGTCTCTAATAGTTTTATCTGCTTATTAAAAGATTTTTGCTTAATTGGAATTGCACCCTTTTCTCAGATTCCCTATTTAAATACCAATTTCCTCTTTCCAAAAGTTCACATATTCTGACCACTATAGGTTCACAGGTAGGTACTAGGCTATCGGCCCGAGGGTCTACGTAAGCCTAGCCAACAAGGTTCCCTGGCTTATGCCACCCAAGAAAGTTATTTCCCTGTGCCACTGTCGAGCAGACACACAGAAGTGATCCCCGGGGGTGTATTTCCTATTTCCCATCCACTCATCAAGATTTTTCTTGAAGAGTGCTAATAAAGAACTTTGCTGGACATAGATGGGTAGCCTGTTCCAGAGTATGGGAAGTCTCTGGGACAGGAATCTATCCCTCCAGCATGTCCTGTTTATTGTGGTGACAAGGTTTTGGTCCCTAGACCGTGTAGCTCGGAGGGATTGGGATTTCTTTAGGTGTAGCATGTCCAACAGCTCTGGGTTTCACACAGCTTTATATGTTAGGCAGAGATCACCATGGAGTAGGCGATATGCTATGGAGAAAAGCTGGAGTTTTTTGAGATGGTTAGTGTAGGGCATCTGTTTGAGGCCAGTAATTCTCTTTGTGAAGTACTTCTGTGGCCTTTCCAGCTGCTGCAGATGTCTTGTGAGGTACATTCCAAAAGGGGCGTTGTACTCTATATAATGGGTCTAATGAGTGTCGAGTAGAGGGGAACAATGATCTCTCTTTTCCTGGATGAGAACCCTTTTATGATGAGGTGTGCCAAGTAGAAGGACTTCCTGACTACTGCGGCGATGTGACTATCAAAGGACAGACTACTGTCCACCTGGGTCCCAAGGTCTCTTATCACACATTCGGTGTTAAGTAGACTGCTGTCTATGTAGTAGTTCATGGGTACAGAGTTTTTACCAAAGGGGATGTCAATGCACTTTTTGGCACTGAGCTTGAGGCCATGGCTCTGATACCAGGCATCTGTCTCAGTGAGGCCCTTCTGTAGGATTTCCACATAATTTGGGGACTCTACGATTGTTTCTAGTTTGCAGTCATCTGCGAACTTAGTTAGCCAGAGGCCTTCTGTGTTGGCCTGTATTTCAGTGAAGTAGATACCAAACAGGAGAGGTCCCAGGACTGAACCCTGTGGTACTCCACTTGTCACTGGTGTGAGGTCAGATTTGGAGTGTGCAACTTTTACAGTGTGGGTTCTGTCAGTGAGCCAGTTGGCAACCCATCTTGTGACGTAGGGATTTATAGTGAGCTTAGCTATAATTCCAGAATGGGGGATGGTGTTGAAAGCCTTGGTGAGGTCAAGATAGGCTATGTGAACAACCTTACCCTCATCTACGGCTTTGGTGACTGCCTCAAAGTCGATCAGGTTCAGGAGGCATGATCTGCCTTTCACAAACCCGAACTGGGTGGGATCCAGAGTTTGGAGGTTACCTACGTCTTTGTTTAGGAGTTCCATGATGACACGTTCCATGGCCTTGCAGACCAGGCTCATCAGGCTAATAGGGCGATAGTTCCCAGGTACAGTGGTGGCTCCCCCTTTGTGGAGTGGGATAACTGTTGCTGTACGCCATTCAGTGGGCACAAAGCCTGATGTGAGGCTATGATTGAACATGGTGCTTAGGTGGGGAGCCAGTTCGTTCTGAAGTTCGTGTAAAATGCAGCCTGGAATGTTGTCCGGTCCCATGGATGCTGTGTTTTTGGCTTTGAGTGTGCAGCTTTTACCTGCATAGTTGTGATTACAGGGACTCTGCATTCTTCCTGTATAGATATGGGCCCTTTAGGGGGTGGGGGGGTAAAGTTAGCATTGAACTTATCTGCCAGGATGTTGGCAATATCAGTTGGTTCTGTAATTTTCGTGCCATTGTGCTGTAACTCAGAGCAGATCTGGGTGTTGCCATTGAGATTCTTGACACAGCTACAGAATGCTTTATGGTTGTCCTTAGAATCAGTGGCGATTTTGTTTTCATAACTAGCTTTGGAGGATGTTATAAGGGATCTCAACTTCTTACTGAGGCTGACCAGGGAGCTCCTCCACTCATGGGATTTTACTCTCTTTTGCAACAATTTCTTCCTTCTGTTGTACAGTTTGTTTATGGCAGGGGACCACCAGATTGGCTTCCTTTTTTGGAGGATAGCGTCTTGGTTCTGTTTGGGATAGCACGATCCATGCAGTCGTGTAAGTGCTTACAGAGTGCATTTGTGTAGGATTCAGTCGTAACTGTATTGTCCATCTGCATGGGTGTCATGAAGTTCACCACTTCTGTCTTAAGAAGCATGAAGTTGGCTTTGGAGAAATTTTTTACTGTGGTTTCCTTAATGGGGGGGATGGGGTGGGGGCGAGATGTGGATATCAAGGGTTATTAGCTTATGGTTGGATCGGACCAACGAGGAGTTGACTTCAGGTGTGGAACACCGGTCACTCATGTTGGTAATGACTAGGTCTAGGATACTGTTGCCCTGGGGGGGAGGGGTGGATAAGTTGATCTAGGGCATTGGAGTTTATGAATTCCAGAAAGCGTTGTGTGAAGGAGTTGGTACACAAGCAGTTTTCCCAGTTAATGGTGGGGTAGTTGAAATCGCCTATTATTAGGGTGTTTGGTTGAACCCTAATATTTTCCAGTACATCAAGAAAAGAGTGGGAACCTTGGCGCATGGTGGGGGATCTGTAGCAAGCTACAATTTGGATTGCAGTTTTGCCCAGAGTTAGTTGCACTTGGATAACCTTGGATGCATTATGTTGAGCAACTAGCCTGGAGGTGTGGATATCCTTAATGAATATGGACACACCTCTGCCTTTGGTGTTCCGGTCCAGGTTACATGACCGAAAAGTGTGGTATCAGTTATAAGCCTGGTAGTGCAGGGGTGCTCTCTGGAGCCTTGAACCAGGTCTCAGTCACTGCACAGATATCGATGTTCTCCATTTTAAGGAGCGCCTTGAGTGAGTGCATTTTGAGATTTAGACTTCTAGCACTGACTAGTATTACCCTCAGTTTTTGCTTGCCTGTTCCTGTTACAGTGGTGAATTTGTGATTTGAATCTTGCCTAAAAAAGGCACTATAGGGGCGGCAAGAGCCTTAGCCAGTATCCGGAATCCCAGGGACGACAGGTGCAGGCCATCTCTGGCAAAGCATCGTTGTCTGTCGACCATGTCCATCCCAAGGAGACAGATAATGGATCCCCTTAGAATGACACTAGAAGCTTAACCAATTGTATTAAAGACTTAATATTTTCCGTTTCCAACTGCATATACAAATGACTGCTAAGAAACTCATAACTTCAACAAAATGCTAGTATTGAAAAGAACAAAGTAACAATTTATTGGGATCAATTCTTAAATAGTACTGATTGTTGAAAATTTAAGGTACACATACAGTCAAGATTCTGAGAACTGGTTAATTTTACAACTATTTAGAGACTTTGTGAACACAGATTAATAAGATTTAACCTAGATAAAAAAAATGTTCCCCAAATTATTGGAATTCTTAATAAATAATAATGCAATGGGAAAAATAATTTGTCATAAATTTATAAAATTCTTAACTTAGATTTCACATATGTAGACAATACCTATTGTAACTACTCCTCAAAAATTAATAATTAATACTTCTCTGAAGAATACAAAAAAATATTAAAAACTACAGATAAAACTACATCTTCATTATACTGGAAAATTTTCATTTGGAAATGTTAACAGAGCTTTTGTCACTTCTAACAAAATGCAATTATGTATAAATCAAATATAATTAAATGCTGAAGATGTGATAATGAAAAAAAAAAACAGCTGACTGGATGCATCCTCTTTCTTTGGAAATAAATAACTTCATCCAAGCTCTATGGTCAGACAGATGTAATGTTTCTAAATCATTACTTTTATTTAATTCTCTGATTCCTGAGATAATTCCAAAAAAACAAATACCTCTTTTTTCGTCTATTCTTGCTACAGCCAGAAAAAGTAAAGCAAAAACTGGAAAAGTAAAGTTACCCCCTCTAGTGCTGAATTCATTAGTATGGCAACAACTGTTTGCAGTAACGAACTGCATACTATAAAGACGAAAACTTCTAATATTATAATCTTGGCTTAAATTTAAAGATTTTCTTGAAAAATATTAATTGTTGCTGATATGTATAATCTTGATGTATTGCTCAGATGTAGAACTATGTAAATAGTTTTATAATTGATTTATTGTTTTAAAATTAATATAACTAATATCTCGGGGGGGGGGCAGACACAAAGAACAATAATCTATGCGGTGGAAATAATGATCTGAGTAATCATCACAACAAAGGGAGTGTAAGGAAGGAAGTGGTACTGACTTAATATACATGAACATTTACAATTATGGAAAATGGCGCCTAGATTACACTGCTTGGCAAAAGTATGGTGCAAACTGAAGCAGGTGCTTCAATAATAGCCTATATTGCCACTCCCATAAGGAAGGCTGCTATAGTAGTTGTGACCCTGGTGGCATGAACACCCTGTACCAAGGAGCATTTTCCCCACAGTGGTGTAACAAAATGCAATCGAGTGGGCAACATACTTTGAGACAGTTTGTTGACTGGTTTTCCTTCTCTTCCTTTAACAGAGGATATATCCAGATGGTCACACTTGCTCAACTGCTTTGTCCTAAACAAGTAAAAGCTCAACTGCATGTGAACATCTAGAGTGGGCAAGATTCTCACCCCCTTATTCTGTGGGAAGGAAAAAAAAAATACTTGCAAGTATGTAGCTTTGTTCAGTGTCAGTTCTGTAACATTTGGCATGACAGCGGGATTAGTAAGCAAAGTGGCCTGGGACATTCTTTTAGATGAGGTCAGGCATTAAACAAAGCTGTTTTCCAGGACAGGAAACAGCTTGTTGAGGGGCATTTTCAATACAAAACTGAGGTCCCACTGTGAATCAATCTCTTCCTCTAGGGGACCACTGATGCAGAATCCCTTTCTGAAACTGGTGCACTGGCAAGTGGGAGAAAAGTATGGGCTCTAGTGGTAGAAAGGCAGAAAAGTACAGTTGTGTACACTTGCCACAAATGTAGATGTCAGAGTGTATTCACTGTTGCAGTCATTATATTTGGGTTATCTGCCTGCAGGTAGCCCTCAGCCAGCCTAAATATCAAAGTCTTGGATCCCTGAGCCGGATGCTGCCTCTTCTTCCATGATGTCAGGTCGTCAAGGGTATAAAACATGTAGCCGACGCCATTACATCAGTTTTTCTTGTCCCAGATGTCAGGTGCCCCCATAATGGGAAGCAATTATATGTTAGGTTACACCTCCAACAAAAAGCAAATACACCAGAATGCAGAAATACACTAAACAAGAAGAAAGGTATAGCAAGTAGTAGTCAGGGGCTGGAGGGAGGGTAACCAGGACTGCAACAGTGAATACACTCTAACATCTACATTTACGGTAAGTGTACACAACTGTACTATGTTCTATGTGTTTCACTGTTGCAGTCATTACATTTGGGATGATTCCCAAAGCTAAGGAAGAGAGGAGGAAGTTAGAGAGCATTAGGACCAGCTATTAAGCCCTGCAAGACTGCAGTGGTAAAACCAGCTCTGGATTTAGAAAAGATAGGGATGTGTGGTAATGCTTGGTGGAGGTATGTACAGAGCTCCAGATAGCAGCTTCTAGGATGTCCCTGTTAGGGACACCTCTGAGAAAAGCTGTAGAGGTAGATGCAGCCCTGGTGGAATGTGATCTTATCCCCTGTGGGGCAGGTTTTCCATGGTGCTTTATAGCAGAAATGAATGCAATGGGCTATCCATTTAGAAATGGTTTGCTTTGAAATGCCCCCCCCCCCCCCTTCCACTGCAGCAAAGCCAACTAGCAGCTGTTCAGACTTTGAGAGGCTTAGTCCTGTCCAAATAAAATCTACGTTGTCTGTGCACATCCAAAGAGTGCAGTATTCGTTCCCCTTTGTTTTGTGGATTTGGGAAAAAAAGTAGGCAAATGAATGGACTGATTAAGGGCCACACTAGACACCACCTTGGGCATAAAGGAAGGACTGGTCATGAGGGACATCCTGTCTGCTTGGAAGATGATGACGGGCTCCACTGCCATGAGGGCCTGTAATTCAGACACTCTTCTTGCTGAAGTGATACCTAGAAGGAAGGCCATTTTCCAAGAAAGGAATTTCAACTCTGCAGTTGCAGCTGGCTCAAAAGGAGGTAAAGTGAGCTTTTCCAATACAAAGTTGAGGTCCCAGGCAGGAGTAGGGGCTCTCCTGGGTGGTCTTAACTTTTTGGCCCCTCTGAGGAATTGCTTTAGCAGAGAGTGAGAGAAGAGGGGTGGCTCAGTATTATAATGTGCTGAAATGGCAGAGACATGAATTTTAACTGACGAGAAGGAAAGGCCCTTGTGGAGCATCTCTGTTAAGTACTGAAGAATATGCGGTAAGCTGGGCACCGTTGTGCCCATCCCCCGAGTCTGGCTCCAGGAACAATATCTTTTCCACTTTTCAGCAAAGGATTTTCTAGTACTAGGCCTCCTCGCCTCCAGAATAACATCTAGCACCTGCTTACTGAGGGATGATACTGGAGAGCTCAAGTAATTAGCCAGGCTGCAAGCTTCAGGGTTTGAAGTGGAGGATGCAGAATCTGGCCCTCCTGCTGGGACAGCAAGGAAGGGGTCTGAGGCAGGTGCCATGGTTCCAGCAGTGACATACTGTGCAAGAGGGGGTACCAGTGCTGGCGTGGCCAGTCTGGTGTAATCAGTATTGTCCTTGGTTTGTCCTGTTTGATCTTTAGCAAAACGTTCGAGAGGAGAGGCAGAGGGGGAAAGGCATAAACTGAGAGGCATTCCCAGGTGAAGGACAGGGCACCCACTTTCCAAGCTTGACTGTGGGGAGTCCTTGTGCAGAATTTGTCCAATTGGTAGTTCTGAGGGGAGGCAAACAGGTCTATCTCTGGATTCCCTCCATTTGTTTCTCAAAAGGTTGAATATCTTTGGTTCCAGTTTCCACTCGTGGGTCCATAAGATTTCTGCTTAGGTAGTCTACCAGTGAATTTAGCTTGCCTGGCAGGAATTGAGCTAGTGCACTTGGTAGCTCAAGGCTGTGTTCAACAGAGCCATGGCTAGTCTGCAGACAGGGTATGAATGGGTTCCCCCCTGCTTGTTTATGTACCACATAAGTGTTGTCTGTCTTTACCAATAATTGTCCTGGAATAATGTGGTCCTTGAAGGCTGTCAGGGAATTCTGTACAGCTAACATTTCTTTTTGACTGATAAGCAGGTGCATCTGACGCGGGTTCCATTTGCCCTGAATGCACTGCCCTGCCAAGTGAGCCCCCCCCAAGCATAGTCTGATGGGTCTGTTGTTAGGGTTTGGGAGGCAGGGGGTAGAGTGAATGGGAGCCCCTTGTTCTGGAAGCAGGCCTCTGCCTACCAAGAATGTTGACACCACAGGCTTTTTAGATACCATTGTAGTTTTCTCATATGCAGTCTTGCATACGGAATTAGTGGAAATGCAAGAGGCCATGAACCCCAGGGCTTGCAGCATTTTCCTTGCAGATAGCTGGGTCTTTATGGCCAGTTGTTTGAAGTAGGCTGTCAAACTTATTTCTCTGGTGTGAGGTAAGCCATCTGGGAAGTTGTGTTCAAGCTTGCTCCCAGGAATACAATTTGTTGGCAGGGTACTAGATGAGATTTCTTTCTGTTTATGGTGTAACCCAGAGAAGTTAAAAGTTTCTTTACAAATGCCAGATGTTTTAGTAGCATGTCCTGGCTTTCTGCCTGAATTAGACAATTGTCCGTGTATGGGTATATTTGAATATTTCTTTGCCTGCAAAATGCAATGACTGGAGCTAGACACTTTGTATTTAACATGGGCGCAGTAGAGTGCATGGAGCCTGCTCTGAAGCATACGAAATTCCTGCAGGATTCCCTTACTGGAATGTGCAGCTAAGCTTCCTTTAAGTCTAAGGTTGCCAACCAGGCATCTTTGCCTAGCATAGGATGCAGCTGCTGAAGTGCTAGCATTTTAAATTTTGGGATTACCAAAAAGGTATTTAGAATAGAGAGGTCCAGGATAGGACACCAGAAGCTGTCTTTTCTGGGTATAAGGAAAAGTCTTGAGTAAAAACCTTGTCCCCTTTCTTCTGCTGGGTCCGGTTGAATAGCCCTGATACTTAGAAGAGAGAACCTACTGTTGGACCTCTGCCCACTTGTTTAGGGGGAGGTCTGGCCAACCGTTTGGGGTTGGTAAGGTGTGGGAATTTGTATCCTTGGAAAACAATATTTAAAACCTATTTGTCCTGGGTAAGGAGTTCCCAGTTTTTTGCATGCAGGGCGATCTTTCCTCCTAAGGGAGCAGGTAGTTGAGCAGGGCTTGGAAGGTTTAAGGTTAAGTCATTGTGACATTTTTCCATAGGGGGGTGTATTACTACTTCCAGCTTTGGAAGTGGGAGCCCCCCACTGCTTAGGCATGTGAGTACCTTGAGACTGTAGCCTAGGTGGTTTGCTGCTCCTGGGTTTGGACTGAGAAAGCCTAAAAGAGAGAGGAAAGGACCAATTCTTAGCAGGCAAATGCCTACTAAATCTGGGAGGCTGTATGTGCAGGAAATTAACAGTTTGCTTTTTCCTCCATCTTTTTAAGAACTTCTTCCGCTTTGTTGCCAAACAGGCGGTCTTGGTTTAAGGGAGCATCCAGTAATTTAGCTTTAACATGATCTGGCAATTTTTGTTCCTTAAGCCAAGCATGCCTTTTAAGAACAGACCCAGTGACAGCAGCCCTGCAAGATGCTTCTAAAGAGTCAAAACCACATTGCAAACTATGTTTACCAACTTGTTCAGCAGACTACATTAAATCCTGTAATTCTTTATGTTCAGCACAGTCAGGAATCAACATCATTTTCTGTTTAAGTAGTCCCATAATATGCTGCTGATACTTTAACATATGAAACTGGCAGGTTAAGGCCCTAATGGCCAAAGTACCATCAGTGTATACCTTCTTATCCCATCTGTCCAAGGCCCTGGAATCTCTACCAGAGGGTGTAGGGTTTTTGGCTGTAGCAGCCTTAATGCCTTTAGGTCCTTGGGAAATGGTCTCTGGGTCTGCAGTAGGATTCCTGAAGAGGAACTTGTGAGAATCAGGTACTCTAATACCGGACAGGTTTCCTGGGAGCTGGAGGTAAAGTGTCTGGAGCGAGGCTAGATTCCAAGAAAGCATCATCTACAATGTCCAGGACAGGAGGGATAGCTAAAGGCCTGTGTTCATAGGTTCATACTAGGCTATCTGCCCTAGGGCATTTATAAGCCTAGCCAGAGTGTGTTTGGCTTTCATCACCCATTTTAAATTAATTTTGCTATGCCCTTTTTCGAGGTTAGTATACTGTGCCTCTGTCTAACAGTGACACAGAAGTGATACCCGGGGTAAACCTACGATCTCCCATTAACTCATCAAGATTCCTCTTGAAGAGAGTCAATGAGGGACTCTGCCTAACCTGGACTGGGATTTTATTCCAGAGTGAAGGGAGCCTCTGGGTTATGAATCTGTCCCTCCAGCATGTCCTATTTATTTCAGTGCTGAGGTTCAAGTCTCTCGAGCGCGTAGCTCGATGGGATTTGGATTTTCTGAGATGCAGCATGTCCATTAATTCCGGGTTGGACATGGCTTTATATGTCAGGCACAGATTGCCTCTGAGCAAGCGGTATGCCACTGAGTAGAGCTGGAGTTTCTTTAACTGGGCAGCATATGGCATCTGTTTGAGCCCTTTGATCCTCTTGTTGAGGTACTTTTGGGGTCTTTCCAGCTGCAGGTGTCTGGTAAGGTACATCCCAAAAGGGGCATTATACTCAATTATGGGCCTGATGAGGGATGAGTAAAGAGGCACGATGACCTCCCCTGATCTAGATGTGAATCCCTTCATGATTAGGTGGGCTATATAAAATGTTTTTCTAACCACTTTGGCCACTTGGTTGTCAAATGAGAGATTGCTATCAACTTGGGTCCCCAGGTCTCTAATTACTTCTTCTGTACTTAATGGATTACCACTTATGTGGTAATTTGTGGGCACTTTGTTTTTGCCAAAGGGGATGACTATATACTTTTTGGCGTTTAGCTTGAGGCCATGGCTCTGGCACCAGTTGTTGAGGCCCTTTTGGAGGATGCTTGTGTTGGCTGGAGAGTCGATTATGGCTCCCAGTTTGCAGTCATCTGCGAACTTGGTCAGCCACAGTCTTCCGTGTTGGCCTGTACCTCTGAGAAATATATACCGAACAAGAGAGGTCCCAGGACTGAGCCTTGTGGGACGCCACTTGCAACTGGAGTCTGACATGGCTCCAGCAATTCTAACTATGTGGGTTCTGTCCTTGAGCCAGTTTGCAACCCATCTAGTGACATAGGGGTTTATATTTAAGCTGGTGAGCTTATCTATAATGCCCGAGTGGGGTATTGTATCGAAGGCTTTTGCGAGGTCCAGGAAGGGACCACCTTCCCCTCGTCAATGGCCCAATTTGTTGGGAGGAGGAGAGGGATGTCTGTGTACATGAGGCAGTTGTAACATTGCCTCAAGTACACAGAAGTGTTGAGGGAGGAGTAAGAATTCACTAAGCCTCTTTTTGGAATCAGAGTAATCCTGGCTTTCACAGCGGAAATGCTCCCTAAGAGTGTGCAAGGTTTCACCAAAAAAAAAATCATCTGGGGGGGGGGGGAGTAGAGGGAAAGGAATCCTCAGCATCAGAATCCTCATAGGTAGATAAGGGCAGATCCTGGTAATCAAAAGAAACAGAAATTTCAGAATCCTGATCAGTAGAATCAAAAGGAAAATCAGTTCTAGGTCTCTTAGAGGGAGAAGGCTTGCTTCCCCTAATTAAAGTAATAAGGTCTTCAGCCATTCTAATCATTTGTTTTTTAGGCATATGGGCCTGAGCATGTGGTTTGGATGTCGGTTTTCTAGGCGTGGGTCGAGTTTTAGGCCTGGATGAAGAAGATGGCGTTGGTTTAAAATGCAAGTCTGTAGGCCTGAATACACCCTCAGAAGCAGGTGCCTGCACAGCGGCTTTGGACCCATCCAAGGTAGAGACATCTGCAGGTTCCACAGTCAAAGAAGCATCTGGCGGCATATCAGACACCGAATGGGCCTAGTAGAGCCCTGTGAATCTGAGGTAGTGGGTATCAGGGGCTACGAAAGCGCCTCACTGAGTACCGGCAGACTGGTGACAAGCTTAACGGAAGCATCGTTGGCAGTTTTGGACCTATGTGGTCTCCGTCTTTATCCTTATTTTTTTTGGAATATCGGTAGTCGGATGGCTTACCGAAGCCATTTCTGGATAGTTATACAGAGTACCAAAATAATTTGCTGCAAATATAGCCAGATACTGAATAGTTCGGGGTTTGAACAAGGCACAAAAACGTGGTCGGGGCCTAAGCAAGGAATGCAGTACGAATGAAAATCTTTATGAGGTATTTGCTTTCCACAGGTAAGGCAATTGTTAGCTTTTACTGACATCGGTTTAAGAGCAAGAAAAAGGATCCTCAACGGGGTACTTAGCTTTTTTGAAGACTTCAGTTCTGAAACTCGAAAACGAAAATTTCAGGAGTCGGCTGACCGGCACTTGCAAATTGCTTCTGCTTCGGGCATTGCGAGGCAAGAAAGACTGATGTAATGGCGTCGGCTGCATGTTTTATATCCCTGATGACCTGACGTCAAAGAAGAAGAGGCAGCATCTGACGCAAGAATCCAAGACTCTGGTATTCAGGCTGGCTGAGGGCTACCTGCAGGCAGATAACCCAAATGTGATGACTGCAACAGTGAAACACGAAGAACATCTTTTCAGTGAGTTAGTCAGTGGCCATGTCCATATGTGAAGGCAGCAAACGAGAACTGAAGTATGGTAGGGACTAATACATTATGGGTAAGGGGGGAGTTTGAGAGCTTTTCAGTGTTTTCTGAACTGGAAAAAGCATCCAAGAGTATCAGAGTGTAGGATCCAAACCCATTTGTTGAGGAATGAATGAAAATGACATCAGATCTGTAGTTATGTTAAACAGGTAACCATCTCTAGGATGAAGAGAGCCATCCTCATTAACAGGACAGTGTCCCATGGTTAATCCTTCTGGGTGGCCTCCCTTACTGCAGCATACCTCTGACTACTGATTTTAAAAGAAAACCTAGATCAGGCTGCCATATATGGTTTACACTGTCTTGCAAAAGTGTTCACTGAAGCTCAGGCAGACACTACAGAAATCTCCAAGGCTATGTCGTTTTTTGGAGGGGGGAACACACGTAATAGTTAGCCAATGTTCAAGCAGCATAAGCCCCAAATTCAGAAGGCCAAAGCTTAATGCTTTTTTTTATTGCAAAATTCAATGCAATCTGCCAACCTCTTATCTAAGATTACTTTGGACACTTCATGACCAAGTTTCTTCAGAAAAACAAATATGAAGAGCAGAGTTTTTTCCCCCCTAAAGGACTACGTTCTGTCCACCAACAATAACACATCTACAAATATTCATACAATACCAATGGTACACTACTGTACTGGAATCACTGGGGAATAAAAAATAAAGACCACCAAGCTTTTCTAACATGAAATACAAACCTCACAGTGGTATGGGAGTCTAAAAAGGCTTTGCGTACATGTGAGGAAGTCAAAGGCAATGACTATCAGCCTGGATCATGGAATCACTGGGGAAGAAAAAACAAATAAAGACCACCAAGCTTTTCTAACATGAAATACAAACCTCATAGTGGTATGGGAGTCTAAAAAGGCTTTGCATAGAATTTGAGGAAGTCCAAGGCAATAACTATCAGCCATGGAGAAAATCTGATATAGCAACTAAAAGCACTTAAAGAGATGAGTAATTAAGACTTGTGAAAGCTGTTCTACGACAGAAGCTACAGCAGCTGTAAATGGGTCATAAGACCTGTAGCCTAATAAACCCCAAATAAAAAAAAAGAGCCCACTTACATTTGTACGTTTGGTCAGTATTAGGCTCCTGTATTTTTTTTAAATTCACCCAACCATTAGCTGCTGCACCCAATGACCAAATGTGCCTTCATATTTCTGCCTGGTGCAACCACCCCAACTGGGACTCCAGAACTCAAGAAAGGAGGAGAACATAGGAGGGAAGAGTCTGTACAAGATAAGCCTCCCCCCAACCAAGCTGGGACAGTCACCAGCAAGCTGTAAGGCATAGGTCTCAACCTCTTAAGTGGCCAATGTGGAACACAGACCCTAACAATGTATGACAAATGGTCAAAATGTGGAACACCCTATTTTTGCACTGCGCGAAAACACACCATTGCCATGGAGCATTGTAGAACTGTAACATTCAATAACACACAGATCGCAGATATACCCCAGGGATTACCTCAGTGTCACTGCTCGACAGAGGCACAGCAAAATAATGGGTATAGTTCCCCATACTAAAGGGGTGGCGTAAGCCACAAAACTATGGGCTAGGCTTGTAAATGCCCTCGGGCAGATAGCCTAGTATGAACCTATGAACCTATGAACACACTTCTCAGATCCAAAACCTTTGTTTGATAATCTGTAATACCATAACCACACCATACGTAAATGAAACAGCACTTAGAAAATGTAGTAAATGTGATTTTTATTTTTGTAAACAGACATATTGCAATTCACACAATTCCTTGCCTCAATGACACTTTCAATCCTCTGGTGCTCACTTGCCCACCTAACCAGTGTTGCAGAAGGGAAGAGTGACTTTCATGACATTCAGTACTCTAAGCACCTTTGATTAGATCTCAAAATCCCTGCCAAGGAACACATCCGGCTTAACAAAGGCACTTGCACACATCATGACAATACTACTTGCATTTTACATTCACCACTTTAGATGTGTTCTACCCCTGTCCTAGAGCCAGGTGTGTGCCTGGCAAAGATGCCTAAAAGGTACTTAAAACCAGGGCCCTCTGTACTTTTACAAGAATGTGCCATTTAAGACATTACCAAAAACAAAACTGGATATGTTACAGCATCTCATTACTATAACTCACTTTGGACATCCATCCTGACATACTTCATAACCTCTTAGTGCAAGCAAACTGGACAAAGCCCAACATAAGAGGACAAGCAGCACAGAGACTTTAAATATTGCTCTTTTAACCTTAGAAATATTACTCTTATAAACCTAGAAAGTTTGTCACATTGTTAGGGTCTGTGTTCCACATTGGCCACTTAAGAGGTTGAGACCTATGGTGACAAGCAGCAAAAACTTACAAAACACTTTAAAAACGGCTCTTAAACCTAGAAAGTTGCTAGAACAAGGACCTGTCATGGCATAGTTTCTCCCCCCCCCCCCAAATAAAAATATAAAATAAACATTAGGGACAAGCAGCAGACCTGTCTTTGCATACAGTTTCTCCAAAAAAAATGGCAATTACTTTGAGACGCACTAGTGGACAAGCAGCAGAAACATGCAAACATTTTAAAATATTGCTCTTATAAACCTAGAAAGGGCAATTACTTTCAGAGACGTACTAGGGTGACAAGCAGCAAAAACATACAAACACTTTAAAAACTGCTCTTAATAAACCTAGAAAGTTGCTAGAACAAGGACCTGTCATGGCATACAGTCCCTCCCCCCAAAAAATATATAAAACAAACATTAGGGAAAAGCAGCAGAAACAGACACTTTAAAATTGTTGTTTTAAACTTAGAAAAGTTGCTAGAACAGGATTTGTGAGTCAAGCAGCACAAAAATACAGACTAAATATTGCTTACACACTAAGAAAGTTGCTAAATTCACAGGGTCTGTGCTAGCATAAGAGAAATATTTGCAACCATTACAGCCTAAAACACTTACCTCTGCTCTGCCTGCCTACTACTTCAGCTGAGCTCAACTCAATACAATCCAAATACGCAAAGTCGAAAATCCCGGTTGTCCAGCAGCACAGCAGAAAGAAAAATCTCAGCCCTTGTACAACACCGCAGACTTCTCTCGCCGAGTCACCTCTCCTGGCAAGCTAACTTACACTGACTCCAGTCTACTTCTCCCCTGATGTCTTCGATCTGGACTGTAGACTGCAACTGGCACCACTCCTTCCTTCTTCCAGCCTAGTGTTGAAACTCCAACGATCGAACACAAAAAAGTAAAATTCCTGATTCCTGGAAGCCTTTTTCAAGCCATTACTTTGGTGCGAAAAGGCTTCCAGGAACACGATTGGTCTCTATTTGGGAGCTCTCATTGGCTGCCGTCCTCCTCAGATTCTCTACTTGATTGGCTCATAGACAGAGTTCACGATTGGCCGTAAATGTAGTCTATGAGCCAATCAAAAACTGCAGAGCAAAGCCAACGTGGAAGGGCAGCAGAGCTATGCATTGGTTTGTATACCGCAATGCCGAATGGCAGTAATTGCGGTACACAAACCAATCAAAAGCCTTCTAGCAGAGCCACAGCTGTTCAATGCGGGACAGTGGAACAGTGGCTTCGCTCTTCATTAAATGCGGAGCGTTCCGCATAATCCGGAGCACTTGGAAGGTCAGCTGTAAGGGGAAATGGTGGTGAAAAGAAGCAAGCAGGCAGGCAGCATCATATGTGTTGACTTAAACAGCTAGAGGTTTTTAATTGTCTCCACCCCTGCATATAAACATCTTAAGAAATTTGGTGGGTAATGAGGTGTGCCTCTGAGGGTGTGACTGCACTCGGCCATTGGGTAGACACATCATCAGCTTTTCCACTCTCCAAACCCAGCCACTGTACAAACCCCTTGCCTACAAAAGAGCAATCTACTTTACAAATGTGCTCTCCATTACCCTACCCCAGAATGGACATGCCTTCCTTAGCCTACCCAATCAAGAACTTGAGACAAAAATCAAAATAGGTTACACAGGTCATAGTTAAGTTTCTATTCTTCTATGCCACCAGTGTGTCTGGCTTCTATAAAGATGAGATGCTCTAAACCACCCGAATGGAAAGGCAGGGTTAACCGCCATGAGAACCAAATAAACCATGTGGATACATGTAGAGATTGGAGATCCTGATGTGATTTACCAAAAGGATAGTATACTAAGGCTTTGAGAAGCTGAAAATTAACAGAAATCTCCAATAGGTGAGCCATAAGCAAGGGAACCAATCTTGTTAAAGGCAAAAATGGGGCTATAACAATGCTCACCGGACCCCAAGTCCAACTTATCGGCTGAATCTCACCATCACTTGAAATTAAAGAAAAGCATAAAGGAGCAGAGGGAAGCACTTCTGAATAACAGTATCTCAGAGGTGGACCCCCAGCAGAAGAATGAGGGAGAAGAAACTGTTGCACCTTGGTGTAGGCTGGAGAAGCAAACAGGCCACAGCATGGCATCTGTCAGCAAGAGAATAACTTTAGTGCTACTGAGGGGTCTGAGAAAGTACAGTTGTGTACACTTACCATAAATGTAGCTAAGAGTGTATTCACTGTTCCAGTCATCACTTGTGGATTATCCCTGCTGGGTAGCCCTTGGCTGGCCCAAATACCAGAGTAAAGGATTTCCCTCCTGTGTCGGCTGTCTAGGTGCAAAGACTGATGTCAGCTCATCATGGGTATAAAAAGAGAGAACAGACACAATTACATCAGTTTTTCTTGCCCCAAACAGGTATAAGCCCCAAAGGAGGAGGAAATAAAGGGAGAAGGTGGGATGGAAACAGTACTGCAACAGTGAATACACTTTAATATCTACATTTACAGTAAGTGTACACAGCTGTACTATGTTCTTCGTGTTTCACTGTTGCAGTCATCACTTTGATTCCCAAAGCTGAGAAAAAAGGCTGGAGCAAGGAATACAGGAATTAAAGGAAAGCAGCCTATTAAGGGGATACTAGCATGCCCAACAGGACCGCAGATGCAAAGGCTGCCCTTGTTTTGGAGAATGTAGCCAGCTGGTAGTGCTTGGCGAATGTGTGGATGGATGTCCAGGTGGCAGCTTCCAAAATATCCTTAGTTGGAACCCCTCTCAGGAAGGCAGTAGAAGTAGAGGCTGTTCTAGTGAAATGTGATCTAATAGATTTGGGAGGACTCTTTCCATGAAAGGAGTAGCAGAAATGGGTGCAATGAGAGATGCATTTTGAAATGGTCTGTTTGGAAATGGGCTTCCCCTCTGCCCCAGGAGTGAAGGAAACCAGAAGCTGGTCGGATTTCCTGAATGATTTGGTCCTATCCAGGTAATACCTCAATTCCCTGTGTACGTCAAGGGTATGCAAAATTCTTTCCCCTTTATTCTAGGGGTTGGGGAAGTAGGTAAGGAGATGGATGGCCTAGTTGAGGGTAACCTCAGAGACCACTTTAGGCATAAAGAAGGGGTTGGTCCCGGAGACGCACTGTCAGCATGGAAAAAAATGAAGGGCTGAGTGGCCATAAGGGCCTGGAGTTCAGAAACTCCTCTTGGTTGAGGTGATGGCCAGCAAGAATGCAGTTTTCCAAGAAAGGTACTTCAGGTCAGCCGAAGCAGCTAGCTCAAAAGGAGGTAAAGTCAATTTTTCCAGGTCAAAGGTTAGATCCCATGCTGCAGCAGGTGGTCTGATGTGTGCCACCCCCTCAAGGAACATTTTTAACAAATGTTGAGAAAAAATACATGGCTTTGACAGGACAAAGGTAGAAATAACCGAGGCATGTATCTTGATGGAGGAGTAAGACGGTTCCTGTTCTATGAGCTCTGCCAGGCTGTCCAGAACCAATGGTAGAGTGGTATGGGAGCTGCTGACAGCTTGCTGTGGCACCAGATAGTAAATCTTATCCATTTGGATGAGTAGGATTTCTTGGTACTGGGTTTTCTGGCCTCCTTGATAATGTTATAAAACCTGTCTGCTGAAGGCTGTAGTTTCATCCGCCTTTGGGGTATCAGCCATGTGGACAGCTTGAGGGTAGGAAGGGTTGGGTGCAGTATCGTCCCTTTCTCCTGAGTAAGAAGGCTTTCTGAGGGGCAGGTTCGTGGGAAGCTGTTTGGCCAGACTGAGGAGCAAGGGGTACCAGTGCTGTCTGGACCAGTCTGGAGCAATGAGAATGACCTTTGGTCCTTCCTCCCTGATCTTGAGCCCTGGGGATCAGGGGCAAGGGGGGGAAGTGTACACAACAAGTTTCCCAGTGGAAGGATAGGGCATCCACCCTCCATGCTTCTGGATGGAACTCTCTGGAGCAAAACCTGGTTAGCTGGCAGTTTTCTGGGGTTGCAAACAGATCTATGTCCGTGCTCTCCCAGTTTTGTGTGACGCTGAGGAAGGTCCCCCTGTGCACTTGCCAATCATGGGGATCCAGGAGGCTTCTGCTTAACTGTTCTGCCAGGGTGTTTTGTTTCCCTGGGATACATTGAGCTATCAGGTGCAGTCCTAGATTTGAAGCGGACTGCCAGATTTACATAGATAGGCGACATAGGGGGTAAGACTGAGATCCCCACCTCCTGCTTGATGTACCACATTACTGTTGTATTGTCTGTCCTCTTTAGGAGCACTCCTGGTATCAGGTGTTCTTTGAAGGCTAGGACTACCGGGTACACCACCATCATCTTTTTTAGGTTGATATGGAGGTCCTGAACCTTTTGTTCCCAAATGCCTTGAGTACAAATAGTCCCTTGGTGTGTCCCCCAGGCTGTGTGGGAGGCATCTGTAGTGATGGTCTGGCCCTGTGAGAGAGTGACAAAGGGTAAGCCCTTGTTTAGGATACATGCCTCTTCCCACCATAAGAGCTCCTTCGTTAAGCAAGGAATCAGGGGTAGCTGGTGTTCTAGTGACTGAGTGCTGGAAGCAGAGGTTCCTGAGGTACCACTGTAGTTTCCTCATGTGTAGTCTGGCTAGGGGTACCAGCAGAATGCAGAAGGCCATGTACCGCAGCGCTTTCAGGAATTTCCTTGCTGTGAGGTGGGCCCTACGGGCCAGCTGTGTGAAGTATGAATGGAGGAACCTTTGCTTCTCCCAAAGAAGAGAGGCTGTTTGAGTAGATGTGTCCGGAAGAGCTCCCATGAAGGTTAACCCTCTTGTGGGTAGGAATCGGGAGTTCTCTTGGTTAACAGTGAAGCCCAGGGAGGATAGGAGGGTTTGAACAAAAGTGAGGTCCTGCAGGAGTGCTTCCTTCGTGCCTGCCTGAATGAGGCAGTCATCCAGATAGGGGTAAATCTGAATGCCCTTCTACCTGCAAAAGGCAATGACAGGAGCCAAGCACTTGGTAAAGACTCTGGGAGCAGTGGATAAGCCAAAGGGCAGAGCAGAGAAGTGAAAGTGTTGTGAACCTGCCCTGAAGTGCAGGAAACTCCTGCAGGACTTACTTACGGGAATACAGAGGTAGGCATCCTTTAGATCTAGGGTCACTAGCCAAGCTTATGGCATCAACATGGGTAAGAGTTTGTGTAAGGTCAGCATTTTGAATTTTGGTACCAGGAGGGACAGATTCAAAGTGGATAGGTCTAAAATAGGGCACCAGGTGCCCTCCTTTCTTGGTACCAGGAGTAGTCTTGAATAAAACCCTTTTCCTGCCTATTCCTTTGGAACAGGCTCCACAGCGCCTTGGGCATAAAGCTTTTGTATTTGACAGATGGCTTCTGCCCTCTGATTTGCTGGTACATCTGGGAAGCCTGAATGTCTGGGCCTTTCTTTGAAAGAGAATCTGTACCCGCTGGTAATTTTTAGGACCCACAGATCTGAGGTGATAACCTGCCAATTGTCAAGGAAGAGGGAAAGTCTTCCTCCTAGTCTCTCTGGGGGGTTGTGGGACAGATGGGGTGTAGTCACTGAGAGTCCTTGGAGAAGGGAGGGGGGCTTAGAACTCCCCTGCCTAGGCGTTGCAGTGGTCCATTGTCTGGATCTCTGTTGGGCTTGTGACTGGTGCCTAGTAGGTCTGTCCCTGCATTTTTTCCTCTGGACAGGCTTAGTTTGAGTAGGAAAGGGCCAATGCTTTCTGGGGACGTTACTGCTGAACTTGTAAGTAATCCTTTACAGTCTGCACAGACTTGGCCTTGTCTTCCATTTTCTTGATAACCTCCTCAGCTTTGGGCCCAAACAGCTGGTCTTTATCCAGAGGAATACATAACAATTTGGACTTTATCTTGTCAGGCAAAGGCTGTTCCCTTAACCAGGCATGCCTTCTGATCAGAGTCAGTGACTGCGGCCCTTCTGGAAGCCTCCACGGCATCAAAACCGCAATGCAGAGAATGGCTACCTGGGAGCTGGACATTATAAGATCCATTAGTTCCCTGGAAGTACTGCTGTCTGGGAGGTTTGAAATTTTCTTTTTAACTAATTCCAGTACATTTTGCTGGTATTTCAGCATATGGAATTGGCAATTCAGGGCTCCAATAGCTAGGGTAGGTGAAGTATAGGCTTTTTTGCCTAATCTATCTAAGGCCCTGCTCTCTCTCTCAGCTGGGATGGGATTTTTTTTTAGAGGAACTAGTCCTAGCCCCCTTAGTACCCTGAGTAATGGCCTCTGGATCAGCTGCTGGATTTTTTAAAAAAGATACTTGTGGGTGTCTTGCACCCTATATCATCTGTTTGGCTTCATGGGGGGAGGTGGGAGACGGGTGAGTGAAGACTCCATAAAGACATCTTCCATCACATCCAGGATAGGGAGGAATAGCCAGGGGTTTATACTGAGGCAGGTTAAGGAACTCTCTCAGTCTCTTCTTTGACTGAGGGTAATTTTGTGCCTCCCAGTGGAAATGTCCTCTGAGGGAATTTAAAGTTTAAAGAGAGGTCCTCGAGAGGAGTGGCAGCAGGAATAGGGTCTTCAGCATCAGAATCCTCAAAAGCTGCAAATATCTGTTCTTCAGTGTCAGAGTTTCCTAGTCCCAATTCTTCTGAGTTCTGGTCAGAAAGAACCTCAGGCAAAGTGTCTCCCTTCCTTTTAGCTGAGGTGGCTTGGGTAGGTTGGCTTCCTCTAATTAAAGTGATTAAATCCTCTACCATTCTGAGCAGCTGCTGGGACTGAGTGGCAGGCTGGGAGGAAAGTAGCTGGAGACGAGGTTCCTGTGATGGGGTCTTTTTAGGAGTAGCCTTGGTCTTGGGCCTATATGATTCCGAGGCTTTATACAAAGTTAGCTTAACTGGCAGTGTGGTCGTCAGTATCTGCCTGGCATTGGTCAGCTGAACTGTCTGCGCCTGCGAAGCAGTGCAGGACCCAACATGACTGAAGGCCAATGTCCTGGCAGGAAAAGATTGACCCGGCAACATACCGGACTCCAATTGGGTCTCGGTAGAGGCCTGGAACAGTTCCTCAGCTGGCATCAGGGCTGCGAGGACACCTCACAAAGTTCAGCAACTGAAGTAAAAGGAAGGCTGGGTGGCTTCGGACCGGAGTCATCTGCAGGCCTAGCTTTCTGAGGCCTTTCCTTTTCTTTATCTTTCTTTTTTTTCAGTAATTCCACAGCCTGACCGACCGATGTCATACTGCAGATGAGACAAAGTACAGTTGGGTATACTTACCATAAATGTAGATGCTAGAGTGTATTCACTGTTGCAGTCATCACACTTGGGTTATCTGCCTGCAGGTAGACCTCAGTCAGCCCGAATACCAGAGTCTTGGGATTTCTGCGTCAGATGCTGTCGCCTCTTCCATGACGTCAGGTCATCAGGGATACACAACATGCAGCTGACGCCATTACGTCAGTTTTTCTTGCCCCAGATGTCAGGAGCCCCCAAAATAGGAAGCAATTACATGGTGTGGAACACCTCCATTAAAAAGTAAATACTACTGCCATAAGATATGGCCAAAAAAGAGGATGGGTAGAAAGCATAGAAAAGTCAGGGGGCTGGAGGGAGGGTAACCAGGACTGCAACAGTGAATGCACTCGAACA
Organism: Protopterus annectens; assembly: GCF_019279795.1. Classification (NCBI taxonomy): domain Eukaryota; kingdom Metazoa; phylum Chordata; order Ceratodontiformes; family Protopteridae; genus Protopterus; species Protopterus annectens. The sequence goes on from NC_056733.1 coordinate 1,588,455,654, forward strand.
TCCACATTTATGGTAAGTGTACACAACTGTACTATGTTCTTTGTGTTTCACTGTTGCAGTCATCACACTTGGGTCAATTCCCAAAGCTGAGGAAGGGTGGAGGCAGTCGAAGTATTAGGGCTGGCTAGCAGGCCTTGCAAGACTGCTGTAGCAAATCCAGCTCTGGATTTAGAAAAGATAAAAAGATAGGTACGTGGTAACGCTTGGTGAAGGTGTGTACAGAACTCCAGGTTGCAGCTTCCAGGATGTCCCTGGTAGGGACTCCCCTGAGAAATGCTGTACAGGTTGAGGTAGCCCTAGTGGAATGGGCTCTGTTTCCCTGTGGGTTAGGTTTTCCATGGTGTTTGTAGCAGAAATGGATGCAGTGCGATATCCATTTGGAGATGGTTTGCTTTGAAATGACCTTGCCCTCTGCCCCAATAGCAAAGCTGACTAGCAGCTGGTCAGATTTTCTGAAAGGTTTAGTCCTGTCAAGGTAGAACCTAAGCTACCTGTGCACGTCTAAAGAGTGCAGGATCCTTTCCACTTTATTCTGAGGAATAGGGGAAAAAGGTTGGTAAATGGATGGATTGGTTTAAAGCTACACTGGATACCACCTTGGGCATAAATGATGGGTTAGTCCTGAGGGAAACCCTGTCCGCATGGAAGATAATGAAGGGTTCCACAGCCATAAGGGCTTGCAACTCAGGCACTCTTCTTGCTGAAGTGATGACTAGAAGTTAGGCTGTTTTCCAAGAGAGGAATTTTAACTCTGCTGTAGCAGCAGGCTCAAAGGGGGAAGCGTGAGCTTCTCTAGTACAAAATTAAGGTCCCAGGTTGAAGTGGGAGCTCTCCTCGGGGGTCTTAGATTGTTAGCTCCTCTCAGGAACTGTTTGACCAGAGGGTGAGAGAAGAGGGGTGGTTCAGTATTGTAATGAGCTGAGATGGCAAAGGCATGAATCTTAACAGAAGAGAAGGATAGGCCTTTGTGGAGCAGATCTGCTAGATAATCTAGGATTTGAGGTAAGGTGGGCACGGTTGTGTCCTTTCCCTGAGACTGGCTGCAAGAACAGTATCTTTTCCACTTTTCTGAATAGGATTTCCTAGTACTAGGCCTCCTGGCCTCAAGGATGACATCCAGCACCTGTTTGCTGAGGGTTGCTGATGATGTATTCATGGAATGAGCCAGGCTGCTAGGTTCAGGGTTTGCAGCTGAGGGTGCAAATTCTGGCCCTCCTGCTGGGACAGCAGGGAAGGGGTCTGATGCAGGTGCCAGGGTGGCCCTGCTGCCAGACTGCGTAAAAGTGGGTACCAGTGCTGGCATGGCCAGTCTGGTGCAATCAGGATTGTCGCTGGCCAGTCCTATTTGATCTTGAGTAGTACTTTCGAGAGGAGGAGCAGAGAGGGGAAAGGCATAAATTGAGAGTTTTTCCCATATAAAGGATAGGGCATCCACTTTACATGCTTGGCTGTGGGGAGTTCTGGTGCAAAATTTGCTCAATTGATGGTTCTGGGGGGGAAGCAAAGAGGTCCACCTCTGGTGTCCCCCACCTGTGGATTAGAAGCTTGAATGAGCTGGGTTCCAGTTTCCACTCATGTGAGTCCATTAGACTTTTGCTCAAGTTGTCTGCCAGCGAATTTTGTTTGCCTGGCAGGAAATGAACTTGCAGGTGCACTTGATTGCTCAAGGTTGTGTTCCACAGAGCCATGGCTAACCTGCAGAGTGGGTAGGAATGAGTTCCCCCTGCTTGTTTATGTACCACTTAACTGTGGCGTTGTCTGTCTTTATCAAGAGTTTTCTGGAAGGATAAGGTATATGAAGGCTGTCAGTGCATTCTGTACAGCTAACATTTCTTTTTGATTGATATGCAGGTGCATCTGTCTTGGGCTCCATTTGCATTGAATGCATGTGTCTGCCATGTGCACCTCCCATGCATAGTCTGATGCGTCTGTTGTCAGGGTTTGTGCGGCGGGGGAGTTGAGTGAAAGGAAGTCCCTCGTTGTGGTAGCAGGCCTCTGCCCACCAAAGGAACTCCATCCTTAGGCAAGGAATGATAGGAATCACCGTTTCCAGGTCCTGAGAATGTTGACACCAGAGACTTAAGTACCACTGAAGTTTTCTGGATTGAGGAATGCCATTTGGGAAGTTGTGTTCAAGCTTGCTCCCAGGAATACAAATTTTCGGCTGGGTACCAGATGTGATTTCTTTTCGTTGATGGTATACCCCAGAGAAGTTAGGAGTCTCTTTACAAATGTCAGGTGCTGAAGCAGCAATTCCTGACTGTCCGCCTCAATCAGGCAATCATCCAAGTATGGGTAAATTTGAATTTTTCTCTGCCTGCAGTAAGCAATGGCTGGAGCCACGCATTTTGTGAATACCCTGGGCGCAATAGATAAGCCAAAAGGAAGTGCAGAGAACTGATGATGCATAGACCCTGCCCTGAAATGTAGATAATTCCTGCGCGATTCCCTTATGGGGATATGCAAATAAGCTTCAAGTCTAGGGTGACAAGCCAGGAGTCCTTGGCTAGCAAAGGAAGCAGCGGTTGAAGAGTAAGCATTTTGAATTTTGATACCACCAGGAAGGTTTTCAGAACTGACAGATCCAGGATAGGGCACCAAGAGTTTTCATTTCTGGGCATCAGAAACAGTCTGGAGTAGAAACCTTGTCCCCTTTGCTCAGATGGAACAGGCTGAATAGCCCTGATACTGAGAAGAGAAAGTACCTGCATTTGGGCCTCTGCCCACTGGTTTGGGGAAGGTCTGTCAATCCACTTGGGGTTGGCAGTGAGTGGAAGTAGAATCTGTATCCCTGGGATACAATGTTTAAGACCTATCTGTCCTGGGTAATGTACTCCCAGTTTTTTGCATGCAGGGCCAGTTTTCCTCCTCGGGATGCAAGTACTTGGGCATTGCTGGGAAGGATGAAGGACAAGTCATTGTGAACTTTTTCCATAAGAGGGTGGCTTACCACTCCCTGTTTTTGAGGTGGGAGCACTCCATTGTTCAGATCTGTGCATACCCTGAGACTGTAGTCTTGGTGGTCTGGTGCCCCTGGGTTTGGACTGAGAAGGTTTGGGAGGGACTGGAAAGGACCAATTTTTTGAAGACCAATGCCTACTGAATCTAGGTGGCTGTACCCGTAGGAAATCTTTAACAGTTTGCATAGATTTAGCTTTTTCCTCCATATTTTTAAGAACTTCTACTTTAGTGCCAAACAAATGTTCTTGGTTTATTAGAGCATGTAGTAATTTTGCTTTGACATGGTCTGGCAAGATTAGTTCCTTCAGCCACGTATGCCTTCTAAGAACAGACCCAGTGACAGCAGCGCTGCAAGATGCTTCTAAGGCATCAAAACCACACTGCAAAGTATGTTTCCCAACTTGGTTTGCAGAATGCATTAAATCTTGTAAATCTTTATGTTCTGCACAATCAGGAATCAACATCATTTTTGTTTAAGTAGTTCCATAATATGCTGCTGGTACTTCAACATGTGAAACTGGCAATTTAAAGCCCTGATGGCAAGAGTTGCAGAGGTATATACCTTCTTTCCCCATCAGTCTAAAGCCCTAGAATCCCTGTACGAGGAGGTAGGGTTTTTGGCTGTAGTAGCCTTAATACCTTTAGGTCCCTGGGAAATGGTCTCTGGATCCACAGTGGGATTTTTAAAAAGAAATTTGTGAGTACTCTGTAGTACCTGTCAGGCTTTCTAGGAGCTGATGGCAATGTATCAGGGGAAAGACTGTATTGTATGAAGACCTCATCTACAATTTCCAGAACAGGGGGGATAGCTAGAGGCCTGTGCTGAGGCAAGTTTAAATACCCAGAGTCTCTTTTTAGACTGTGGGCAATCCTGGCACTCCCAGCAGAAATGCTCTGACGGTATGCAGTGTTTCACTGAAAGAAAAGTCCTCGGAGGGGGAGGCAGAGGGAATGGAATCCTCTGCATCTGAATCCTCATAGGTAGATAAGGGTATATTCCTGGTAATCTGAGGGTTTGGAGTCATTGGACTCATGATCTGTACAATCAGAAGGAAAATCAATGCTTTGTCTTTTAGAGGGGGAAGGCTGGCTTCCCCTAATTAAAGTAATAAGGTCTTCAGCCATTCTAAGCATTGGTTTCCTGTGGCATGGGAGCTTGAGAATGCGTTTAGGTCGTCAGTTTGCTAGGCGCAGTGCGAAATCTGGGCCTAAGAAATTTGGTAGTTCTATTCAGAAACGAAGTAGTCGATTTAATACGAACATAGGAAGGTCAGAATACACTCTCAGAAGCCAGTGCCTGCACAGTGGCTCCGGACCCATTCAAGGTAGAGACATCCGCAGTACATAATCGAAGAAGCATCTCGCGGCATACCAGATTCCAAATGGGTCTCAATAGAGGCCTGCGCATCTGTAGAAGTGGGTATCAGAGGCTGCAAAAGCACATCACTGAGTAAAGGCGGACTGGCGACTAGCTTAACGGAAGCGTCGTCGGCAGTTTTGGACCTATGCAGTCTGTCTCTGTCTTTATCCTTACATTTTTCGGAAGATCGGTAGTCAGATGGCTTATCGTAGCTATTTCGGAATATGGAGAATGACAGCAAAAGAATTTAGCGACAAAGCTAGCCCGACGAATAGTTCAGGCGTTGAACAGGGCACAAAACCGACAGCTAGGAATGTTGTGGTCTGGGCCTAAGCAGATGACGCAGTAAGAATGAAAATCTCTGTGAGGTATTTGCTTTCCACAGGCAAGGCAATTAACTTTTTCTGACATTGGTTAGAGCAAGAAAAAAGGATCCCCAATGGGGTTCTTAGCTTTAGAAGACTTCAGGTCTGAAACTTGAATAACGAAAATTTCAGGTAGCGGCCGACCGGCACTTGCGAACTGCTTCTGCTTCGGGGTCTGCTCGGCAAAAAAAGCTGATCTAATGGCGTCGGCTGCATGTTTTATACCCCTGATGACATGGAAGAGGTGATAGCATCTGACGAAGAAATCCCAAGACTCTGGTATTCGGGCTGACTGAGGGCTACCTGCAGGCAGATAACCCAAGTGTGATGACTGCAACAGTGAAACACGAAGAACTTTTGCCAAAGTGTCTGGCTACAATTTCAGGTCTACATCTAATAGTTCTAGCATTAAACAGGGCACAGAACCGACATCCAGGAACGTCGTGGTCTGGGCCTAGGCAAGTGACGCAGAGGGAATGAAAGTCTCGGTGTGTGATCTGTTTTCCACAACTGAGACAATGAGTGACTTTCTCTGACATCGGATAAAAGCAAGAAAAGGTTCTCCAATGGGGTACTTCGCTTTAGTTAGATGTGTCCAACCTGCGGCCCTCGGAGCTCTTCCATGCGGCCCTCAACCTCTAACTGCAACATCGATGCACGCATGCCCCAAAACACTTTTTTGTTTTGTGTTTTTCGCTCCCGTGACCTGTAATGCTAATGTCGGTGTGCGCATGCGCCAAAGCACCCTTCTAGTTTTGTTTTTGAGCCAAAAAAGGGTCAGTGTGTTTACGCCATTATTTTGCGCCGAACAATCAGGGTGTGTGTGTGTGTGTGTGTGTGTGTGTGTGTGTGTGTGTGTGTGTGTATTCTCGCTGAAGAGGGACTCATGTATGGATTTGCCGCTGTTGCCTTTGAAAGGGAAAGCAATTACATGTGTTAATAGGTAAGTATGGAGTGAGTGAGTGCATGCATGAAAGCAGAATTGTGTGCGTGAAAGTAAAAGAAGAGTGTGTGTGTGTGTGTGTGTATATGTGTACATGACAGAGATGCATGCACAAAGAGGCTAACAATGATCAGTCTACCTACTGAACACAAACAAGTTAGCTCACAAATACATCATACATTAAGAGTACACTTTCATTAAATTGCGGCTTTTCCTGACAGGGAGAGTGTTGTATTGAACATGAACTCATACCTCTTAACTGTATGTATTTTCAAAGAATGTCTAGATTTTTGCCTCCTCTTCCAATTTGTGTCTTTTGCTTAGGAAATAAAAGTAGTCATCCAAGGTAATGCAGTTCCAGGGAGTAAGAATGAGACAGCAGCCTAGGGTTAATGGGTCAGTAGTGGACTGACTAAGTGGGACTGTAGCATACAAAGTTGTATTGTTTTTTTTTTCAGACAAACAAAAAAGCACCTAGTACTGTTTTTTCATTGGTGGGTTCTAAGCAGTGGTAGATTGGACAACAGTAAGCATAGCTTTGGCGGATCATCAATACTGGCAAATCAAGAGGGCACAATGTCATTTTTGAAATGTTGGGGATTTTAGTGTGTATGTGAGTACTTGTGAGTGCTTATGTGTTGGGAGTGCTGCAACAGTAGATGATTATTAAAGACAGAGACTTACGGACTGTGGAGAATATGTTTCTTTGTTTCAAAACTTAATACTTGGGTACGCATGCCAGAAGTAGATTTTTTTAAGACATAGCTTCTTGCCATTTACAGTGGATGGATACTTACATTTAATGGACAATGTATTAGCGTGGGCCTGTGGAGTTCTGAAGGATGCCAAGTCTACCACTGCCAATGTCTTGTAAAGTGACCTGGAAATGGATATTGGAATGTTACTGAAAAAAATATAGTTTAATTAAACAAAGTATACTTTCAATTTATAGGCCATAATTTAATTTATTTCAGGTAGTCCAGATACTGGTAGATTGTATACCATTAGACTTAATTAGGGAGAACTGTCATTCTGGGGAAACAAGTAGCCCTAGTTTCAGTGAAAGTTCTGTGGTTGCTTGCAGGTAGGAAGTTGCAGGATGTTGATGCAATGTGTTTTATTTATTATTTTTAATGCATTTGTCATTTCCAAGCATGGTTTTCTTTGATGCAAAAGAAGGCAGGACTGAATGAGCCATATAATGCTTAACTGACAATGATGGGATAGAAAAATTATAAGTGATGTATAATGTTTGCAGCTACAGTTGTTTCAATGGTGTCTGTGATGCATAACTATTTTTGGGCCTGTGTCCCACTTTTATTTTTTGCTTTGTCCAGATTTCTTGCTCTAAGGTTGAGGTATGGTTCCATACTACATCAGAAGTTGTATTTACCTTGGAAGACTTTTCAGCATAATTATGAAAAACAAAGCCTTTTTAATATCTCTGCTTATTTCCAATATAAACTGCCATGTAACCTTGCAAATAACCTTCTTATTAAGCTACTTTACTTCTTTTGGAATTGACAGGTATGAGTCATCTGTTCGGACATAAGCATAGAGTGCTAATGTGACTGATTTCTTGGAGCGGTCTGTGGTTCACATAATCACAATAACTTTTCTGTGTTTCTGGGTGTGTAATCAGTTTAACAGTTTTAAAGATGTTTTCCAAAAATACATAAATATACAATAAATAAATAATCCTCTCTACACTTTGAGCTATTGACAAAGTCTGCGAATTTGTTTTTTTTTTCAAAAGCGAAGGTCAGCATTACAGCTCAGTAAACTGTCAATCTGTGAGTAACTACTGCACAAATTAAAATGTCTGAAAATGGCTTTAGATTGGAGGGAAGTTTATTTTTTATTTTATTTTACATTTGTTTACCGGGAAAGTCCGACTGGACACAGGTCCATTTTCAGCGGAGGCCCGGGGAGAAAAGCTCCAAAAATAACACAAAAAAATATAATACAATACATGAGAGAGCAAATTATGGATGTAGTACTCATACAATATGGCAGAGATTACATCTCGCAACAGTGAGAATCATTGAGGTACAGAATAAACTTAAAAACATTTTTTTACAGTTATAATTACAGCAAGGCAAATATCAATGAGTAAAGTTTTTAGGAGAAAGCTGTTTGTACATAGCTGAAGCTCTGAAACAATCTTTTGGTATGGATTAACCTGGGGATTGACATAAGTTATATGTTTACACCAGTATGTAGCATTATAGTTTATGGTTTTCTTGTTGATTTACTTTTTGCCGAGCAGTTGTTTGTTGATTTATTGATGGTCCTTTTGGTGGTGGGAAATTACATGGATGAATCCATCTCTATTATGATTTTTTTTTCAGATATTTTGACTTCCAGACAATTTCATTCAGTGAGTGGGTGTCATGTGATCACGGAGGTTGCCTATTTTACAAGTAGGGGCTTTTTTGTGTGTGTGTGTGTGTGTGTGTGTGTGTGTGTGTGTGTGTGTGTAATAGAGAGAGAGATTTAATATGTATACTGAATATCATTTTGCAACCAATATTACATCTTAGCCATCCAGCTGGGAAAGGTTAGTATGTGGATTTTCCATCTAGTTTGATGAAGGCTATGCTACTTACCCAAGGACTACATTTATGGCTATCCATCCAGCCATCGTGTTGCTGAACTACATTGTTTGATAATGAGAGGAGCTTTTTACAGAAGTTGAAGGTTTTTGTGTCAAGAACCTGTCCATAAAAAGTGGCTTGTTTATGTTGCAGTGAAGGCGGTGGTCTTTGTAGTGAGCGTTTTAAGTATAACCAGTATTTTTGAGGTAGAGGAAGTCTCTTAAGGCAGGATCTTTCTTAGCCTGGAAAGCAAGCCAATGATGACATTTATAGGGGCCAGTGAGAGACAGAGTAATGCAAGAAGCTTTTTAGTCTGTTTGGATAACTAAGTGAACTTAGTCCGTTGACCTTTTTTGTCAGAAATGGTTGTAGTCTTTCTTTTGGCAGGGTGTTTTGCTGAGGCACATGCCAAAAGGGGCATTGCACTCAATAATGGCTCTTGTAAAGGAAGAATACAGGGATGTTATGACCTCCTTGTCCCCGGAAGAGATACCCTTACTAATGAAGTGGGCCATGTAAAAAGGTTTCCTTACAACGGAGACAACGTGGTGGTTAAAAGCCAGGTTTCTATCAACCTGGGTGCCCAAGTACCATACGACTTACTGCGTGCTTACAACATTGTTATTAATGTAATAATTTGTGGGGACATCACTCTCCTCAAAGGGGATGATGATGATGCATTTTCTGACATTTAGCTTGAGGTCATATTTCTGCACCAGTTATTTGTTTGGGTGAGACCCTCTTGTAGCTTATTCAGAATTGTTTTATTAAGTCAGTAATGTGAATTATTTACTTTATTGCAAATTTGTTGGGTTATTTTTGTGGATTTTCGTATTGTAGGACTGCTGATGTTGACATTTTACGTAGTTGGACTGCTGGAATGGTTTTCCCAGCGAGAAATGCTAGTGCTGTAGTGAATATCTGTTTATTTGTAACAAAAAAAAAAAAAAAATATATAGATATATATATATATATATATATATATATAACTAAGATGTTAGAGTTAACTGTTAGATTAGAGAATTAGAATTAGAATTTTAAAGCAAATATTAGGAATTTATTACATTTATTCATTGCTCAAATGCATCTACAGTACAGCCAGGAGGTTGACTGTGGTCTTCTGGAGCAACAAAAGAGTTAACTATATGATATATTTTATAAGCAGCCCCAAGACCATTTCTGTTCACTCAATGAGGCCCCAGCAAGCCAAAAGGTTGGACACCCCTGAATGGTTTCTCCCTCACTCTGGCAATGGCCGACCGAAGCACTAGCAAAACTGCTTCTACTTAGGGCTCCATGGCAAGACTGACTGATGTAATGGTATCAGCCATCTCCTTTTATAGACCTGATGTCAGTCTCTGCACCTAAACAGCCGACCCAGGAGGGAAATCCTTTACTCTGGTATTTGGGCCGGCCAAGGGTTACCCAGCAGGCATAACCCACAAGTGATAACTGCAACAGTCAAATATGAAGAGCAATACTCTGACTTCCCCTGGAATGACATTGGCTACCAGAAAGCAGTTATTCAAAGCAGCCCATTCCCAAATCTCCACATTCTCTCAACATAAGGGACTGGACAAGGATCCCTCATGCAAGCTGATAAACTAAACCTCTCCCATGTTGTCAGGATCAATGGTGATCACATTCTTGGATGGAGTCCAGGAAAGCTTGAAGTCTGAAAATAACAGCCCTCATCTACAGAAGACTGATGCGCTAGTTGACAAAGTATAATCAGGCACCTTGGACCATCTAGCCTGGTTAGTGCCCTAAACACCCAAGTGCAGAGGTATCCATGGTGACCATCACTACTGAGGATGGAATCTAAAATGGTGTGCTTACCAAGATGCAACAGCTACTTCAGATTAGGCCTGCAGGCCTTAAACATCTTAATTTTCTGCAACACCAAGACTCGTGACTCATTGAACGCATAGGACCCATCAAAGAATTACATGAATGGCATCCAAGGAAATGTCACTGCCATCACAACCCCAAGGTTCTCAAACAAAGATGGGCTGTAATGGATTGAAACTGTATGAGTTGAAAGAGTAGGTGCCATTTGAAAGGTAGCATTCTCTCTGGGTGTTAATGCATCCAGAAGGTAGCCTAATAATGTCAGGAGCCGAAATGACTATTGTATTCACTGTAATCCCCAAGCACTGAACACCACTCATCAATAATTCCCAAGTCTAAGACTACCCTGCTTAAAAAAGGAAGCAGCTAGGAATCCAGGCACAGGAGCACTTAACCTTTGCAGCTACAGGTTCACTGCAACCACATATACAAACTTGAAAATCTTGGTGGCTGAGGTGAAACCTAAGAGAAGATGATTTGAGCTGATAGCAACTAGCTCCTACTTTGAAGCACAGACACCGCCTGGCCTCCTTAGACATCTTTAAATGGAGGAAGGCATCTTGAATATCTAAGAGCACATCCACTTTCCTGTAATTAAACATGAAAGATGGGTTGCACCATAACCATCTGTAATTTTTTTGGGGGATTAACTTATTTAGAACACTGAAGTACAAAATGGACTTGAGGTGCTTCATTTTCCATGGACTAAAATGAACCTGGAAAAGTACCCTAATCTTTTCTGGTCTGGTTTAACTCCTGAATGGCTCTTTTTGCCAAAAGGTTTAAGACCTCTTTTCTTGTTGCACTTTTCTGAAGAGAATGCAACACTGGCCAATGATAAGGAGTACAGCTGCAGGGTGTAGGGAATGGATTATAAAGCCTCTGGATATTACTGTCTTTATCAACTTGCCCTGCATGATAATTAGCCACATAGGAAGGATGGACAGATGGCCTCAACTGCCTTCTGAGGAGGACAGATGGTTAAAAATTCTCAGGGATGCTGCTGTTTACCAAAAGTCCGACTCTGCTTTCCTAACTGTTGTCAGTTATCTCTAGAACAGGAATGAAGCTCTGGAAATGGTTATGATGAATTTTAATTTCTGCCAGATATTTGGTTCTGCTGCTGTTGGCCTTATCACAATCAAAGCTGGTACAAGCCTGTGCTATATCTTGGAGTAGGGGTATTGGAGAGAGCGAGGATTTTTCCCACATTCACCATGTTCTCAGGTTAGGACTTCTGAGCCAAAAAAAAGGTGATACCCTGAAAGTGTGTGTTCATGAAAGCCACCATGGTATCTTAAACTCAGTAAAAATGGAGCCATGCATGCCAATAATTGGTGCTTGCAGGTCAGGCTGAACCATCAGAGTTGTGTACTGTCATAGTGAAATTTGAGGCTGAAGAGATAGCTGCCAACTGGGACAGCAACCTTTCTTTTTAAGGTCCAACTGGCAACTAGTACTGCTAAAATTCCTCAACCAGATCTCACTGTAATTTAATTGTGACTACGTAGCTTATGGACTTCAAGAAAATTATGAAAAATGTATGAACACTTCCTAAACACTCTAAGATTCTTTGTCAGAGGGGATGGACTGCAGGGCTCTGCAGAGTTTGAGCCTTTTTAAAGAGGTACCACCACAACTGAATCCGTTTCTAAGTCTGCAACCAGTGGTGTCAGTCCTTAAAAGGTGAAGTATCGTGTCAGGTTTCCCAGGTATGGCAGCCACAGTCTCAGGTCTGTCCTAAATTGTACTAGCCAATTTTAACATTTTCACCAATGATTAAGCAACCCAGGAAGACTACTGAGAGAGTCAAAAGACTCCTAGCAATGTCTTTGGTGGAAGATTACAAAGTCTGCAGGCCATCCCTCCCTTTGGTGCCTCATTTGTAACATCTCCTCAACTTGGTGTCACTGGGGGAGAAGAGGAAAGTTTACACTCTTCTCGGCTTTGGCATCGGGTATGAGGGACACAGTGAACTTGCATGTGTGCTTCTTGCACATTGCTTTCGAGTTACTCACAAAGATGTTGAGTCAGATGTTATGTCCTAGTGCCATTTGTGGGGCATTACAACGAACCGCTACATCCTGTGTCCTGTGGATATAAGAGGCAGCCACTAGCTCTGAAAAGGTGATCATGTTTCTGAAGTGACATCTGAACTGGAGCTGAAAGTAACAAATGCAGAGTTGTATGCAACACAATACAGATGATGCTAACATTGTGCCCATTGCCAATGGCACAGGTGCAAATGACTGAAAAGCAGACCCCATTATGACCAATAGAACCACTAGGAAGCCTGATTACACCACCTACCCCCACCCTCCAGGTCAAGCCACATAGGATTGACAACATCAAGCACTGGTGGCTCAGTCAACATCTGAGTCACTGATGCATAAATCTGCAGTCTCTCAATCAAGATTACAGCTGACACCAACAAATTTCCAGTTGTTAGCTACATAATACAAGTAGATGTCAGCATCCTTTGCTCCATTTCTGATATCATGATTACTGGTGAGGAAAATCTGGAATAACTACTGGATAACAGGAGTAGAGAGAGAAGGCTGCTACAACTCACAGATGACACTGCGAATGAGGTTGAAGACATCATCTCAGCCTGTAAAATGGGTTCCCCCAAACCTGTCAGTCAAATTCATGAGAAAGTAGTACAGTAACTCTTCTGCAAGTTGCTTTAGAGTTGTTTCTAAGCAACATCTATTTACTAAGGAGGTTAAACTATGAGACTCAATCTATTCAGCAGGTGTCTTGCCAGTCAACACTCAATGTCACATAGTAGGAACCACATTTTTAGCTGCCCTTTTTTAAGCTGTTGGTTTTCTTCAGCTTTCTGAGATTCAAAAGAGTTAATAAGTGACTGTTGGCTCGGAGGTCAAGCATGAAAACCTCAAATCAGATGTATCCTATGCTCCTAAGACAAATTGATTTTGGCTGACTGGAACTTCTCTATAAAACCTTAATGTGCGTTTATGGAATCTTAATGGGGCAATGGTGACAGCTTGACATACTTCACTTCTGTGAACATATGCTGCTCAACCAGACAAAAGCATTGCTCATGTTTATCTAGTGTGGAATATTGTTACCACATATGCACTTCTTGAAAGCTTATGCCACCCAAGAAAATTAATTTCCTGTGCCCCTGTCGAGCAGAGCCACAGAAGTGATCCCCGGGGTGTATTTCCTATTTCCCATCTACTCATCAAGATTTTTCTTGAAGAGTGCTAATGAGGAACTTTGCTTGACATAGATGGGTAGCTTGTTCCAGAGTATAGAAAGTCTCTGGAACAGGAATCTATCCCTCCAACATGTCCTATTTATTGCCGTGACAAGGTTGAGTTTGAGGCCATGCCTCTGACACCAGGCATCTGTCTCAGTGAGGCCCTTCTGTAGATGTCCACATCATTTGTGGACTCGACTATGGCTCCTAGTTTGCAGTCATCTGTGAACTTCATCAGCTAGAGGCCGCCTGTGTTAGCCTGTACTTCAGAGAAGTAGATACCAAGCAGGAGAGGTCCCAGGACTGAACCCTGTGGTACTCCACTTGTCACTGGTTTGAAGTCAGATTTGGAGTCTGCAACTTTTACAGTGTGGGTACTGTCAGTGAGCCAGTTGGCAACCCATCTTGTGACATAGGGATTTATGAGCTTAGCTATAATTCCAGAATGGGGGATGGTATCAAAAGCCTTGGCAAGGTCAAGATAGGTTGCGTGAACCATCTTAACCTCTTCTACGGCTTTGGTGACTGCCTCAAAGAAGTCGATCAGGTACAGAAGGCATGATCTGCCTTTCACACATCTGAACTGGGTGAGGTCCAGAGTTCTGAGGTTACCAATGTCATTGTTTATGAGTTCCATGATGATGCATTCCATGGCCTTGCAGACCAAGCTCATCAGGCTAATAGGGCGATGGTTCCCAGGATCAGTGGTGGCTCCCCCTTTGTGAAGTGGGATAACTGTTACTGTGCACCATTCAGTGGGCACAAAGCCTGACATGAGACTATGATTGAACATGGTGCTTAGGTGGGGAGCCAGTTCATTCTGAAGTTCATATAAAACGCAGCCTGGGATGTTATCCGGTCTCATGGATGCTGTGTTTTTGGTTTTAGAGAGTGCAGCTTTTACCTGCATAGATGCGATTACAGGGACTCTGCAATCTAGGATGCTGGCAATATCAGTTGGTTCTGTAATTTTTGTGCCATTGTGCTGTAACTCAGAGCAGATCTGAGTGTTGCCATTGAGATTCTTGACATAGCTATAGAATTCTTTGTGGCTGCCCTTAGAATCAGTGGCGATTTTGTTTTCGTAGCTAGCTCTGGAGGATCTTATAAGGGATCTCAGCTTCTTACTGAGGCTGACCAGGGAGCTCCTCCACTCATGGAATTTTACTCTCCTTTGCAACAGTTTCTTCCTTCTGTTGTAGAGGCAGGGGACCGCCAGACTGGCTTCTTTTTTTTGGAGGACAGCATCTTGGTTCTGTTTGGGATAGCACGATCCATGCACTCGTGTAAGTGCTTATAGAGTGCATTTGTATAGGATTCAGCAGTCGTAACTGTATTGTCCATTTGCATGGGTGTCATGAAGGTCGCCACTTCTGTCTTAAGCATGAAGTTAGCTTTGGAGAAAATTTTTACCATGGTTTCCTTAATGGTGGATGGGGGCATGATGCAGATACCTAGGGTGATTAGCTTATGGTCGGATCTAACCAACGATGAGATGATTTCAGGTGTGGAACACCGGTCACTCATGTTGGTAATGACTAGGTCTAAGATATTGTTGCCCCTGGTGGGGGTGTGGATAGGTTGATCCAGGGCATTGCAATTTATGAATTCTAGAAAGCGTTGAGCGAAGAAGTTGGTACAGGAGTAGTTTTCCCAGTTAATGGTGGTGTAGTTGAAATCGCCCATTATTAGGGTGTTTGGTTGAACTCTAATATTTTCCAATATATCAAGAAGAGAGGAGTGGGAATCCTGGGGCATGGTGGGGGATCTGTAGCAAGTTATAATTTGGATTGCAGTTTTGCCCAGAGTTAGTTGCACTTGGATAACCTTGGCTGCATTATGCTGCGCAACTAGCCTAGAGGTGTGGATATCCTTAATGAATATGGACACACCTCCGCCTTTGGTGTTCTGGTCCAGGTTAGATGGCTGAAATCTGTGGTACGAGTTACAGCCTGTTAATGCAGGGGTGCTCTCTACAGCCTTGAACAAGGTCTACAGATATCGATGTTCTCCATTTTAAGGAGTGCCTCGAGTGAGTGCATTTTGAGATTTAGACTTCTAGCATTGAGAAGTATTACCCTCAGTTTTTGCTTGCCTGTTCCTGTTACGGTGGTGAATTTGTCATTTGAACCTTGCCTAAAAAAGGCACTACAGGGGTGGCAAGAGCCTTAGCCAGTATCCTGAATCCCAGGGGCGACAGGTGCAGGCCATCTCTGGCAAAACATCATGGTCTGTCGACCATGTCGTTGCAGGCAGACAGATACTGGATCCCCTTAGAATGACACCAGAAGCTTAGCCAATTGTTGAAGTCAATCATTTTGTCCTTGTACTGCAGTATCATTCTGGGTGATGGCAGGATGCTACTCAGGGCTAGGGTCATACCTGGCTGGGCTATAAGATTGGAGAGCTCTTCCACGTCTCCTTTCATGTAGTCCAGGCAGGTACGTCTCAGGTTGTTCACACCAACATGGACAATGACAGAATGACATTTGTACTTATTGTGGAGTGACCTGAATGCATGGGTTAATGTGGTGGATCCTGGCACCCGACAGGCAGCTGACAGTAACCTTCTTGTTTAGCCTCAGTGTGCCTGACTATAGAGTCACCTATGACTAGTGTGTGTTGGTTACATTGGTTTGACTTATGGGCTGTGGTTTATTGGCACACTGAGTCTATAGGCTGTATGTCATTTGGGTTGTGTTAGGGGAATGGAGGAGGTTGCTTGCATTTCTGCTTTGGAGGTCTCTGTTGCATGAGCAGATTATTATTGAGAGCCTCTGCAAATGTTTTTGTGTTTCTGTGTGTGGATATTGGTGGTGTAGGTTTAGTTTGTCTATGTGATGAATGTGGTGTGGTGCAAGTGTTTACCTTCTCCTTTTGACTGTCAAGTTCAGTCTTGGTTGGAGAGAGCTTTACCTCCAGTTTGGCTAGATAAGTGTATCTCTCACAGGTTGTGGTGCTGGGTGGTAGGAGGAGAGGGTTGTCTGTGTACATGAGGAAATTGCTGCATTGCCTCAAGATGCCCAGTTTCATCAGATAGACAGGAGAGAACACTGGTAGCTGACCCATGGACATGCCTAAATAAAAAACTACTTTCCTCTAGACAAGTGAAGAGAGTGAGTATAAGAGCTGTTTTTCTCTAAGCAAGTGAGGAAAGTAAGTACAAAATCTGTTTTCCACTAGGTAAAAAAAGTTGAGTGCTGTAGTAATTTGCAGCTTATTTAGTGCTAACAACAAGTTCTGAACAAGTGCTGAAAACGAATAAGCAAGTTCAAGTGCTAAAACTAAGAATCTGTACCTGGATCTTGTGGTAGATAAGCTACCTGGTGCTTACCACTCCCACTGATAAAGAAATAACGACCACCAAAACCAAGTAAAAAATATATGAAGAGGATCACCAAAGGAACACTGCAGCACTAAATCCAGGAAATTTATTGAAAAAAGTTAAGCGCTTTCGTCAAAATCACAAGACTTCATCAGAACAAGAACAAACAAAAAATGCCATATTTAAATACCCTAACCCTTACAGCCATTGGTTGACAAAGCAAACACCATTTCCTATAAAATAATTAAGCAGTTTAAAAAGAGAGTAACACAATCACTAACTGCCCACTACAACACACCAATTGCCACCTACCAACCACATAGGCATTAATGTATTATGTACTGAAGTATGATTTAAAACACAGATCTTGAATAAAATCACAAAAAAGAAATCACATAAATATATATATAAAAACTAAAATCAGCTTTTTTTATGTGATTATGTGACGAAAGCACTTAACTTTTTTCAATAAATTTCCTGGATTTAGTGCTGCAGTGTTCCTTTGGTGATCTTCATATATTTTTTACTCACACTGATAAGCTAGAATGCTTCCCTCCAACACTGAAAAGCTTGGGGGATCAGAAGCTTACAAAGAGTACTGGATACAGCAAATCTGTGCCTGGACTAGACTAGTTACAGGAAAGGTGTGAAACAAGCGCAAACGTGTGCTTTTAAACCAGAAAGTTGAAGGAGATGGAAAAACTGCCCAAATGGCCAATAAACTAAAATTTCTGGGCCAGAAACCACTCTTGTGGTAGATAGGCTACCTAGTGCTTACCACTCCCACTGATCAGCTAGAAGGCTTCCCTTCAACACAAAAAGGCTTAGGGGGCTCAGAAGCTTACAAGCAGTCCTGGATACAGCAAATCTGTATATGGACTAGACTAGTTACAGGAAAGGCAGGAAACGAGCTTAGAATTTTTTTTTGAACTTGGAAAGGGAGAAAGGAGAAACAGAAGACAATTCAAAATTAAGGACCTAAGGGGCTTCCCCTTCACAAATGTTCTCTGTATTAGGTAGAATGAGCTAGTGACACTAGACTGTAATAGAGCTGGGAAAGAGCTGAACAGATGGGACTGATAGGAGTGTCTGAAGTCAAAATATGATCTCACTGTACTCGGTTGAGTGAGGAAATGAGATAGACCCAGGAGGAGTGTTCAAACGCAAATTTACAGGAGGGGTGGGCAATTCCAAAGCCAGCAAGATTAATACCACAACAAGAACAGGGAGGGCGGGCAACTAACTGCAGAGACAGAGACAGACCACAATATTCTATGAAACAATAGAAAAATAAACTAGAGAGAGAGACAGACCAATGAAACAATTAAATACACAGAAAAAAAGAAAAATGCAGTACAATCTTTAACACTGCAAGTTTGTACTTAACTCAGCTAGTAATACAGTTGACTGCAGGTATGTAGCAGAAGCCAAACAACTCAGATATTGAGCAGTAATAAATTCAAAGATATGTGACTAACACTTCTAATCAGAAGCCCTCCACAGGCTAAGAGTTTAACATTGAATATCAACAAAGTGAAACACAATAGCCCCCACTAACTGCTGAGACAGAGAGAGACCACAGTATTCTATGAAACAATTAAATAGAAAAACAATTAACTAGAGAGAGATACAGACTAATGAAACAATTAAATACACAGAAAAAAAAAAAAAAATGCAGTACAATCTTTAACACTGCAAGTTTGTACTTGGCTAGTAATGCAGTTGATTATAGGTATGTAGCAGAAGCCAAACAACTCAGATATTGAGCAGTAATCAAAACAATTCTAATCTAAAAGTAGAACAAAACAGTAACATCTTACATATTTGCATACATACATATAGGTTCATAGGTTCATACTAGGCTATCTGCCCGAGGGCATTTATAAGCCTAGCCATAGTTTTGTGGCTTACGCCACCCCTTAGTTTGGAGAAACTATGCCCATTATTTAGCTGTGCCTCTGTCGAGCAGTGACACTGAGGTAACCCCTGGGGTGTATCTGCGATCTCCCATCCATTGCTGTGTGTGTATCTGTAGTTTTCAGGGTATGTTGATGGTCCGCCCTTATTAAGAGGGACAATCATTGCAGTCCTTCATTCCTGTGGCACAAAGCCTGTTCTGAAATCATATTTTAAGCTATTCAGGAGTGCATACTGATTGGGTCTATATTATATAACCGAATGCACTGAATTACAAACGTCATATAAATCGACCAACAATCCCCGAAAACCCAAAATGTCAAACACACAGATCAGCGTTTTCCCAGGGGAAAAAATCTCTGATCAGAACACAAAATAAAGTGGGGGTCTGTGCCCCACCACCCCCCTACTTAAATATACCAACCCTGAGATTGCACCACAGTGGAGGAAATGGCTAAGTCACAAAAACGGCCCAGTGATTTTTTTCCCTAGGAAAAAAAAAAATCGCTGTTCCGTGCTTTCGGTATTTTGCCATTTCGTGTAATAATGTTCGACTAAACAGCGTTCGCAATTCATTGCGTTCACTAAAATAATAGGGAACTGATGTACTGACCTCTGCAAACACTGAAACATGGGAGATCAATGGCAGCATATCAAAAACATACAAAAGACTGAAACAGAACTGACCTCAAAAGGAAAACAACTGGTCTCTATTTGCAATTGGTAAACCAATACCTTACCACTAACTTTAGACAATTCTGAACAGTGGTACTGTTAGGGAAAGCTTTTTTCATAAGTTAAGATGTAGGGTTAGGGTTAACACACAATTGTAATGATGGACAAGGGAGCTTACTAATGTGTGCTAGTCCAACCCTAAACTATGTCCCCTGCCTCTGATCCCAACCTTGCATCTTACCTTATGAAAAACCCTTTCAATAACAGAACCACTAAACAAGCCACTCAGGCACACTTTAAATACACCAGCGTGCACACACTACTCTATACCCTTCCTACCCTTAGGCACAGGCATCTAATGACAAGACTTCCTGTATATCCAAAGGCTTCAGCATTAAAACAAAATCCTGCACTTCCACAAGCACTTGATCTTCCTTCTTTTGATATCTCCAGCGTTCGACAAAAGTGTGTGTGGTGTATGTATGTATATGTATGTGTATATATATATATATATATATATATATATATATATATATATAAATATATATACACACACACACACACACACACACACATATATATATACATACATATACACACACACACACACACACACACACACGTAAGTAAACTTATAATAACTGATGTTCAAACACATCACTGTTGCAGTGGCCTAAGCTATATAGGATGCATCCTGCCAAGGACTGAACTACTAGCCAGCTTTCAAAGCTTTAGGGCACATTCCACAATCCTAGCTGTAAAGCTCAAAGACAGTGGTATGAAGTAAATGGTTAGGGCATCAAAATCACATAGCTTTCTTGCTTCAGAACAAAGGAAGCTACAGTCTTACCAGACAAGTACATGTATGTGACATGAGAAAAGAATGAACAAATGACTCTCACCCTGGCATAAGAAAAACAAAAAGGGAGGCATAAAAAACAATAAAAATAAGGGAGGGTATTTGTACTGCAGCAGTCATCTATACAAACATATACCATATACTCTTATGGTAAGCTTACCTATACAATGGTACTACATTCATCTTTAGATCACTGTTGCAGTAGCCTAAGCTACACAGTGTGAATACCAGAGCTAAGAAAGAAAGGGAGTAGGAAAGAGGATCATAATCCAGGAATCCTTGGAGAATGCAAACCCTGATCTGGTCCTAGAGAAAGAAACCAGTTTGCAGTGCTTGGTAAATGTGTGCTCAGAATATTCTAGAGAGTCCATCCCTTTCAAAAATGCCACAGAAGTAACCAAAGCCCTTGTTATGGTGTGAATAACAAAAAGCAATACCATGAGACAAGCCCTTTAGAAATTGTCCATTTTGCCAATCCATTTTTCTAACCTCCTTAGGAAATATAATTGAATATTCCTGAAGGTTTTAACCCAGTCACAGTCTCTGGAAAGAAAGCATTTGAAACCAAGTTAGGCATAAGCTAAGAATTGGTCGTCCAAAGTTACCATATCTTTGTGAAAAATGAGACGGGATGTAATTACCATAACAACTTGTCACAAAGGCAGCCGTTTTGAAGAAGTCAGAGCAATGAGTAACACTGTTTTCCATGATAAGAACTTCAAATTAGACATGTGAGCAGGTTCAAAAGGAAAAGAAAAATCTTTCAGTCTCAGTTGTTTGATTTTCTTCCCCTGTAAAAAAAAAAAAAAAAAAAAAAAAAAAATTAAGATTCCAAGATGGAGCCACCTCTATTCTAGATGGACTGATACGCAAATCCCCCTTCAAAAAACGTTTCATTTGAGGTGGAGTAAAAAGGTGATACACAAATGAACCAATGTTGTCTGGGCTTTAAATGGATCCTGATTCTTAATTTGGTACCAACTAGAAAATAATTTCCACTTAGCAAAGTAAGATTTTCTAGTAGAAGGTTTTAAGCCTCCTTTAATAAATGTTGCATGTCTTCAGAAAACAGCTGCCTAAAGGGTATTAAAACTTTATCATCCAGGCAGTGAGTTGAAGAAATTGAAGTTTGGGTGGATCAATGAACCTCTGTGTTCTACAAGTCCATTTGGTGAAGAACCTCGTGTTAATTACTCTCTACCATTTTCAAAAGGGAGAAATTATAGCTGTGTAAGAACTTACCACAACAGTAGATGTCCAACTGATCACTGGTGCAGTATTACTAACCACTGGGATATGTCACTAGGGATAGCATCTTCTCATGCCAAACGTCCAATGTACCAACAATCAATCAAGGCTATGCAGTGCATATGAGACATACAGGCACAAATTACCTCAGAACTTTGTCTAAGACTCAAAAGCCAGGAAGGCAACAAATACAAAAGGCCATCATAAACATGTCAACCAAAAGCAGGAAAAACAGGATACTATCTCGGCCAAAACAGAAACAGGAATAAATAGATTGGAGGAGGAAAGGATGCAATACTTGCAATGATCAGACAGACATCTACTGTTACAGTACATTCTTACAAGACTGTACTGTGTCTTTTTTTTTTTACATTCACTGTTGCAGTATTACAAATCACTGGTAACCGTCCCAAAGCTTTCTAAGTGTACAGGGATATGGAATGAGGAATAAAGAAGAGCCAGAATCTAATGATATTTGCAAGGTGGATCTGGCAAATCTAGCTCTAGCCCTAAAAATGGAATCAATCTTGTAATGTTTGCTAACTGTGTGTACAAAGGACTAAGCAGCAGCTTTCAAACTAGCTCCAGTATCAAGACCCTTGAAAGAACAAAAAAAGCACCAGAAGAAGCAAGAGCTCTGGAAGAAAGCGCACTGACCAAACCCAAAAGCTCCTTACTAGAAAGAGAGTAGCAAAAGAAAAGAGCAGAAGAGATCCATCTGGCTTTCTGATAGACCTGGTTTTGCCAAGTTAAAAACTTAGTAATCTATGAGTATTCAGAAGTGTGCAGAATTACTTCTTTCTTGTTTGAAGGAAGGGAAGAAGGTAGAGAAATTAACAGTCTGGTGCAAAGACAGCTCAATGACCACATCAAGCATAAGAGGGTTAAGTCCTGAGCCTAACCCTATTTTTATGGAAAATCAAAAGAGGAGGATAGGCCATGAGAGCTTGCAATTCAGAACCCCGTATCAGAAGTAGGGCTCACTAACAGGACCATCTTCCAAGTATAATACATTAGAGAAGCAGTGAAGGCAGGCTCAAAGTGGGGGGGAATCAGTCGCATTTTCCTAAAGCACAATTCTGGACCCAAGGAGGAGAGATGGATTATTCTAGGGGCCTTAAGGTGAAGGACATCCTTTAAAAACTGTTTGACCTCAAAACATGAAGACAAAGGTATATTAAAGGAAAGTAGGTATGTATGCTTTTATGGAAAATATGCCAGCACTGAACAGCTCACAAAAGTGACAGAGTACAGTTGTTTAACTTACCGTAACAGTAGATTTTCCAGTGATTATTGCTGCAGTAGCCTAGCTATATGGGATTACATCCTGCATAAGATACAAGAGCCATCCAGCTTCTAAAGCTTCAAGGCACCCACCTTCCATGTGCTCAAATCATTATATCGAGCTGTGCTGACTAAAAGTCAGGTTTGGGCACCAAGCCCTTCACAGCATTCATGCCAACAAACAGAGGAAGGCAAAAGCCCTGTGAGGACAAAGCCAGGAAAAGAAAAAATACAAGTAGTACAAAAAAATAAGGAGGAGGGAGCAGCTACTGCAGCAGTGATCAAACATCTGCAGTTATGGTAAGTTTACTTAAAAATTTATCATGTTCATCTCATGATAACTGCAGCAGCCTAAACTACATGGGTAGATTACCACAGCTTAGAAGAACTGAGAGGAGGAAGGAAAGGATCCAGGATCCCACGGAGAATGTTCTGAGCAAAGCTTGACCTGCACATGGAGAAGAATCTACCACATTTTGTAAAAGTATGCACAGAGGACCAAGTTACTGCTTTTACAATCCAACCCTTTCCAAAAAGCCAGAGATAAAGCCAAAACTCTAGTAAAGTGAACCTTGACCCTGCCTGGAATATTTGTTGTGGTGGGAGCAACAAAAGGTAATAGCATGAGACAGCCACTTAGAAACAGTCTGCTTTGACGTAGACTGTTCTATCTTATCTTCACAGGAAATTAACTGATCATAAGTTTTGAAAGATGTTTTGTCAAGACAGTACTAGTTGTCCGTGGACATCCAATATATGAAGTATCCTTTCTCCCTCAGTTTTAGGTTCTGAAAAGAAGACAGATTGATAAACTTGTATATCACTTTACCCATAAAAGGAGAATTAGCT
Source organism: Protopterus annectens (assembly GCF_019279795.1). Taxonomy (NCBI): domain Eukaryota; kingdom Metazoa; phylum Chordata; order Ceratodontiformes; family Protopteridae; genus Protopterus; species Protopterus annectens. The sequence goes on from NC_056733.1 coordinate 1,588,479,117, forward strand.
CAAAGAAACAATATATGTGGAAAATGAGAGCTTGCAACTCAGATATTCTTGCAGAAGTCAGAGCAATGAGTAAGACAGTTTTCCATGTCAAGAACAGCAAGTCAACCTGATGACCTGGTTCAGCTTGAGCAAATAATTTTTTTTTTAAAACACAAAACTAAGATCCCAAGGAGCAGCCAATGGTTTTCTGAGAGGCTTCTTATTCAGAACTCTTTCAAAAGCATTCTGATAGGACACTGCATTGAGAAAGGGGGATTCATGGGCATACATGGAGAAATGTCCAACAAATGAACTTTGATTAAGGACTAAAGACAGGCCATAGGATAGTAACTTAGATACTGTAAAACCAGAAAAACACTAGTGCTAAATGGGTTCTGGTGCTTTTGATGGCACCAAAATTAGAAAATAATTTCCATTGTACTAATATATGATTTTGTAGCATCAGGCTTTTTGCTGCTATTAATACCAATTACACACACTCAGAAGAAAAGGTGCCTAAAAGGTATTAAAACCTTATCCCATGCAGTCAACTACAATTGCTTTGGATCAGGATGCATAAAACACCCCTGATAATGTGTGAGCAAATCCAGTCCATGAGGAAGCTTGTGGTAATTACTTCTAGCCATTTCCAAAAGAAAGGAGAACCACTGCTACCTGGGCAAAGTCGCCATAATGATCTTACAGGAGTCCTCATGAATCTTACAAAGCACTCTGGAAATCAGTGGAAAGGATGGAAAAGCATAAAGGAACATTCTTGTCCAAAAATGCATGCCTTCCAGACTTCTTGCATGAATTAATGGAAAAAAATTTCACCAGTTGATCGTTTAGAAAGGAGGCAAAAACATCTAATCCAGGAGTTCCCCAAAGATGGATCAAATCTTGGAAGACTCCCCAGTTCCACTTCCATTTTAAGGGTCTGCCCCGATCCTGCTCAGCCTGTCTGTCACACGTTTGCCCTGATGCCTGATAAGATGTCTGTAGAATGAGACTGTGCTGTAAAATTATATCCTATGCTAACATGGGCAGTCTACAAAGGGGATAAGATCAGGTTCCCTCTTGCTAGTTTATGTTGTCTGTAAACACTTAGAGGACCTGGAACAGTTGATTCAGGAACCTGAGAACCTTTATAAAGCCAGCATCTCTTATGTTCATATGTTTTGGTCCAGCTTTTCTGTTCCTAATACCCTGCACTTTTATTCCCATTGATACTGCTCCTCTAGCAACCCCAGCCACTGGGGATGCACAAGCCAGTGCATTTCTTTGTGCCAGTCCCAAGCCCGGATAAATGGGGAGGGTTGTGTCAGGAAGGGCATCTGGCATAAAATTTTGCCAAATCATACATGCGGACAGCAGTACAGATATACATACCGGATCGTTCAAGGACCGGGTTAACGACGACTGCCACCAGTACTGTTGGCGGAAATTGGGCTACTGTTGCCCGAAGGAGGAGAAGAGGGGGAAGGCATGCCCGAAGGCAGGTTAAAGGTTAGGACTGTGGTAGTGAGGTTCAGAACTTTGAATGTTGGCAGTATGACTGGTTTAGGGAGAGAGCTAGCTGATATGATGGACAGAAGGAAGGTTGGTACACTGTGTGTGCAAGAGACCAGATGGAAGGGTAGCAAGGCTAGGTGTATCGGAGGGGGTTCAAATTGTTTTAGCATGGTGTGGATAGGAGGAGAAATGGTGTAGGTGTTATCCTGAAGGAACAGTATGCTAAGAGTGTTTTGGAGGTGAAAAAAGTGTCTGAGAGAGTGATGTTTATGAATCTGGAAAATTATGGTGTAATGATGAATGTTGTTAGTGCATATGCTCCACAAGTTGGGTGTGCGATGGATGAGAAAGAAAAATTTTTGAGCGAGTTAGATGAAGTGGTGATGACTGTACCCAAGGGTGAGAGAGTGATGATTGGAGCAGATTTCAATGGGCATGTTGGTGAAGGGAACAGAGGGGATGAGGAAGTGATGGGTAGGTATAGTGTTAAGCAAAGGAATGCAGGTGGTCAGACAGTACTGGATTTTATGAAAAGGATGGACATGGCTGTGGTGAATACATATTTTAACAAGAGGGAGGAGCATAGGGTGACATACAAGAGTGGAGGGAGATGCACACAGGTGGATTATATCTTATGTAGAAGGGCCAGTCTGAAGGAGATTGGAGACTGTAAAGTGGTGGCAGGGGGAAGTGTAATTAGGCAGCACAGAATGGTGGTTTGTAGGATGACATTGGTGATCAAAAAGAGGAGGAGGAGTGTGAGGGCAGCACCAAGGATCAAATGGTGGAAACTGAAAAAGGGTAATTGTGAGGTGGAGTTCAGGGAAGAGTTAAGACAGGCACTGGGTGGCAGTGAAGAGTTACCAAATAGCTGGGTAACTACAGCAGAGCTAGTAAGGGAGACAGCTAGAAAGGTGCTTGGTGTGACATCTGGAAAGAGGGAGGAGGACAAGGAGACCTGGTGGTGGAATGAGGAAGTACAGGAGAGTATACAGAGAAAGAGGTTGGCGAAGAAGTGGGATTATCAGAGAGATGAAGAAAGAAGACAGGAGTATAAGGAGATGAGGTGCATGGCAAAGAGAGAGGTGGCCAAGGCTAAGGATAAGACATATGAAGAGTTCTATGAAAGGTTGGACACTAAGGAGGGAGAAAAGGACCTGTACCGATTGGCTAGACAGAGGGACTGAGCTAGTAAAGATGTGCAGCAGGTAAGGGTGATAAAGGATGAGGGAAACGTGCTCACAAGGGAAGAGAGTGTGTTGAGCAGATGGAAAGAGTACTTTGAGGGGCTAATGAATGAAGAGAATGAGAGGGAGAGAAGGTTGGATGATGTGCAGATAGCGAATCATGAAGTGCTGTGGATTAGCAAGGAGGAAGTAAGGATAGCTATGAAGAGGATGAAGAATGGAAAGGCTGCTGGTCCAGATGACATACCTGTGGAGCATGGAGGTGTTTAGGTGAAATGGCAATGGAGTTTTTAACTAGATTGTTTAATGAAATCTTGGAAAGTGAGAGAATGTCCGAGGAATGGAGAAAAGGTGTTTTGGTACCAATTTTTAAGAATAAGTGTGATGCGCAGAGCTATAGCAACTACAGACGGATTAAATTGATCAGTCACAGCATGAGGTTATTGGAAAGAGTAGTGGAAGCTAGGTTAAGAAGGGAGGTGATGATTAGTGATCAGCAGTATGGTTTCATGCCAGGAAAGAGCACTACAGATGTGATGTTTGCTCTGAGAGTGTTGATGGAGATTGTACAGAGAAGGTCAGAAGGAGTTGCATTGTGTCTTTGTGGACTTAGAGAAAGCATATGACAGGGTGCCTTGAGAGGAGTTGTGGTACCGTAGGAGGAAGTTGGGATGGTCAGAGAAGTATGTAAGAGTGGTACAGGATATGTATGAGGGTAGTGCGACAGCGGTGAGGTCTGCAGTGGGAGTGACGGATGCATTTAAGGTTGAGGTGGGATTACATCAAGGATCAGCTCTGAGCCCTTTCTTATTTGCAATGGTGATGGACAGGGTGACACACGAGATCAGACAGGAGTCCCCATAGACTATGATGCTTGCAGATGACATTGTGATCTGTAGTGAGAGTAGGGAACAGGTGGAGGAGACCCTGGAGAGGTGGAGATATGCTCTAGAGAGAAGAGGAATGAAGGTCAGCAGGACTAAGACAGAATATGGGTGTGTGAAAGAGGGAGGATAGAGGAATGGTGAGTATACAGGGAGTAGAGATAGCGAAGGTGGAAGAGTTTAAATACTTGAGATCAACAGTTCAGAGTAATGGTGAGTGAAGAAGAGAGTACAGACAGGTTGGAGTGGGTGGAGAAGAGTGTCAGGAGTGATTTGTGACAGACGAGTACCAGTAAGAGTGAAAGGGAAGATCTACAAGAGGGTAGGTAAGACCAGCTATGTTATATGGGTTGGAGACAGTGGCACTGACAAAAAGGCAGGAGTCAGAGCTGGATGTGGCAGAGTTACAGATGTTAAGATTTGCACTGGGTGTGACGAGGATGGACAGGATTAGGAATAAGTATGTTAGAGGGTCAGCCCAGGTTGGAAGATTTGGAGACAAAGCCAGAGAGGCAAGATTACGTTGGTTTGGACATGTGGTGAGGACGGATGCAGAGTATATTGGGGAAAAAGATGCTAAGGATGAAGCTGCCAGGTAACAGGAAGAGAGGAAGGCCTAAGATAAGGTTTATGGATGTAGTGAGAGAGGACATGCAGGTGGTTGGTATGACAAAGCAAGATGCAGAGGACAGGAAGAAATGGAAAGAGATGATCTGCTGTGGCGACCCCGAACGGGTGCAGCCGGAAGACGACGACTGCTCCCCTAGCAAAGTTTGAGATGCCTGTTTTGAATGACTGTGCTGGAGAAAAATAGAAGAGCATCCCTGGATTTGGAGAAATTTGATGTCTCCACCACAATCTCCTTCTTTATAAATCCTAGAAATAAAATTTGAAAAGTCAGTAGGTGTTGATACTGGGAAACCAAATGACTTCAGATACCAATGTTGCTTACTATACCTCTTGCAAGACTCCACATGACAATTAGTATAAGTGACCCCCCCCCCCCAAAAAAAAGATCCAAATATAGATCTTTTTTTCCTGTGGAAGAAAAACTCTTTCTACTGAGTTGTCAGAAAAGACTTCTGAATGTTCTCCTGGAATGCTGCCTGTGTAAGACATCTCTTACCCAAGAGAGGGGGATTTGTGAAACTTTGAAAAAGACTCTGCAAAGACAAGCAAGTCATCTAAATAAGGAACAATGTGGACATTCTGCAGCAGAAAATATTTTGTGAACACTCTTGGAGAAAAGGATAGCCTAAAGGGTAAGACAGAACTGATGTGAGTGATCCAGATACACACCTCAAGAAACTTCTGAAATCTGGACAGATAGGAATGTGATAATATGTACTTTTTAAATCTAAGGTTGCAAAGTAATTTAAATGAAGGTGGTATAAAATTTTGAATTGAGAGCATTTTGAACTTGGGCACCATCACAAACTGGTTCAGGAAGGAAAGGTTCATAATTGTTCTCCAAGAATTTTCTCATTGGCACTAGCAACATTCTTGAATAAAATTATTCTTCTACGAGGAGGAGGAACAGCTTCTATTACTCTGAGACGGCATGTGCTACAAGACAGGAGGAAAGATAGGAGATTGTCCCTTCTCACCAGGAGATTCCTTCTCATCTACCAGAAAGTACAGTTTTGTACCTACCATAAATGTAGATGTTCGAATGCTAATACAGCTGCAGTCATAACAGATGGGTTTTCCTGCCGTCAGGCGGGTCCTCGGTCGGCCGAACTCCAAAGTCTAGGTCCGGCGTCAGATGTCGTAGCTTCTTCCCTGACGTCAGTGTGACAGGGGTATAAAAGAACCAGCCGACACCATTTTCTTCATTTTTTCTTGCCCCAGATGTCAGGTGTCCCCAGAAGGAAGGCAAAACATAAATTTATGTAACAATGCAATGCAATATAATCAAAAAAAGTACAGTTTTGTACCTACCATAAATGTAGATGTTCGAAGATCCACATTGCTGCAGTCCTAACACTTGGGTAGTCCGCTGTCCCAGTCGGCCCGAATACCAAAGTATAAGGCTGACGTCGGTCAAGGCGCATTTGTCTGACATCAGGACGTCAGGGTACAAATGCGCATGACCGACGTCATATCCTCAGTCTTTTCTTGCCCCAGATGTCAGAAGACCCTAAAGAAATAAGGCCAAAACCAAAAAACACACAAAAACACTCCTGTACCTAAAATATGTACAATATATACAAATGTACAAAAAATAGAACCTCACCCACACAACCACCCCTAAATACAGAGAGGAAGGAGGGAGGGAGGGAAAATTGGACTGCAGCAATGTGGATCTTCGAACATCTACATTTATGGTAGGTACAAAACTGTACTATGTTCTTCATCTCACATTGCTGCAGTCCTAACACTTGGGTAGAATCCCAAAGCAGAGGTAAGGGAGGATGGCTAAACTATAATGAAGCAGGAGCTGCCAAAATGCCCTGCAACACAGCAGTGGCAAAACCAGCCCTGGACTTAGAATAGAGAGGAAGGTGGTAATGCTTGGAGAAAGTATGCACTGAACTCCAAGTAGCTGCCTCCAAAATATCCTTAGTTGCCACCCCCCTTAGAAATGCTGTTGAAGTGGCAGTAGCCCTAGTGGAATGAGGCCTAATCCCAGCTGGAATTTCTTTGCCATGATGGGAGTAACAGAATGCAATGCAAAACCCAATCCACTTAGATATAGTTTGTTTTGACACAGGCTTGCCCTGAGAACTCAAAGCAAAAGAAACAAACAACTGCTGAGACTGCCTAAAATTCCTAGTCCTGCTTAAATAATAACGCAACTGCCTGTGTACATCTAAAGTGTGCAAAATCTTTTCCCCCCTATTTTGGGGATCTGCATAAAAAGTAGGCAAATGAATAGTTTGGTTTAAAGCCACACTAGCAACCACCTTAGGCATAAATGAAGGATTAGTACGTAATGATACCCTATCCTTATGAAAAATCAAAAAAGGCTCCACCGCCATAAGGGCCTGCAATTCAGAAACCCTTCTTGCAGAAGTAATGGCCAACAAAAAAGCAGTCTTCCATGACAAGTATTTCAACTCAGCATTAGCCGCAGGCTCAAAAGGTTGTAGAGTAAGTTTCTCCAACACAAAATTGAGGTCCCAAGCAGGAGTAGGAGCTCTTCGTGGGGGTCTTATATTCTTTGCCCCTCTAAGAAATTGCTTGAACAAAGGATGAGAAAACAATGGTGGGTCACAATCATAGTGAGCTGAAATTGCTGCAGCATGAATCTTAATGGAAGAGAAAGACAAACCTTTGTCCAATAGCTCAGTAAGATATTGAAGAGCCACACTCAAATTAGGCTCAGAAACATCCAAATCCTTTGCTGCACTCCAAAATAAAAATCTCTTCCATTTTTCTGCATACACTTTACGTGTACTAGGTCTTCTGGCTTCCATAATCACATTCAAAACTTGTTGAGGAAGTTGAGACCTGCTGTGGTTCAAAACAGAATATGCCAGGCTGTTAGATGAAGAGAGTGAAGCTTGACATTGAGTAGATGACCGTCCCTCTGAGACAAAAGGTGTGGAATCAAAGGTAAAGGCCATGGTGGCTTTCTTACCAGATTCCTCAGTAATGGGTACCAGTGTTGCCGAGGCCAATCTGGAGCTATCAAAATCATCCTTGGCTTGTCTTGTCTGACCTTTAGGAGTACCTTTGGGAGGAGAGGCAGAGGTGGAAAGGCATACACATGAAGATTTTCCCAACTGAACGAAAGAGCATCCACTTTCCAAGCTGTGTGATGATATCTTTTCGCAAAACTTTGGCAGCTGGTGGTTTAGTGGAGAAGCGAACAGATCTATGTCTGGAGTTCCCCATGACACTGTCAATTTTTGAAATACATGAAGATCCAGTTTCCACTCGTGGGGATCCATGATTTGCCTGCTTAACACATCTGCTAAGGAGTTCTGTGCTCCTGGCAGAAACCTTGCCTGAAGAGTAAGCTGCAAGCTGAGCGCAGTCTCCCACAAAATCATTGCTTGCCTGCATAGAGGATAAGAATGTGTTCCCCCTTGCTTGTTGATGTACCACATGACAGTTGTGTTGTCTGTTAGAATCAACACCTGCCCTGGAAGAAGTAACTCCTTGAAAGCTATCAATGCAAACTGGACTGCTAACATCTCCTTCATGTTGATATGTAGATGCTGTAGTCTGGCAGGCCACTTGCCTTGTATCCACTTTCCATTCAGATGAGCTCCCAAGCTATGTCTGAGGCATCTGTCGTTAGAATCTGACTCGCCTCTGGCCGGGTCACAGAGAGTCCCTTGTTTAGGTGACATTCCTGAGCCCACCACAAAAATTCCTTTTGAATGCAAGGTATTATTTGAATGACAGTGTCCAAATCCTGGCAGTGCTGTGTCCATACATTTTTGAGATACCATTGTAGCTTCCTCATATGCAGTTTGGCATTGGGAAGCACCAGAATACAAGATGCCATGAACCCTAATGCTTGAAGGACTGTCCTTGCAGTCAGCACGGACTGATGAGATAGTTGATGGAAGTAAAGGGATAGACTCTTTTGTTTGTCCGGGGTTAAAAAGGCCATCTGGGCAGCTGTATTCAGTCTCACACCCAGAAAGCACATGTCTTGAGAGGGTACTAGACTGGACTTTATTTCGTTCACAGAATACCCCAGGCATCTTAGCACTGCTATCACATATTCCAGATGCTGAAGAAGCTCGTCCTTTTCTTGAGCCAGAATCAGACAGTCGTCCAAGTAAGGATAGATTTGTATTCCTTTTAGCCTGAAAAAAGCTACAACTGGAGCCAGAACTTTTGTGAATACTCTGGGCGCAGTAGATAAGCCAAAGGGCAATGCAGAGAACTGATTATGGGAATTTCCAGCTCGGAAACGCAGATACTTCCTGCAACTGAGTCTGATAGGCACATGAAGGTAAGCCTCCTTGAGATCTAAAGTTACCATCCAGTGATCTTTGCCCAGCAGAGGTAAAAGCTGTTGTAACGTCAACATTTTGAACTTGGGAATGTCCAAATAAGTGTTGAGGATAGACCAATCCAAAATTGGTCTCCACGTGTTCCCCTTTTTTGGTACTAGGAACAGGCGAGAATAAAATCCTAGGCCCCTTTCTGGCACAGGAACCGGCTGAATGGCCCCTATCTGGAGCAACAGAGAAATTTGCTTGTGAGCCTCTTTTCTTTGTAGAGGAGGAATGTCTGGCATGCCTTTGAAAGGAGGCAAGGTATGGAAATAAAACCTGTAACCGTGGTGAACGATATCCAATACCCATCTGTCTTGGGTAATAACACTCCAGTTTTCTTTGAAAAGTGCCAGCCTTCCTCCCAAAGGTGCTGCCAGACGAGAAGGCTCTGGCAGCTGAAAAGGCAAGTCATTGGGTCTGCTTACGAAAGGACTGACCCCTGCCCTCACCAGAAGACTGGGCAGGCGAACTGCCTGCTCTAGGCCTAAAAGAACCTTGAGCTCTGCCCCTACCACGACTAGATCTACCCCTAGACTGAGAATCATAAGAAGGATAAGTCCACCCCTTAGTAGGCCAATTTCTACTAAACTTTGGAGGCTGAACCTGCAAAAAATCTTTAACAGTCTGCATAGACTTAGCCTTGTCCTCCATTTTCTTTAAAACTGCGCCCACAGGCGCACCAAATAACACATCAGATTGTAAAGGAGCATCTAAAATCCTTGTCTTTACATGTTCAGCTAAATTCTGATCCCTGAGCCAGGCATGCCTGCGAAGAACAGAACCAGTGGCTGCCACCCTCGAAGAGGCCTGTACAGCATCAAAACCACATTGCAAGGAATGCTTACCCACCTGCTCAGAAACATGAACTAAATCCTGCAACTCTTTACACTCAATACCTTCCGCCAGAGCATCTACCTTAGACTTCAATTGTGAAAGGAGATAATGTTGGTATTTCAACATGTGAAACTGGCAATTCAAAGCCCTCATGGCTAAAGTGGAAGAAGTATACACCTTTTTCCCCCATCTATCCAAAGCCCTTGCCTCTTTATCAGAAGGAACAGGATTTTTAACAACAGAAGCCTTAACACCTTTAGGGCCCTGAGAAACAGTTTCTGGGTCTGCCCTGGGACTCTTAAAAAGATACTTATGAGCTTCAGGCACCCTATAATACCTGTCCGGTTTAACTGGGGCAGGAGGCAAAGAATCAGGGTTCAGGGAAGCCTCTGCAAAAACATCCTCTACCACATCCAGAACAGGAGGTATAGCTAAAGGCCTATGCTGGGGTAGAAACGAAAATTCGCTAAGCCTTTTCCTAGAATCAGAGAAATCTTGACCTTCCCATTTAAAATGCTCCCTCATGGAATGAAGGGTCTCTGAAAAAGAAAAATCCTCAGGAGGAGAAGCCGAAGGTGTAGAGTCATCTACATCAGAATCAGAATAAGGAGGAAACTCCTGCAAGTCTTCAGCCGAAGACTCAGAAGCCTCCGAACACTGCTCAAAACTTACAAGCTCAGGTTCCACCCTAGGCCTCTTATCAGGGGGGGGGGTAAAGAACCTCTAATCATAGTAATCAAATCTTCTGCCATTTTAAGCATATGTTTCTTAGGCAGAGACTCTGAAGAACTAGGGGAGACCCCCACTGAAGTTAACCCTGGCCTACCTCTAGAAGGAGCCTTGGAAACAGAAGGGGAGGGCCTAACCACCTTAGAAAGGGAGGGGAGAACAGCTACCTGAGAAGCCCCTTCAGCCTGGCCTACCTCCTGAGAGGACAAATCTTGTAACAGTAAAGTCTCACCCTGAGAATCCAAAGGAACTTCTGGTAGAACCACCGGCTCCACCGAGCCCTCTAAAGAACCGACGTCCGGGACAGACTGTTCTTCCACCCTAGGCTTCGCTGCTTTGTCCTTGCGCTTTTTAGACGAAGCAGGCGTCGGAGCATCCGACGGCATGTTGTAATTACAACGCTTCCCAAAAACTAACCTGGCACAATCTAATCTTCTCTTAATAGTGCGTTTGTTAAATCTAGCACAAGATCGACAGCCAACCACGTCGTGCTCAGGCCCTAAGCAAGGTATACACAAGGTATGATAATCTCTATGAGGTATCGGTTTCCCACAAGAAATACAGTTATTCACTTTTTCTGACATCCGGTTAAATACTGAGGCAAGAAAAAACCAAAATATTCCCCAACGGGGTACTTAGCCAACTTTGATTCGGTCTGAAACTCCGATTTCAGAAAATTTCAGAACGCCAACCTGCACTCGCAATACTGCTTCTGCATCGGACCATGCGGCAAAAAAGACTGAGGATATGACGTCGGTCATGCGCATTTGTACCCTGACGTCCTGATGTCAGACAAATGCGCCTTGACCGACGTCAGCCTTATACTTTGGTATTCGGGCCGACTGGGACAGCGGACTACCCAAGTGTTAGGACTGCAGCAATGTGAGATGAAGAACATCAGTAGTTGCAAGCAAATACACCATAAAAGAATACCCCAATCAGGTTGTATGAGGAGGTGTTAGCCATTAGGCCTGTCCCAAGAGGGGAAAGAGGGAGGGAAACCTGGACTGCAGCTGTATTAGCACTCAAACATCTACATTTATGGTAGGTACAAAACTGTACTATGTTCATCGTGCATACAGCTGCAGTCATAACAGATGGGTAGAATCCCAAAGCTAAAAAGGGGTGGTAGGCACTAAGTGGAACTAGGAGGAGCCAGGATGCCCTGCAAGACTGCAGTGGCAAAGCCCGCTCTAGATTTGGAGTATAATGGTAGGTGATCGTGCTCGGAGAAAGTATGTACAGAACTCCAAGTGGCTGCTTCCAAAATATCTTTGGTAGGAACCCCCCTGAGGAAAGCTGCAGAGGTAGCTCTGGCCCTTGTGGAGTGAGATCTGATGCCTGTAGGTACAGTTTTACCATGAAAAGAACAAAAGTGTATGCAGTGGGCTATCCATTTTGAGATTGTCTGTTTGGAAATAGGCTTCCCTTGAGCACCTGTAGCATAGGACACAAAGAGTTGCTCTGACTTTCTGAAAGGCTTTGTTCTGTCCAAATAATAACGGAGCTGTCTGTGAATGTCCAAGGAATGCAGTAGTGTCTCTCTCCTTTGTTTTGTGGATTAGGGTAAAAGGTAGGTAAGTGGATAGCCTGATTCAAGGCTACCCTGGATACTACCTTTGGCATAAAGGAAGGGTTGGGTTCGTAAGGAAACTCTGTCCTGATGGAAAATGATGAAAGGCTGCACAGCCATGAGAGCTTGTAGTTCCGAAAACCTGTGTGCTGAGGTGATAGGCAGAAGGAAGGCTGTTATCCATGACAAAAATTGCAGTTCTGTTGAAGCAGCTGGCTCAAAAGGAGGCAGGGTCAGTTTTTCTAGAATGAAATTGAGGTCCCAAGCAGGTACTGGTTGCTTCCTTGGGGATTTTATATTCTTAGCCCCTCTGAGGAACTGTCTTAAGAGAGGGTGAGAGAATAAAGGAGGATCAGTGTTGTAGTCTGCAGAAATGGCTGAGGCATGGATTTTGATGGAGGAGAATGAAAGTCCACTGCTTAGCATCTCAGCTAGGTACTGTAATATTTGAGGTAAATTCAGTATTCCAGGATTCTGACCCTTTTTCTGATTCCAGGCACAAAACCGCTTCCATTTTGCAGAGTAGGCTTTTCTAGTAGAAGGCCTTCTGGCCTCCAAAATGACATCCTGCACCTCCTTGGAGAGTAGGGTCCGTTGTGAATTTAAGGAATCCTCCATGCGGCTAGATTGAGTGTTTTCAGCTGGCTGTGAAGAGTTTTGAAGTTGTGCTGAGTCAGTAGAAGAGGCATTAGAGGCAGGATCCATGGTGGGCAATGCGTCAGGCTCCTCAGGAGTGGGTACCAGTGTTGTCTTGGTCAGTCTGGAGCAATGCGAATCATCTTTGGTCCGTCTGCTCTGGCTTTTACTAGAACTTTGGGCAGCAGAAGAAGAGGTGGAAAGGCATAAACTGTCATTGTTGTCCAACTGAAAGAGAGTGCGTCCACTTTCCAGGCCTGTGGATGAAAGGTCCTTGGAGCAGAATTTTGTCAATTGGTGATTTATGTGGGTGGCAAAGAGATCTATGTCTGGCCTTCCCCATGCTTGAATTATCTTTGTAAAAACTTGAGGATGCAACTTCCATTCGTGTGGATCTGTCATATTTCTGCTTAGGTTGTCTGCCAGCGTGTTTTCCTTGCCTGGCAGGAACTGTGCTTGAAGTTGGATTTGTAATTCCAGAGCCATGTTCCAAAGAGACATGGCTAGCCTGCATAGGGGATATGAATGGGTTCCTCCCTGTTTATGTACCACATCACTGTGGTGTTGTCTGTCCTTATCAATAGCTGGCCTGGATGCAGTAGGTCTTTGAAAGCCATAATAGCATTTATTACTGCTAGCATTTCCTTTTGATTGATGTGTAGGTGCTTTTCTTTTTGGGACCATTTGCCCTGAATGCACCGATCTGTCATGTGCACCCCCCAGGCATAGTCCGAGGTGTCTGTTGTGATGACTTGATTTGCTTGAGGCTTGCAGAATGGGAGACCTATGTTTCTTTGGCATGCTTGAGCCCACCACAGAAATTCCTTTTGAAGGCATGGAATCAGTGGTATAATTGTTTCCAAACTGTGGCTGTGTTGAGACCATAAGTTTTTTAGGTACTATTGAAGTTTCCTCATATACAGCTTTGCACATGGGATTAACAGGATGCAAGATGCCATGAATCACAGAGCCTGCAGGATTTTCCTTGCAGTCAGCCTGGTGAAGGTTGCCAGTTTTCTTAAGTATTGAGTCAGTTGCCCTTGTTTCTCTGGCGTGAGGTAGGCCATCTAGGTGTTTGTATTCAAGCTGGCACCCAGGAAAATTATTGTTTGAGAGGGTATTAGTCTTGATTTCATTTTGTTAACTGTGTATCCCAGAGAATTCAACAACCTTATTACAAACGCCAGGTGTTTCAGAAGTATGTGTTTGCTGTCCACTTGGATCAGGCAGTCGTCCAAATATGGGTATATTTGTATCCCTTGAAGTCTGCAGAAGGCAATTACTGATGCCAGGCATTTCGTGAACACTCTGGGCGCAGTAGATAAGCCAAAGGGCAATGCAGAGAATTGATAATGGGTTGAACCTGCAAGAAATCTAAGGTATCGTCTGCAATCTTGTCTGATTGGGACATGCAGGTATGCCTCCTTGAGGTCCAATGTTACCAGCCAAGACTCCTTGCCCAGCATGGGAAGAAGCTGCTGTAATGTGAGCATCTTGAATTTTGGTACGAGTAAATATGTGTTTAGGATGGATAGGTCCAAAATAGGTCTCCAATCTTTGCCCTTCCTTGGTACCAGGAATAGTCTGGAGTAAAAACCTTGACCCTGTTCTTGTGCAGGTACCTCTTGAATAGCTTTCATGTCCATGAGATCTGAAATTTGTTTTTGTGCCTCTGCCCTTTGATTGTGTGGCAGGTTTGGCATGCCTCTCATTTTTGGGAGGGTGTGAAAGTGAAATCTGTAGCCTCTGTCTATAATGTCCAGGATCCATTTGTCTTTTGTGACAATATGCCAATTTTTCGAAAATGCCAGTTTTCTGCCTAAAGGTGCTGCCATTTGAGCCTTGCTTGGCATGCAAAGGGGAAAGTCATTGGTTCTGCTTTCTGAATGGCTGTGAATAAGAAGTTATGTACCTACCATAACGTTCCATGTTAGTTGTCTTCTCTCGCCTTCTTTCTTGCTGGATGGGTTCGGAGCAGATCCTCGGCTCCGACTCGGCACTTGCTACGCTCGAGAGCCAATTTTACCAGCTCGAGGCAACCCTATATCCCATGATGCAAGGCGTGACTACCCCAGATCTCGTTTGGTAGCTATGAAAAAACCCTGCTAGTAACCTTCTTCCCAGAAAGGAAGAAGGAGGACTAAATGTGGAAAGAAAAACAGCAAATAACCACTAAAGACTAGTGATACTTCCAACTGGAAGTCCATAGAAAGGATGAACAGTACCCAGAGAAGAGTACAATTTCAAGATCTGTCCAGGCTAGGGGGAAGGAGGGAGGGATGCAAGAAAGAAGGCGAGAGAAGACAACTAACATGGAACGTTATGGTAGGTACATAACTTCTTAATGTTAAGTTGTCAAACTCGCCTTCATTCTTGCTGGATGGGACCGCGTCCCTAGCACCTCTATCCTGGGTGGCTCAATGGAACAGACTCTTGAGAACCGTGGAACCAAACCTAGCCCTGTCCCTGGAGGCCAAGTCCAATTTGTAATGAGAGACAAAGGTGTGAGGAGTGGACCAAGTGGCTGCCGCACAAATGGTGTCAATAGGTAGTCTATCCTGAAATGCTGTGGAAGTAGCTAGGCGCCTGGTAGAATGTGCGTTTGGTTTCGAGGACAGTTGCTTGCCCCTAAGGAGATAAACACGAGAAATGATAAAAGACAGCCATCTGGATAAGGTCACCTTGGAGACTGGAAGACCTTTTTTGTTTTCTGCATAAGAAAGAAACAGTTGATCAGATTTTCTGAATTGTTTAGTTCTGTCTAAGTAATATCTGAGTTGGCGATGGACATCCAAACAATGAAGTTTCTGTTCTGCTCTGTCAGAATAATTAGGGAAAAAAACTGGCAATTTAATAGATTGGCTAATATTCGTCTGGGAAGCAACCTTGGGCAAAAAAGATGGATTAGTTCTTAAAGACACTCTGTCTTTGTGGAAAACCAAGTATGGGGGACGGACACAGAGAGCGTGAAGTTCAGACACCCTCCTGGCTGAAGTAACAGCAACCAGAAAAATTGTCTTCCAGGAAAGAATCTTTAATGAGCATGTAGCAGCCGGTTCAAAGGGGGGCAGAATCAAGGATGCCAGCATTAAATTCAGGTCCCATTCCAGAGGAGGATCTTTGACTGGAGGTTTCAGCAGAAAAATCCCTCTAAGAAAGGCTTTGCAAAGCTTGAGAGACATTATGTTTTGATCCACTAAGCCAACATGAAAATTTGAGATCGCTGCCAGCTGAACCTTAACTGTCGAGGAAGAAGAACCTGACTGAAAAATCTCAGCTAGGAAGTCCAAGACTGACTGTACTGGAGCTGTAAAGGGATCTATGTCCCTAGACTTTGCCCAGAAGGAAAAACGCCGCCATTTACTAGCATAAATCCTTCTGGTAGAGGACTTTAGAGAAGCTACTATGATATCTCGCACGGGATTAGAAATCATAGGAAGCCTGGCTAAGGAAGGAAGTGGAGCAACCAAGCAGTGAGGTTGAGAGAATGAATGGCCTGGTGCAGATGACCCGACTGGTGGGTCAGAAGATCTGGAATTGGATCCAGATGCCAAGGCTGAACCAAGAGATGATGATGAAGGGACGGAAACCAAATTTGTCAAGGCCAGTAAGGGGCAATGAGAATCAACTTGGCTCTCAAGACGGTAGCTTTCTGAATCACTTGAGGTATCAGCGGAAATGGAGGAAAGGCATAAAGAAGTCCCCGGGGCCAATCCTGGGTTAGAGCGTCTCTGGGGGGATGGCCTGGAAGTGGAAAGAGGGAGAAGTCTGGGCATTTGCTGTTTTGTGGTGTAGCAAAAAGGTCGCAGCAAGGGATGCCCCACTTCTGAAAAATCCCGTCCACTACTGATTGTTTGAGAGACCACTCGTGTGGAATGAGAATAGCTCTGCTCAGTCTGTCCGCTAATAGGTTGGATTTCCCGGGGATATGCGTTGCTATCAGAAACCGATGAGAGGAGATCGCCCATTGCCAAAGTCTGAGAGCTTCTCGACACAGTGGATAGGACTTGGTCCCGCCATGTTTGTTGATATACCAGACTACGGACATGTTGTCCATCTGAACTGCAATAGTCCCTAAAGGAAGAAAGTCGCTGAGGGCTTGCAACGTTAAAAGCACCGCTCTCATCTCTAGGACATTTATGTGCAGATGCTATTCTATGGGTTGCTAAGTCCCGTGGACCATCCTGCCCTGATAATGCCCCCCCCCCCCCACCCGATCAGAGAGGCATCCGAAGTGACTGTGGCAACCGGAACTGAGGGAACAAACAGTAGGCCCTGATGGAGCTGTGGAGAAGACATCCACCAGGTTAGGTGACTCTTGCAAGATTGAGTCACGAAGATCTCGTGGCACATTGGAAGCTGCTGGAATGACCACTGGGTGAACAACATCCACTGCAGGAGACGCATGTGGAAGCGAGCTAAAGGAAGGAGTACGATGGCCGCAGCCATAAGACCTAGTACCTTCAGGACAAATCTGGCCCTGATCTTTCTGCGGAGTAGTATCATCCGAACATACTTTTGGATGTCCAGAATTCTTTGGTTTGTGAGTCTTGCTGACATCCCGACTGTCTAATTCTGCGCCTATAAAGGTAATAGATTGGCAAGGAGACAAAGAAGATTTTTCGGAGTTTATAGAGATCCCTGACTGGTTGCAGATGTGAAGAGTGTAGTCCCTGGCCTTGATAAGTTGATGCCTGGTGGTGGCAGAGAGGAGCCAGTCGTCTAGATACGGAAACACCTGGAATCCTTGACGTCTCAGGTGAGCCGTGACCACTGCCATGCATTTGGTAAACACTCTGGGGGCTGTAGTGAGGCCAAAGGGCAGGGCTCTGAATTGAAAATGACTGGTCCCCAGTCGAAAGCGGAGAAACCTTCTGGAGCGCCTGTGAATTTTTATGTGATAGTACGCATCCTGAAGGTCTACTGAGCACATCCAGTTGTCCTTGCCCAAAAAGGGTAGAATGGACTGAAGCGTGACCATCCGGAACCTTGCCTTCTTGACAAACTTGTTTAGTTTGCTGAGGTCTAAAATTGATCTCCAATCTCCCGTCTTTTTGGGGACCAAAAAGAATCTTGAGTAGATTCCGGATCCTACTTGGTCTGCTGGCACTAGTTGGATGGCTCTTTTTGCTAGGAGCTTTGATACCTCCCAGCTTTGCCAATTCCCTTAGACCGGGTGAAACGTCTGGAAGGGATTGATGAGAAACGGGATATCTCTCGAAAGGGATATTGTAACCCTTGGATATGATCAACTGTACCCATTTGTCTTGAGAAAGGGAACGCCAGGCTGTTGGGTACAGTGACAATCTTCCCCCGACTGCCTCCAAGGGTGGACAGTCGGGCAACACCTCAGGGATGCTGGAAGGGTTTATCAGAGAGAGGCTCCCTGCTACCCTGATTCTGCGGACCCCCTCTGCCCCTAGGGCGGCGTCTATTGTTATCACCCCCTCTGCCTCTGGGGGTAAACTGACCACGTGCATCCGGCGTGACTCCCTGAGATTTACGAAACCACATCCCCCCCCCCCCCCTTCTGACCTTTGGGATAGGGTCTTGAAGGGGTGGAGAAATGGACTCCTACGGCAGAAAGAGTCTTGCCGTCTTGCTCACACCTGGTCAATGTGTCCTTCACCTGAGGCCCGAACAAAGCCGAACCATCGAAGGGAGTATTAGTGAAGGACGCCTTAAAGGGATCCGCGAAATTACAAAGCCGCATCCAAGACTGACGCCGAAGTGCCACTCCTGTGCCTGCGGCTCTACTCGCCCCATCGGCTGCTTAAGAAATGAGCCGCATGGAGGAGTTAGTTATAGAATTTAGGATTCCAAGCTGTGAGACAATCTTTTCTTGAGCCCCAGCAGCTGATGGATCCTGAACTACCTCACCTAGTTCCTTGAGAATGTCTCTCTGAAGCCGGGTAAAGTGACAGAGATAGTTCAGCGAGCGCATAGCAAAGGTCGCTGAAGAAAATATCCGCTTACCTTACCTATCCATGGTCCTCGAGTCCTTGGTTAGGAGGATGGACAGGTACAGAAGGATCGGCAAGTTCCTTCTTGGTGGCAGCCGCCACCACCATGGCATCAACAGGGACATCCTTCGTAAGAAACTGTGTCTGCGGGGGCAGTGATGAATTTAGAAGGCCTCCTGGGGTCTGGTTCTACAGAATCCGGGGCTGCCCACGCCTTTTGAGCCACCACTTGCATGAGCGGGTCGAAAGGCGGAGACACCCAGGAGGTGGAGGGTCGAGATCCAAAAGCCTCCAGGTATACCGACTCATCCTCGGAGGGGCTAATGGAAGGCCAGTTCCCCCTCTGCTTAAGGAGTTCCAGGATGTCTGAAAAGGAGACCTCCTCAGAGGGGGATCGTGGGGAACCCTCTGACTCATTTAAGTTGGTATCTGATGTTGTAGACTCGGGGGAGTCTGTGTGCTTCCTACTGCACGTCCTCTTATGCGGGGGTTCCCCCGAAGGATCAGGAGAAACCTCGGAAGAGGAAGTTCTTCCCAGTGGGGAAACCTGGGGCGATGGATCTCTGGGTCCGGGAGCAAGAGAGTGGGAAGAGATATCAGCAGGCACCGAGGAGGGAGGAGCTAATGGAACCGACTGTTGACTCAGCTGAGGGGCTAAAACACTCCTCATCACCTCAAAGGCTCCCCTTCCAGGGAGGCCAGAGAGCTCCCGCTCAGAAGAAACAGGAACTCCCGGCCCCGCCGAAAGAGAAGGCTCCGAGGCAGATATCGGTGCCGAACTCACCAACGCCGAAGCTCCGAGAGGGAGAACGGGGCTGGACAAGGGTCCAATGCCACTCGCCCCCTCGGAGCCGACGCGGGAGTCACGACAACCAGATCCCTCCATGGAAGAAATCAGAGTCGAAGACGAAGGAGCCGAAAGGGGTGGCATCAGCTCCGACGCACCAACAGTCAAGGTTTCGAGAAGCTCCGGCTCCGAACTCTGGAAGAGAGTCGAAGGAGGAAATTCAGGGGGATGAGTGATAGCGGTCGTCTGCTGAGACGGGCTATGGAGCATTTGGGCCAGTGCCTGTGATTTCAGCAATCTGCTTACCACTCTCCCCAAGTCGTGGTCAGAGAGCCTGGAAGACCTAGAAGATCGGCTCCGATGGCTCCGCTCCGAATGCAGAGATCCCGGAGCCGAGCGAATTGACTCCAGGGAAGGAGACCGAGATCTCTTCTTAGTCGGAACCATCGGAGTCGAAGACCCTTCGGTTCCAGTCGGAGCCGATAACTTGTCGGCTCCAGTCTGGGACACAGAAATGTCGGCTCCAGCCGGAGCCGACATCGATTTCGATGTAGGCGTATCGGAGCCGGCTGGCACCGATACCACCGCCTCTAAGAGAGAAAGGTCGGCTCCAGCCGGAGCCGACCTCGACTACGAAGGAGTCGGAGCCACAGCCGAAGGCTTCGAACTTAAAACCTGGGGCTTAGGTGGCTTAGAGGGCTTCCTCGACCCGGTCTTGGTCGGGGAGCTCTCAGGCTTCAATAAGCCTCGAAGGATTAACTTATTCCTACGTTCCTGCAGGACTCTGTGGCTAAAAGAATGACAAATGGCACAGAAGTCCTGCAGGTGTAGAGGTCCCAGGCAGTACACACAAGAAGTGTGACCGTCTGTCAGAGACATCTTCTGACAGCACGAGTCACACTTCTTGAAGCCTGAGACCTTCGATTCTTTGGACATAATAATGCCCAGTGCACAAAGACACACGCACAAAGTTCACCCACACAATTAACTTAAAGAGGGGGGGAACCAAGTACAACACTCAAACACCCTGACAGGAAATAAGGAAAAGGGAGGCTTAAGGCCTGAAGGGGAAACTAACTAAACCTAATAGGTTGAGGGAGTATAGGGTTATGAGAAGGCTATAGAAAGACTAACACTAGTACTAAAATTTCACCCACACAGAAAAAAGTGAAGATATTTAACTGTAGTAAAGTTAAATACAAAAACACTACCTGAGCTGGTAAAAAAAGACCTCTTCGCGAAGCGGCAAACGAGATCTGGGGTAGTCACGCATTGCATCGTGGGATATAGGGTTGCCTCGAGCTGGTAAAATTAGCTCTCGAGCTTAGCAAGTGCCTAGTCGGAGCCGAGGATTGGCTCCGAACCCATCCAGCAAGAATGAAGGCGAGTTTGACAACTTAACATCTATCCTCACCACCTCTTGGTGTAGGTGCTTGCCATTGTCTGCCTCTAAATGATCCTTGAGATTGCCCTCTACCCCTCGGGCGCCTTTATCTACCTCTTTGAGGTCTGTCCATGGCTGGAAAGGACCAATTTTTTGAAGGCCAATTTCTACTAAAACGTGGAGGTTGTACCTGTAGGAAATCCCTC
This sequence comes from Protopterus annectens, assembly GCF_019279795.1. Taxonomy (NCBI): domain Eukaryota; kingdom Metazoa; phylum Chordata; order Ceratodontiformes; family Protopteridae; genus Protopterus; species Protopterus annectens. The sequence goes on from NC_056733.1 coordinate 1,588,499,752, forward strand.
ACTGTTTGCATTGATTTTGCCTTTTCCTCCATTTTCTTTAATACCTCCTCAGCTTTAACACCAAACAATACATCTTTTTGAAGAGGTGCATCTAGTAATTTAGCTTTGACATGATCTGGTAAGGTTTGCTCTTTGAGCCAAGCATGTCTACGTATGACTGATCCTGTAACAGCAGCTCTACATGAGGCATCAAAAGCATCAAAACCACATTGCAAGGTATGTTTACCCACTTGCTCTGCACTATGCAACAAATCCTGCAACTCCTTCAAGTCTGGTTGTTCAGGCTGTGACATTTTGCCTTTCAACTGAGATAACAAAAACTGTTGATACTTTAACATATGGAACTGACAGTTTAATGCCCTCATGGTTAAAGTAGCCGAGGTGTATACCTTTTTCCCCCACCTTTCTAAAGCTCTGGAATCTCTCTCTGAAGGTAATGAATTTTTGGCAGTGGAGGCCTTAATTCCAATGGGACCCTGTGAAATAGTTTCTGGGTCAGCCGCATGGCTTTTGTATAGGAATTGGTGTGAATCAGGAACCCGGTAATACCTGTCAGGCTTGACTGGAGCTGGAGGTAAAGAATCTGGGTTAAGGCTGGCCTCTGAATACACATCATCTAGTATGTCTAAGACAGGAGGGATAGCCAGAGGCCTGTGCTGAGGGAGCAAGAGGAAATCCCTGAGCATTTTCTTGGAGTCTGAGTAATCTTGGCCTTCCCAGTGGAAGTGTTCCCTCAAGGTAAGCAAGGTTTCCCCAAAAGAGTAGTCCTCAGGGGGGGAGACAGAGGGAATGGACTCCTCTGCATCAGAATCTTCAAAAGGGGAGTATGAATGTTCCTGGTCTTCAGAATGTTCTGAAGTAATGGAGGCCTGGTCAGAGGAAGGGTATTCTTCCTCCACTCTGGGCCTTTTGTCCGAGGGGGGTTGAGAACCCCTGATAAGAGTAATCAAATCCTCAGCCATTTTGAGCATGCTTTTTAGGCATGGGGCCTTGAGAGGGGCCCTGTGGAGCTTGTCTTTTAGCATGCATGGCTGCTTTAGATTTAGTGAAAGCCTTAATGGAAAAAGAAGGCGGCCTGAAGACACCTTGAGAGGTGGCAGGCCTGTCTAAACTCTGAGTTTCCCCGCCAAGAGTGGCTTCGGTATCTGTAGTCGGGGTGTGGACTGAAGATCCTGCGACCTCGGGCACAGAAGACACCACTAATGAAGTGTCATCAGGCTGCGTAGGTGCCTCGCTGAAAACCGGAGCACCAGTAGTCTGCTTTAGCGAGGTGTCGGTAGAAGTCATGGACCTCGTATGTCGGTCCTTATCTTTGCGTCTTTTACTCAAAACTGGAGTCGGAGTATCCGACGACATAATGTAATTAAACATTTTGCCAAAATAGTGTTGGGCGAACTCCGCCCAACGCTTAATAGTGCGTCTGTTGAATGTAGCACAAAAACGACAGGCCGAGACGTCGTGGTCTGGGCCTAAGCAAGGAATGCAGAGGGAATGGAAATCCTTATGCGGTATTTGCTTCCCACATGAAATGCAATTATTAACTTTGTCTGACATGGTCTGAGGCAAGAAAAGTTTCCCCAACGGGGTACTTAGCTTTCAAGAAGACTTCGGTTGAAAAATATTCATAATCTCAGGAGCTGGCCGACTGGCACTTGCGAACTGCTTCTGCTTCGGGCACCGCGCGGCAAGAAAGACTGAAGAAAATGGCGTCGGCTGGTTCTTTTATACCCCTGTCGCACTGACGTCAGGGAAGAAGCGACGACATCCGACGCCGGACCTAGACTTTGGAATTTGGCCGACCAAGGACCCGCCTGACGGCAGGAAAACCCATCTGTTATGACTGCAGCTGTATGCACGATGAACATAAGACTCCTACTGATATTCGCAGCCTTGATGGATCACATTCAGAACATATCTGTCAAACTGCTGTTAGAGACAGGAATGGAGATTCAGACCTTTTGGGAGGAATAAAGGACAACCATGATAGGAAGGTGGGGGTGCTCCTTCATACAGCCATTCAGACTTATTGGTCTGTCCATTGTTTGGGGGTGGTGGTCCTGGTTTCTTTTTTGGAACCTCTCTGCCACTGCTTTTTAAATGATAGCTTACCAGCATTTTGCTGGGACAGTTTATTTTGCTTTTTGCTGAAGTTAGATGAAGGAGCAAAACAAAAAAACAAAAACTTTGAAAATTTATAAAAGGAGGAATGAAAATTGTGACAGATTCCCTGAATCATCTTACCTCTCTCATTACACTTGATAAATTCTGCAGTATATAAGGTCCAAAAAATAGATCTTTATCCAAAGCGGAATTCAAAATTGCATTCATTACATCAAAGAGGTTCTTCAACTAGGCAAAACTCCTCAAAACAATCCCAGTGGCAGCAGCCCTGGAAGAAGCATCCTCAGTGCTAGATGCACACTTCAAATAATGAGTAGTGACTCAAGAAACAGAAGAACATAAGTTACCAACACAGATTTCTTCTACTGGAAAAAAATGAAGCCAAAAAATTCCTAATACTTTCACAATAAGCCAGAATAAGCTTCAACATGTGAGCCTGACAACTGAGGATTCTAAAAACTAAAGTTATAGAAGCATACACCTTTATCTGAAGGTTAGTACGCAAGCAATAATGCCCACCAGGGTGTGTTACTGTGGAAATACCCCGAGCAGGGGTGTTCTGAGGCCCGATGCCACAGGTGTTATTTCCACAACACACACCCTGGAACAGGCCGTCTGTAAAATTGTGCATTTTACTTACCTATTATTTTTTACTACTATACTTTTTTTTTGTATATTTTTGATGTAAAACACTTCCTCCGCCTAATGTTTCAAAGTTGTTGTAATGTAAATGGTGTTGGAGGAAGCATTTTACATCCAAAATAAAACATTTTTTAAAAAAATATCCAGATATTTATTTTTTGGTCCCTTACTCCTATAATGTATGACTTGTTGCAAATCATTGGGACTGAAGTAACTAAATAAATGACAGATTTGCTTTCAGACTATTTCCTTCAGAAAATTCATGCTAACACAAACCCTTACCTTGTAATTTTATAACAATAATATTTAAAATCTGTTACTGTTTTTAAGCCTTTGTTTCCCCTTTATTTCAGGCTTTACCCAGATATTTTGAGCTAAGAGGTCAAGAGGTATGCAAACCTCTTACTTGTTGCTGCCACTGGTTGATAGATCTAGATGTAAATGTGAGATCAATCTATCTATACTTATATCTATATCCCGCTACATCTTACATATGTCTATATATATACATATATATATATATATATATATATATATATATATATATATATATATATATATATATATATATATACACACACACGCTTCGGATAATGCATGCTAACACATCCTATAATTCAAGCAACTTCGTGATTTTATAAGCAGCAATATTTAAAATGCCTTCCTGTTTTGAGCCTTTGTTCCCATCTTTACACTTTATCCACATATCTTGAGCTAAGAGGTCGAGAGGTACGTAAACCTCTTAACCGCTGTTGCTGCCATTGCTCACTTTTCACACTCGCTCTCATTCACATACAGCTCACTTTCATGCATGCAAGCACGCAGTCACTCATACACACACACTTTTTTCTGTGAAAATGAAAATTAACAGCTTGATAAATCTCTCTTTCACTCGCATACATACACACACACTTTCTTTTATATATTTTAATCTACTGTGGTAGTGGTGCTGCGGCAGCATTGTCTCCTCACAGTAAGACGTTGTCCTGTTCGATTCTCAGCTAGAGCGTCTTCTGTGTGGAGACGTATGTGAATGGGCGTACCTTCGTTGAAGGTTGTGCGTCAGGGCCGGCAACTCGGCACGTAAAAATCTACTGCCAATCATTAGCGGACCGGAGTTCCGCTGTGGCGACCCTTAACCAGGAAAAGCCGAAAGACACAACACTCACTGAACAGCAAAAGCACTGCTTAGCGAGTGTAAGTAATGGTGACCATTTGGTTATTTTCAGTCTGACTTCCACTGCAGCTTGATATGCTACCGTGAAGCGGTGGACTTGTTATTCAAAGAAACCAACCCAGAAGTGACAGTAACATCCATCTACCTCCATCCACCCACCCACATCTTTTTCAAAATTTTGCATATGGGGTCAGGGTGTTAGTTCAACAGCGACAATCCTCTACAGCCAGGTTTTTACACCAGCAGGTGGGCTAACCCTGCTTTAGAAACGTCAGTAACAACATCCACCATCCACAATATTCTGGCTAGGCAGAGAATTTACCCGTCTCTTCTCCCAGGGGTGACAGCTAAAGACACTCCATGGAGGTGAAGTCTGACCCTCAGTCTATGGCGGCTGTAGGAACTACGAGAGAGATCCAAACAGGAAAAAAGTGGTCTACAGAATGAGCTTTGCCCAAAGCAGTCACCCCCACCTGCAGTTGATGCAAACTACCAGCCTGCTGTTGTAGCAAAGACTGCTGAAGTATCTTTTATTTTCGTGGCTGGAACAAGGTGCAGTTGAGGAATTGGTACACTGATCTTTGGTCAAGCTGAAAGTGATGCCCAATTCCCAGGGAAGCTTAGCAGCAATAATTTGAAAAACAAGAAATATGTAAAAAAGTAACTTTTCCCAGAGAAAACACATTAAAAAGTACTTTAAACATTTACCCAGTGTAGATTAGTGTGTGTGTGTATGTACCTTTAAGAAGCATGTCCAGATGTAAACACGTGCATATAAATAGTGAACACATGCAGGCAGCAGTGCCATTTTGAGAGAACAGCCGAAGTGTTAACATGCAGGAGTGTGGTAGCCAGTCTGTTTATAAGTAGCGTTGCCACCCCTCCGTTTTTTTTCCGGAGTGCCCGGAAATCAATAGGGCACTCCGGTTCTCCGGTTCTCGCTCTGGGAGTCCGGAAATAAGTTGTACGACGTCAGCGTCCGTACGACAAAAAAAAAAAAAATATATGACATTGCCGTCTTGGACTCTCGGTTGATTGGCTGCTTGCTGCAGAAGAGGCTCATGCAGCAAGCAGCCAATCAACACTTAGATTTGCAAGTCAAATCCCCGCAAAGCCCGCGAAAATTAGGGGATAAAAAGCGGTGCTCCAGCTATACTTTACCTTTTACTGTCAGTACAAGGTCGGTACTTAAGGTCTGAAATTTCTTGCTGGTTCGGCTGTTCGGGACGTCTTCAGTGGATTGCCTGGTGTGGTGTGCTGGTTTCATTTGCTGCTGCTGCCTGGAGGAGCCTGGAAGGATTGCCCTAGCCCTGCTGCTTGCCTTGCTTGCTGGAGTCTTGCCCTGCCTGGAGCCTGGAAGGATTGCCCTAGCCCTGCTGCTTGCCTTGCTTGCTGGAGTCTTGCCCTGGAGAGGTGCTGTGGACTGGCCGACTGGGTGGTGTTGTGTTCCCCCGCCTGCCTGCTGCTTGCTGGCCCTTTGTTAGCTGCCTGTTCTCTTCTGGCTGAGAGCTTGTTTAAGGAGCCCTGCTGCTGCTTTTTCTGGAGGTAAGTGGAATTTTTTTAATGGATGAATTTTTTGGAATTAAGGTAGATTTTCAAAGATTAGTGTGACAAGGGGAATGAAATATTGCCAGCACAGCTACTAGTGAATTTTTTTAAATATTAAATTTATATTAATTCACTAGCTGTGCTGGCACTATCTCATTCATTGATGGTGACAAAATGTGTGTAACTGTATCTAGATGTTCAACATGTGGTGATTAACTAGAACAATTTCTAGTTTGTAATCACCACATCTACCTTATTCTTTTATCTGTAGTTTCTAGTATACTGTCTGCAGATATATATAGGAAGGGTTTGTTTGGCTGTTTTTAACTGCAGTTAGTGTAACTATTTTTCATGTGGGTGCACTTTGATTTATTATTTTTCATGTGGGTGCACTTTGATTTATTATTTTCATGTGGGTGCACTTTGATTTATTATTTTTCATGTGGGTGCACTTTGATAGTGATTGTATACTGACGGAGTTATATAGGGTTCTTGCTATGACTGTAGAGCTATGATTGTAGAACTATCATTTCTCTAGTCATCACTGCTATGTTTACCTTGATCTGCATTTTCTAGGGCATACCAAAGCTGTTTTTACTGCAATGTTTTAAATATTTCATCTGGTTTTGGACTTGGTTACAGTGAATATATAATGACTACATGATTTGTATAGGATGCTTGAACTGTAGATCTGTCTTTTCTAGTCTGTCATCACCGTGATGTTTACCTTGACCTGTGTTTTTCTTCCTAGGGTGTCTGTCTAGGGTGTACAGTCTTCGTATTGTAGTGAGGCTTAAATGTAGCTTTTTATCTAGCTTGTCATCAGCACTGTTTACCTTTATCTGTGTTTTCTAGGGTATACCGTCTATACCAAGGCTTAGTTCATTTGATGTTACAGTGAATATATGACTACATGATTTGTATAGTGTGGTGAACCCTTAATGTACTGCTTTGAATTAATTGGTGTTTTTAATATCTAAGTAATTGTATTTCCATTTTAGTACTACCTGTGATATTAGACTTCGGCTTAGTTTTCCCATGCTTGTGTGTGATGAACTGTTGTATGTAGTGAACCTTTGAATGAAGTATTGCTAAAAGTTTTTTTTAATTTACTTTTGACTCGGTGCACATTTTTCTTCTTATTGGTAACTGTATGTGATATTAAAGACTTGTGCTGAAGGGTGCTAGAGTAAAGGGGTGTGGCTATTAAAGGAAATGGGTGTGGCTTGATTGGGCATGGGGCGGGGCTTGTTTGTCAGGAAATGGCACAGTAGAAAGGTGGCAACCCTATTTATAAGTTTAAGTTAAAAAACCTCATTGCTGGTGTGTGTGTGTGTGTGTGTGTGTGTGTGTGTGTGTGTGTGTGTGTGTGTGTGTGTGTAATAAAGCTGCTTGAAATGAACCCACGGATCTTCATCCATTTTATCCTCACCAGACGAGTGACATGGTGTCAGAACCAGGATTAAGAGAGCAACTTCAAGCCATGGCGTGCAAAGCTGAATGTGAAGGCAGACTAAGCAGGTTGACTGAAATGGAGCTAAGAAAAGCAAAAAAGGGCCAGAAATGAGCTAAAGGTAACAAAAAACTGCACAAATGATTTATTTGGCAAAGAAAATGAAACAGAGCATTTGTAAGGCACAAAACACATTATTAATCAAACGAGTAGCAAAGAACATATTATTAAGTAAATGAAAGGTACAAACCGCATTTATTAAATGAAATGAAATGTTCAAAATCACGATATTTGATACAACTAGCAGAGATATTCATATGGGCCTCAGAATTACCTTTGGTTTGCATAACGAGCATGTTTAAAGTAAAACGGGCATGAGAAAAGTATATTGAGCATGATAAGAGATTAACAGGGCATAAAGAGTACAATTTGTTTGTTTGTGTCTTTCGGCTTTTCCCGGTTAGGGGTCGCCACAGCGGAACTCTGGTCCGCTAATGATTGGCAGTTGATTTTTACGTACCGGCTTGCCAGGCCTGACGCACAACCTTCAACAAAGGTACGTCTATTCATGCATGTCTCCACGCATAACGAGTACAATAAAAGGGCAAATTAAGCTTAATAGCCAAGGTGACTGCATGTTTAAGACAGTGTTTGGGCACAAACTACTACTTCACATTGACCAAAGCCATTCAAAGCATAACTAGAGTTGTTTGAAGTATCTCAGTATTTGTATCGCAGTATGTGTAAAGTGTTTGCAGTGTGTGTGTACTTTATTATAGTGCAATCATTTCAAAGAGTTTGCTGGGTGCAAAGTACAGTTATATTGCAAAGTGCAGTCAAAGTACAGCCATTTCGAAAAGTTTCTTATGCTGTGTGCATTTATTCACAGAGTGCCACCATTTTGTTTCTTACGCTATGCAGAGTTATTTCACAAAGTACAGCCATTTTGAAAGGTTCTTGGGTTGTGTACAGTATTTGCAAAGTGCATTCATCTCGAAGTGTTTCTTATTCTGAGCTTCTTCTGCCGTGTACAGTTTACTCACAAATTACAGTTATTTTAAAGCATTTCTTACACTGACAAGGAGTGGTTTCATAAAGTAGAGTGATTTCAAAGTATTCTAGTGCTATGGAGACTTATTTGGCAAAGCCCAGTTATTTCATTGAGTTGTGCTATTGGGCATAATTACAAGTACGGGCATAAAGTTCTGGCATATATTTGTATGTTCATCCATAATTTCAAGCACCCTCAGTAGTGTGTTGACATGGCAGATGCAGTTCGCAGACCACGTCCACTTGTGCTTGATCATAATATAGCAGAGAACTGGAGAGCATTTGAGCAGGAATATGATATTTTCATACAAGCAGCTTTATCTGACAAAGATGCACGTATGAGGGGATTCATTTTGCTTAACTTAGCTGGGTCAAAGGCTATTGAAATAGAGCAATCATTTGTGTATGCACCAGAAGTATATGCAGGAGAGGGGGAAAACCCTCATGTTGTGGTACTGGCTGAATCACGGGAAGACTCTGGGTGCTTAAAACGTAAATTTAGAGAAATGTGCAACCCCCAGACAAATGTTACATTAGAGAGGCACTTACTTTATACAAGACTCCAAAAGCCAGGTGAAACTTTTGAAGCTTATATCACTGACTTGAGAAATAAAGCCAAGACGTGCACATTTTGTGACTTGAAAGATGAGTTAATAAAGGACAGGCTTGTGTGTGGTGTTAACAGTGCAGTGAGAAAGATTTTGCTTCATGACAGTGATTTGTCAAATCCGTGAGCTCACAGAACGGCACAGAAGTATGCTTAGAAGTGATAACAGCATAGTTTCAACAGCCTGTAGAGCAAGCTTAGACAGCATGCAACACATGGCAAGCAGTAACAGGCCTAACCACATGGCAGCAGCAACTCCTGCGGGTCTGGCTGGGAAACTTCGTAGCTTTCTAGAAATTTTCAAGACTAGCTCAGTAAAAAGGACATGCTCAGTACAGTACAAGACTGAGTCAGCAAAACCCAAGTCAAGTCTTACTGTTAATTGTTGCAGGTGTGGAGCCAACCATTGGTCTAAAAGGGGACGTGCTTAGCATTTGGTCAGCAATGCCACAAGTGCAAAAAATGGACCCATTTTCAAAAGCTTTGTAAATCAAGCAAGCCTCATTCAGTTATTACAAAAGGTCATTCAAAAAAGCAAGTTGATCATGTAGAGAGCTGCAACCCTACTTTCTATGTAGATGGTGTATCAGTAGTCGGTGAAAAGGTTAATGCAGTAGATTTGTTGGCAGAAAATGAAGTGTTTTGTACTGTCCTGATCAATGGTAAACCCACAGAGCTCAAAGAAGACAATAGTTCAAAGTGGAATATAATGTCAGTAGAAATAATTGCTGAAGTGAGAACTGGTGAGCAACTTAATTTGGGCAATTGTGCGATGCTTGTTGCTTATGGAGGTGAAGAGATTCAAACTGAAGGCTCAATAGTGCTTTCATGCTATTTGGCTGGAAACAGTTACAGCTTGCAATTTTATGTAGTCTGAAGACCTGTGCAGTCATTATTAGGTCTCGGAGTCAGTTTAAGAATGAAACTGCTTTCTTTTACCAAAGAAGTACATCGTGTAAGCACATGTCCCAGTTCTGACTTTACTGACACTATTTTCTGAGTATGCTGATGTTTTCGACAACAAGCTAGGCAAACTTCCAGTTGTGTACTCCATGAAAGTAGACTCAAAGGTCAGCCCAGTGGTTAGACCAACAAGGAGAGTTCCAATAGCTATGCAGGGACAAAGTCAAGGTCCAGTTAGACAAAATGATGCAGCAAGGTGTGATTTGTCCAGTCACATAACCAACTGAGTGGGTGTCTTCCATGGTAGCTGCTCATAAGAAAAATTCAGATGAAATCAGAATATGCATTGACCCAAAAGACTTGAACAAGGCATTAAAGAGACCTCATCATCCTATGTGTACAGTCAAGGATATTGCCTCATGCCAAATACCACTGTTTTTCTGTCTTAGATGCAAAGTGTTAATTTTGGCAAATAATGCTTGATCGCAAATCTACTGACTACATTCAGTACCTCATTTGGTAGATGGAGATTCCTCAGGATGCCTTCTGGAATAAATTCTGCCAGTGAAATCTTTCAATGTGCAATGGAGCAAATTTTGTCATGCTACCAGTGTGCAATAATAGTTGATGATTTACTGGTTTGAGGTAATGGTGAAGCAGAGTACGACTGAAACCACAGGAAACTTCTGGACAGAGTACATGAAGTGAATTTAAAGCTCAATCCTCTGAAATGTAAACTCAGACTACCAGAAGTTACTTGTGTAGGTCATTTACTTACCAGAACAGGCTTATGACCAGATCCTTTTAAACAAGCAGCCATTCTTGAGATGGCAGCTCCAGACAATGTCCAAGCCCTACTGCATTTTCTTGGTATGGTCATCTATTTGGGCAAGTTTATCCCTGACCTTAATGAGTTATCAGCTCCTTTAAGAGAGCTGAGACACAAAAATATTGCATGGATATGGTTAGAACACCACCAGAGAGTATTTGATAACCTCAAACAGCAAATTGCTAACCATCCTACTTTAAGAGACTATGATATCCACAAATCAGTAGTTCTTTCTTGCGAGTCCACAAATCAGTAGTTCCTTCCTGTGATGCTTCAAAGTTTGCTCGTTGCAGTTATTCTTCAAGAAGGCAGGGCTGCTACCTATGCATCTAGAAATCTTACCCAAACTGAGATGCAGTATGCTCAAATTGAGAAGGAACTTTTGGCAACTGTGTTCTTATGTTCGAAGTTCCATGATTATATTTATGGCCGAGCAATCCAGAAAGAAACTGACAATCAACCTCTGGTCACTATTTTAAAGAAGCCTATGCATTCGGCTCCAGCAAGACTACAAAGAATTATGCTCAATTACAAAAGTACAATTTCAAAATGGTCTATACAAAAGGTAAACTTCTTTAACTACCTGATACCTTATCCAGATCACCTAGAAAGACTATGGAACACCTTGATGCAGAGAATTTTGACTCTGATGTTATGGAAGTGTGTAATTATTCTACCACAAGATTTGATGAGCTGAAAGATCATACAAAGACTGATCCAATTTTGCAAAAGCTCAACCATTTCATCAATGTAGGATGGCCGTCTAAGCAATCTGAAGTATCACCAGAAGTGCAGTCTTATTTTCCATACAGAGATGAGATGCTGGATGCATGATGGTACCATTTTCAAACGTCCTAAAGTTGTTTTTCCTACTTCCTTACAACATGAATACATTGAGATTTTGCATTGTGGCCACCCCAGGTTCTGACTCCACCAACAGAAGGGCGAGAGGACTAGCATTTTACTTTCTCTATCGAAAGACATTGACAAAGTACTTTCTTCTTGTTCAATGTGTAACAGTACTAAGCCTCATTTGCATAAAGACCCACTTCAGCTAAGCCACATTCCTGAACTACCTTGGTCAACAGTAGCAAATGACATATTTGAAGGAGCAGTCAACATTATTTAGTGTTGGTAGACTCTTATTCAAACTGGTTTGAGATCGATTTGCTAGCTAACCTAACATCCAGTGCTGTTATTACGAAGATGAAACATAATTTCTCAGCCCATGGTAGTCCACACAAAGTTATTTCTGACAACGGTTCTCAGTTTATCAATTGTTTCAGAGATTTACAAAAGATTGGGACTTTATCCATGTTACTAGTAGTCCTGAATATCCACAGATAAATGGCACTGCTGAACATGCAGTACAACGTGCAAAGCAATTACTAGAAAGTTCAAAGCGTGACAATACCGATATCTTCTTGAATTTACTCAATCTCAAATATACCCAGTGACAATCTACTTGGCTTACCTGCTCAGAGACTTTTATCTAGGCAAACCAGAACAACCTTGCCTATCAGTTCTAGTTTGTTGGTGCCTAATGCTAAAAATAGCAGAGCAATCAAAGCCCAACTTTTTAGGAAGCTTTCTTCTCAGAAGTTCAGTTATGACAAAACGAGCAGATTTCTTCATTTGTTAAAAGGAGAGACAGTGAGGATGTAAATGGTGAAAGGCTTTGATTGAACTGGCCAAGTGAGAGGTATATGTGCTGAGCCAAGATCCTACTTAGTGAAATCTGAAGGTACAGAGTACATGAGAAACTGCAGACATCATCTTCCTGCATCAGAAATGATATTGCAACATCATACCTGTGATACAGACTCTAGATCTCAGAGCAATCCTGACAATGTTCGTACCAAAGAACATGTTTCAGTATCCATTCCCATTCTTGATGATGTCCCACATGTCCCCAAAGTTGAATATTCCATGAAGACAGTTCCTGTTGCTAGATCCAATTCTGACTTTTATACAATCAGGTCATATTTCTAGACCTAGTATAAAATACACAGCAACCTGAACATGACTGTTTTATGTGCGTCTAATTTTGTATGACTGCATGTCAAAGAATTAGTTCTGTATAACTGCATGTCAAGAGATAACTTCTGTAACTTGCATGTCACTGAATACTGTCATTTCATGTATGAGCTATTTCTCAGAGGGGGATGTAGATTAGTGCGTGTGTATGTATCTTTAAGAAGCCTTTCCAGATGTAAGCACATGCAGGCAGCAGCACCACTGACAGAACAGCCAGAGTGTTAACATGTATGAGTGTGGTAGTCAGTCTGTTTAGAAGTTTATTTAAGTTTAAGTTACAAAGCCTCACTCCTGATGTGTGTGTGTGTGTGTGTGTGTGTGTGTGTGTAATAAAGCTACTTGAACTAAACCCATGAATGTTCCGTCTGTTTCATGCTGACCAGACAGGCGACACACACTACCAAAATGTAAAACAGCTTCTCTACAGAAAAGGTAGTTTTAAACAACTTTTAAGAACTTTTTACCATAAAGGCAAAAAGGTGATGCCCCATATTAAAAGTAAAGTCATGAGACACTCAACAAAAACACTGTTTTAAGTTTAAAAATGCATCTTTTACAGAAAAAGTAAGCTTTCTGTGGCAGAAAATAAAATGGAAGCCCCCCCAGTAGGAACTTATCTACTCAGCAAAGGAACAGTGTTAGGCGATAGACCAATCCTAGAAAGCCTGCAGGGGAGCACTCTTTGGAGCCAGGAAAGCTCTGAAGGGATTAGCGCCTAAACCTGACAGCTCAGTTCTAAGTGAGTAGTGGTTTGGGTTCGCGGAAAATGTTCTAAAGCTTTAGAAGCCGTCTGGCTGTTGCATCCTATGCAGGATATAATCCATATGGCTTAAGTTACTGTAGCAGTGATCATAATGCTAACAACTGAAAGGAATACCATTTAAGGGTCTGGATCCTTCTTGTGGCACCATATAGAATAGTTGTGTAAAATCTTACCATAACAATAGATGTCGTCCTCTCCATGTTGCAGTATTCACACTGTGGGATTTCCCGCCTCAGGTGACCCGACGTCTGCTCCTATACAAAAGCTTAAGCCTGGCTGCTGTAGGCGAGTGGGACATCCCATGCAGGGCCATAAACCACGGACCATAAATGTGACGTCTGCACGCACAGACCTCAGAACTTGAAGCCCAGGATAAGGAGTACAGAAGAAAAGGTTGAGTATAAGGAGCAAATGTCCCTGAAGGGCTGTACATATTAGCCTGCAGGGAGTGGATACATAAGTCAAAGACCAACCATCCAGTAGAGAGAGAAAAAAGGGGGTATTGAGGGTGGGAAGGAATACTGCAACATGGAAGAGAAGGACATCTACAGTTATGCTAAGATTTTACGTAATTATTCAATGTCCTATTCCTACGTTGCAGTATTCATACTGTGGGAGTGTACCACAGCTAAAAGGAGTAAGGGAGGGGGCAGAGGTAGAGGATTCCAAGAATCCCTGCAGGATTGCCCAGGCAAATCCAGGTCTAGCTTGTAGTGTTTAGTGAAAGTGTGAACTGTAGACCAGGTAGCTGCTTCCATGATGGAGGCTGTGTCCAGCCCTCTAAGGAAGGCCTTGGAGGTAGCCATGCCTCTAGTGGAATGAACCCTAACGCCCTGAGGCAATGGTTTGCCATGATGTGAATAGCAGAAGAGAATGGATTTCCTGATCCAACAGGAAATGGTTTGGGAGACTGACTTACCCAGAGCCCTTAGGTGGAAGGAGATGAAGAATTGGTCAGATTTTCTGAAGGACTTAGTTTTGTCTAAGTAGAATTTCAGTTATCTGATGCATGTGTGTGCATGGATTGAGTGGTGGTGGGCGAGTTGCAGAGGAATGCCCTGGTTCTACAACATTTGCTGAATCCACCACTTTAGCTCTGTTTTTAAGCAGGGCAGAAGGGGAATACGTTTGTCTTGTGGTTGTTGGCTCTGAGAACACACATTCTTTAGGTATCACTGGAATATTCTCAAGTGCATCCTTGCTAATGAGAGCATGGGAATAGTGGCCATGAGGCCTAGAACTTGCAGAAATTGTCTTGCAGATAGATGAGATTGGGTGGAGAGAGACTGCACTTTGTCCAGTGGGAGAAAGGATCTCATCAGGTCTGTTCTGATCCTGCAGCCTATGGAAACTTTGTCCTTTTGAGGAGGAAGAGAGGATTTCTGAAGGTTTAGGGTGAATCTCAAGTTGTGAAGGAGAGACATGGTGAACTTGAGATGGGTCTGTAGGGTGGACTCTGATTCTGCCAGAATGAAACTTTTGTCCAGGTAATGGCAGATTTGGACTCCCTTGGTTCTGCAATATGCAATGGCAGGGGCCAAGCACTTTGTAAAAACTCTGGGAACCATAGACAAGCCAAAGGGCAAGGCTGTAAACAAAGACTGAAGAGAGGCCAGTGAAGCGCAGAAACTTCATGTGGGATGGGCTGATAGGAATGTGCAGGTAAGCATCCTTTAGGTCCAGAGTGACCATGAAGGCTTGGGAGGTGGTGAGGCGTAGGAGAGAATCCTGAAGGTGGGAACCTTTAGGAACAGGTTCAGATAGGAAAAGTCCAGGATTGGTCTCCAAGGGCCATCCTTTTCTGGAACTAAGAAAAGATGGGAACAGAAGCCTTGTCCTTGTCCTGAGGGAACTGGCGCCTTCCTAAGAGTCAGGAGTTCTTTCGGAATGAGAGGGAATAGATGAAGCTGATTTTTTTGGAGGGAAAGGAATTATTTTTGTTTTTTCCTTCCAGGATAGAAAATATCCTTTTTGGATGATGGAAAGAACCAAAAGATCTGAGGTGATGGTTTTCCAGAAGGGAAGGCAATGGGTAAGGTGGGTGGACAGAGGCAGTTGAGCAGGACAGTCATACTGAAGAGGGGCCCCCCTCTGTTTGGAAAGGGCTGTTTGGCTGGGGGCTGAGAGTTGGGGGTCTGGATTAAGGCGGTCTCCTGGATTCCCTATGGGGCCTTGAGGAGGAACACCATGACTCTGAGGGAGTCCTTCTGACAAAGGATTTTTTTGCTGGATAGCTCCTGTAATATCTAGGGAAGGGGAACACCAGCAGATGCTTAATGTCCTGCAGTTCTCTGCCTTTCTCTTGTAAGTTTCTGAAAAGTTCTACTGAGTTTTTTTCCAAATAAAAGGTTGTGGTCCAGTGGGGCACCCATGATTTTGGATTTAAAATCCTCTGGTAGAGGTTGTAGGCAAAACCAGGAGCATCTGTGCAAGGCAGATGCAGAGGCAGCAGACCTGGCTGCAGTCACTGCTGCATCATAACTGCACCGAACAGAATTTCCGGATACTTGTCTAGCTAGAGACAGTTTTGATGCAATGTCAGCTTTGGTTGGACAGCCTGGGGTAGAAGTCAGCAAAGTGGAAGCCTGGGAGACTAGGTCCAGGGCATATTTAACCATGTGGGTTTGGTAATTGATAGCCCTGAAGGCCACGGTAGAGGAGGTGTATGCCTTCTTACCCATTCTGTCCATGGTTTGCTGTGCTCATCTGTTGGCAAAAGTGAAGCAGAAGGTAACTGCCTAGACTGTCTGGAGACACAGCAGTAACTGCTGGGTCAGCCAGGGGAGATTTCACCAGAAACTTCTGGTCATCAGACACTTCGTAAAACCGATCTGGCCTTTTAGGGGCAGGAGGTTGAGAATCTGGATTCTTGGAGACTGAGTTAAAGGCATCCAGGTAAGCTGGAAGCACAGGAGGAATAGCTGAAGGACAGAGAGAATCAAGTTGCAGAAGTTCAAAATATCTTTTCTGGGTATCTGACATTAAGGCAGTATCCCACTTGAAGTCCTCTTTCATTTTTGAAATAGTTTCCCCAAAGGTAATATCCTCTGGCGGGGAATCTCCTTCAATAGAGTCTTCATCTGGGGAGTAATAATCCACAGGTGAAGCAATTTGGGACACATAGGAAACCGATTCCTCAGAAGAGGAGTAGGACTGGTTTGGTTGTTCTTCTTGTCCCTGTTGAGTAGTGGGTAAAGGTAGGAAAGGAAGCAGAGGCTGGCCTGGGGCTCAGCACAGGAATGCTGGTAGGTGCAGAGCCTGTGGACCCAAGGGCCATAAAGGTCTGCATTAAGGAAATGGTAAACAACTGCCAATCTGGAGTTCCTTGAGGCGAAGGGCTCATGTGTTTAGTCTTTTGTTTTTTCTTTGTTGGCGTGGGCTTAGGGGGTAGGCTTAGAGACAGAGGCCTGGGCTGGAGCAGGAGAGGTCTCGGTCAGCAAACAAAGTAATGATTCCCCCTCGACATCAGCTGTGTCCAGCGTCTGGATCAACTCTGCGGACATGCTCGCCGTGGCTGCAGTAATGGCGTCTTCCAGAGGAACCAAAGATGACTGAGTAATCAGGTGTCTTTTGGCCCCTATATCGGTAGTCAGATGGATATCCGATGGCAGAGCGGCATCGGGAGAAGGCCTGGAAACCTTGGCCTTCTTCCTCGGTTGCTCGGCTTGGGTGACCAACTCGGGATCCATCCTGAGAGTGAGGCGTTTTAATCTTTGACTTTCCAAATACAAATTTAGTGCAGCCAGCCAGCTGCTTAGGGTTTCTGGCACTAAAGAATGACAAATAAGGCAGGCCTAATGATCGTGTTCCTTACCTAAGCAACACACACACACCGGTCGTGAGAGTCCTTGTGCGGTATCTGACACCTGCAATTACATTTGCTCTTTTTCTCAGACATCGGCTAAAAGGGAATCTACAGCAACCAAGCTCAAACGTACGCAAGAGGGAAAAACCCCTACAGGGTACTTATCTTTTGAAGTCTTCGGTCGGAGGAGCGAAGTGGTCAAAGTTAATGTCGTCTGCAGCTGAAAAGTTCTGAGGTCTGTGCATGCAGATGTCACATTCATGGTCCCTGGTTTAGGGCCCTGCGTGTGACGTCCCACGCACCTACAGCAGCCAGGCTTAAACTTCTGCATAGGAGCAGACGTGGGGTTGCCTGAGGTCAGAAATCCCACAGTATGAATACTGCAACATAGGAACAGAAGGACATAGAAACATTTTTTCCCTTTAGAGACAAGATTTTCTTGTAGCAGTTTTCCTAGCCTTGTATATAATACCTGCAGCACATCCTCTGAAAACTGGTACCAAAAAGATATTAGAATCTGATCAACCAGGAAGTTGTCAGTCTAGAGATTGGAATGAATTAAGACAGCTCTTTGGCTGTGTGAGCAAGCACACCCTGTGAGAACATATGGTGAGGACACGGGGCCAAACGACAGGGAAGGAGAGAACTAATGCTGTCTTGGCCACAACAGAATCAACAAGATTTTTGGCTTGCCTTTTTTTTGCTTTTCAGAAGAATCTTGTGGGAAAAACTGGAAGAGGGAAGGCATAAAGGAATCTCTCCTTACAGGAAAAAAGCATGGCATCCATTCTCCAAGCTTCTGGGCATGGAATCCTTCAACAAAAACAGCCTAATTTTCTGTTCTGATTGGAGGCAGAGAGCTCCATCTGAGGCTGAGGAGAACCCCACTAACAGAATCCGTAGAAAGATCTTTCTGGCCATCATCTATTTGTGAAGCACTACTGGGGACTTGCTCAAGTAATCTGACACTGAACTGGGAATGTAAACTGTCTGAAGAAACATATCGTGCTTTACAGTTATACCCCAAGCAGTTGCCATCAACTTGCAAAGATGGTACGACTTCACACAGATTTGCTTTTCTATGCATCATATGTATATGAAGACTACCTAGAAGGCAGAGGTGATGCAGAGACTGCAAAGTCACAATAACCACTTACATTTTCCCAATATTTGTGTGATACTTCTTTGCCCTTCTAGACCCATACACCCTGGACCTTTACATTCATGAAACATGCTCCCCAAGCCATGTCTGAAGCATATGTAAGGAGATCTTGGCAAGGGAGAGGAAAGTACAGTTTTGTACCTACCATAAATGTAGATGTTCGAGTGTTCACACTGCTGCAGTCATTACACTTGGGTTATCCTGCCATCAGGCGGTCCCGCAGTCGGCCAGAGTTCCAAAGTCTTGGTCCGGCGTCGGTTGCTGTCGCTTCCTCCCTGACTTCAGTGCGCCAGGGGTATACAAGATGCATCCGACGACATTTTCTTCAGTTTTTCTTGCCCCAGATGTCAGGTGCCCCCAAAAGGTAGGCAATACATATTGCTAATAAAAATATATACATATAAAATAAAAACAATACCTTCAGTTACAAGCAAATACACCACAAAGGTTGTATAGGATAGAAAGGTATAGATAAGTCCAGCTAGTTCAGAGGGGATGGAGGGAGGGTAACTTGGACTGCATCAGTGTGAACACTCGAACATCTACATTTATGTTAGGTACAAAACTGTACTATATTCATCATGTTACACTGCTGCAGTCATTACACTTGGGTAGAATCCAAAAGCTAAGGATGGGTGGTTGGTCTATAAAGAGTTAGGATTGGCTATGAGGCCCTGCAGAACTGCAGTGGCAAATCCTGCTCTGGATTTAGAGTAAAGAGGCAGGTGGTAATGCTTGGTAAAGGTGTGCATTGAACTCCAAGTTGCAGCCTCCAAAATTACCTTGGTAGGTACTCCTCTGAGAAAGGCTGTTGGAGTGGCTGTTGCCCTGGTGGAATGTGGTCTAATGGTATTTCGGACTGATTTTCCATGCTGTGTGTAGCAGTAATGAATAGTGTCCTATCCATTTGGATATAGTCTGCTTTGAGATGGCCTTGCCCTGTGATCCTACAGCATATGCTACAAACAGTTGCTCAGATTTCCTGAAAGCTTTTGTTTTGTCCAAGCAGAAGCGTAGCTGCTTGTGTGTGTCCAAATAATGCAGAAGTTTCTCCCCTTTATTCTGGGCATTTGGATAAAAAGTTGGCAAATGGATGGTTTGGTTAAGAGCCACACTAGATATCACCTTTGGCATAAAGGTAGGGTTTGTCCTTCAAGAAACCCTGTCCTGATGAAAAATTATAAAAGGTTCCACTGCCATTAATGCCTGTAGGTCTGAGACTCTTTGTGCTGAAGTTACTGCCAGGAGCAGAGCTGTTTTCCATGATAAAAATTTTAGATTGGCTGTATTGGCTGGCTCAAAAGGTGGTAGGGTCAGTTTTTCCAAAATTAAATTGAGGTCCCCAGTTGGTGTTGGTGCTCTCTGGGGACGGTCTTATGTTTTTAGCCCCTCTGAGGTACTGCTTTAGCAAGGGGTGAGAGAATAAAGGAGGATCCGTGTTGTAATGTGCTGAAATGCTGGATCTTAATTGATGAGAAGGACAGGCCTCTGTCCAGCATCTCAGTTAAGTATTGTAAAATCTGAGGAATGTCTGGAACAAGAGGGTCAAGGCTGTGAGCCTGGTTCCAGGCGCAGAATCTCTTCCATTTTTCTGAGTAAGCTTTCCTGGTGCTAGGCCTCCTGGCCTCCAAAATGACATCCATAACAGCTTTAGAGAGAGGTGTTGCCTGTTTGACTAATGTATCTGCCATAGAGCCAGGTTTAGGGTTTTGAGCTGACCGTGCAGGATCTGATTGTTTTGTATGATTCAGAAGGTGTGGAATTTGAGGCAAAATCCATGGTGGGCCTTGAGACAAGTTCCTTAAGATAGGGTACCAGTGCTGGCGTGGCCAGTCTGGAGCAATCAGGATCATCTGTGGTTTTTCTTGTCTGGCTTTTAGGAGTACCTTTGAAAGGAGAGGCAGTGGCGGGAAGGCATAAACTGTTAGGTTTTTCCAGCTGAACAAAAGAGCATCCACTTTCCATGCTTGTTTGTGATAAGTCCTTGTGCAGAATTTTTGTAGTTGGTAATTCAGTGGGGAGGCAAAAAGATCTATGTCTGGGCATCCCCATTTTTGCGTTACCATGCTAAAGATTTGTGGATTCAATTTCCATTCATGAGGGTCCATGATATTTCTGCTTAGATCGTCTGCCAGAGTATTTTTCTTTCCTGGCAGGAATTGTGCTTGCAGGTGAACTTGATACATTAGAGCCGTGTTCCACAAAGTCATGGCTTGCCTGCATAGGGGATAAGAATGAGTGCCCCCTTGCTTATGTACCACATTACTGCGGTGTCTGTCTTTAGTAGTAATTGTCCTGGATGCAGAAGGTCTTTGAAAGCTGTTAGGGCATTTTGAACAGCCAACATCTCTTTTTGATTGATGTGAAGATGCATCTGGTCTGTGGTCCACTTGCCCTGAATGCATTTTCCTGCCATGTGTGTGCTCCCCAGGCATAATCCAAAGCATCTGTTGTTAGAGTCTGCCTGGCTATGGGTTGGGTAAAAGACTGACCCTTGTTTAGATGACATGCCTGTGCCCACCATCAAAACTCCTGTTGTAGGCAGGGAATCATTGGTATTACTGCTTCTAAACTGTGAGAGTATTGAGTCCAAACACTTTTTAGGTACCACTGTAATTTGCTCATATGCAGTCTGGCATATGGTAGTAGTAGTATGCAGGATGCCATGAATCCCAGGGCCTGCAGAATTTTTCTTGCAGGGAGATGGGACTTTTTTGCCAGTAATTGAAAATATTGAGTTAGTTGAACTTGTTTGTCTGGCGTGAGGTAAGCCATTTGGGCCACTGTATTTAAGCTGGCACCCAGGAATATAATCTGTTGCGAGGGCACTAGTTTTGACTTATTTTCATTTACTGTGTACCCTAGAGAAATTAGCAACCGTTTTACAAACGTCAGATGCTGTAGAAGAATGTCCTTTGTCTCTGCTTGAATGAGGCAGTGGTCCAGGTATGGATATATTTGAATTCCTTGTCTGCAA
Source organism: Protopterus annectens (assembly GCF_019279795.1). Taxonomy (NCBI): domain Eukaryota; kingdom Metazoa; phylum Chordata; order Ceratodontiformes; family Protopteridae; genus Protopterus; species Protopterus annectens. The sequence goes on from NC_056733.1 coordinate 1,588,520,826, forward strand.
AATGCAATTACTGGTGCCAGGCACTTTGTGAAGACCCTGGGCGCAGTAGATAAGCCAAAGGGCAGTGCAGAGAATTGGTATTGCATTGTACCAGCTTTGAATCTGAGGTATCTTCTGCAATTTTGTCTGATAGGGACATGCAGGTATGCCTCTGAGGTCCAGAGTAACAAGCCAAGCCTTCTTTCCCAGCATGGGTAAAAGCTGCTGTAATGTCAACATTTTGAATTTTGGAATATCCAGGTAAGTATTCAGAATTGAAAGGTCTAGTATGGGCCTCCAGGCCTTGTCCTTTCTGGGGACCAGGAAGAGTCTTGAGTAAAATCCTTGTCCTTGTTCCTGTTGTGGTACTTTCTGAATAGCTCTCATGTCCATGAGGGCAGAAATTTGTTTTTGTGCCTCTGCCCATTGATTTTGTGGCAGGTCTGGCATTCCTTTTAGCCTTGGTAAAGTATGAAAGTGGAACCTGTAACCTTGAGACACAATATTCAGAACCCATTTGTCTTGGGTGATTGTTTGCCAGTTTTGAGAAAAAAGTGCTAGTTTTCCCCCTAAGGGGGCATCCAAAAGGGACGTGCTTGGCATACGAAGGGGAAAGTCATTGCGACTGTTTCCTGTAGGGATGAGACTTGTCCTCACCTCCTTTTGGGGTTGAGGTGCCCCACTGTCATTGTCTGTTTGAGCCTTGGGGTTGAGATCTGCCTCTTGGGCGTCTGTATCTGCCCCTCTGTGGCCTGTCTGACACTGGAAAGGATCAATTCTTTGTTGGCCAATTTCTGCTAAACCGAGGTGGCTGTACCTGTAAGAAATCCTTGACTGTTTGCATTGATTTAGCTTTATCCTCAATTTTCTTTAACACCTCTTCTGCCTTAAAACCAAACAAGGTATCATGCTGTAAAGGAGCATCTAATAATTTTGCCTTAACATGATCAGGTAAACTCTGTTCTTTTAACCAAGCATGTCTTCGAATCACAGAACCTGTAACTGCGGCTCTACAAGAGGCTTCTAAAGAATCAAAACCACATTGCAGAGTATGTTTTCCCACCTGTTCAACTGCATGCAATAAATCCTGCATTTCTTTACAATCAGGAGCTTCTGAGCTCGTAAGCATTTTCTGTTTTAACTGAGCCATTAAATATTATTGGTACTTAAGCATGTGGAACTGGCAATTTAAAGCTCTTACTGCTAAAGTTGCAGAAGTGTATACTTTCTTCCCCCATCTATCCAAAGCTCTGGAATCTCTGTCAGGGGGTACTGGATTTTTTGCAATTGAAGCCTTAACCCCTTTTGGACCTTGGGAAATAGTTTCTGGATCAGCAGAAGGATTTTTGTAAAGAAACTTGTGAGAGTCAGGGACTCTAATACCTGTCTGGCTTGGCTGGAGCAGGGGGCAAAGAATCAGGAGATAAGCTGGATTCAGAGAACACATCATCCACAATGTCTAGCACAGGCGGAATAACTAGCGGTCTGTGTTGAGGCAATAAAAGGAAATCTCTGAGCCTTTTCTTGGATTCTGAGTAATCCTGACTTTCCCAATGGAAATGCTCCCTCATGGTATGCAAAGTTTCCCCAAAAGAGTAATCCTCGGGAGAAGAGGCTGAAGGGATTGATTCTTCAGCATTAGAGTCCGCATAGGGGGGTAAAGAGTATCCCTGGTCTGAAGAGGAATCAGAAGAAATGGAAACCTGGTTAGAGGAATCATAGTCTGTATCCTGCCTAGGCCTTTTGTCAGGAGGGGGATGGGAAACTCTGATCAGAGTAATTAGGTCTTCGGTCATTTTGAGCATCTGTTTTTTAGGCATGGAGGCCTGTTCAGGTGAATGCTGTACTTGTTTCTTTGTCTTTAATGTAGTTTTAGACTTAGTTGTAGTTTTGATGGTAATCTGTGAAGGTCTGAAAACACCCTCAGAAGCCGATGCCTGCTCAGGGGCTCCGGACCCATCTGAGGGGTTAATTTCCGTAGGCCCAATACCTTGAGTTTCCAGAGGCTTTGTTAAATCTAGCACAAAACCGACAACTAGTGACGTCGTGGTCTGGGCCTAGGCATGGAATACAGTAAGAATGAAAATCCTTATGAGGTATTTGCTTCCCACAAGAAATGCAATTATTAACTTTTACTGACATAGGTCTGAGGGAAGAAAGTTTCCCCAACAGGGTACTTAGCTTTATTGAAGACTTCGGTTCTGAAATTCGACTTTGAAAATCTCAGGAGTTGGCCGACCGGCACTTGCCAACTGCTTTTGCTTCGGGCACCGCGCGTCAAGAAAGACCGAAGAAAATGGTGTTGGTTGCATCTTATATACCCCTGGCGTCAGGGAAGAAGCGACAGCAACAGACGCCGGACCAAGACTTTGGAACTCTGGCCGACTGCGGGACCACCTGACGGCAGGATAACCCTAGTGTAATGACTGCAGCAGTGAAACACGAACATCCTAATGTTCTGGTCACAGGCGACAACTGTGAGACACACAGATGCCCCCTTCACCAGGCTGAACAAGGAGAAGGTCACAGTCAGCTACCTGTCAGGTGTCAGGATCCATCAAATCACGCATGCACTCAAGTTATTCAGCAACAATTACTACTATGACTCTGCTGTAGTACATGTTCGAGTAAATGCCTGGAGACGTACCTCTCTAAATTATATGGAGAGACATATGACTGAACTCTCAGACTGTCTCTCCCAGACAGGTATGTCCCCAGCCCTAAGCAGCATTCTACCTTCACCTAGGATGATGCCACAATACAGGCAAAAAATAACTGAGTTCAATAACTGGCTTAGCTTCTGTTGTCAATCCCAAGGGCATCCAGTATCTGTTAGCCTGGGAAGATATGGTCGACAGTCCACACTGGCTTTCGGATACTGGCAAAGACGCTTGCCTCCCCCATAGTGTCTTTTTTAGGCAATGTCCAAACAACCAAATTTCCGACGTAAATAAATCCACTAAAGACAACCTCAGGGTCACGTTGCTTAATGCTAGGAGCTTAAACAGTAAACCACACTCCCTGGAAGCACTCCTCACCTTGGAAGATGCTGACATCTGTGCAGTCACCATGCAGTCACCAAGACTTGGCTCAAGGCTGATGGAAGAGCACTCCAGTTGTACAAGGCTGCAATGCCTTTCACACGTTCAGACCCCAAAACAAGTATGAAAGAACCAAAGATAGAGGGGTATCCATCTTCATTAAAACCAAATACACCTTGAGACTGTTGAAACAGTACGACTCTCTTGAGATATTCCAGGTCCAAATAACTATAGGTAAAACACCCTTCCACATCATCGCTAGCTACAGGTCCACCACCATGAACCAGGGGATGCACTCCACCTACCTGGACTTGCTTGAGTCACTCAGTACACAGCCAAATACCTTGGTCATGGGAGATTTCAACTATCTTTCCATAGATTGGGCGACTTACATTAGCACAAACACGATCACTACGAGGTTCCTGGACTTTGTTAATTCAAATGCCCTGAAAAATTGGTCCACATCCCCACAAGGGGATCAAATCTCCTGGACCTAGTGCTCATCAACATGGGGGGGGGGGTAATGCATTACCTCCCCCGTGTGTTGCCCTCCCTGGTAAGCTCAAACCATACATTTGTCTCATCTGACAAAGATCAACCTGATCTTCCCACAGGAGTAAAAAAAAAATGAAAAATGTCTCCAAAGCAAACTATTGCCTACTAAGTGATGGTCTAAAAAGTTTCAAAGCCCCTGCTGACATAGCCAATAACGCCTACATAGAGGAGTACACAAATGCCCTATACAGCCACTTAAACAAATGCATTGACTTGGCTGTACCTAACAGGAACAAAACCAGTTCCTCCAGAAAAAAAACAAGCCACCATGGTGGACTGCAAGTATAATTAAGTTATACAACAAAAGAAAAGAAAGAAACTGATATCCAAGAAACGGAGGGATCTTACTGATCAGAGGAAGAATACCATCCACAGCTTGAACAAGCAAATCAGATATCTTGTGGAGTCCTCTAATGCCACTTATGAGACTAAATTAGCATCCCTTGCTAAAGACAATCATAAAGCATTCTTTAACTACATCCAAAACTTAAAAGGGAATGCCCAGCAGTCTGCCGAACTTATAGTGGATGGTACCACTCATACAACCTGAGGAAATTGCCAACTTGCTAGCCGACAGATTTGGCAATAACCACCTCTCTGTCCTCACTAGACATACCCCAAATAATTCCTGTTACCTGCCCTCTACTGAGCATCTCCAAAGAATAGGTCATACAAGTGTTCTCAAAGGCCAAAAACATGGCCTCTATGGGACCAGATAACATCCTAGGCTGCTTACTAAATCTAAAAGACCACCTAGCATAATCCCTTGGCACTCCCTCTTTAACCACAGCCTCAACATTGGCTTTGTTACGGCAGAGTGAGAAGCAACAGTAATCCTCTTGCACAAAGGGGGTCCCATTAACTGACCCTGGGAACTATCGACCCATAAGCCTAACCAGCCTTACCTGCAAAGTCATGGAACCACCATGGACCTTATCCACAAGTTCAGAGGCGACCTTCAAACACTTGACCTGACGCAGTTTGGTTTAGTCAAGGGTAGATCTTATTTACTGAACCTTGTTGACTTCTTTGAGAATGTCACCACAGCCCTGGACGAGGAAAAAGCAGTACATAATACCTATCTCGATTTAGCCAAGGCTTTTGACACAATGCCCCACTCAGGTATCATTGAGAAACTCTCTCAACTGGGGATGAACCCATACATCACTAGATGGGCAGCCAACTGTCTCACTGACAGAACGTACATTGTCAAAGTTGGAGAGTTCACCTCCACCAGCAGTCCAGTTACCACTGGGGTACCACAAGGATACATGCTGGGCCCTCTACTGTTTGGAATCTACTTCTCTGAAGTGCAAGAGAAGGTTGATGGCCTGTTGCTTACCAAGTTTGCCGATGACTGTAAACTGGGCACCATCAGAGTCCCCCAACAACGTTAACACATTACAGAAGTGGCTGATGCAGACATGATTGGTGCCAAAGTAAAGGACTAAAATGTAACACAAAAAATGCCTTATCCCCTTTTGCAAACTAGTAGCCCCGGATAAGTATGATACAGACAGCACCCCTTTAAACTTTGACCACCATGTGTCCACAATGGTAAGAAAAGCCTTTTACAATGCACATCTCAAATAAATTCAAGATTAGGGAGGTTATAACTGCTGTACTCGACTCTTATCAGACCACTAATCGAGTACAATGCTTCCTTCTATATGCACCTCACCAGACACCAGCAGCAACTGCACAGACCACAGAGGTTTCTAACCAAGAGAATCTAGGGCCTCCAAAACATGACCTACATGGAAAGACTGAAAGCTTTGTTACTGTACTCTGCATCACAAAGACTGATGAGAGCTGACCTGTGCCTGGCCTAAACATCAGTCTCTGACCCTGCCCTAATGGAAATGGTGTACATCCACAAATCAAATGGGACAGGAGTAATCATTCCAGGGATCTCAACCTAGCCTGTGACATTAACAGAACATGCTGGAGAGAGAGATTTTACAGAGATTCCTGCTCCATGTGAAGCAGAGAACTCAATTTTTACCATAAAGTTTATAATCCAGTGCCATTTCTCTGATGCTTGTTCACTAGGTGGCAAAAATGATACAGACAGAAGGTCCCATGCAATGCCTTCTGGCTAAATAGGGAGGGACAAAGTAGTCTAGAAAGTTTCAGCTGCTGAGGTGTCCTAATACCTGGCAATGTTATTCCAGACATTAATATGAATAGATATCCTTACACTGGACCACTGGTTTTGGTGCGGTGATGAGGGGAACACAGGCCACAAGCTTGTAAGTGTGATGGATAAGGATTTAAAAGTCTTTAGTACTAAAAAGGTTAAAGAAAACATACGGGTTTGTCTGTATGATGTAAATAGGCAAGTTTGCAAAAACATCAGTATGTTGAACTTTTCTTGATTCAATAATAAAAAAAAAAAAATACTGAGAAATTCAGCCTGAACATGACATCTAAAATATTTGCATGGCAACAAACTACCGGAGACCTGTGAGAAGAAAATTACAGGACTGGCCTGAAAGCTTTGAGTGCCAATTATATGACCCAATTTAAGAGCAACCTTGACAACTGGAAGGGTGACCACAAATTCACCCCAGGGGGTGGCACCTATATCCCTCATGGGCAGGGGCAGTCAGTGCTGATGACAGAATCACTCTAACAATGACCATTTAACTATGGTCAATAAGGGTACTCAGGTTTTTACACGGCTAGGCCTGTAAAAGCCTTTGAGCCATTAGCGTAGTAACCTCCAATGAATCCATGTCTGTCCCACAATCTGCATCCTACTATCCCATCTCCGGCACTTCATCTCCATCACCTCCAGCCTCCTCAACTGTTCTGCCCTCACTGGCCAGGTTTCTCTTAGCTCTATACAGTAGTACTGGCCGCACCACTGTTTTGTACACCTTACTTTTCAGCTTCTCTGGCATTCTTCTATCACACACTACCAGTAACGCACTGTTCTAGTTTGGCTGCAGTCCCTCTGACTCTAGCCTTGACCTCCTCATTCAGACTTTCCTCAACCACTCCTCCCAGATAACTGAAGCTGTTAACCTGTTCCACTCCTTTTCCCTTTTATCTCAATTTTCAGCTTCTTTTGACATCCTCCATTTGCTGCCATGATGACTATTTTATCTGTACTCAATTTCATCATGTGCACCTTCATTTGTGCATTCAATTCCCCTATCATTTGCTAAAGTTCCTGTTCAGACTCTCCTTGCAATGTCACATTGTTTGCATACAGCAGCTCTGTTAATCTCGCCCCATGACTTGTTCGATAATGTAGTCTATCATCAGTATGAACAGTAGTGGGGTCAGAGCTGAACCACCATGAAAACCCACTCCCACAAAGAACCCCTCTGAGTATATGAACACTATTCATTATTTTGTCTCAGTGCCCTTGTATGTAGCTTGCACTATTCTAACAATGCTTCCAGAACTTTGAACTGTTGCAGAACTGCCTAAATTCGTTTTTGTGGTACCTTATCATATGCTTTAAGTCTAGGTATGCCCAAACTGGACTCTTTCCTCATCTCTAGGTTCTTAACTGTCTCACTGCAAATATTGGGTTGGTTGTGCTGCATCCTGATCTGAATCCAAACTCATCTCTCATTTTACTTTGTACTACTTTGCATATTCATTTATATATTTATCAGTCACCCTCTCCATCACTTTCATGCAGTGTGACAGGAATATGACATGAATGTCCCCTTTGTTCTTGTACACTGGCATTAGATTGCTTATTTTCTAGTCATCTGGAATGCATGTCTCCCTTTCCCAATACTGCTATGGAATAATCTCTGGAGCCAATTCTCCCCTAACTTACCTGACATATTGATCACATCTGTCATGACCTCATCTGAACCGGTTTTCCCTGACTTCATTTATGTTAAATGTTCTTTCTACTTCTAGTATAGGCTCTTCTTTTACAATCATAGGCTGCATCTGGGGCATTATAGCTTCTATAGGGGTTTTCTCCATTCAGACACTACTGGAAGTACTCCTTCCTTCTGTCTTTGATGTCCTGTGGTTTGGTAAGCAGGATGTACTTGGCCTACCTTATAAAGCGTCTGATGACTACCTTCCTTATCTTTCTGTCCTTGTCTTGCAACCTGACAGAGTTTCTTTGTGCCATCTACGGAGTCACTTTCCAGAAGCTGGTACAGTGCCTTTGATGCCTTATACTTTGTTATTACAACTGCTTTCTTAGCCTCTATTAGCCAACCAGTATTCCTTCTTAGCTGGGTCAGTCTTTTCTATATCAATTTCCCTGCATGCACCCTGTCTTTTGATGACTTCCTGGACTTCTGAATTCCAAAACAGCTTTCCTTATGTACCTAATTTCCATACCAGGCTTGGCCGCATATCTGTTCTGTAGTCCTCACATACGATGTTTTGAGGCACTGCCATTCTTTTTCAACTCTGTTTCTTTCTTCTGACTTGCTACAGCCCTGAGTATTTCCTTGAAATTTTTGTGCTTACTCTCAAGTCAGCTTCCAGGTCTTCAACCTAGTCTCTGTGAAAGTATGACCACTGTTTGCAGCTGATTGTGGCAACCAGCAGTTTATGCTGTGAACCAACTGTTCCACTGGGGATAACTTTGCAATCTCTTATTCTTCCCTAAGGTAATCAAACGCGCTCTAAAATGCTCTTATGACACTACTGATACTGTTTCTAGAACAGATGCCACTGAGTCAGTGATGAGAAGATTTGCCTGGCTATATTCTCAAAATCTACCAGATGATGTGAAAGCTGAGACCTTGAATGCTTCCATGAATAAAGTGGTATTGTTTGGATTTTTTGCCAAGATATTCAAAAATATAATGAAAGGGAAAATTAAGTCAACGGGTTATCTAGATTTTTCAACCACCATACTTAAATCCAATAGAAACTTTCCTAACCGTTCTTTTATAGGAATATTGTGATCTTGTGACTGTCTCTCTTGCTGAATCATGCATTGGGTGCCATCAAGTCATCTGCCAGACAGAAGCCTAGAATGGCATTTCCTTTAATCCTGTTGCGCCACCCTTGTGGACCTATGCAGTCACCTTATTTATCCTGTTCTGTCTGTCCCGATACATACATGTCCGCCCATTAACTCATGCTGTCCTAATTTATCTAGTAGCTTCTGCAACTGTTGCCTGAATATCCTTTTCCTGGCTATCACAACCCTGGTGTGGGGCCATAGGCTGACTTTATGAAAGCTGCCCTATCTTTACAATGGAGTCTGATTGCTACAAGTCTTGCCACAAATTCTGATGACATCCCTCAATGACTTCTGAAGCCTCTCCACCACCACAATTTCCAAACTATGTCTAATCTGTCTTCCCATTGAGTAGTGGATTCTGGTTCAAAAGCCAAGGGGCTTTGCTGCACTGCCCCTCCATCTCCTCTCCTAGACACAAAGGATGTCCAGATGTTTCCCTACCACCATGTAATTCACTTCCAAGCTGTAGCTTGTTAGTAAACCTACAACTGAGTGTAGCAATCATTAGTTCATGTTTCGAAAGCTGATTAGTTTTATATCCAACCTTTGCTCAACCCAACTATACCACATAACCAAAGTTGGGCAACTGGATACTGGATGGTCAGTATGGCTTTATGGCAGGGAAATTCTAGCCAACAGGGAAACAGAGACTTCCTTCAATTAGTATCTATCCCTGGCGTAGAATAGAGTAGGCCAGATCCTCAGCTCACTGTCACCAGGAAATATCATTGCCCATTTTTGGCAACATTAGTCTGTCTCTCCAAACCACCAACAGCCAATATTTACACCATTTAGTGGTTAGTACTGACATACTGCACAGTCTGTGATCCATGTTCTCCTATCTAGAAGTTACTGTGCACCACTGCTGATGCTTAAAACAGTTGGTCTATACAACTCTTCGCCCAAAAGGCACCATATAGAGTGTGTGCTGCAGCCTATTACTCCACGCTTGGGGGAGTTTGAGGTGGAAACAACAAGCATGTTTTTAGGAGGTGGGAGCAAACCCCAAAGAGAGACAGGGAGAAAGTACAGTTTTGTACCTACCATAAATGTAGATGTTCGAGGATCCACATTGCTGCAGTCCTAACTATTGGGTAGTCCGCTGTCCAGTCGGCCCGAATACCAAAGTATATGGCTGACGTCGGTCACGGCGCATTAGACTGACGTCAGTACGTCAGGGTACTAATGCGCATGACCGACGCCATATCCTCAGTCTTTTCTTGCCCCAGATGTCAGAAGACCCTAAAAAGACAAGGCCAAAACCAAAACACACCAAACATACCTGCACCAAAAATATATACAATATATACAAAGGTACCAGAATATAATCTCACCTACACAACCACCCCTAAACACAGTAGCGAAGGAGGGAGGGTAAATTGGACTGCAGCAATGTGGATCCTCGAACATCTACATTTATGGTAGGTACAAAACTGTACTATGTTCTTCATTCCACATTGCTGCAGTCCTAACTATTGGGTAGAATCCCAAAGCAGAGGTAAGGGAGGCTGGCAAATCATAAGGAAGCAGGAGCTGATAACATGCCTTGCAAAATAGCTGTGGCAAAACCAGCCCTAGACTTAGAGTAGAGAGGAAGGTGGTAATGCTTAGAGAAAGTATGCACTGAACTCCAAGTAGCTGCCTCCAAAATATCCTTAGTTGCCACCCCTTAGAAATGCTGTTGAAGTGGCAGTAGCCCTAGTGGAATGAGGCCTAATCCCAGCTGGAATCTCCTTGCCATGATGGGAATAACAAAATGCAATGCAGAACCCAATCCACCTAGAAATAGTTTGTTTTGACACAGGCTTGCCCTGAACTCAAAGCAAAAGAAACAAACAACTGCTGAGACTGCCTAAAATCCTTAGTCCTGCTTAAATAATAACGCAATTGCCTGTGTACATCTAAAGTGTGCAAAATCTTTTCCCCTTTATTTTGGGGATCTGCATAGAAAGTAGGCAAATGAATAGTTTGGTTTAAAGCCACACTAGAAACCACCTTAGGCATAAAGGAAGGATTAGTACGTAATGATACCCTATCCTTATGAAAAATCAAAAGGCTCAACCGCCATAAGGGCCTGTAACTCAGAAACCCTTCTTGCAGAAGTAATGGCCAACAAAAAAGCAGTCTTCCATGACAAGTATTTCAGTTCAGCAGTAGCCGCAGGCTCAAAAGGTTGTAGAGTAAGTTTCTCCAACACAAAATTGAGATCCCAAGCAGGAGTAGGAGCTCATTGGGGGTCTTATATTCTTTGCCCTCTAAGAAATTGCTTGAACAAAGGATGTGAAAACAATGGTGGGTCACAATCATAGTGAGCTGAAATTGCTGCAGCATGAATCTTAATGGAAGAGAAAGACAAACCTTTGTCCAATAACTCAGTAAGATATTGAAGAGCCACACTCAAATTAGGCTCAAATCTCCAAATTCTTTGCTGCAGTCCAAAATAAAAATCTCTTCCATTTTTCTGCGTACACTTTCCTTGTACTAGGTCTTCTGGCTTCCATAATCACATTTAAAACTTGTTGAGGAAGTTGAGACCTGCTGTCTTTCAAAACAGAATATGCCAGGCTGTTAGATGAAGAGAGTGAAGCTTGACATTGAGCAGACGACCGTCCCTCTGAGACAACAGGTGTGGAATCAAGGATAAAGGCCATGGAGGCTTCCTTACCAGACTCCTCAGTAATGGGTACCAGTGCTGCCGAGGCCAATCTGGAGCTATTAAAATCATCCTTGGCTTGTCTTGTCTGACCTTTAGAAGCACCTTTGGGAGAAGAGGCAGAGGTGGAAAAGCATACACATGAAGATTTTTCCAACTGAAAGAAAGAGCATCCACTTTCCAAGCTGTGTGATGAAATCCCTTCGTGCAAAACTTTGGCAGCTGGTGGTTTAGTGGAGAAGCGAACAGATCTATGTCTGGAGTTCCCCATGACACTGTCAATTTTTGAAATACATGAAGATCCAGTTTCCACTCGTGGGGATCCATGATTTGCCTGCTTAACACATCTGCTAAGGAGTTCTGTGCTCCCGGCAGAAACCTTGCCTGAAGAGTTAGTTGCAAGCTGAGCGCAGTCTCCCATAAAATCATTGCTTGCCTGCACAATGGGTAAGAATGTGTTCCCCTTGTTTGTTGATGTACCACATGACAGTTGTGTTGTCTGTTAGAATCAACACCTGCCCTGGAAGAAGTAACTCCTTGAAAGCCATTAATGCAAACTGGACTGCTAACATCTCTTTCATGTTGATATGTAGATGCTGTAGTCTGGCAGGCCACTTGTCTTGTATCCATTTTCCATCTAGATGAGCTCCCCAAGCAATGTCTGAGGCATCTGTCGTTAGAATCTGACTCGCCTCTGGCCGGGTCACAGAGAGTCCCTTGTTTAGGTGACATTCCTGAGCCCACCACAAAAATTCCTTTTGAATGCAAGGTATTATTTGAATGACAGTGTCCAAATCCTGGCAGTGCTGTGTCCATAGATTTTTTAGATACCATTGTAGCTTCCTCATATGCAGTTTGGCATTGGGAAGCACCAGAATACAAGATGCCATGAACCCTAAGGCTTGAAGGATTGTCCTTGCAGTCAGCCCGGACTGAAGAGATAGTTGATGGAAGTAACTGGATAGATTCTTTTGTTTGTCCGGGGTTAAAAAGGCCATCTGGGCTGCTGTATTCAGTCTCACACCCAGAAAGCACATGTCTTGAGAGGGTACTAGACTGGACTTTATTTCGTTCACAGAATACCCTAGGCATCTTAGCACTGCTATAACATATTCCAAATGCTGTAGAAGGTCTTCCTTTTCTTGAGCCAGAATCAGGCAGTCATCCAAGTAAGGATAGATTTGAATTCCTTTTAGCCTGAAGTAAGCTATCACTGGAGCCAGAACCTTTGTGAATACTCTGGGCGCAGTGGATAAGCCAAAGGGCAATGCAGAGAACTGATAATGAGAATTTCCAGCTCGAAAACGCAGATACTTCCTGCAACTTAGCCTTATAGGCACATGAAGGTAAGCTTCCTTGAGATCTAAAGTTACCATCCAGTGATCTTTGCCCAGCAGAGGTAAAAGCTGTTGTAACGTCAACATTTTGAACTTGGGAATGTCCAGATAAGTGTTGAGGATAGATAAATCCAGAATTGGTCTCCACGTGTTCCCCTTCTTTGGTACTAGGAACAGGCGAGAATAAAATCCTAGGCCCCTTTCTGGCACAGGAACTGACTGAATGGCTCCTATTTGGAGCAACAGAGAAATTTGCTTGTGAGCCTCTGTTCTTTGTAGAGGAGGAATGTCTGGCATGCCTTTGAAAGGAGGCAAAGTATGGAAATAAAACCTGTAACCGTGGTGAATGATATCCAGAACCCATCTGTCTTGGGTAATTAAATCCCAATTTTCTTTGAAAAGAGACAGCCTTCCTCCCAGAGGTGCTGCCAGGCGAGAATGTACTGGCAGCTGAAAAGGCAGGTCATTGGGTCTGCTTACGAAAGGACTGACCCCTGCCCTCACCAGAAGTCTGAGCAGGTGAACTCCCTGTCCTAGGCCTAAAAGAACCTTGAGCTCTGCCCCTACCACGTCTAGACCTACCCCTAGACTGGGAATCATAAGCAGGATAAGTCCACCCCTTAGTAGGCCAATTTCTACTAAACTTGGAGGCTGCACCTGCAAAAAATCTTTAACAGTTTGCATAGACTTAGCCTTGTCCTCCATTTTCTTTAAAACTGCTTCAACAGGCGAACCAAACAACACATCAGACTGTAAAGGAGCATCCAAAATCCTTGTCTTAACATGCTCAGCTAAGTTCTGATCTCTCAACCAGGCGTGCCTACGAAGAACAGAACCAGTGGCAGCCACCCTCGAGGAGGCCTGCACAACATCAAAACCACACTGCAAGGAATGTTTACCCACCTGTTCAGACACATGAACTAAATCCTGCAACTCTTTACACTCAATACCTTCTGCCAGAGCATCCACCTTAGATTTCAATTGTGAAAGGAGGTAATTCTGATATTTTAACAAGTGAAACTGACAATTCAATGCCCTCATGGCTAAAGTGGAAGAAGTATACACTTTCTTTCCCCATCTATCCAAAGCCCTTGCCTCTTTATCAAGAGGAACAGGATTTTTAACCACAGAAGCCTTCACACCTTTAGGCCCCTGAGAGACAGTTTCCGGGTCTGCCCTAGGACTCTTAAAAAGATACTTATGAGCTTCAGGCACCCTATAGTACCTATCCGGTTTAACTGGTGCAGGAGGCAAAGAATCAGGATTCAGGGAAGCCTCTGCAAAAACATCTTCCACCACATTCAGAACCGGAGGTATAGCTAAAGGCCTATGCTGGGGTAAAAACAAGAATTCCCTAAGCCTCTTCCTGGAATCAGAGAAATCTTGACCTTCCCATTTAAAATGCTCCCTCATGGAATGCAGAGTCTCTGAAAAATCCTCAGGAGGAGAAGCTGAAGGAGTAGAATCATCCACATCAGAATCAGAATAAGGAGGATACTCCTGCAAGTCTTCAGCCGAAGACTCAGAAGCCTCCGAACAGTGCTCAAAACTCTCAAACTCAGGTTCCACCCTAGGCCTCTTATCAGGAGGGGGCATAGAACCTCTAATCATAGTAATCAAATCCTCTGCCATTTTAAGCATATGTTTCTTAGGCAAAGACCCTGAAGCACTAGGAGAAACCCCACTGAAGCTACACTAGGCCTGCCTCTCAAAGAAGCCTTGGAAACAGAGGGGAGGCTCTAACCACCTTAGGAAGAGAGGGAAGAACAGCCACCTGAGAAGCCCCTCAGCCTGGCCTACTTCCTGAGAGGATACATCCTGTAACAATAAAGTCTCTCCCTGAGACTCCAAAGAAACACCTGGCAGAACCTCCGGCTCCACTGAGCCTTGTAAAGAACCGCGTCAGGACTGTCGGTTCTTCCACTCTAGGCTTTGCTGCTTTATCCTTGCGCTTTTTGGCGAGCGGCCGGAACATCCGGCGGCATTTTATAATTACAACGCTTCCCAAACACTAACCTGGCACAGTCTAACCTTCTCTTAATAGTGCGTTTGTTAAATCTTGCACAAGAGCGGCATCCAACAACGCCGTGCTCAGGCCCTAAACAAGGTATACACAAAGTATGGTAATCCCTATGAGGTATCTGTTTCCCACAAGAAATACAGTTATTCACTTTTTCTGACATCCGGTTAAATACTGAGGCAAGAAAAACCAAAATATTCTAACGGGTACTTAGCCAACTTTGATTCGGTCTGAAACTCTGACTTCAGAAACTTTCAGAACGCCAACCTGCACTCGCAAAATTGCTTCTGCATCGGACCATGCGGCAAAAAAGACTGAGGATATGGCGTCGGTCATGCGCATTAGTACCCTGACGTACTGACGTCAGTCTAATGCGCCGTGACCGACATCAGCCATATACTTTGGTATTCGGGCCGACTGGACAGCGGACTACCCAATAGTTAGGACTGCAGCAATGTGGAATGAAGAACATCATGCAAACTCCACACAGGAAAAGGCTGGAAGTCAGGATTGAATCTTGCACCTTGTGCATGGGAAGCAAATACCTCAACTCTTAGAATACTCTAGCTTGACACAGTTGACCCATTTCCTATAAAAGAACAGTAAGGAAAGCTTCTACTGGATTTAAATACTATGGTTGAAAAATCTGGGGAACCTCCTGAGTTAACTTTTCCCTTTCATCAAATCATTTTTGCTTTCATCAGTAAAAGAGCCAAACAATATCTCTTTAGTCATGTGAGCATTCAAGGGATCAGCTTTCATATCCTCAGGTAAAGTCTGAAAATGTAACCAGGCAAATCTTACCACGGACTCAGTGGTATCTGTTCTAGAAATAGCATCAGCAGTGTCATTAAGAACATTTTAGAGAGTTTAGTTACCTGAGAGACACATTAAATGAAAAAAAATCAAAGCTGTCAATCTCAGGAGGAGGAAGGTCAGCAGTTAACTTTTCCATACTGTCAAATGACGCCAGCAGAAATTTAAACATGTGGGCCTGGAAATTCACTATTCTGAAGACCAGGGTGAAAGTAGTGTACATTTTTATTCCCAAACTTATGAAAGGCTTTCCTAGTCTTGTCAGATGTATCAACTTCAAAGAAGCTCTAGCCAACAGCTAGTCTCTCGAAAATGCAATAGACAGCACTCTGACAGTACAAACGTTCTGAGATTTTTGTGTCCTAACTACTGGCTTTACACTGCTCTCCTCAAACTCTACAGTGGTTAGGGCATATGGAAGGTGCCCTAAAGCTTTGGAAGCTGGTCAGTCATCTGATCTTCTGCAGAATATGTCCCAGATAGCTTAGGCTACTGCAACAATGATCTAATAATGAATATCAATACTTTTCTCCCAAACTCAGAATTTTCACCATAAAGTTTATAATCCAGGGCCACTTCTCTGATGCTTGTTCACTAGTTGGCAAAAATGATACAGACAAAAAGGTCCCATGCAATGCCTTCTGGCTAAATAGGGAGGGACAAAGTAGTCTAGAAAGTTTCAGCTGCTGAGGTGTCCTAATACCTGGCAATGTTATTTCAGACATTAATATGAACAGATGTCCTTACACCAGACCACTGGTTTTGGTGCGGTGATGAGGGGAAAAACAGGCCACAAGCTTGTAAGTGTGATGGATAAGGACTTAAAAGTCTTTAGTACTAAATAGGTTAAAGAAAACATACAGGTTTGTCTGTATGATGTAAACAGGCATGTTTGCAAAAACATCAGTATGTTGAACTTTTCTTGATTCAATAAAAAAAAAAAAATACTGAGAAATTCAGCCTGAACATGACATCTAAAATGCTTGCATGGCAACAAACTACCGGAGACCTGTGAGAAGAAAATTACAGGACTGGCCTGAAAGCTTTGAGTGCCAATTATTCCTAATACATGTGGCACACAGTTCTACCCATTACTGAAGATGAACCACTTGTTATAAGGCAGGCTGTTCCCCAAGGACATATGTGAAAATAATTTAGAATTTGTACCAAAAAGGTGAGAAACGTCTTTAAGCTAATGTCCACCCATTCTTTGGCATGTACAATCACCTTTAAATAATACAGTTAAGGCCAGGAAAGAGCAACTGAAGCACTAGAGCCACTCCCTGAGCATTTATAGAAAAAATAAAAGCTCTCAAGTTCTAATGGCTGGCATCTGTTATTTCAAATATTGATCACCCAAGGATTCAGAGCAGGTCATTTGTCACAGACTTGTACTCAATATCACATTGCCTTTTCTAGGAAAGGAAAACATGTTTTACTACAGTTCAATTAATTTTTAATATTGACAAGATTGCTTATGGCATTACAAAAAAAAAAAAAAAAAAAGAAAAACTGAAGGGGATAGAATAGAATATTAAGACGGAAGAGGTTATCCCCAGCTAATCAGATCGCTTGAGAGGCGAGAACGAAGGACCGTTGAGGAAAAAGCTGTAATGGAGTGCCATGATACAGGATATTAAGAAGACTTTTGTCTTTTACAGCGGCCTCCACTGAGGAGATCTGAAAGGTTAAAGAATCGGAGGAACAACCAATCGGATCCTCATTGGCAAAGGAATGAGTAGGTTTCAATCACAAGTCGAAACCAACAGAGGAGAAAATACTTGGAGGAGGAATTAAGTATGGTTCTGTACTTTTCTGAGAGTGAGCTGGTTACTTACTGATACTGATCCTTCTATTATAATGAACAATGCAGATGATTTTAAAATTTATAATTATACTAACAGTTTGAAGTTGGTTATGCTGAATTATTAAGTAAAGGTACAAGTTTTGCTCCTACAGTTTATACTAAACTTGAAAATGTTTTATTGGATCTGAAATTGTTAGAAAATTAAACTTGAAAATCCTTTTTGCTGAGAACAGTGTAGTTGATGTGTCTAATTTGGTATGGAGAAACAGTACGTTTAAACCCATTGCTTTCCTTGCCCCTTAAACTTCGACAAATGATGTGAATTTGAACTTGGATTATCTGAATAAGGAACGGGAATTGGTTAATACCAACCTCACAAATACTGAAGTTTCCTTATTAAAGCAATTAAACCAAGACAAAGATGTTAGGATAATGAAATCAGATGGGGGTAGTCATAAGTAAAGCTGACTACCTCAATAGAATGTTTTACCATTTACATGATCAAGATTTTATGAAGAGGTCTCACTAAATTATGTTTAAAAGAAGTTATATACTCACCATAACGTTCCATCTAAGTAGTTGTGCTTCATTTGTCTTCAATCTGTGGGTTACGGATCTGTATCAGATCCAACATGACCGCATATCCAGCATCGGATCCAAGCTCCTCCCCTTACCCATAATGCCCCGTCTCCTTCCTTCTGTCAGATCGAGTTTGCTGCCCCATGCATAACACATACTGGGCAACAATACCTTACCATTACTGGTAACCCAAATTTCCTGAACCAAGGCAAGACCCAGGACATCTCTGAGGTATCCATTTCTATATATAGCCAGCACAAAGTGACAAGGTAGGGGGAAGGAGGGGGGATGGTTGAAGACAAATGAAGTACAACTACTCAGATGGAATGTTAAGGTGAGTACATAACTTCTTTATCTGAAGTAGTTGACTTCATTTGGTCATCAACCTGTGGGACAGAGTCCCCAGCTGCTAAACACCTGGGTGGCCTAATGGAAGGATATCCCAGAGAACGGCGGAGCCAAAGGATGCTCTTGTTCTTGGATATGATGCCAAATTTATAATGTGAAATGAAGGTATGAGATGAGGACCAAGTAGATGCAGAACAGGTATCATCCAGTGACACCCTGGACCAAAAGGCAACCGAAGTAGCCATAGATCTGGTAGAATGCACTTTTACCTGACCCGAAGGGGAAATTCCCTTGACACAGTATGCTCGAATAATGCATTCGGAAATCCAACGAGCAATTGTCACCTTAAAGATTGGTTTTCCTAAGAAGGGTTTTGAGTAAGAGACGAACAACTGATCAGATTTATGAAAAACTTTTGCCCTGTGCAAGTAGAATCGTAATTGTCTGTGCACATCCAGCAGATGTAATTTATATTTACCCCTATTCTAGAAATTAGGAAAGAAGACTGGAAGATTGATAGTCTGATTAATATTGGCTTCTGAGGCTACGTTCGAAAGAAAGGATGGGTTAAGTACGCTAAGACACACTATCCTTATGAATTATCATGTAAGGAACTTTGATGGATAGTGCTTGAGGTTCAGACACTCTCCTGGCAGAAGTAATGGCAACCAAAAGGCAGTCTTCAAAGACAGATCTTGCAAATCCACTGAGGCTGCAGGTTCAAAAAGAGGTGAGACTAAAGCCTGAAGCATTAATGTAAGGTCCCCCATGGAGGTGCGGGATCCTTTACTGGGGGTCTTTGAAAAAAGGTACCTTTAAGGAAGGTCTTGCAAAGTTTAGAAGAGGCCAATGATGTCATGTATTCCCCCACATAAAAACCTGGAGATTGCGGCCAGTGGGACTTTGACAGAGGAGGAACTGGCATCTTGCTGAAAAATCCTCGCCAAAAATTCCAATACTGCCAATGCTGTAGCAGTAAAAGGATCCAATGCACGCTGTGAGGTTCATATGGAAAACTCTTTCCACTTGCTACGGTATAGCCTTCTGGTGGAAGACTTGTGAGATGCCACCAAAATGGTTTTAATGGGAGATGATAAACCAGGAGTCCTAATAATTATGGGAACTGGAGCAGCCAAGCTGTGAGTTTCAGACTGTCCAGGTCTGGGTGAGGAATCCCTGAGGGATGAGAAGTAAGATCCGGAACTGGATCCAACGTCCAAGGTGAAAATATTATGAGAGACCATAGAGAGGGAAACTACACTTGGCAAGGCCAGAATGGGGCGATGAGGATCACAGCCTGCCAGCTTACTGAAGAAACTTGGAAATGAGGGGCAGAGGAGGATAGGCATAAAGAAGACCGGGAGGCCAAGCATGAATCAGTGCGTGTCTGGGGGCTTCCCCCTGAGGAGGGTTCAGAGCGAAGAACTCACTGCATTTCGCGCTGGAAGGAGATGCGAATAGATCACACCAAGGATGACCCCACTTTAGAAAGATCTGCTCAATCAATGAAGGATTTATAGACCACTCGTAAGGCATCAGGACAGATCTGCTGAGCCTGTCCGCTAGAATGTTGGACCGTCCCAGAATGTGAATTGCCACCAGAAAACGGCTGGTGGAGATCAATCATTCCCACACTCTCATGGCTTCGTGACAAAGGAGGCAAGATCTGAATCCCCCTTGTTTGTTGATGTACCAGACCACCGACATGTTTTCTGTCTGGATCACAATCGTCCCTAGAGGAAGATGGGTATGGAGGGCCTGCAATGCAAGAAGCACCGCCCTCATCTCCAGGATGTTGGTATGCAAACTGGTGTCGGATGGGGACCACATGCCTTAGACTGTCCTTCCTGAGCAATGGCCCCCCACCCTAGGTGGGAGGCGTCCGTGGTCACCGTGGTTTTGGGAAAGGAAGAAAGAAAGGGACGTCTCCTGACTAGGTCCGGGGAATGACTCCACCACCGAAGAGAGTCCCTGCATACTTGGGAGATTCATACAGGATGAGACAATGGCAGAGCCAATAGAGAACACTGAACTCCAAGAGTTGACTGAAGAATCCACATGTGAAGGTGTGCCAACGGTAACAGGTGGATCATGGCCGCCACAGACCCAAACTCCTTCAGTACTGTTTCTGCTGTTGGGTCTTAGGCTTGAAGGATGTACAGAACATGCAACTTCAGACTGTGAATCCTGTCTGGGGTGAGAAAAACTTTCATTTGGATAGTGTCTAACCGAGCCCCGATGAAGTCCAAGATTTAAATATGGGCCAGCGACGACTTGTCAAGACTGCTGATGATGCTCATTCTCTTTGCTAGTAAGAGGAAATAATTCCTGGTTTTGGAAAGTAGATGCTTGGAAGGGGCAGAGAAGAGCCAATTGTCCAGGAACGAGAAGACCTGAATACCCCGAAGCTTCAGGTGAGCCGCTACTACTATCACCTTGGTGAACACCCCGGGGGCTGTGGTGAAACCAAAGGGAAGGGCTCTGACCTGACAATGATTGGCTCCTAGCTGGAAATAGAAAAATCGCTGAGAGTGGCTGCCCTTCTTGATATGATAGTATGTGTCCTGGAGGTCGATTGAGCACATCCAATCGTTCGCCTGCAGATAGGGCAGGATGGATTGAAGAGTGACCATCTGGAATTTTGCACTGGTTACTGACCGGTTCAAGGTGGATAGATCCAAAATGGGTCTTAGGTCCCCCTTTTTCTTTGGCACTAAAAAGAACCTGGAATAAATGCCTGATCCGGATTAGTCTGGGGGACAGGTTGGATGACTTGTTTTCTTAGCAGCTTTTTTTTACCTCTAGAGTTGCTTCCTCCCTTTGTGTGGGTGGAACATCTGGGAGGTGATTCGGTGGAAGAGGTGGTTCGATGAACGGGATGGAATAGCCTCTGGATAAAATCTGCAACACCCAATGATCTGTTGTTACGGACTCCCATGCCTCTGGGTGTAGCGATAGGCGACCCTCGACTGCCTCCAGAGATGAACTTCGGGCAGTCCTTCAGGGCTGCTGCGTGGGTCTGTCTAAGAATGGTTCTAGAGACCAGAAATTCCTTGGATCTCCTCTGTCTCTGGGATGGTGTCTATCATAATCCCCCTGGCTCTGGGGGAGAGAGTCTTGAGTGCCCCGGGAAAATGCCTGAGAATTCTGGAGTCGCATCTTCTTCATCCCTCGCGGATTCCTAGAGAAGGATCTTTGAGGGGAGGAGAAGCGGATCCCCACGGCAGACAGGGTCTACCCATCCTTCTCTCTGGACTAAGGTCTCTTGTACTGACTTCGCAAACAGGGAAGAACTGTCGTAAGGGGCATTCGTAAAGGACACCTTAAAGGGTTCCGGGAACTGACAAAGCCAGAGCCAGGCGGTGGCACCTGATGGCAAAGCCTGTACCGGCCGCCGTGGCAGCTACCGCCGTGGCATAGGAGAGAAGTTGCATGGGTGTATTAGCTACTGCCTTGAGAGTGGCCACCCGAGCAAAAAACGTCTTCTTGCCTTCTGCCTACATGGACTCCGGGGTCAATTCAGCGATTTCCAAGTCTCGCTGCAGCCAAATCACGTGCCATGTAATTCAGTGCTCTTACGTAAAAAGTTGCTGAAGCGTACACCCAGTTCCTGAATCAGTCCATCTCCCTTGACTCTCGTTCAGGAGGATGGACCGTAAAGCTCTCCTGCATGAGCTCTTTCTTTGTGGCAGCTGCCACAACCATAGCACCCACCGGGGACTTATTTCAACATGTTCTGTCCAAAGGGGGGGCTTAAGGACTTTATCAGAGCTCTTAGGGATAGGTTCCACAGTTTCCAGTTCCTTCCACACCCAAGATGTTATGTCCACTGAAGGATCCATGGGCGGGGACACCCAGGGAAGTAGATGGGCCTGCACCGAATGCCTCAAGGAACACTGATTTGTCAGAGGTCAGTTTTTGGGCAGACCCCCCCCCCCCGCGTAGGAGTTCCATATCATCTCCAAAGCAGCAAAGGAGACAACCTCGGGGGGTGATCGGGGGAAAACTTCCCAGAGGGTGGGAAAGAAGTTGTTGCAGCTGCTGCTCCTGACAAGGGGGGCATAGGGGCTACAGTCCCTGAAGAGGGAAGTAGTCCCTTAAGGATACGTGTGCCCCTCCTGTCCTTCAGTGCTCTGGGATTAAACCCAGCACAGATAGGACAGGAGGTTTTTGCAGGTGAGCTGTCCCCAGGCATACCACGCACAGAGTGTGGCCATTGGCTGGGGTGAGCTTATGACCACACTTTGCACTTTCTGAAACCTGATTTAGGGGCTTCAGCCATGTCCCTAAACAGGCCCCGAACACACACACACACACCAAGGAACAGACAGAAAAAGAGAAAACTTTTTTTTTTTTCCCCAACTGCATGGGGAGTTAGATAGATAGTAAAGTGAAAAAAGGAAGTTGAGAGAGAGAGCTCAAAAAATCACTCACAAAATCCAATGACTAGCCTAGAACTTGGACCACGATGCTTGCTTTTCCAGCGGCAAATGAGATCTGAAGTGAGGAAGGAGACAGGGGGCATTATGAGTAAGGGGAAGAGCTTGCAGCTCGGATCAGATCCTGGATATGCGGCCATGTCGGATCAGATACGGATCCATAACCCACAGGTTGAAGACCAAATGAAGTCAACTACTTCAGATCATTATTTATAGGAGGGTGGATTGTTTTCTTCATGATATGCTGGAACAAGGGCAGATTAGTCAAAACGTTTTTTTTCTTTCTGTCAGAAATATTCCATTATACCAGCAATAATTTGGAATCCTGAAGATAAACAAGAGTATGACTGATCCACCCATGAGATCTATAGTAAATGCTAGTACTTCTGAAGTGCACCTCCTGGCAAAATATATTGATATTAAGGTAAAAGTCCAGGTTTTTGTTTACCCTCATCTTTGTCGTGATGCATGAGATTTTTTATTAAAATTATGGAATGTGGGTTATTCTAGAAATTTGGCATTTTTAACTGTTGACGTTGTGAACTTATTCAATGTTATTCCTCATATGTAGGGACTGGAATGGTTTAGTGAATTCTTAATGGATACTGGTCAGTACAGTAATGATGAAGTGAATACTTTAGTGACACTTACGGAAATGGTATTACAATATAATTTTGTTTATATGGATGGTCAGTATTACCAGCAGAAAAATGGTGTAGCAATGGGGGCAGCCTGTGCCCCCTTATTTGCTAGCACTCTTATGCTACAGTGGGAAAAGAAATTTGTTTAACAATTACACACCTACCCCTTGGAAATTATATGTCCGTTTCCGGACAATATATTTATTGCACTGGAGACCACAGAGGGGGAAATGGAAGAATTTGTGAATTATATAAATTCTACCACTTTTTTAAAATTTACTTATGTTTACAGTTTTCACTCTAAGTTATTTGGATGTTTTAATTACTAAAGATGACATGTATAACACCACTGTAAGTAACATCTGTAGAAAACTCACTTACTCTAATGCATTATTGCATTATGACAGTTATCCTGAACATCAAAAAAGAGGAATTATTCAAGGTCAATTTGTGAGAATGGCAAGAATGATATCTGATGACAGGCAATTTGAAATAGTGGGGTAGACACATTGGTGGAGATGTTTTATTCCAGGGGTTACCCTGAAAATTTGGTAAGTAAAATACGTGAGGAGGTTAACAAAACGAGAATTGAGGGTACCCTAGAACCCTTATTACATTCAACACAGATTTATAAATTAAATAAAGAAGAGACTAATAAAGGAAGTGAGTTCAAGTGTGCTTTTACATCTACTTACTCTCACGATTGTGGGGGTATTATAAATATATTAAAAGAACTGGAACATCTTTTCTTTAGTGGCCTGACTGATACCTTAGGGGATACGCTCCAAATAGTATACAAAATTGGAAAATCTATTAAAAGCTTTTTTGGGATGGCTGATTATTCTTATTTGGGTGGTAGTAAAAGGAAAGGTACTTTTAAATGTGGGTTTTGTAATCAGTGTAAGTACATTTTGGAAGGTAATAAATTGGTTGTAAAAGGACATGTTTTATATTCTTTCCTCTGTACATGTAACTCTAAGGGTATTATTTATCTAAATGTTTACATTGTACCAGTTTTTATGTTGGTAACACTCAATGTAAGTTTAAAGAACATATATATGGGCATAATTTGGATGTAAAGAACAAGAATACCAAAAATTCTTTATTTAAACATATAGCCGCAAACCCTGAGCACAAGTTTATGTTTTTTGGTATTGATAGGATATAAAAAATATGAGGGCTAGACCTTGGGAAGACCTTATTGAATGGAACGAGACTTTATGGCAATTGAAACTGAACCCAAGTGCCCCCAGGTCTGAATGAACACATTTCAATTTCTAGTAAGATTAAACACCTATAAAGTGTGAGTTGTTGTGACAATAATAGTAGTTTAATTAATTAGTGTGAGTATACGCATTGTGTTGATTTAATTATTTTTTTAATGATGTTCAACATAGAAGTTTTAATTTACTGGTTGGTAGGGTATTACGTGATATGTTCTAAGGATATCTAAGCATGTTTAATTTGAACTGTTTAATTCTGAAAAAGTCAGTGTTACATCCGACAAAAGTGCTTAATTCTTTTATTTTTCAATAAATTAATGTGGTTACCGGTGTGTCCTTTTTTCCCTATCTGCCTAGTTGTACATTAGTGTCATTTCTATGATTTCGGATCCTAATTTTGTTGTGGATAAAATAAAAGTTCTCAAGTTCTAATGGCTGGTATCTATTTCAAATATTAATCACCCCAGGATTCAGAGTCGGTCATTTGTCACAGACTTGTATTCAATATCACATTGCCTTTTCTAGGACAGCAAAACATGTTTTACTACAGTTCAATCAGGCCCACAATATTTAACAAAATGCAGGAACACTTTTTGCTTTATTTTTGTTCTACTCTCAGTCCTGACTACTATACAGATTCCCCCCTCCCCCTTTGCTTTGACAGGAGCCCTACTGCTTATTCAATTCCTTGGGTGAGAAGTGAGCAGGCAGTGATGTTATTGTGTGAAGGAAAGGAATTTTCTTAAAAGTTCTGTCTGCATTGTGCACACCCAACAGCCTGGTCAAAGTTGCACCCCTACACACACACACACACACACACACACACACACACACACACACACACACACACACACACACACACACTTTGAAGCCAGCACTCTTATTTTGTCTTCAGTCTTCATGGAGGACTTTTTCAATGGACGCTGTGCCACTTGAGGTGCAGAACTCACCCAGCATTTTAATGCTTCTACCGCAGCAAGCCTAAGCCACCTCTTCCTTCCCCACAGGATGAGGAGTCAATGCCTGCTGCTCACTTCTATCCCTCCTGCCCACAGCCTCCAGCACCCCTGCTGTTATTCAAACCCTGATCACCACGGGTGCAATAAGGCTTTAATGATGCGAATTTAAAGCATGAGGCCATTTGTAAGTTTAACAGCTCTAGTACTCAGCACTAAATGCCACGGTGACCCTAACAAATACACAAAACAGTAAAATACAAAAAATCATTTTTAGATAAAAACGTCTCCTTACCTTTCTTCTTATTTCTTCTGCTTGCTTTTTTTGGACTGCTTGTTCTTCTTCCCACTTCTTCTGCTCCTGCTCTTGCTTCCTCCTTCTCTCCTTCTCCTGATCTGCTCTTAGAGATGCTAGATATGCTTCATCTTGTTGCTGTCTCAGCACTTGTGTCTGGTTCCTCTCTTCTCTAAAAAGGTAGACAGTTTAAATATCTTGTGATGGACTGTCGATACAATTCATGTAAGATGTACCTGCCTTCCTACCTGGGGGATTTAAGTCATTCACTTGATAATGAACTTGATTTCTGGGACACTGCCTTAACTACAGCTGGAATGACACATGCTCAATTAGCAGCACAGGCCTCTGAGGTATTAGGCAGGGCAGGATGAATTTAAGTAGCTTATGACAGCTGTCTTTTCTTTGGGGGGGGGGGCTGTTAGACCTACAGCACTGGATAGGTGGGTGAATTCCCTGCTTTTATTGGTCAAATTGTTTCAAGCTGTCAACATGAAACTCCTATCCAGACAGCGAGGGATGGGGAGGCATATATGGTAGAATGCATACCTCCTCCCCCCTCCCAATCAGGCAACACCTACAAGTCAGCAAGCTACCAGTGGGTGGTATGGGTAGTCCACTCCTCAGAATCTGAAGTCTGCCTGCTCCCTACAGCCAGACTCTCACCTGAACAGGAATAAAAATGGGTGGTAAAGCTTTCTTACACAGAATGAATAGGCCTAACGGACACAGACAGCAGTCACAGGGAAGGTCCCAAGAAGGTGGGGTAGGGGGGAAAAATGACAATGAACTTCAGTTCAAAGAGGATACTCAAGTAATCTCTTCCACACTACACAATACTGGTCATATCTGAAGTTAATTAACTGCATTTACTCATGACCCTTTCTGTAATTTCTTTTAAGTTATCTTCCCTTTATCTAGCTCTACTTCTGATCTACCCTGACCAGTAGTTATATACAGACACATTGACATCATGCAGTATAATATGACAACTATAGCATTTTCAGGGGGTTAGGCACTACACCCAATGCAAGGACTCTGCCTAATCAATAACTTGTCCAAAATTTATACAGCAACCCAGCAATGTTCAAATCAGGTATACTCTACAAGATTTTTAATTTAACAGCATATTAAAGCCCCTACTGCCTTTATTTCCCACGCTACAATCAGTCATCCTTTGGCACTTATCTAAGCTTTCTGTCCAATGTCCCATAAAGACAGATTACAAGGAACAAAACTATCAAAAATCCATGTACACACAGAGGTGACCGCCTAACTTCAGTGGCCTTGGTATATGGATACTTGGGGGTCATCATCGGCCTATGTGTTTTATGCATAAATATGCACATCCTCTCAGATTATGTATACTATGATCCCAGTTTTTCTCATTAGGGGTAATATACAATAATGAACCATGGGCTGGGTAAAGCCAATCTATAACCAAATGGGATGGGTTATTTTTGAGCACAAAAAGAGAAACTGGCTAGACTTAAAATGGCTCACAAGGGCAGCTAGCCTAGTACTCGTCTATGAATCCATGCAAGGCTTTCAAATGAGTAACAATAGATACAAAACTATTTGTCCAACATTTCCAATAAATGCCTGCCAAGTTATCTCCATTCTTTGCAAAATCAGCATAGCATTTCAGTGATTTGCAATCATGGATACTTAAGGTAGAATGTTCTGCCTGTCTACTAAGACAGCTCCAAGCAAGCAAGTTCTTAAACCACAAAAAATAACAGAATAAATAGCATTTGTGTCTACCCATGTTTTTTTTTCCTGTTGCTAACACAATACAGGCTATATAACATTTTAAACTTCTATTGAAACCTGTCAAGACCCTAGATAAAACTGGAAGCTTCTAACACTATCACTCTCCAGAGGATTTTAGTCTATCAAACCTGTAATGAAAGGTCTTGCATTGGTATTCAGTAATACAGCTGTCTCTACATGTTTTACTATTCTTTTTCTAGCAATATTGGGAGGCTGTTAAAAGCAATACAGCTGTCTATTAAAACAGCTACTAAAATACTCAAGGTCTTATGTAAAATAGTTAAGCATCACTTTGTATGACTAGCTCATTTTATAGGGTTCTTAACGTCTCACAAAGGAACTTTTACTTAAAAAGGTTAAAATCGCATTTAAAATCCATCCGATTTCAGAACTTGCTTTACTCAATTCAGGTTTGTGGGGATTTGAAGACTAAACTGGCAAGCAACAGGCATAAGGAAAGGAAAAATTCTGGATGAGACACCACTTCATCATGGGAGAGACACAAACTGAGGGCAATCTGCACATCCTCATGTCACCAACTTATGCCTCTAGGATGAGTGAAGGAAAAAATACAGTGAAAACTCACACGGAAGGGCATGCAAATGACAGAAGAGACCCTAGCCTGGAAGCAAAATGGGCAACCAAACAGTGTGAAAGCAGTAACACCAACACCCGTACTACCACTGTGCCACCATGTTTCCATACAGAATGTCAGATTTAATTAATGGTGAAACAGTATAATGGACAAGTCAAGATAAAATCAATCACTTTAGCTAGCAGATCTACAGGACACACACTGATGCCCTTCCTATGGGAGGACTACCCTATTTTTTATTTAATTAATGGTGCCGATAAATTAAGATTTGCCACTTTCCTCCTGTTTTTTTTTTTATTATTTATTTACTCATTAAACTTTGCCCTTTTCAGGTCACCTTGTCTGGTTAAGTTTAGCATTCATAAAATAAGCCTTTGGCTATTAAGTTCCTGGTAGCAAGGAGCAAGCACTGCAGTAGCTGGTGTCATCACGGAAATAAAGAATTTTTTCCTATTGCTCCTACCTCAGGTGTGAAAATGTAATGACATGAATTCAGGAAGTTCAGTCAATTAAAAGTGGCAAAAAGAAAAACATTTACGCCATCCCTCTCAGTTAAGTGATGGTTGCTTATTTACAGTACATTTATGTAATCATTTGCTATGCACCCAGCTTTCAGAAGGATTTCTGAAATGGGTTGAAACTAAGGGACTGCTCCTCGATAGTGTTCAATATGAACTGAAAAAAAAAGCTCAGTACCAGTGTTTAAGGGACTTATGCATTCTCACTCTTAATGTGGCCCATACTGCTGCTGCCATTGTTTAGTTTCTGGGTTAAGACGGGAGTTCAATTTCAAAGTCCTTACGTTTATGAGCTAGTAAATTGTAGTAAGTACATGTGTTTAGTGTTTTAGACATGAAGAGAGTGTCTGACAGAGTGATGTTTATGAAGCTCGAAACTGATGGTGTAATGATGAATGTTTAGTGCATATGCTCCACAAGTTGGGTGGGTGATGGATGAGAAAAGAGAAATTTTGGAGCGAGTTGGATGACGTTGTGGTGAGTGTACCCAAGGGTGAGAGACTAGTGACTGGAGCGGACTTTAATGGGCATGTTGAAGTGAACAGAGGGGATGAGGAAGTGATGGGTAGGTATGGTGTTAAGGAGAGGAATGCAGGTGGTCAGATGATTGTGGATTTTGCGAAAAGGATGGACATGGCTGTGGTGAATATGTATTTTAAGAAGAGGGAGGAGCATAGGGTGACGTACAAGAGTGGAGGAAGATGCACACAGGTGGATTATATCCTATGTAGGAGGGCCAGTCTAAAGGAGATTGGAGACTGTAAAGTGGTGGCAGGGGAAAGTGTAGTTAAGCAGCATAGAATGGTGGTCTGTAGGATGACGTTGGTGATCAAGAAGAGGAGGAGGAGGAGTGTGAAAGCAGTGCCAAGGATTAAATGGTGGAAGTTAAAAAGGGTGATTGTGAAGTGGAGTTTAGGGAAGAGTTAAGACAGGCACTGGGAGGCAGTGGAGAGTTACCGAATAGCTGGGTAACTACAGCAGAACTAGTAAGGGAGACTGCTAGAAAGGTGCTTGGTGTGACATCTGGACAGAGGAAGGAGGACAAGGAGACCTGGTGGTGGAATGAGGAAGTACAGGAGAGTATACAGAAGAAGAGGCTGGCTAAGAAGAAGTGGGATTGTCAAAGAGATGAAGAAAGTAGACATGAGTATAAGGAGATGAGGCGCATGGCAAAGAGAGAGGTGGCGAACGCTAAGGATAAGGCATATGGAGAGTTGTATGAGAGATTGGACACTAAAGAGGGAGAAAAGGACCTGTACCGATTGGCTAGACAGAGGGACAGAGCTGGGAAAGATGTGCAGCAAGTAAGGGAGATAAAGGATAGTGAGGGAAAGGTACTCACAAGAGAGGAGAGTGTGTTGAGTAGATGGAAAGAGTATTTTGAGAGGCTGATGAATGAAGAGAATGAGAGGGAGAGAAGGTTGGATGATGTGGGGATAGTGAATCAGGAAGTGAAACAGATTAGCAAGGAGGACTGAATGTAATCTCCCTGTCAACTCAGATGTCCAGGTGAGAGCCGCCCTCAGCAAAGCTAAAAACACAGCATCAATGGGACCGGATGGTATCCCGGGTTGCGTGCTACGTGAACTCCAAGAGGAGCTAAACCCGCACATAAAAATGCTATTTAACCTTAGCCTTACTACAGGATATGTACCTGAACACTGGCGTACAGCAACAGTGGCCCCACTCCACAAAAGGGGTACCTCTACAGACCCTGGGAACTACCGCCCCATAAGCTTAACCAGCCTGGTCTGCAAAGCTATGGAAAGAATCATTATGGAACTCAAACAGACACATTGAGGACCTACAGACACTTGACCCCACCCAGTTTGGCTTTGTAAAGGGCAGATCCTGCCTTTTGAACCTGGTTGACTTTTTCGAAACAGTCACTAGAGCCATTGATGAGGGCAAAGCAGTCCATACAGCCTACCTGGACTTGACTAAGGCCTTCGACACAATACCCCACTCAGGCATCATAGATAAGCTCAACAGCTTAAATGTAAACCCTTATGTCACTAGATGGGTTGCAAACTGGCTAAAGGACAGAACCCATAAAGTTAAAATCGCTGGAGCAATGTCAGACTCAAAGCCGGTCACAAGTGGTGTCCCACAGGGATCTGTATTGGGACCCCTCTTGTTCGGCATTTATTTCTCAGATGTTAAAGCAAACATGGGAGGGCTGTGGCTGACTAAGTTTGCAGATGACTGCAAACTAGGCGCCATAGTCGATACACCAGCGGACACATACATCCTACAAAAAGGCCTCACAGAAACAGACAACTGGTGCCGGAGTCATGGCCTTAAACTAAATGCCAAAAAATGTATAGTCATCCCCTTTGGGAAAAACAAAGTACCCACAAATTATCACATACACAGCAACCCACTGAGTACGGAAAAAGTAATCAGATACCTAGGGACCCAAGTCAACAGTGACCTCTTATTTGACATCCACGTTGCCAAAGTGGTTAGAAAAACATTCTACCTTGCACACCTTATCATGAGGGAATTCACATCCAGATCCAAGGATGTCATTGTACCCCTATACTCCTCCCTCATCAGACCCATGATTGAGTACAATGCCCCATTTGGTACGTACCTCACCCAGCATTTGCAACAGCTGGAGACCACAAACGTACCTCACCAAGAGGATCAAGGGTCTCCAACATATGTCTTATTCTGCCAGACTAAAGAAACTCCAGCTCTATTCAGTAGCATACCGCCTGCTCAGAGGTGATCTCTGCCTGACGTACAAGGCCATGTCCAATCAGGAACTGATGGACATGCTCCACCTCAAAAAATCCAAATCCATCAGAACCACGAGAGCTAAAGACTTAAACCTCAGCTCAAGTATGAATAGGACATGCTGGAGGGATAGATTCATAACCCAGAGGCTTCTCATGCTCTGAAACAAGATCCCAGTTCATGTTAGGCAGAGCCCCTCACTGACTCTCTTCAAGAGAAATCTTGATGAGTGGATGGGAGATCGTAAGTTTACCCCAGGGGTCACATCTGTGTCACTAGTAGACAGGGGTACAGTAAACTAATTCTATTATATAAGGGGACCTTCACTGTGTCACTACTAGACAGAGGCACAGTATTCTAAATCTATTCTGTGCATTTTGTACCATTTTATGGGGTGGCGAAAGCCACATCACTATGGCTAGGCTTACAAATGCCCCAGGGCAGATAGCTTGGTACTGAACTATGAAACTATAAGAGGATGAAGAATGGAAAGGCTGTTGGCCCAGATGACATACCAATGGAAGCATAGAGGTGCTTAGGAGAAATGGCAGTGGAATTTAACTAGATTGTTTAATGAAATTTTGGAAAGTCAGAGGATGCCTGTGGAGTGGAGAAAAAGTGTTTTGGTAACTATCTTTAAGAATAAGGGTGATGTGCAGAGCTGCAGTAACTACAGAGGGATAAAATTGATCAGTCACAGCTTGAAGTTATGTGAAAGAGTAGTAGAAGCTAGGTTAAGAAGGGAGGTGATGATTAGTGATCAGCAGTATGGTTTCAAGTCAGGAAAGAGCACGACAGATGCAATGTTTGCTCTGAGAGTGTTATCAGAGAAATACAGAGGTGGTCAGAAGAAGTTGCATTGTGTCTTTGTAGACTTGGAGAAAGCATAGGACAGGGTGCCTAGAGAAGAGTTGTGATATTGTATGAGGAAGACAGGAGCGGCAGAGAAGTATGCAAGAGTGGTACAGGATATGTATGAGGGTAGTGTGACAGTGGTGAGGACTGCAGTGGGAGTGACAGATCCGTTTAAGGTGGAGGTGGGATTACATCAAGGATCAGCTCTGAGTACTTTCTTATTTGCAGTGGTGATGGACAGGTTCACAGATGAGATCAGACAGGAGGTTCCGTGGGCTTGATGTTTGCAGATGACATTGTGATCTGTAGTGAGAATAGGAATCAGGTTGAGGAGACTCTGGAGAGGTGGAGATGAGCTCTAGAGAGCAGAGCAATGAACGTCAGCAGGGCTAAGACAGAATATACGTGTGTAAATGAGAGGAAGGGTAGAGGAATGGTGAGGATGCAGGGAGTAGAGTTGGTAAAGGTGGACGAGTTTAAGTACTTGGGATCAACAGTTCAGAGTAATGGTGAATGTGGAAGAGAGGTGAAGAAGAGAGTACAGGCAGGGTGGAATGGGTAGAGAAGAGTGTCAGGAATGATTTGTGACAGATGGGTACCAGTAAGAGTGAAAGGGAAGTCTACAAGAGGGTAGTGAGACCAGCTATGTTATATGGGTTGGAGACAGTGGCATTGACAAAAAGGCAGGAGTCGGAGCTGGATGTGGCAGAGTTAAAGATGTTAAGATTTGCACTCGGTGTGACTAGGATGGATAGGATTAGGAATCAGTATATTAGACGGTCAGCTCATGTTGGACAGTTTGGAGACAAAGCAAGAGAGACGAGATTGCGTTGGTTTGGACATGTGCTGAGGAGGGATGATGGGTATGTTGGGGAAAAAGATGCTAAGTATGGAGCTGCCAGGTAAGAGGAAAAGAGGAAGGCCTAAGATAAGGTTTATGGACGTGGTGAGAGAGGACATGCAGGCGGTTGGTGTGACAGAGCAAGATGCAGAGGATAGGAAGAAATGGAAAGAGATGATCCGCTGTGGTGACCCCTAACGGGAAAAGCCGAAAGATGTAAGTACATCCAAAACAGCATAGGGCACCTAGCTAAATATCCCCCTGTAACTACATACACCAAGTTCCAGAGGGGCACATGCATTTGAAGGGAGAAGGATAAATGTTTTTCAAGGGTTCTGACTTTTGGCATCCCTTTAAAAGGGCTAATGATAAGCTTAATATTTTCACATCACTTCAATTTAAAATCCCAAATGAAGTGGCTCCAGCCAATGGGACAGAATCTCAAATAGTTTCTTCAGACAGATCCTAGAGAAGGCCAGCAAGGAGGAGCTAAATACTGTTCAAAACATACCATGCAGGGTAACCGCTACATAAAGCTCTGCACCTACAACTACATACCCAAGCCACACTGCAATACAATTGTGCTCCATGAAGGTCAGGTTGCAGTAAAATGCCAGTCTGTTAATATCATTAAAATTAATTGGTTGAACTGCTTGAGGGCAAAAAAATACTAGCTAGTAAACTGTGTGATGTCTGGCTACTGGCTTCACTTTCTGACCTAGAACATAAACACATTATCTGATCCGAAAGCATCTACAATTTTTGAATGGTAGAACCAGAGATCAGGAGCAACTTCTAGTCTCAATTCTCAGCCTTGAATAAGAGTAGACTTTTCTCAATGAAATGCTATTACAGCCTCAAACTGAAAACAAATCAAATGACAAATGCCAAAAAAGTGTCTTAGTCAAAATCCAAGTGCCAAGGTCTAGGAGCTGCTTTTCTAATGGGAAGTATTCAAGAAGGACCCCTTTCAAAAACATTCATTAAACATAAAATTGTCTAATGGTCCATTTATTGCCAACACATGGAAAGCAGATGTGTATAAAAAAGTGGTCATATTATACTTAGCCAAGGTGAAAAAAAAAGAAGCAAGTCAAACAATCCACACTAAAGAAGCAGCAATCCTGAACAATGAACAAAATCTGTGATACTCATGAAAGGCTGAGAGGAAGAATGGGACTGCATATGTATGTATTTTTGTTAAATGGTAAGTAGACTGCTCCATGGAGTTCTGGTCATGACCAGGACCTTAAGATTAATCCATCATACAAGCATACCAAACTATTGTATTTACATTAGTTTACTGGGAAAATCTGACTGGGTAAACTATCCATTTTCAGTACAGGCCCAATGAGAAAGCTACACAAAAAGAAATACTTTACAAAGTATTACATATGTGTTCGTACTATAAATGTTTAGTAAGATAATACTTGCTTTAGTAAGTACTAAACTAATGAAATACTCCACAAATCATAAAACATTTAAGGTAGTAGTATACAAAAATAATCAAAATTCTAGAAGCAATATAAAGTAATGGTTAGAAATTGAAACATTAAGTAGCATGAAATCTGCACAAAAAAGACATTATATGTACTTACCATAACGTTCCATGTGTGTTGTCCATCTTGACCTTTATTCTTACTGATGGGTTGGATCCGATGTGTCAGATCCATCTAGGCCTTCACAAAAGCTCAAAAGCCTCCTTCCCTACCCATAATGCAGTTGCTTTACTTCCCTCAGATCGTGTTTGCCAACCCAGAGATAAGGTGAGAAACACTGTTCGTCTTACTAAAATGATATACAGAAGCAATAATTACGAAGGGCCAAGCTAGTACTGCTGGGACTATGTAGGTCCAAAAACCAGTTCACTCGGTCTCCCAAGAAATGTGTAAAGGGGCATGGAGAGTGGGTTGTGAGAATAAAGGTTGAGATGGACAACACACATGGAACGTTATGGTAAGTAGATAACTTCTTTGTGTTGTTGTCAAGCTCGCCTTTATTCTCACTGATGGAATTGCATCCCATGCAACCTGATTCCTGAGTGGCTCATGGGAGAATATTTCTCAGCACCATAGAACCAAAAGAGGATCTGCTCCTGGAGGCCAAATCTACTTCATAATGAGTGATAAACGTATGAGGTTTCACCAAAGTAGCTGCAGCACAAATGTTATCCAAAGGTAACCTTGCTTGGAAAGCTGTAGATGTAGCTATTGACCTGGTGGAATGAGCTTTTACAGGGAATGGAAGAACTCTGTTGCTAGAGTTGTAGATGGAGTATATGCAGAGAGCGCCATCTAGATAAGGTAATCTGAGACTGGCTGACCTTTTCTGGTATCAGAATAGGATACAAAAAGTTGGTCTGATTTTCTAAACTCAGACGTTCTATGTACATCTAAAAGATGCAACATATACTTGCCTTTGTTCTGGTAGTTTGGGAAAAACAGAGGCAGTTCAATAGCTTGATTAAGATTACTTTCTGACACAACCTTAGGAAGAAGAGAGGGTTTAGTGCGCATGGAGACTCCGTCCTTATGGAAAAGCAGGTAGAGGGGCTTTGTGGACAGAGCTTGCAGTTATGAGACTCTTCTGGCTGAGGAAATCACATCTAAAAAGATTGTTTTCCAACACAGAAACTTTATATCGCATGTAGCTGAAGGGGGGAATAAATGTTTGTTAAAATTAAATTTAGATCTTATGGAGGAGTTGGATCCTTGTATGGAGGTCTCATCATAGTTGCTCCTTTCAAAAAAGCTTTACAAAGTCTGACATGATCGCAGAGCCCTTTTCTCCCACATGATAATGTGAGATTGCCACTAAATGACTTTTATAGTAGAAGCAGCTACACCTTCATGAAAAAGTTTCGCTAGAAATTCCAGGATAGAATGTATGGGAGCAGAAAAGGGGTCTATTTGGTTGTCAATTGCCCACATAACAAACCTGTTCCATTTACTCTTATATAATCTTCTTGTGGAGGTCTTATGGGAGGACAACAAGATATGCTTTACTGGAGAGGAAAGAAGAGGAAACCTGGTAATCAAGGGAACTGGGCAGCCAAGCTATCAACTTGAAGTTTTGAAGGTTGGGGTGAGCATATCCTGAAGGATGAATCAGTAAATCTGGAGCCAGGTCTAGAAGATGAGGCTGTAGAAAGGGTAACCAGATTTGATGAGGCCAGTAGGGAGCAATCAGGATTATCATGGTCTCCAACAGACTGGCTTTCTGCAAAAACCTGGGAATCGGGGAGGAAGGCCTACAGAAGTCCTGGAGGCCAACTGTGAACAAGTGCATCCCTTGGTGACTTCCTCATATGAGGGATCAGGGCAAAGCAGTTGCTGGATTTGGTATTGGTGGGAGAAGCAGAGAGCAACAAGGCCGGCCCCATTTGCGGAAAATGCTTTCCACTACATTCTGATTGAGGGACCACTCACGAGACCATTAATATGGCCCTGCTCAATTTGTCCGCAATCACGTTGGATTTCCCAAGGATGTGCATTGCAATCAGAAAATGGTTGGAAGATGCTACCCACTGCTAAACCCTTAGAGCTTCTTGACAAAGGGAGTAAGATCTGGATCCTCGTTTATGTACCAGACTACTGACACATTGACTGAATCGCTATTGTTCCTAGAAGGAGAGTGTTCGGAAATGCTTGCAATGCCAACAGTACTGCTCTCATCTCTAGAATATTTATGTACAGGTGAGCTTTGTGTTCTTGCCAGATGCCTTGGACTGTCCTCCACAGATAATGCCCCCCCCACCCTATCTGGGAAGCATCCGTAGTCACCATGGCCTGAGGTGTAGGACGGATGAATGGACGGCCCTAAGACACTAAAGGAGAGTGAATCCACCACTCGAGATCCTTTTTGCAGGAATCTGTTATGAGAATCTTGTGCGACATAGGCAAATCCAGAATTGACCACTGAAGGATCCGCATGTGTAGGTGAGCTAAAGGAATAAGTACAACGGAAGCTGCCATTTTTCCCAGAACTTGTGGTACTTGTCTCACATTGGCTCGAGTTTTCTTGTGCAACATTTTCATATGTAAACATAGACCTTGCATTCTTTCGGGGGGTGTCTTGCTATCACCATGGTTGTATTTATCACTGCTCCTATAAAATTAAAATTTTGAACTTGCTGTAGAGCAGACTTGTCGTGATTGACCGAAATGCCTACATAAGAACAAAGTTGTAGTGCACAGTCTCTGGCTTGTACAAGAAGATGCCTGGTTGGGGCAGTTATGAGCCAGTTGTCCAGATATGGAAACACCCAGAATCCTCTGTCGCTCAAGTGAGCCACCACTGCTGCCATACATTTGGTGAACACTACTGGCGCATGATCTGAAATAGTTATTGGGTGTGTATTAAGACTTTCGATTAAATGCACATCTTCCTGTGAAATATAAATTCTGTCTAGTCTAGCCTGGCCCAGTTTTTGTATCTTGGAGAATAAAATGTAAATTCACTCTGAACTCCTAGTACTGAATTCACATCTTCCATCCCAAACATTTTCATAATTCTTTAAAAGTCTACCCTCCTTTGTTAGCACTCTACATTTTTGAATATAGATCACTACTCTTATTTGTATTTATCTGTGAGGTCAATGACATTTAAAGACATTAGAGAAAGCATCAACTGTATTAAAAAAGTTATTAATCCCACCTTTTATGTTTAACAGCTTTTTTGTTAAACGTCTAGTTTCAGCTTTTGTGTTACATGCATACACTGTTTGGCAGGCTGAACTTTTATACAGTGACATCTTGTCACATCTTACAAAACATTGTTTTACTGAAAGCCCTCAAACAAAAAAACACACCCCAATACCTATTAACCTAATACTAACACATAAAATGATGTACATCTTCAAATACTGAAGTTTTATCCTCTAATAGGAACAAATGTCCAACACTGACAGCCATACTTAGACTTGAGAAAGAAAGGTTATCCATGCTAAGATGCATGGTGCAGCCTATGTCTCTACTAATTACTGTCTGACCTTGTCTTATCTTTATAGCTCTCACAGCTGGGAAAACACCTGAATGCTTTCAGAGAGCATTATCGCATAGCCAATTTTTTCATCAGATTTTACCCAATTTTTCTATTAGACGGACCAGATACAGAATTGCTACTATGCATACATTTATTTGCTACAAAAAGCCTTATAATATTCAATTTTCTTTTTCATTTACTTGCTCTCTCTCAAAATGTGTTAGTAGATCAAGCTAAGGGCCTTACTCCAGTCATCCCCCCATGTGAGAATGAAAAAAGCACATTCATTTTTCTTTTCTCATGCTCTTTTATCCAGGCACTTTTTACACTGCAGTGCCTACACTTCCTAAAATTAAACAAGGACAAAGTAAGAAAGAAAGGAAAAAAAAAACAGGAGCTCCTGTTCACAACAGTATCCCCATTACACTAAAAAACTTTACTTTATAGTATGCAAAGAAAATCATACACTACAAAAATAGTAGTATGAAGAAAACCATTTGTTTTACTTACAGTTAACTTTCTCCCTCCTCTTCCCCTCCCCCCAAGTATTTTTCTGAACATTGACATGAAGTAGGGCATATACTTTAGAGACTTCCACACGTCCAAAAAAGTTCATTTCCAGATTTTCTTGTTCTGTCATATTTCGCAAATTTCCATATTTGTCAATTTCCAAGTCACTTGTTTTATTCCAGTTTATTTCAATCTCCCAAATACTGATTCTGCTTCATTTCCAATGTATTCTTGATTCTTCTAGTCAGCTCTAGTGCTCCCTTCCTTCTCTCCAACATTTTCTGCTGAACCACTGGAAAAGGTTTCACGGGCACAGTCTCCCTGTGCTTTTCATTACCAAAACAAGCAGCAGAATCTCCTTTTGTTTCACAACTCACTTTTTATTGGACAAATTTTTGTGTTTCCTCTTTAGCATGTACTTCATCAAAAGCTGATTTTGACCCTTAAAGGAGGAATATTTTGAAGATAGGTGGGTACAGCAGTTTGAATCTCATGTCTACTTTTTAACATCCCCTGAATAGTGGAATAAATGTATCCTCTTCTGCCTGGTGTATAACGAGTAATCATTCTCCACAAACACTCTGTCTCCCACTTTTAGAACTTTGTCCTTCTGCCACAGTTTGGTCAGAATCAACTCCTTCTGCTGGTAGGATTGCATCTTTACTATTAAAGGTCTAGGTTTGCTTTCTCATATCCACGTTTTGAGCATACACAATGTGCCATTTCTATTAACTGCTGTGAAATACCAGTCCAGTTTCTTATTTGTGTTTTCATACAGTTAATACAGTCTGTTCCTTCTTGCTTCTCTGGTACAGCTGAAAAATAGATTTTCCCTATGTCCTCTAATTCTATTATTTTTAGAAACATCTCTTTTTGAGCAGTCTCGTATTCAGCCAGCCTTTTTTTCATTTCTACCTCTGATTTTTGCATTTTTATCAATTCATCTGATTATCTGTTTAAACCATCTTCCATTTATTCCAGCCAGTTGTCATTTGAGTTTATATACCCCCATTAGTGTTTCCTTTATTTTAACCAGGTCTATGTGCAGTTGTCTTATGCTTTCCTCTAGGTTACTGGAAATTATGCCTGGAGCTTGCAATGCTTTTTGCTGAACAGCTGCAGTACTTTTCCCAGTGTTTGTGCCTCACCTTTTGTAGCTGATTTTCCTTCATGTCCTCTATTTCTTTTTGCCTGGCATCCAGGCAGTGCACTTACTAGCCAGTTACTGAAATTTACCTAGAGACACAAAAGTCCACCGGCCTCCTCTGCTGAGTTTCTGTTTTCACACCGGGACAGCTACAGTTAAGCTGTTACTCAATGTGCAGTCATTTTGGAAGTAACTATTTCAGCATTATCCTTATCTACAAAAAGTAATTCCAACATCTGTCAAGTCCAAGTTGCTAAAGTAGATAACAGGTACACCACACATCACTCATATTTCCTGTCAGTTCTGAGAATGTTGTTGCACTGGGGGGGGGGGTCAGTTCATTACCCTCAATGTTGGGTCTGAGACAGGTTTCTGTGAGGACAAGTATATCAGGTGAGTGGTAAGCTATCTAGCTACAAATACCGGTCACATTATTACAAGTTTCTAATGTTAATGTGATAAAGTTTGAGACCTGGAATATTATCACTGCTTAGACTGGTTGATTGAAATCTGTGATTGCTAGTTAATGGACTGTTGGAAAGTTGTACTTGTAGTACTGGGCCTGGAGTAGGGTGTATAGTACCACTTATGAATAGAGAGAGAGAGGCTGTATGACTGAAATATTTGTGTAGGCCTGTTGTCTCATATTTGATTTTGTGGTGATTTCTGGAGCTGAATGCTCAGTAAGCAGGTTTCTGTAAATGGATACAAGAGGTGTTAAAGATACACAGGAGTATAGGATAGCGAGAGTGTGCAGCTTGGTTAAGAAAGAGGTGTATATATCCAAGTGTATACTGATGAGAGAGGCTAAACTGTAAAAGAAATATAAGAAATAGGAAGAAAAGTACATTAGGATGATTTGAGGTATCACGTAGCTGTATCGTAAAAGCATACTATATTTTATGAGTAAAATAGGGAAGAAAAAATAAGTTTTTGGTTAAGAGGAGGTAATGAGATTGGATTAATTTAAAAGGAAGTTTTGCAATCATTTGCTCAGAGGTATTGTCAGACAGGGGGATGAATAGGAGTGGATATGGTGTAAAGCAGTACAAGAGGGAGAAATGGTGTTGAGAATGATGTTAGTGATATGGTGGAGGCTGTGTACAGGTTAATAGAATAGACAGTCATGTTATG
Organism: Protopterus annectens; assembly: GCF_019279795.1. Lineage (NCBI taxonomy): Eukaryota > Metazoa > Chordata > Ceratodontiformes > Protopteridae > Protopterus > Protopterus annectens. Next base: position 1,588,561,576 of record NC_056733.1, read on the forward strand.
ATGGCAGCGGTGTACACTGGGGAGGTATTATTTGGTGTCACATGTGATAGGAGGGATGGGTGGGAACTGTAGGTAAGGGAGTGAAATGAAGTAAAGAGCAGTGATGCTGAACACAGCAATACTTACCTGACCACAGAGGCTCTAATGCAGAAAATCAATCAATTAAGAGCAGTACTTACACTTGAACAATGAGGGCAGTTATTACTTGAACGAAGCTACTGGTGCTCAAGTAGAACAATGTAAAAAAGGTTGGTGTCTTAGATAGTGAATGTAGAGACCAAGGAACTACTCAAGTTGGGGAGGGGGGTTGGAGAGAATGGCAAGGAAGTCCCACAGCTACTTTTCAGGACAATTCTAAACTGAGCAGTTTAAGTTAATATACTGCTAGGCTCTTTGGGCTGTACTGCTTACATTGCACAACAAAATTATTTTCATTAGGCTGCTGTTCACAGGTGCAGCTTTTGCACAGGGCCAATTCCAAGTGATGTTACTTGCCACAGGGCTCCTGGAATTTATGTAAGGGAGGACATAATTACAGGACAATGTGCTCTGAAAGGAAAGAGGAAAAAAATACTACAGCACTGACAATTAGCTGGAGGTGATAAACATAATACATTGAAAATCAGCCTATTTTAGAGATGGAAACAGGAAAAATGTCAGTCAAAGTAAGAGAAGCTAGGTTTTTAGAGCAGAAAGGATGAAAAAGGTGCATCAATGTAAGGACAATTAGGCATAATACAGATGTGTGCTGATGTAGAAAAACACTGACAAGTTCAACAGAGCAAATCCGCATATAACATTAGAATGCGAAGCAAGGTATAGAACCATCAGATAGCATCAATCAATCCGGTTAAATCATTATGTCTACAGAAAGTTGTACATATCAAATCAGCCTCAACATAAATGCATACCCAACTACAACAAAACAAGAAAAATAAACTACAAAGACCTTTTCAATGTTCTACTCAATACACAGTGTGTTTCAATAAGCTGGTGTTATTTTTGTAATATATTTTTCAGGACATGACAGTTTATATGGTGATCTGAATAATCTCTCTGCATACTTGGCTACTGGCAACTGGTTTACTCACCAGAATTGGGCATTAACCATCATTTAGCAATTTGAAAGGTTAATGTACTCAATGGTATTGATGTCCTAACCAGCAGCCACTTTCCTCAAGTTGATGCAGTGGCATTCCTTGTTAACCAAGCATAGAAACTGTAGTATCTGCTTTTTGCAATTTGGAAAATTAAGTATTTTGGGTTGACAGTAGTGTTACAAGGGGTAAAATACATTCAAGCCTTGGAATCAGTACATATAGTGCAATATATTTTCTTGCTTACTCAGAGTAGATTTTTAGTAGATTTAATACTTAGTTGACTTGAGCGTCTGCATGATTAAGAAATGAAAGACTGATAAATTATCCCTAAATACCTTTGCTGTGGGTCACATGGTACAGGTTACTTCAGCTGTTCCTTTAATAATGATGACATGAATTATTTGATTTTGGATATGTGCAAGATACCATATCCATTGTTTCTTACGAGTCCACAATTTGTTAGCAGTCAGCAAATTCCAAATTGTTTGTAAGCTTGCTTATAATGTATTGGCAAAGGTGTTTAGATCTTTAGCTGATCTGGTAAAAAATCATTTAATCTGCAGAGAATAAACCACTTTTTTATGACAGATCCCAGTGTAAATAATTTATGATTACAGAAGATAGTAGGGGTCTTAAGGACGGAACCCTGAAGAACACTCAGTTATGGAATATGCTTCTGATTCCATGTTATGGCCAAGTATCCTAAATGTTCCATTAATAAGGTAATCACTAATCCATGGAATTACTCCACTGGGGAAAAAAATAGCCTTCTAAATTTTTTCAACAGTAATGCATGATTCACAGTTTCTAGTGCCCTTTCTTTCATAAAAAGCCTCATGAAATAGCTCATCAATATTTGTGTACATCTGGTCAGTCAGTGAATATACTGCTATCACTAAACTGAAGTTGGATTAAAAGCTATGTTTTTAAGCCAGAATGCTACATTTTTTTAAATATATTCTAAACTTGATTCATAAATTCTCTCTCCGGTACTTTTGCTAATGGACATGGGTTAACTATTGGCAAGAAGTTTTTATGGAATATGGTATTCTGAATCTGTGTAGTTTGGTGTTTGCAGTGAGGGTAAAATTAAATACATAAACTAATGGCTTACATAGTATTTCTCACCCAATCTTTAGTTAAGATGTACAGCATGAAAATGAAAGTTAATACTTACCATACAGAGAGGTTATGTACTTACCATAACATTTCAGCTGTATTGTCCATTTTCATTCTTCCTCAAGTGATGGGTTCAGATCCGCTCCATGGATGCGACTTGGCCGTTACTATAGCTCATCGCAACCAAAAACTCTACAGCTTCTCCCTTACCAATAATGCACCAACCCTACGTTACCTCAGATCTTGTTTGCTGATTTTTTACCAGAAATAAAAAATGTTTAACATGCATAAATAAAGAAGAGGTAAAATAGCATGTGCTCAATAAAGGAGAGACTATATCTGGAGCAGAGTTTAAAGCCTAGTGATGTTCCTCTAAAAGCTCATTTGTCCAGAAGTTTGTGAACAGAAAGGATGGGAGTTGGTTGGCAAAAAGTTGAGGAAGAATGGAAACGGACAACACAGATGGAATATTATGGTAAGTACATAACGTCTTTATCTGATGTTGTCAATTTTCATTCTATCCTCAACTGATGATGGGACACGAGTCCTCAGTTACCTATAATCCCAGGTGGACTCCAAGGAAGGATATTCCTCAGCCCAGTTAAACCAAATGATGCTCTACCACTGGAGACCAGATCCCATTTGTAATGAGTAATAAAGGTATGGGGAGTAGCCTAAAGATGCTGCTGCACATGTCATCCATGGATGCTCTGTATTGGAAAACTGAAGAAGTTACCATGGGACCAAGTTGAATGAGCTCATACTGGTTGTGGTAAAGTAATACCCGATTTGTTATAAATAAATGAATTAGTTAGCCATCTGGAAAAAGTTACTTTGGCAACTGGTTTTCCCAATTTCAATTCTGCAAAGGAAACAAACAGTTGGTCTATTTTTCTGATGTCTTTTGTTCAATGGAGCTAAAACGTAATTGTCTGCGAACATCTAATAAGTGTGTATTTGCCCTTGTTTGCAAAAAAAGAAAAGAATACTGGCAGATTAATGGACTGATTGATATTAGATTCTGATACCACCTTGGGAAGGAAGAAGGCATTTGTCCGTAGCATCACGCTATCTTTGTGAAAGATCAGGTATGGAGATTTTGAAGACAAGGCTTGAACCTCTGAAATTTGTTTAGCAGAGGTAATGGCTAGTAGAAAAATAGTTTACCAAGTAAGATATTTAAGGTCACATTTAGTTGCTGGTTCAAACAGGGAATGTATTAGTGCCTGTAGTACCAGACTGGGATCCCATGGGGGAGTAGGGTCCTTAAATAGAGGTCTCAAAAGGAGGATGCCTCACAAAACTGCTCTGCACAACTTACGAGAGGCTACTGAAGAATCTTCAAATTCAATGTGAAAGTTTGATACTGCTGCTAACTGAACTTTAATGGTTGAAGAACTAACCCCCTTCTTTAAAAAGTAGGGCTGAAAACAAAAGTATGTTATGTATCAGAGCGGAAAAAGGTTCAACATGATTTTATGTCCAGTAAACAAATCTTTTCCGTTTACTTAAAGTTTTTGTATTGAAAGGTTATGGGACGAAAAAAGTGCATGTCGTACATGGGAAGAGAACAACAGTTGTCTGGTTATTAATGGAACTGGATAAACCAGTCAGCCTGCGGCTTGACATGTCGGATGGATCATGCCTGTTGGGTGAGACAGGAGGAATGCAATCGGATCCAGAATCCAAGGTTGGTGAAGTGAGGCCAAAGGAAGGGAAACCAAATCTGACAAGGCCAGTAAGGTGCAATGACGATGACTTTGCTCTTCAACCTGACACCTTTCTGCAGAAATTTCAGAATTAATAGGATTGGTGGGTAGGCATAAAGTAGAATGGAGGGTCAACTGTGAACTACAGCATCCCTCTGTGATTCCCCCTGTGAGGGGAACAGGGCAAAGTAGCTGCTGCATTTGTTGTTTAAGGGAGAAGCAAAAAGATTGCAGCAATACTGGCCCTATTCTCGAAAAATCATTTCCGTCACATTCTTGCTGACAGACCACTTGGTGAGGTAGAAGAACGCACTTGCTCAGTTTGTCTATCACCTTGGACTTCCCTGGCATGTGCGTTGCTATGAGAAAGCAGTTGGATGAGATCACCCATTGCCACACACTGAGCGCTTCTTCACAGAAGGGGTATGACCCTAGTCCCTCCTTGTTTGCTGATGCATCAAACTACTGACATACTGTCCATTTGAACCACAACTGTCCCTAAAGTGAGAGCTTCCTGGACAGCCTGCAACACTAAAACTTGGAATTCCCTGCCATTAAATATCACAACTACTAAATCACAACTACTAACACTTCCAACTTTAAAAAATTTCTGAAATCACACTTAACAGACTCATGGACCTGTTCTTCCACAAATCCTGGTTAGGAAATAGAATTCTTAGGACAGCTGAAGGAACACAACCCATTACTTTTGTATTTGAATAGTACACTCCTACTCAGCATATGTACACTTAACTGGCTTGTTTGCTACCTACAATCACAGTACTGCTACTCTTGTATCCTATCTAGACTATATGATTGTATGAGTGAAATGTATAATGTATTTTCATTCTGTACTTGTATCGGAGATTGAATCAACATTTGTATTTGTATGTTACACATGTATCTTATAGCTGCTTATAAATGTGGAGCTTTTCTCCCTGGACATCCATTGAAAAAGGACATTTTGTCCAGTTGGACTTTCACAGTAAACAAATGTAAAATAAAATAAATAAAATCACTGCTATCCTGTCTAAAACACCGATATGCAAAGTTGGCCTCTTTGGGGGACCAAGTGCCTTGAATGTTTTTCTCTAGAAAATGTCCCCCACCCCAACTCTGAAGCACCCATGTTCACTATGGCCTTGGGTTGGGGGGTGTATTATACTAGAGTGAGGTGACCAGAGGTGATGCCATTCTATAACAAGCATCTTGTTTCTTTGGAATTTTCACAGCATCAGTTTTCTTCGGAATCCTCACAGCAAAGAACCTGACAGGAAGGCTATCTCACACATCCACTCATCATCATATGGCTTTTGCTGTGGTAAGACACTCAGCACACATCATCTTGGCTTTGTTTAATACGTAAACAGGGAACAGTAATTCTTTAGTCAGTCAGGGACATTTATTGAGAATAGTTTAGTACTGTCTTTCCTGCAACTGTGTGAAACTACCCAACTGTATTATTTTTTATACATCTGTAATTAAAACTCTGTTTACTGTATTCAGTATTCTCATGTTTTCTATTTTATTTACTATTAAATATTTTAATACCATTGAGGCTGGTCCTTCAGAGAATACTTTTAACATCTTGAGAGTACTTATATGCTTATTTTAGTGAGATTGTGGCCGCTCCTAAAAACCTTGCTGCACTGGCTACACGCTACCATTTGTATTAGTATTAATTTTTAATTGGGTACCCTTTGTAACAGCCTTAGAGCAGCTAACTGGTGGCAGCGTGATTATCTTAGAGTCTGAGCAGAAAGGGCACAGCTAATAAATCTGTGCCAGCTTTTCCCAGGTATGCGTGTGTGAAAATCAGATATTCAAGTGTGTATGCCAACTACTGGGAAAGTACAGTTTTGTACCTACCATAAATGTAGATGTTCGAGTGTATACACTGCTGCAGTCATTACACTTGGGTTATCCTGCCGTCAGGCGGTTCCCCAGTTGGCCAGAGTTCCAAAGTCTTGGTCCGGCATCGGTTGCAGTCGCCTCCTCCCTGACGTCAGTGCGATACGGGTATAAGATGCAGCAGACTCCATTTTCTTCAGTTTTTCTTGCCCCAGATGTCAGGTGCCTCTAAACAGATAGGCAATTTCAATTGCTAATAAAACATGCATAAGAAAAGCAAAAAACAACTTACAGCTACCAGAAAATACTCCCCATAGGTAGTAAGGGTAGAAGACATAGGTACGTACCAGCCAGTAAGAGGGGAAGGAGGGAGGGTAACCAGGACTGCAGCAATGTATTCACTCGAACATCTACATTTATGGTAGTTACAAAACTGTACTATGTTCATCGTGTTACACTGCTGCAGTCATTGCACTTGGGTAGAATCCCAAAGCTGAGGAAAAATGGCTGGTTCTATAAGGCATTAGGGGTGGCTATAAGGCCCTGTAGCACTGCAGTGGCGAAGCCAGCTCTGGATTTAGCGCATAGAGGCAGATGATAATGCTTGGTGAAGGTATGTACAGAACTCCAAGTTGCTGCTTCCAAAATATCCTTGGTAGGTACTCCCCTGAGGTAAGCAGTTGAAGTGGCTGTTGCCCTGGTGGAGTGAGATCTAATGCTGCTAGGTACAGGTTTTCCATGGTATGTGTAGCAGAAATGTACACAATGACCCATCCCATTTTGAGATGGTCTGTTTTGAAATGGCTTTTCCCTGTGCGCCTGCAGCATATGCTACCAGTAATTGTTCAGATTTTCTGAAAACTTTGGTTTTATCCAAGTAGAAGCGTAACTGCCTGTGAATGTCCGAAGAGTGCAGTAGTCTCTCCCCTTTATTCTGTGGTTTAGAATAAAAAGTTGGCAGATGAATAGTTTGGTTTAGAGCCACACTGGATACCACCTTTGGCATAAAAGTAGGGGTAGTTCTTAAAGACACCCTGTCCTGGTGGAAAATGAGGAAAGGTTCCACTGCCATTAGTGCCTGTAATTCTGAAACTCTTCATGCTGATGTTATTGCCAGGAGCAGAGCAGTTTTCCAAGAGATATATTTCAATTCTGCTGTGTTGGCTGGCTCAAAAGGAGGTAAAGTTAACGTCTCCAAAACAAAGTTGAGGTCCCAAGTTGGAGTAGGTGCTCTACGGGGCAGTCTTATGTTTTTAGCCCCCTCTGAGGTACTGTTTTAGCAGAGGATTAGAGAAAATTGGTGGATCCGTGTTGTAATGAGCAGAGATGGCAGAGGCGTGGATCTTGATGGATGAAAAGGAAAGTCATTTGTCCAGCATCTCAGTTAAGTATTGTAGTATCTGAGGAATGTTTGAGACAAGAGGTCAAGGCTGTGAGCTTGGTTCCAGGCACAGAATCTCTTCCATTTATCCGAACAGGCTTTCCTGGTACTAGGCCTTCTGGTCTCCAGAATGACATCCATAACAGCTTTGGAGAGAGGCATTGGTTGCTTGACTAAGGAATCTTCCATGCAGCTAGGTTTAAGGTCTTTAGCTGGCTGTGTAGTATTTGTTTGTTGTGTGAGTCAGCAGATGTGGGCTTTGAGGCAAAATCCAGGGAGGGTCTTGTGCTAAGCTCCTTAAGATTGGGTACCAGTGCTGGCGTGGCCAGTCTGGTGCAATCAGGATCATCTTTGGCTCTTCCTGCCTGGCTTTTATGAGTACCTTTGGCAGGAGAGGTAGTGGTGGGAAAGCATATACTTGTAGGTTCTCCCAGCTGAATGAGAGGGCATCCACTTTCCATGCTTGTAGATGGTAACTCCTCATGCAGAATTTTTGTAGCTGGCAGTTTATTGGGGATGTAAACAGATCTATGTCCGGGCTCCACCATTTCTGTGTTATCATTCTGAATATTTGTGGATTCAACTCCCATTCGTGGGGATCCATGAGGTTTCTGCTTAAGTCGTCTGCCAGTGTGTTTTTGTCTCCTGGCAGGAATTGTGCTTGCAGATGAACTTGGAAGGTTTATAGCTGTGTTCCACAAAGTCATAGCTTGTCTGCATAGGGGGTAGGAGTGAGTGCCCCCTTGCTTGTTTATGTTCACAGGTAGGTACTAGGCTATTGGCCCTAGAGCCTATATAAGCCTAGCCAAAGGTACCCTGGCTTTCGCCACCCAAGAAAATTATTTTCCTGTGCCACTGTCGAGCAGGGCCACAGAAGTGATCCCCAGGGTGAATTTCCTATCTCCCATCCAATCATCAAGATTTTTCTTGAACAGTGCTACTGAGGAGCTTTGTTTGATATAGATAGGTAGATTGTTCCAGAGTATGGGAAGTCTCTGGGACAGGAATCTATCCCTCCAGCATGTTATTTATTGTGGTGACGAGGTTGAGGTCCCTAGAGCGTGTAGCTCGTAGGGATTGGGATTTCTTTAAGTGGAGCATGTCTAAAAGCTCTGGGTTTGACATAGCTTTGTGTGTTAGGCAGAGATCGCCTCTGAGTAGGTGATATGCAACGGAGTAAAGCTGCAGTTTTTTGAGACAGTCTGCATAGGGCATCTCTTTGAGGCCGGTAATCCTCTTTGTGAGGTATTTCTGTGGCCTTTCCAGTTGTTGTAGATGTCTTGTGAGGTACATACCAAAAGGGGCATTGTACTCTATAATGGGTCTAATGAGTGACGAATAGAGGGGAACAATGACCTCTTTTTTTCTGGATGAGAAACCTTTTGTGATGAGGTGTGCCACATAGAAGGATTTCCTGACTACTGCGGCGATGTGATTATCAAAGGAGAAACTATGGTCCACCTGTGTCTCAAGGTCTCATCACACTTTCGGTGTTAAGTAGACTACCACCTATGTGGTAGTTCATGGGTACTGAGTTTTTACCAAAAGGAATGACAATGCACTTTTTGGCATTGAGCTTGAGGCCATGGCTTTGACACCAGGCATCTGTCTCAGCAAGGCCCTTTTGTAGGATGTCCACATCTTTTGGAGTTTTGATTATGGCTCCTAGTTTGCAGTCAACTGTGGTGTTGTTCGTCTTTAGTAGTAGTTGTCCTGGATGCAGCAGCTCCTTGAAAGCTATAAGCGCATTTTGTACAGCTAGCATCTCTTTTTGATTGATGTGAAAATGCCTTTGTTCTGCGGGCCACATGCCCTGAATACATTTGCCTGCCATGTGAGCTCGACAGGCGTAATCCGATGCGTCTGCTGTCAGTGTTTGCCTGGCTGTGGGTTGTGTAAAAGGCTGTCCCTTGTTGAGGTGACCAGCTTGAGCTCACCATTGAAACTCCTGTTGAAGGCAAGGGATTAGTGATATAACTGTTTCCAAACTTTGACAGTGTTGAGACCATACATTCTTTAGGTATCATTGTAGTTTCCTCATATGCAGTCTGGCATATGGAATTAGTAGTATGCAAGATGTCATGTAACCCAAGGCCTGCAGAATTTTTCTTGCAGGGAGTTGGATCTTTGTTGCCATCAATTGAAAGTATTGAGTCAGTTGTCCTTGTTTGTCTGGCGTGAGATAAGCCATCTGGGTCATTGTGTTCAAGCTGGCACACAGGAATATAATCTCTTGTGAGGGCACTAGTTTTGATTTCTTTTAGTCTACTGTGTACCCCAGGCAACTTAACTGTTTTACAAATGCCAGATGCTTTAGAAGAATGTCCTTGCTCTCTGCTTGAATCAGGCAGTCGTCCAGGTACGGATAAATTTGAATTCCTTTCTGTCTGCAAAATGCAATTACTGGTGCCAGGCACTTTGTGAAGACCATGGGTGCAGTAGATAAGCCAAAGGGCAGTGCAGAGAATTGATAGTGCATTGAACCAGCTATGAATCTGAGGTATCTTCTGCAGTTTTGTCTGACAGGGACATGCAGGTATGCCTCTGAGGTCCAAAGTCACAAGCCAAGCTTTCTTGCCCAGCATGGGAAAAAGCTGCTGTAATGTCAACATTCTGAATTTCGGAACATCCACGTAAGTGTTTAGAGATGAAAGATCCAGAATGGGCCTCCAGGCTTTGTCTTTTCTGGGTACCAGAAAGAGTCTTGAGTAAAATCCTTGTCCTTGCTCCTGTGATGGTACCGTTTGAATAGCTCTCATATCCATGAGTGCTGTAATTTGTTTTTGAGCCTCTGCCCATTGATTTGGTGGCAGATTTGGCATTCCTTTTAACTTTGGCAGAGTGCGAAAGTGGAACCTGTAACCTTGAAATACAATGTTGAGAACCCATTTGTCTTTGGTGATCATTTGCCAATTGTGGAAGAAGACTGCCAGTTTTCCTCCCAAGGGGGCTGCCAATAAGGATTTGTTTGGCAGCTGTAGTGGGAAGTCATTGGAGCTGTTTTTTATATATGGTTGTGGCCTGTCTTCCCCTTCTTTCTGGCCTGATGCAACCCATTGTCGAGGCCTGCAAGTACCTTGTGTTTGACCTCTACCTCTTGGACGTCTGTATCTTCCCCTTTGAGGTCTGTCTGTAATTGGAAAGACCAATTCTTAGTTGGTCAGTTTCTGCTAAATCTAGGAAGCTGAACCTGTAAGAAATCCTTCACCGTTTTCATAGATTTTGCCTTATCCTCCATTTTCTTTAGTGCCTCTTCTGCCTTAACTCCAAACACATCCTGCTGTAAAGGTGCATCCAATAATTTTGCTTTAACATGATCTGGTAACGTATGTTCTTTTAGCCAAGCATGTCTTCTAATGACAGAGCCTGTAACTGCTGCTCTGCAGGAGGCCTCTAGAGAATCAAAACCACATTGCAAAGTATGCTTTCCCACTTGTTCAGCTGCATGCAATAAATCCTGCATTTCTTTAAAATTAGGAGGATCTGATTCTGGAAGCATTTTTTTGTTTTAACTGAGACAGTAAAAATTGCTGATATTTTAGCATGTGAAACTGGCAATTTAAGGCTAAAGTAACAGACGGATATACTTTCTTTCCCCATCTGTCGAATGCTCTGGAATCTCTGTCAGAGGGAACTGGATTCTTGGCTGATGAGGCCTTAACTCCTTTGGGTCCCTGAGAAATAGTTTCAGGGTCAGCTACAGGGCTTTTATACAGAAATTTATGAGAGTCAGGGACTCTGTAGTATCTGTCAGGTTTAACAGGGGCTGGAGGTAAGGAATCAGGATTTAAGCTGGACTCAGTATACACATCATCTACAATATCTAACACTGGCGGAATAGCAAGGGGTCTGTGTTGAGGTAATAAAAAGAAAGTCTCTGAGCCTATTCTTGGATTCTGAATAATCCTGGCCTTCCCAGTGGAAATACTCCCTCATGGTATGTAGGGTTTCTCCAAAGGAGTAGTCCTCAGCTCAGGCGGAGAGGCTGATGGAACTGATTCCTCAGCATCAGAATCCTCATAAGGAGGTAAGGAGTATCCTAGGTATGAGGATGAATCAGAAGAGATGGACACCTGGTCGGATGAGTCGTAGTCTGCATCCAGTCTAGGCCTTTTATCAGGAGGGGGATGGGACCCCCTGATCAGAGTGATTAGGTCTTCGGCCATTTTAAGCATTTGTTTCTTAGGCATGGAGGCCTGTCCTGGAGAATGCTGTATTTGTTTCTTTGAATTTAAAGGAGGCTTAGACTTAGCTGAGGGTTTAATGCTTAACTGAGTAGGTCTGAAGACACCCTCTGTAGCTGTGGCTTGCTCAGCTACTCCGGATCCCTCTGAAAGGTTAGCCTTGGTAGGCTGAAGAACTTGTGCATCCGAAGGCGCAGCCATCTCCACGTGAGAGTCAGATGCGGCTTGTGGTTCTACAGAAGCGGTCGTCAGGGGCTGCGAAGGCGCCTCGCTGAAAACCAGAGAGCTGGCGACTGGCCTAGAAGAGGCTTCGTCGTCAGTTTTGGGCCTCGGATGCCCATCCTTGTCTTTGCACTTTGTGTGTATTCCGGTCGTCAGAAGTTCCGACGGCATGGTATAGTTGAATTTTCTACCAAAATAATGTTGGGCAAAATCAAACTGACGTTTAATAGTTAGCTTGTTAAACCTAGCACAAAACCGACAATCAGTGATGTCGTGGTCAGGGCCTAGGCATGGGATACAATAGGAATGGAAATCCTTATGAGGTATTTTCTTCCCAGAAGAAATACAGTTATTAACTTTTACTGACATCGGTCTGAGGCAAGAAAAAGTTTCCCCAACGGGGTACTTAGCTTTGTAGAAGACTTCGGTTCTGGATTCGGAATGAAAATCTCAGGAGACGGCCGACCGGCACTTGCGAACTGCTTTTGCTTCAGGCACCGCGCGGCAAGAAAGACTGAAGAAAATGGCGTTGGCTGCATCTTATAAACCCCTGTTGCACTGATGTCAGGGAGGAGGCGACAGCAACCGACGCAGGACCAAGACTTTGGAACTCAGGCTGACTGGGGAACCGCCTGATGGCAGGATAACCCAAGTGTAATGACTGCAGCAGTGTAACATGATGAACATCAGGAACACAGAGCTCTAAAGTGGTCAGTGTGGAGTCTTGTGTGGGCCTGAAGAGAGAGAGAGTGTCCAGCCCCAGGTCTGGAGCATGCTCCGTGTGTGTTCTTAAGGGAAATTTTGCTTGGTACAGAGAGTTGCATCTGAAAATACTGTGTGTATCCACCTTTGCTGTTAGTGACTGTTCCTCACCACAGTCAGTGGTGAGGATTAGTGTCTCCTTGATTACTGGCCCGGAGTAGGGACCTGTCATACCTATAAAGAGGAGGATGGACTGAACTGTTACCATCAGAAACTGACTTGTTCAAGTTGCTGAGATCCAAAATTTGTCTCCAGTCCACTGTTTTCTATGGCAATAAAAAGAACCTCAAATAAGTTCTGAACTCTAGTCTGGTGGAACCTCTTGGATGACTCTCTCTCTAGCAGATTTTATATTTGAATTGCTGCTTCTACCCTCTGACTGGGTAGAACATTGGTGATTTTCCTTGAGATTGGAGGTGGAAGGGAAAACAGTATTATATAGCCTCTGGATATAATCTTCTACACCCAAGCATCTTTTATGTCTAGCCAGGCTTTCTGGTGCAGGGATAACCGACCCCCAATTGCTTCCAGAGGTGGGCAATCAGGCCTCCTTTTAGAACCACTGGTAGAGTCTTGTCCAAGAAAGAATCTCTGGACCCCTGGTTTTGCAGGCCTCCATTGCTGTGGGGGCAGCGTCGACCACTGGAGTTCCCCCCGTCTGCCCTGGGGTGGGGTGGGGGGAGTTCCTCCATGCATGTCCTGGAACAGACACTAGGATTTCCTGAACCACATCTTTCGACCACCTCACTGACTTCTTGGAAAATGATCTCGGAGGGGTTGAAAAACATACGTCCACTACAGACAGGGTTTTTCCATCCTTCTCAGACCTGGATAAAGTTTCTTTCACTGTGGTGCCGAACAAGGAAGTGCCGTCAAAGGAAGCATTAACAAACGATGACTTGATGGGCTTCACAAAATCACAAACACATCTAGGCTTGTCTCCTGATGGAAATGCTTCAACCCACTGCCCTTGAAGTTCCTTTGGCTACATGTGAAATAAGTCTCATGGACGAATTTGAAACAGATTGCAGGGTAGCCAACTGAGAAGTCACTGATGCTTGGACCTTTGCAGAAACAAATCCTGAGAGGGTATTTGAAAGTTCCTTCATCAATCCCTCTGTAACCTAGTAAAACGTGCCAAATAATTCAGTGACCTTAGGGCAAAGGTGACTGAAGCATACGCTTCCCAAACCTGTCCATCTCCCTAGACTCCCTGCTGGGGGGATGAACAGTGGAACTCTGTTCAGCAAGCTCCTTTTTGATGGCCACCACCATGACCATGGCATCAACAGGCACCCCTTAACCCAAAACTCTTTTCCCAAAGGTGGTGACAGTATCTTGATTGGTCTTCTAAGCATGGGTCCAACTGTGTCAGGATCCTTCCACTCCTGCAGAGAGACCAAATCAATGAGCTCATTGGCAGGCGGAAAAATTCAGGAGGTAGATGGGCCAGTACCAAAATCCTCCAGGAATTCAGACTCCTCAGATGAAGGGTTACTGGGGGGGGGGGGGGGGGGGGATTCCAGCCATCTCTGTTTTAAGATCTCAAGGATGTCTCCAAATGAGACATCTTCTAGAGGTGACCATGGGGACCCTTCACCTGCATTGAAATCTGTATCCTCTGTGACAAACTCTTCTGGAGAGTCCAAGTGCTTCCTCTTTTACTTATTCCTAGGGACCTCCTTGGTGGGGTGTTCCAGGGAGAAATCAGAAGAAATTGTAATATCCTGCTAGGAAGCCTGGGGGGGGGGTCTCAGACTAGCTGTCCATGTGGTAAAGAATGGTGAGGCTCTAAAGAGCAGAGGCTTTGGGGTAGAAGGTTGAGGATTCGAGTGGGGTAAGATCCAGCCCATCCTGTCGGAGCAGCAAATACCCTCTTCACCACCTCAAAGGATGATCACTCAGAGATAGAAAAGACACCTGTGACAAGACGGGAGGCTTCTGGACAGCTCTCCTTTCCCACTCCGACAGCAATCTCCCTGAGGAGGAAGCTGGAGCTGAGCTATCTAGTGCTTAGGCTCCGAGGGCAGAGCCTGCACCAACAAATCAGACCCGACAGGAAAGTGTAGACTGAGTGTCATCCAGGATGTCAAGAAATCTGAATCGGAGCACTCAAGAGAAAGCTTTGGTTCCGAAGATAAAGCTATCTTTGGATCAGAGGCAGACAGACCCAGGAGGCTCAGATCCAGGGACTCTGAAACCACCATGGGATCACAAGAAGAGGTTGCAAAAGGATGGAGTTGATGGACAGGTCTCCTGGTCCAAGTAGGTAGGAGCCAGCAAAACACACATCTGAATCTGTGCCGAGATGAACTTTTGCATCATCCTTTCCATATCCCCTTCCAACAAACTTCTGGACGAACAAGTCGAGGCAACAAGTGATTGCCCTGGGATGGGATGTAGACTGCCTGCAGAGATATGTTGTTCCATGATGCTAATTCCAAAATTTGTATTTCTATCCTACAGAGAAGGTAAGACTCGGTCACCCACCCCCTTGTTTGCTGATGTACCACACAACAGTGGTGTGTGGTCAGCGAAGATTTGAAGGGGGCCTAGCTGTAAGAGAGGGAGAAAGGCCTTCAGGGCTAAGTGAACTGTTGTCATCTCCCTTACCTTGATGTGTGTTTTTCAGGAGGGATGCTTGGCAGAGAGCTTACACTTTGGTGCCATTTATGGTAGCCCCCAGCCCAGATCTGAGGCATCTGTGTGCTTTCGTTGAGATGGTGTGGTGGGTTAAAGGGGTAAACTTGAATTCAGTTGCATCTGTTGAATCCACCACTTCAGTTCTGTTTTTAGGCAAGGTAGGAAGGACATTCGAAGTCTAGAGGGTGGCTGTGTTGGGACCACACATTCTTTAGATACCACTGTAATTTCCTCATGTGCATCCTGACTAGTGGAAACATAGGGATTGTGGCTGCCATAAGGCCCAATAGCGACAAGAAATGTCTGGAAAAACAGGTGGTTGACCTGGAGACGGTCCTGGAAGTGACTGATCAGGGAAGTCGCTTTGTCCTGAGGGAGGAAGGCCTTCATCAGGTCTGTCCAAATCCTGCATCTCAGGAGGATTTTGTTCTGGTCTGGGGTAAGGGATGACTTGGCAAGGCTGAGTGTGAATCCCACCCCCTGTAGCAGGGACATGGAGAACTGTAGATAATTTTTGAGGGTGTCTTTCTCTTCTGCAAGAATGAGAATGTTGTCCAGGTAGGGGCTACACCTGAATGTCCTTGGTCCTGCAGTAGGCTATGCTTGGAGCTAGGAATTTGGTGAAGACCCTTGGTGCAGTGGATAAACCAAAGGGCAAGGCAGTAAACTGAAAGTGTTAACAGGGTCCAGCAAAATATAGGTACTTCCTCTGGTTGGTGGGTATGGGAATGTGGAGGTAAGCCTCCAAGTCCAAAGTGGCCATGAATAGCTTGGGTGGCAATAGTGGAAGCACGTATTGGAGAGAGAGCATTCTGAAGAGAGGGACTTTCAAAACACCCACTGTTATTTCTGTCCTGAAAGGGTTGTCTGTGGGTAGGCCGAGAAGGGGCTGTCCTAGAAAGAGGACAGCCTCCTAGTCCCTTTCCTATGTCTGGAAGATGAAGGGGTGGCGATGGTGGGGGTCCTTCTGACATTGGTAGTCTTGGCAGAGTAATTTCTGTAATACTTTGGTATTGGGGAGACAAGCAAGCATTTAATATCTTGGAATTCCTTACTCTTCTCCTGTAGGTTCTTAAACAGTTCTGCAGACTGTTTTCCAAACAGAAGATTATGATCTAGTGGGGCCATCCACAATTTTGGATTTAAAGTCTTCAGGCAATGGCTGGAGCCTAAGCCATGAGTATCTGTGTAGCACAGATGCAGCAGATCTAGCAAAGGCCTCTGTTGGATCATAACTGCATCTAATAGAGTGCCTAGCAACTTGAGATGCCAGGGACAGTTTACATGCTATTTCTGTCTTATAGAAGAATCAGGCAAGGAGAACAGTACGGTTGTAGCTTGGGACACCAAATACAGGGCATACTTTACCATATGGGTTTGATAATTGCCCTAAAAACTAGGGTGGAAGAAGTGTATATCTTCTTACCAAGCCTGCCCATTACCTTGCTATCCTTGTCTGAGGTTGAGTGTGACTATGATGGGATAAAGTCTAGACTGTTTGTCTGGAGCTACAGCTATCACACTGTGGGGTCTGCCAAGGGGGCCTTCAGCAGAAATTTGTGGTCAACAGGGACCCTGCAGAAACGATCAGGTCTCTTGGGAGCAGGTGACAGAGTCAGGGGTATTTTGAGACTGATGCAAATGGATCTAAGTATGCAGGAATCACTGGAGGGATTGTTGATGGTGAGGGTGATTCAACCTGCAGCAGCTTAAAATACCTTTTTTTGAGTTTGTCATCTTGATAGTATCCCATTTACAATACTCCCTCATTTTTGTTATACTCTCTCCAAATGTGATGTCTTCTGGAGGGGAGTCTCCTTCTATGGAATCCTCATCAGGGAAGTAGTATTCCAAAGGGGAGGCTATTTGGGATGAGTATGTGACTGACTCATCAGAGGAAGAGGACAAGGCTTCTTCTTCTTCATGAGAAATGGAAGGAAGGACAGAAGTGGCCAAAGGAGGTCTTGGGCCAAGTACAGGTATAGTGGGAGCACAGGAGGTTGAGAGCCTAAGGGCCATGAAGGCCTGCATCAAGGACTGTGTGAAGGACTGCCAGTCTGGTTGTCCCACTGAAGAAGCAGACAAATATTTTGTCTTTTGCCTCCTTTTTAAAGGAGCTGTTTTAGGAGAAGCTGTGGGCCTAGTTTTAGGGATCTGCCCTAAAGAAGAAGGATCGGAATCCTAGATCAGGTAAGGTAGTCCTGTGGAGCCTGGTTCCCCCTCAACTTCAGTAATAACAGATGTCGGAATAACCTCAGAGGACGTGCCAGCCAGTACTTCAGAAGCAACTTCCTCAACGGTAGGCACAGAAGTAGACGGCTCTAGTGGACATCCCTTAACCCCTATATCAGTGGTTGGCAGGCCATCTGACGACAGAGGTGGTAGGCCTTGAAACTCTGGCCTTTTTTCTCAGAATTACGCCTGGGCGGCCAACTCCAGATCTATTCTTAACACTTACTTTTTTAATCTCTGATTCTCCGAATACAAATTGAGGGGGGCCAGATGGCTTCTGAGTGTTTTGGGGGCAAATGACTGGCAGATGATGCAGGAGGTATGATCGTGTTCCCAACCTAAAGAAAATATGCAACGGTCATGGAAGTCTTTATGCGGGATTTGATGTCTGCATTTGCCTTTCTTTGCGGACATCGGCCAAGAACAAATCAACAAACCAAGCTCATGCAAAAAATATTAATAAGAATTCCCCAACGGGGTACTTAGTTTTAGGCGTCTTGAAGGAGAAAAGTGATCGATCTGAAGTTTGACTGCAGCAGAAAAGTTCTGAGGTCTGTGCGTGCAGATGTCACATTTAAGGCTCCTGGTTTATGGCCCTAAGTGTGATGTCCAGCAGCAACCAGGCTGAAGCTTTTTTATAGGAGCCGACATTCGGGTCACCTGAGGCGGGGGATCCCACAGTAAGAATACTGCAACATGCGAACAGAAGAACATCCAATGTTGCCTGGGCCAAAGTGGGTCACCACAATGATGTTTGGGGTAACTTCTTTTAATCTACAGAATTACCCTGAATATCAGTGGAAAGGGGGGAAATGCATTCCAAGAGGATGAAAATGCATCTATTTTTCAGGCTTCCTTGCAAGGAGTCCTTCTGAAAGGAAACAGATATACTTGAGGTGCTCCCCAAAACAGGATCAAATCCTGGAAGGCCCCTCTTAGTCAATTTCCATTCTTGAGTGTCTATCCTGGTTCTGCTCAGCTTGACTACCACTAGGTTCTGCTCCGACTGAATGTAAGATGCCTGGAGGGCCACGGAATGCTAAACACCTAACTTCCCAAGCCATCACAGCCAACCTGCATAGGGGGTACAACCTTGTATCTCCTCCCTGCTTATTTATATAATACAAAACAGTGGTATTATCTGTAATTACTTAGTTCCTAGGGACCAGAGGTGATGGGGAGACTTCAAGGCATGGCTCACAGTTGGAGGTCTTATGTCTTATGTTTTTGGCAGTGGATGTGAAAAAATAGGTGGATCCGTACTGTAATGAGCTGAAATGGCAGAGGGATGGATCTTGATTGATGAGAAGGACGGGTCTTTGTCCAGCATCTCAGTTAGGTATTGTAAAATCTGAGGAATATTTGGTACAAGCGTGTCCATTCCTTGTGCCTGGTTCCAAGCACAGAATCTCTTCCATTTTTCTGTATACGATGTTCTGGTGCTGGGCCTCCTGGTCTCCAAAATAACATCCATAACTGCTTTAGAGAGAGGTGTGTTCTGAATGGTTACATTATCAGCCATGCAGCCAGATTTAGGGTTCTAAGTTGGCTGTGCAGGATCTGATTGTTTTGTTGGGTCAGCAAATGAGGAAATTGGGGTAATGTCCAGGCTGGGCCTTGAGACAAGCTCTTTACGGTTGGGCACCAGTGCTGGCATGACCAGTCTGGGGCAGTCAGTATCACTTTTGGCTTCTCTTGTCTGACCTTTAGGAGTACCTTGGGGAGGAGAGGCAGTGGAGGAAAGGCATATACTGTAAGGGTTTTCCAGTTGAATGATAGGGAATCCACTTTCCATGCTGGTTTGTGATAAGTCCTTGTGCAGAATCTCTGTAGTTGGCAGTTCTGCGGGGAGGCAAATAGATCTATGTCTGGGCATCCCCATTTCCTTGTTATCATGCTGAAGACTTGTGGATCTAGTTTCCACTCGTGAGGATCTTTGAGATTTCTGCTTAGTTCGTCTGCCACAGTATTTGTCTTTCCTGGCAGGAATTGTGCTTGCAGGTGTACTTGATAAGTCAATGCTGTGTTCCACAAAGTTATAGCTTGTCTGCAGAGAGGGTAGGAATGTGTGCCTCCCTGCTTGTTTATGTACCGCATGACTGTAGTACTGTCCGTCTTTACCAGCAGTTGAGCAGTTGTCCTGGATGAAACAGATCCTTGAAGGCTGTCAGGGCATTCTGAACAGCTAACATCTCTTTTTGATTGATATGAAGATGCATCTGGCTTGCTGGCCATGCTCCCTGAATACATTTTCCTGCCATGTGGGCCTCCCAGGCATAATCTGATGCATCTGTTGGTAGTGTCTGCCTGGCCGTGGGTAGAGTGAATGGTTGTCCCTTGTTGTGGTGACAGGCCTGTGCCCACCATCGAAACTCCTGTTGCAGGCAGGGAATGAGGGTAATTAATGTTTCCAGGCTGTGGCAATGTTGAGTCCAAACACTTTTTAGATACCATTGTAGTTTCCTCATATGCAGTCTTGCATATGGAATTAGTAGAATGCAGGATGCCATGAAGCCCAAAGCCTGCAGAATTTTTCTTGCAGATAAGTGGGTCTTTGTTGCCAACATTTCGAAGTAAAACGTCAGTTGTCTTTGTTTGTCTGGCGTGAGAAGCCATCTGGGCAGTTGCATTTAACCTTGCACCCAGGAATATTATCTCTTGAGAGGGTACTAGTTTTGATTTCTTTTCGTTTACCATGTACCCTAGGCAAATTAGTAATCTTTTTACAAACGCCAGATGCCTCAGTAGAATGTCTTTGTTCTCTGCTTGAATAAGGCAATCATCCAAGTAAGGGTATATTTGAATTCCCCTTTGTCTGCAGAAAGCAATTACTGGTGTCAGGCATTTTGTGAAGACCCTGGGCGCAGTAGATAAGCCAAAGGGCAGTGCAGAGAATTGGTAGTGCATTGATCCAGCTATGAATCTGAGGTATCGTCTGCAAGTTTGTCTGACTGGGACATGCAGGTATGCCTCTTTTAGGTCCAAAGTTACCAGCCAAGCCTTCTTGCCCAGCATGGGCAGAAGCTGCTGCAGAGTCAACATTTTGAATTTTGGAACGTCCAAAAAGTGTTTAGAACAGACAGGTCCAGTATTTGTCTCCACGCTTTGTCCTTTCTGGGTACCAGGAATAGTCTTGAGTAAAATCCTTGTCCCTGCTCTTGCTGTGATACTCGCCGAATGGCACTCATGTCCATGAGGGATAAAACTTGCTTTTGTGCCTCTGCCCATTGATTTTGGGGCAGGCCTGACATACCTTTTGCCTTTGGCAGGGTGTGAAAGTGGAACCTGTAACCCTGGGACACTATTCAAGACCCATTTGTCCTGGGTGATTATATGCCAATTTTGTGAAAAAAGTGCTATTTTCCCCCTAAGGGGGCTGCCAAAAGATAAGTGCTTGGTATTGGCAGAGGAAAGTCATTGGGACCGTTTTCTATACGGCTATGATTTGTCTTCTCCACTTTTGGAGGTAGACGCACCCCATTGTTTAGGCCTGTATGAGCCTTGGGGCTGTGATCTGCCTCTAGGGCGTCTATCTGCCTCTCTGTGGCCTGTCTGACACTGGAAAGGACTAATTCTTTGAAGGCCAATTCCTGCTAAATCTGGGTGGTTGTACCTGTAAGAAATCCTTAACTGTCTGCATAGATTTCGCTTTATTCTCCAATTTCTTCAACAACTCTTCTGCCTTAACACCAAACAAAGTATCATGCTGTAAAGGTGCATCCAACAATTTTGCTTTAACATGATCAGGCAGATTTTGTTCCTTTAACCAAGCATGACTTCTAATGACAGTATCCGTAACAGCGGCCCTGAAAGAGGCCTCTAGTGAATCAAAACCACATTGCAGCGTATGCTTTCCCACCTGTTCAGCTGCAAGCAATAAATCCTGCATTTCCTTATCTGGACATTCAGAATTTGTCAACATTTTCTGTTTTAGCAGTGACATTAAATATTGCTGATATTTAAGCATATGAAATTGACAATTTAAAGCCCTTACAGCCAAGGTAGCAGAAGTGTAAACTTTTTTTCCCCCCCATCTGTCCAGTGCCCTAGAATCCCTATCAGAGGGGACAGGGTTTTTTGCAGTGGAAGCCTTGACCCCTTTGGGACCTTGAGATATAGTTTCTGGGTCAGCAGCAGGGTTTTTATATAGAAATTTGTGGGAATCTGGGACCCTGTAGTATCTGTCAGGCTGTTAGGCAGGGGGTAAGAAGTCAGGAGACAGGCTGGACTCTCAAAATACATCATCTACTATGTCTAGAATAGGTGGAATAGCAAGAGGTCTGTGCTGAGGTAGTAAAAGAAAGTCTCTGGCCTTTTCTTAGATTCTGAGTAATCTTGGCTCTCCCAGTGAAAGTGCTCCCTCATGGTATGAAGGGTTTCCCCAAAAGAATAATCCTCAGGAGGAGAGGCTGAAGGAATAAACTCTTCAGCATCAGAATCCTCATAGGGAGGAAGGGCGTATCCCTGTTCAGAAGAGGAGTCAGAGGAAATGGAAACCTGATCTGAAGATTCATATTCTGTCTCTTGCCTAGGCTTCTTATCAGGAGGGGGATGGGGACCCTTGATCAAAGTAACGAGGTCTTCGGCCATTTTAAGCATCTGTTTTTTAGGCATGAAGTCTGTGCTGGAGAATGCTGTACTTGTTTCTTTGTCTTTAGAGCTGCTTTAGTCTTTGCCTTTGAAGCTGAGGTTGGCTTTACATATAACTGTGTAGGTCTGAAAACACCCTCAGAAGCCGATGTCTGCTCAGCGGCTCCGGACCCATCTGAGGGAATAGTTTCAGAGTGTCCAATACCTTGAGTATCCAGAGGCCTAGTTGGCTCCACGTGGGAGTCGGAAGCGACCTGTGGTTCGGAGGTAGTGGGCGTCAGGGACTGCGAAAGCGCCTCACTGAGAACTGGCGAACCGGCGACTGGCCTCGTGGAGGTTTCGTCTGTTTTGGACCTCGGATGCCTGTCCTTTTCCTTGCGCTTTTTATAAACTCCAGTCGTCGGCTGTTCCGACGGCATTATATAATTAAATCTTCGGCCAAAGTAATGAAAGGCAAAATCGTACCGACGCTTAATAGTGCGTTGGTTAAATCTAGCACAAAACCGACAGCCAGCAACGTTGTGGTCAGGGCCTAGGCAAGGAATACAGTAAGAATGAAAATCCTTATGAGGTATTTGCTTCCCACAAGAAATACAACGGTTAACTTTTTCTGACATCAGTCTGGAGCAAGAAAAAAAGTTTCCCCAATGGGGTACTTAGCTTTAATGAAGACTTCAGATCTGAGTCGGCAGACCGGCACTTGTGATCTGCTTTTGCTTCAGGCACCGTGTGCAAGAAAGACTGAAGAAAATGGCGTTGGCTGCATCTTTTATACCCCTGGCGCACTGACGTCAGGGAAGAGGCGACATCAACAGACGCCAGACCAGGACTTTGGAATTCAGGCCGACTGCAGGTAGCTTGCCAGCAGGATAACCCAAGTGTAATGACTGCAACAGTGAAACACGGTGAACATGGGGGAGATGCACAGAGAGACTTCCCCTTCCATGAGAAAGAAAGAGCAACTTCCACACCAGAGAGTCCGGAATTCTGGCACAAAATTTTGGAAGTGGTCTGTTCAAAGGGGAGGCAAAGAGCTCTAACTTGAGGAATATTCATCTGGTGGAGTATGTCCAGAAACACATCCCTGTGAAGCATCCATTAGTGGGATTGAATCATGGACCTGCTCAGTGTGTCTGCCACTACAGTCAAACATTGACTGGAGCAGATTTACACTGCCTGAAGGGTGACATGGTACTGAGTTGTCAGTTCCCATGCCATGAGAGGGCTAGTCTGCACAGAAGGTATAATTTTTCCCCCTCCTCCTATTTAAATACTAAAGAACTGTGGTGTCTGTAAACAATTTTAAATGACCTAGAAGAAAGAGAATGAAAAGTCTGTAGCGCCAAACAGCTGGGCTTTCATCTCTTTATGTTCATGCTCTCCTTCCTTTGAGAATCAGACCAAAGGCCTTGAACCTTCCAGGATACAAAGGCTCCCCACTAACCCATGTCTGAGGCATCTGTGAACAACTCCTGAAATGGAAGAGGAGGATGCAGGGAAAGCCTGGGTTCAGGGAAATCTGCTGATTCAAATAAAGTTGTTCCCTCTTCAGACAAGGAAGAAGAGGGACAACAAAGGTCCAGTGGGTGCACATGTTTGCTCCAAACTAACTTGAGGTACCACTGAAATTTCCTCATGTGAAGTTTGGCCAGAGGTAGCATGAGAATAGCAGATGCCATGAACCCTAGAAGGTGGATAAACTCCTTGGCTGTAAGAGACTGCAAAGGGACAAGGTCTTGGAAGAAATTAGAGAGAGAACTTTTTGAGAAGGTCAACATGTGATCTGTCTGGATTCTGCACCCCAGGAAGATGTGGCCCTGTGAAAGAGTGAAGACTGCGTTTTGGAAGTTTATTGTGAAATCCAGTCTCTGAAGAAAAAGAGTGAAAAGGAGATTCTGTTGTAAGGTCTTTGGAAGAAGTGCCTGGAGCAGGGCATCATCCAGATATGGAAAGTACTGTTATACCCTGGAGTCTGCAATAAGCAACCACATGAGCCAAGCATTTTGTAAATAACATTGGCGCTGTAGAGAGACCAAACGGTAAAGCAGAGAAGTAAAAATCTGATGAAGCATCAGAAAAACGCAAACATTTCCTGAAAAGAGAATGAATGAGAATGTGATGGTAGCCATCCTTGATGTCTAGGAGACCCACAAAGGCTTGTGGAAGTATGATGGGAAACAAGGTATGCAGAGAAAGCATGCGGAAGGTTGGGACCTTTAGGAAGGTGTTGAGGTGTGAAAGATCCAGAAAGGGAACCAGGAACATCCTGGGGTAGGAACCTCTTCCTCTGTGGTGCAGTGGAACTTCTTGAATAGTTTCCTAATATCTAAATACTTAGAGCACCTCTGGAAAGAATTGCAGTTTCACTCAAGGTGGTCGAGGAATACCCATGAAAGATAGAGTTTTCCACAGCATGAAATACCTTTTGTGGATAATGGAAAGGACCCATGAGTCTTGAGTTACATGCTCCCCAGACTGGAAGGGACAAGGAAAGATGGAGAGAGGAAACTGGCTCAGGAAAAGGTTGGTAGTTACAGACTACCTAGCTTGTCTGGAAACGTATGTTTTTGGCAAGAGGAGGCTGAAAGGGTTTTGAAGCAGTAGGTTTCCTAGCACCCCTTTTATTTCTGGAAGGAGTGTGAGATTGTTTCCTAACAAAGGGAGCTTTAGCTGGGTAATTCCTTTGGAATTTAGGAACTGGAGACACAAAAATGTATTTTAGGCCCTGTAATTCTTTACCTTTCTCATGCAAGCACTTGAACAAGTCTGCTGCTGCAGCCCCAAACAATGCCTTATCTAAGGAAGCATCCAGTAATTTAGCCTTAAAGTTATCTTGAAGTGGTTGAAGCCTCAACCAGGAATATCTCCTCAAAACAGAGCTAGATGCAATTGCTCTAGTGGATGCTTCAGCTGCATCACAACCGCCATTTAATAGAGTGATGTCCCACCTGGGAAGAAGCCCCCAAAACTGATGAAAGCTGTGACTTAACTTCAGAATCTGGAAGGTCAGAGAGAAACTGAGTAGCCTGTGAAAGGAAACCCAGAGATACTTGGTTATACGGGTTTGTAATGCATAACATGGCAAGCTAGGGTGGCCGAAGTATAAACCTTTTTTTTCCCCAACCTTTCCATGGTCTTACTCTTTCTATCTGAAGGGAGAAGAGAAGTGGATGGTAATAGTCTAGAAGATTTATCAGCAGATATAGAAACAATTACTGGATCTGCTAATGGACATTTAACTAGAAATTTGCAGTCCTCTGCAACTTTCTAGACCCTATGTGGCCTTTTAAGGGCAGGGGGTTGAGAGTCCGGAGTCTTTGATACAGATAAGAAGGCATCAAGAAAAGCTGGTAAAACTGAAGGCACAACAGAAGGACAAGGCAAATCCACCTGAAGACAGTCGTAGTACCTTTTCTGCACCTCAAAAACCTGACAGCATTCCCATCCTGGCAATAGTCCCCCCCCCCCCCCAAGGTGATATCTTCACAAAGAGACTGTGCAATTAGACTCTTCCTCAAGGGAGGCATACTCCAAGGGGGAAGTAATGTGAGCAGAGCAGTCCAAGGATTCATCCGCTGAGGAATCCTCTTCTTGAAAAGAATCCTGTATTCTAACACCCCCCCCCCCCCCCGAGGGAGGTTTAAGAGCCATAAAGTCACTGAACAAACCTTGTGAAAAAGCTTGCCAATCAGCAGGTGGGTCCTGAGGAGCAGAAACATGTTTGGTTTTCTGCTCCTTGTTAAGAGGAGCATCAGCCCTGTGAAAGGCGGAGGGACCCGACGTAGGCCCACATTCAATGACAGTCATCGGGACTTTCTCCCTTACTAAAATTTGCAGAATACATTGAGGGCCTTCTGAAACTATGAGCCTCTGTTCCCCCTATCCCTCGGAAGCGAACGTCTGTAAAGCCTGTAAGGATGTGCTGATAGCAGGATCCCTTGTGGCCTCTGATGCAGTACCTGCCTTAGGAATCAGAGCCAAAATCCAGATTGTCTCAGGGCCTCAACTGGCCTCAAGACAGACGCTCGGAAGGGGAGGTTTAGCTGAAGCTTCAGGCCCAAGTTTCCTACCCTTCTTCACAGCAGGCTCAGCAGAAGGCCACGACATACCCTTGATAATGTCACATGATAACGTTTTCAATCTCTGATTTTCAAGATAAATATTGAGAAGAAAAGCGGCTACGTAGGGTCTTAGGAATGAAAACTTTCCAGACAGGGCAAGGACTTATGGTGGTGGTCGGGCTGTAAACAGAAGAGACATTGATCATGACTATCTTTTCTTTATGTGAAATTTGTCTTCCACACTGGCATTTGCCCTTTTTGGATGACATGTAAACCTCAAAGAAAAAAGGCAGTAGCAAAAAATAAAAGAAAACCCCAATGGGACACTTATCAATCTCCTGTAACCAGAAAACAACTCAGGCTAGCAGACTGATGATCATAGATGGTGTTTGGACTGGCAGCAGAGACGCTCTGAGGATGGTATGTGCAGACATCACTTTTATGACTTGCGCTGGCTGCTGCATACGTGCAACAACCCACGAACCCTGCAGCAGTTAAAGTCTTTTGTATACTGGCCAAACGTCGGGACTACCTTTGGCAGTGATTCCCCCATGTTAAGAATACTGAAACATAAGAATAGAAGGACATCACTAATCTCTTGAAGCCTAGGACTACGGGAATGTAGTAGTAAGCATCTTTTAGGTCTAGAGTTACTGAATAACTCATAGGAGGAATGAGGGAGTAATGTGTTGTTGCAATGTCATCATTTTGAACTCTATGTACAGACTCAGAAATGAAAAATTTACTACTGATCTCCAAGTGGCTTCTTTCTCTAATACCAGAAACTTTCTGGAATAGAAGCCTTTGCTCTTTGAATTAAAGGCACTGGTTCTATGACTCTTCGGGTATGCAAAGACTGAAGAACCAGAGAAAAAATTCTGTTTGGCTTGGAGGGTGGGGAGGAAATACCCTAAAAGGAAGTTTATGTATTCACTGCTACCTGTAACATCGAGGTGCCACTTTTAACATCTTTTTGGAAAGATGAATGTTGAGGGTCAGTTTTTGCTACAGGATTTGTAGAGATATTGGCTAAGGGGAAAGGGTTAAGGAATGCCAACATACTCAGCCATTCGGTATTCTTGGTTTGCCTTTTTTTCTGAAATGGCCACTGTTTTTATTGTTTTTAGCCTCTGGCCATTTCTATTTTGCATTTTGTTTGCCAGAAAAAAAGATAGTTTTTGTTTGAGAATATGGTTAGCAGAAGAGCCAAACAAAACCTCCTTATCTACTGCCGAGTCCAAGATTTCAGACTTTACCTCATCAACAAACTTTCAGTTACTTAGTTACATGAAGAGTTTAATTGTACATGCCTTTATAATACTGGTCAATTCCCTGCTTCACTGATCTACCAATCTCTCATATCATGACTGTACTCTGGGTATGGCTCAACTGCACATTAGAATTGCTCATTTCTTTCAGTAACTAATGTCAAATACTTGCACATATTTTAGTTCAGCTTTCCACAAGTATTGTAAATACTGAACGTATCTTCCTTTTGCACACTGCCTGTAAAATTAAAGTTATGTACTCACCATAACTATGAATCTGTGCTGTACACTTTCAATCTTCCTCAATGGATGGGTTATGGATCTGACTCAGCTTTATACACCAGACTTTCAGATCCAAATCTCGAGCTCCTCCCTCTACCCAAAATGCCCCAGTCAGCCTACAGTGACTCAGATTGAGTTTGCTGGCTTATAGATCATAAGACAGATTAGGACGAAGGCAATAACACTAAAGCTGGGGCTCAAACCTGTAACAAAATGGTTCCACAATATCCATAAGAACACTCCAGAAGATGAAAGTAAGGGTGAAGAAGGGTGGGGAGTTGAGGAAAAATGAAAATGTACAACACAGGTGCATAGGTATGGTGAGTACTTATCTTTAATTTCGGATGTTGGCTTTTTCATTCTTCCTCAATGCAAGAGACAGAGTCCCCAGCTATAAGTGAATCTTGGGTGGCCCTCATAGGATATTCCAGAGAACTGCCGAACCAAAGGCTGCTCTGCTTCTGAAGGTTAAATCTAGTTTTAACAATCAATAAAAGTATGGGGGATTAGACCAAGTAGCTGCTGTGGAAATGTCATGAATAAAAGTTCTAGACCAGAAGGCAGACAAAGTGACCATGGATCTAGATGAATGTGTCTTAGGAGGCTTTGACAGGGAGAGGCCCTGTTAAGTATATACAAAAGAAATGCAATCAGTAATCCATTTGGCCACACTAAGTTTAGAAACTGGTGATCCTAGTATGTTTGGTGAGAAAAACTGGTCTGTTTCCCTGAAATTCTTTGGCCCATGTAGATAAAATCCTACTTGTCTATGTACATCTAAAAGATGTAGCATATACTCTCCCTTATTTGAAAAACTAGGGAAGAAGCCAAGCAAATTAATTGTTTGATATTTGATTCAGATGCTACTTCTGGTAAGAAGGATGGACCGGTTCGTAAATAACTCTGTCTTTGTGAAAAACAATGTAAGGGGATTTGGAAGATGAGTTCGCAAATTCACCTCACAGATGTAATAGCTACTAGGAATGCAGTTTTCCAAGACAAACAATTTAAATCGCTTTTGGCTGAAGATTCAAAGGGTTGTTGTGCCAACCCCTGAAGTAAGACTTTCAAATCCCAAGAAGGTGACAGATCCTTCACTGGAGGTCCAAGTGAAAAGGTGCCGTTTAGAAAAGTCGTGCACAATTTAGAATAAGCTAAAGAGGAAGCTTTTTCTCCTGATATGGCTGCTAACTGTACTTTGTAGAAAAACTAGCACCTTCCTCAAAAATAGAAGCCAAAAATTCCAGAACTGAAGATACAGGAGCAGTGAAAGGGTACATTTATTTCTTATGAGCCCAAATTGAAAATGTTTTCCATTTACTCCTGTAGATCTTCCTTGTAGAAGCTTTCTGGGAAAATAAAAGTATGTGTCGAACTGGGGAGGAAAGCCTGGGCTATCTAACTATTAATGGAAGTGGGAAAACCATGTGGTTAGTTTGAGGCATGGAATATTGGGGTGCTTCATCCCTGAGGGATGCAAGAGAAAATCTGGACTAGGGTCCAGTACCCATGGTGGAAACTGATGGGCGAGAAGGAAGCAATGAGGATAACTGAGCTCTTCCACCAATGTGCTTTCTATAAGAATGTTGGAATCAGAGGAAACAGGAGATAGGCATAAGGAGACCAGAGGACCAAATGGGGACTAGAGCATCTCTCGGTAACTCCTCCCTGAGGGGAGAATTAGACCAAAATACCTGCTGCACTTGTTGCTGTGAGGAGATGCAGAGAGATCGCAGCTAGGTTGGCCCCAACAATGGAAAATTCTGTCCACCACTGATTAATTGAGAGACCACTTTTGAGGTAACAAAATGGCCCTGCTGAATTTATCTGCTAGTATGTTGGGAGTTCCCCGGAATGTGCATTGCCATAAGAGAGAAGCTGGAAGAGATCACCCACTGCCACACTCATAGTATCTCGACGAAGAGGATAACACTGGGTCCCCCCCTTGCCTTTTCATGTACTATCTGTCTGTATCGTAATGGCCACTAGAGGGGGAAAATCTTGAAAGGCTTGGAAAATATGAGCAATTCTAATAGAACCACCGTCATCTCTAGGGCTTTAATGTGCGAACTGGTCTCTTGGGAAGGACTATGTGGCTTACATCCTCCTTCCCAAGAAATGTCCCCTCACCACAAAAGGAAGGCATCTGTGGTCACCGTGGCCACTGGAAAAGGCAGAATGAAAGGCTGTCCCAGGTAAATCTTGTCCGACTGAATCTACCTATGAAGATTATTTTTAAACTCGAGTGAATCTGACTGGGAAGGATAGAGAATGCTGCAGAACAGACTACTGAACAGCTGGAGTCCATTGGAGAACAAGCATATAGAAAGGAAATGACAGGAAAGCCACAGGAACTGCCATAAAACCTAGAGCATGAAGAACAAATATGGCTGGAGAAGTAGGATGAAGAAATATCTGCTGCACCTGGAAAGTACAGTTGTGTACACTTACCATAAACGTAGATGTTAGAGTGTATTCACTGTTGCAGTCATTACTTTTGGGTTATCTGCTTGCAGGTTTGCCCACAGTTGACCTGATTAACGAAGTTTAGGTCCTGCATTGGCTGCTGTCCCTTCTTCCATAACGTCAGGGGCATGACGTCAGGGGTATAAAACATGCAGCTGACACCATTACATCAGTTTTTCTTGCCCCCCAGATGTCAGGTGCCCCCCTAATGGGGAGCAAATAAGTATAAAAGTACAATGATATACCTCCAACAAAAAAGCAAATACACCAAAAAGGCTTTTAAACATAGTAAAGGAAAGTAGAGGTATAGCCAAAAGAAGTTATGGGGCTGGAGGGAGGGTAACCAGGACTGCAACAGTGAATACACTCAAACTTCGACATTTATGGTAAGTGTACACAACTGTACTATGCTCTTTGTGTTTCACTGTTGCAGTCATTACATTTGGGTAGATTCCCAAAGCTTTGGTTGGGATGAGGAATTTAGATAGCGTTAGGACCAGCTATAAGGCCCTGCAAGACTGCAGTGGCAAAGCCAGCCCTGTATTTAGAGAAAATTGGCAAATGATAATGTTTGGTGAAAGTATGTACAGAACTCCAGGTAGCAGCTTCTAGGATGTCCCTGGTAGGAACACTACTGAGAAAGGCTGTAGAGGTAGATGCAGCTCTAGTAAAGAGAGGTCTGATCCCCTAGGGGATAAGGTTTTCCATGGTGCTTATAGCAGAAATTAATGCAATGGCCTATCCATTTAGAAATGGTTTGGTTTGAAATAGCCTTCCCCTCTGCCCCTGCAGCAAATGCTACCAGCAGTTGTTCAGATTTCTATTGAGGTTTAGTCCTGTCCAAGTAGAATCTGAATTGTCTGTGCACATCTAAGAAATGCAGTATCCATTCCCCTTTGTTCTGTGGATTGGGAAAGAAGGTTGGCAAATGAATGGACTGATTAAGAGCCACACTGGATACCATCTTGGGCATGAAGGATGGATTGGTTCTGAGGGACACCCTGTCTACATGAAAGATGATGAAAGGCTCCACAGCAATAAGGGCCTGTAATTCAGATACCCTTCTAGCTGAAGTGATTGCTAAAAGGAAAGCTGTTTTCCAAGAAAGAAATTTTAAGTCTGCAGTAGCAGCTGGCTCAAAAGGATGTAAAATAAGTTTCTCCAAAACAAAGTTAAGGTCCCAGGCTGGCGTAGGAGCTCTCCTGGGTGGTCTCAAATTTTTGGCCCCTCTGAGGAACTGCTTGAGAAGTGGGTGAGAGAAGGGGGGGGGTTCTGTGTTATAATGAGCTGAAATGGCTGAGGCGTGGATTTTAATGGAGGAAAAAGACAGGCCCTTGTGAAGCATCTCAGTTAAGTATTGTAAAATCTGAGGTAAATTGGGCGCTGCTGTATTCATCTCCTGAGACTGGTTCCCGGCACAGAATCTTTTCCATTTTTTAGCATAGGATTTTCTAGTGCGAGGCCTCCTTGCCTTAAAAATGATATCCATCACAGGTTTACTGAGGGGTGGTAAAGGAGAAATTATGTAACTAGCCAGGCTGCAAGGTTCAATGTTGGAAGCTGAGGGTGCAGAATCTGGTTCTCCTGCTGAGACAGCAGGAAAGAAGTCTGAGGCAGGTGCCATGGGGGGAACAGTGACACTGCGCAGGATGGGGTACCAGTGTTGGCATGGTCAGTCTGGAGCAATCAAAATCATCCTTGTTTTTTCCTGTTTGGTTTTTAGTAGTACTTTGGAGAGCAGAGGCAGAGGGGGGAAGGCATAGATTGATAGGTTTTTTCAGCTGAAGGACAGAGCATCCACTTTCCAGGCTTGTTTGTGGGGAGTCCTTGTGCAAAATTTGTCCAATTGGTAATTCTGGGGAGAAGCAAACAGGTCTATATCTGGGCTCCCCCATTTGCTTGTCAACATGTTGAAAATCCTTGGTTCCAGATTCTGCTCGTGTGGGTCCATGAGGTTTCAGCTTAGTCCGTCTGCTAGTGTATTTAACTTTCCTGGCAGGAACTGAGCTAGTAGGTACACTTGGTAGCTCAAGGCTGTGGTACACAATGCCATGGCTAGTCTGCAGAGGGGGTAAGAATGTGTACCCCCCTGCTTGTTTATGTTCCACATAACAGTGGTGTTGTCAGTCTTTACCAGTAGTTGTCCTGGAAGAATGTGGTCCTTGAAGGCTGTCAGAGCATTCTGTACAGTTAATTTCTTTTTGATTGATATGCAGGTGCATTTGACTTGGGTTCCATTTGCCCTGAATGCACTTCCCTGCCAGGTGAGCCCCCCCCCCATGCACAGTCTGATGTGTCTGTTGTTAGGGTTTGGGCAGCAGGTGGTGGTGTGAAGGGCAGTTCCTTGTTTTGGTGGCAGGCCTCTGCCCACCAAAGGAACTCTAAGCGTAGGCAAGGTATGATAGGAATCATTGCTTCTAGATCCTGAGAATGTTGAAGCCATATGCTTTTTAGATACCACTGTAATTTCCTTATATGCAGTCTTGCATATGGAATTAGAAGAATGCAAGAGGCCATGAACCCCAAGGCTTGCAGTATTTGTCTTGCAGATAGCAAGGTTTTTGTGGCCACTTGTTTTAAGTAGGTTGTCAAATGAAGTTGTTTCTCTGGTGTGAGGTAGGCCATCTGGGAAGTTATATTCAAGCTTGCTCCCAGGAATATAATTTGTTGACAGGGTACCAGGTGCGATTTCTTTTTGTTTATGGTGTACCCCAGACAAGTATTCGTACAAAGGCCAGATGATTCAAAAGTATGTCCTGGCTTTCTTCCTGAATTAAGACAATTGTTCAGGTATGGGTATATTTGAATATTTATTTGCCTGCAAAATGCAATAACTGGAGCTAGGCACCTTGTGAATACCCTGGGCGCAGAAGATAAGCCAAAGGGCAGTGCAGAGAACTGATAGTGCGTGTAGCCTACTTTGAAGCGCAGGTATCTTCTGCAAGATTCCCCGATTGGGATGTGCAGGTATGCTTCTTTTAAATCTAGTGTTGCCAACCAGGCATCTTTGCCTAGCATAGGAAGTAATTGGTGAAGAGTCAGCATCTTGAATTTTGGAAAGTCCAAAAAGGTGTTTAGAGTAGAAAGGTCCAGGATAGGACACCATGAATTGTCTTTTCTGGGTACCAGGAAAAGTCTCGAGTAGAAACCTTGTCCCCTTTTCTCTTCTGGTACCAGTTGAACAGTCCCCATGCTTGAGAGAGAAAGTACTTGTTTTTGGCCCTCTGCCCACTGATTTGGGGGCAAGTCCGGCCACCCGCTTGGAGTTGGCAACATGTGGAAGTGAAATCTGTATCCCTGGAACACTACATTTCAAACCCATTTGTCCTGGGTAATGAGTTCCCAGTTTTTTGCATGAAGAGCAAACTTTCCCCGCAAAGGGGCAGTCAGATGTTAAGTGCCTGGAAGTTTTAAAAGGAAGTCATTGAGACAGATTACCATAGGGGGGAGTCTTATTACTCCCAGATTTGGAAGTGGAGGCCCCACACTGCCTAGTCCTGTGTCTCCCCTGGGACTGAAACCTGGGTTTTTTGCTGTGTCTGGGTTTGGCTTGAGAAGACCTGGAAGGGGCCAGAAAGGACCAATTCTTAGAGGGCCAGTGCCTACTAAATCTAGGAGGCTGAACTTGTAAGAAATCTTTAACAGTTTGCATAGATTTAGCTTTATTTTCCATCTTTTTAAGAACTTCCTCAGCCTTGTTGCCAAACGGGCGGTCCTGATTCAAGGCAGCATCCAACAATTTAGTTTTAACATGATCAGGCAGATTGCTCCTTACGCTAAGCATGCCTTCTGAGCACAGACCCAGTAACAGCGGCCCTGGAGGCCTCTAATGAATCAAAACCACACTGCAAAGTATGTTTTCCAACTTGTTCAGCAGAATGCATCAAATCCTGTAATTCTTTGTTTTCCACAGAGTCAGGAATCAACATAATTTTCTGTTTAAGCAATCCAATAACATGTTGCTGATACTTTAACATATGAAACTGGCAGTTTAAAGCCCTAATGGCCAAGGTAGCAGAAGTGTAAACCTTCCTACCCCATCTATCCAGCGCCCTGGAGTCTCTATCAGTGGGGGTAGAATTTTTAGCAGTAGAAGCCTTAATGCCCTTGGGTCCCTGTGAAAGTCTCTGGATCCGCAACAGGATTTTTAAAAAGGAAATTGTGCGACTCAGGGACCCTGTAGTATCGGTCTTGTTTTCTGGGAGCAAGAGGCAAGGAATCAGGAGCCAAACTAGATTCCGAAAAAGCATCATCAAAAATGTAGGAATAGCTAGAGGCCTATGCTGAGGTAGAAGTAAGAAATCCCCTAAGCCTCTTTTTTAAATCAGAAAAATCCTGGCTTTCCCAGTGGAAATGTTCCCTTAGAGTATGTAAGGTTTCCCCAAAAGAAAAATCCTCTGGAGGGGAAGCAGAGGGAATGGAGTCGTCAGCATCAGAATCCTCATAAGTAGATAAGGGCAAATCCAGATCATCAGAAGAGTCAGAAAAAAACAGAATCCTGGTCAGAAGATTCATAAACCACTTCAATCCTAGGCCTCTTAGAAGGGGGTGGGGGTTTGGCTACCCCTGATTACAGGTATTAGATCTTCAGCCATTCTTTGTTTTTTCGGCATAGAGGCCTGAGCATGTGGCCTGGGCGTCGTTTTTTTAGGCATGTTTTGAGATTTAGGCCCAAGAGAAAAAGGAGGCATTGGTTTAATATGCAAGTCTGTAGGCCTGAATACACCCTCAGAAGCCGGTGCCTGCACAGCGGCTCCAGACCCATTCAAGGTAGAGACATCCGCGGGTTCCATAGTTGAAGAATCTCGTGGCATACCGGACTCCGAATGGGTCTCAGTAGAGGCCTGTGAATCAGAAGTAGCTGCTATCAGTGGCTGCGAAAGCGCCTCACTGAGTACCAGTGAACTGGCGACTGGCTTAGGAGAAGCATCGTCGGCAGTTTTGGACCTTGGCGGCCTGTCTCTGTCTTTATCTTTGAATTTTTTTCAGGAATCCTGGTAGTCGGATGGCTGAACGACGACATTTCTGGATAATTAAACCGAGAACCGAAATATTTAGAGGCGAAAATATACAGACGACGGATAGTGCGCAGATTAAATAAAACACAAAACCAACAGCAAGGTACGTCATGGTCAGGGCCTAGACAAGGAATACAGTACGAATGAAAATCCTTATGAGGTATTTGCTTTCCACAAGTAATAGAAAGAACCACCTAAACCGCAAATGCTTCAAAGGTTTATTCCACAAAAACATTAAGCGCTTTCTTCCCCAGTAAGGGGACTTCCTCAGAACAAACTGATACAAAAATCCAGCCTCTTTTATACTCCACCCCAATTACATAATTAAATGGTTACTTGAATTAAAAACGTCTGATTCACGCACTAGATAGAATTAAAATAAAGGGACAGTTCAAAAATTAAAATATAATGTACAATACTATAAATAATGAAATATGTCATATTTGCTTGTCATTGGTGTTCTGGCTGATCGAGGGCTACCGGGAGCCGGATAAGCCCATTGGTTGGGACTGCAACAGTGAATACACTCGAACATTCACATTTATGGTAAGTGTACACAACTGCACTTTCTCTAGCTACCTCAGCAATCGTTTCCAATCTGTAAAGTGGCTATCTGCTGTCTCCCCAGAACTCCCTATAAATATGGGAGTTCCCCAAGGTTCAATACTGGGCCCAATACTATTTAATAATTTTACCAATCGATTATCTACCTCCACTCCTCAGTCATCGGTTGTGCAATATGCTGACTCCACAGTCATCACCATAGCCAACACCCTTCTCTGATCTACATACTACAACTCAGAACTCTGTTTTGTCTATTGAAACATGGCTCCACCAAAACCATCTAATCTTAAACCCAGAGAAGACTAAACTCTTTCTTTTTGTCCCAAAAACAATGTATCATCTAAAACCTTCTTTCTCTAACACACCCATCACAGTTGAAACGTACATCAAACTACTCTGGGTCATTATCGATGACCAGCTAAAATTTGACCTACATGTACTCAGTAAGGTTAAGAAAACCCTCCAAAAACTTGGATTCCTCTACAGGTACAAAAAAGTTTTATCTAGTAAAGCCCAAGACTGCCCTATCCCATGCCTACCTACTACCAACCTTTCTCTAAGTCTCTCAAATACTCACCAACTTACAAATCACACCTCTCTAAATTAGAAACCACCTACAATAAGGTTGCCAAATTTGCTGCTTAACTGCTGTACTTTTCTCATCACTGCTTAGCACTCAGGAAACTAAACTGGTTAGAGCTTTCCCATTACCTTCTCTTCTCTCAGCTTCAGATAATTTTGAACTGCATCAGACCTCTTTCTGCCTCAGCATTACCTCTATTATCTCCTCCTACTCCCCACCCAGGACACTTCAGAGCTCAGAACATCTTTCCACATGCAATCCAAAAACCTTTACAGTTATTTACCAGCTGAGAACTGGACTAACCTTCCACTTGACATTCGAAATATTAAGTCCAAACACCAGTTCAGAAATGCATTAAAAAAAATCACCTAACCAATACAAGACTGTGACAATGTAATCATCCCCCAGACTGACCCTGTTTCTCTTCACCAACCCATTCAGGTGAAGTGATAAGGAACATAAATATTTCTATTTGTGTACCGTTTTCTCTGTACTGTACTAGTTTGTACTATTCTGATTTTTAGAAGCTATTTGCAATCTCATGTCTTTTCTCTTTTTATAATGTTTTTAAATTTTGTAAATGTTTAAATAGCTAAGTTTTACACTTAAGTAGTTATGCATATGACTGTCTATATATTTGTGGAGCTTTTCTCCCCAGGTCTCCACTGAAAAAAGGGCTTCGACCCAACTGGACTAACCTGGTCAACAAATGTCAAAACAAATAAATAAATGAAAAAGAATGTTTAAAATTGACATTAAATTATACACTTGTAAATGCTTCCCAGTATCCTAGCATTAATGAAATGGTATCTATTTGCCTGTGTTTTAAAGTTGAGTCATATTTGGCTGACATTTTAAATGATTTATACATGATAAATTTACACGTGCATAATGTTGTCAATTTTAAACCTTCTTTTTCATATTTCATTATTTATAGTATTGTACATTATATTTTAATTTTTGAACTGTTCCTTTATTTTAATTCATTCTATCTAGTGCATGAATCAGATGTTTTTAAGTCAAGTAACCATTTAATTATGTAATTGGGGTGGAGTATAAGAGAGGCTGGATTTTTGTATCAATTTGTTCTGAGGAAGTCCCCTTACTGGGGAAGAAAGCGCTTAACGTTTTTGTGGAATAAACGTTTGAAGCATTTGCGGTTTAGGTGGTTCTTTCTCTTGCTGGTACAATTTATTTGGTTCAGTGTTTGCAGTTCGTGGTTTGTCGTTTTTTTACCAGTGGAATGGAACCTTCTACTACCAATGCTGAAATTATGGAATTAATACAGCAGATAAACCAACAGCTGGCTGTACATACTTCACAAATCAAGGTATTAATGGATAAACCTGAAGCCTCAGCTAACATTTTTGGGACTGCATAGGTTTTCCTCTCACCCAGCCCACCCCGCCTTTGGTGAACATAGCTTCTGAATGGCAAAATGACATTAATATGGAAGTATATTTAGATACTGGTACTTCAAATTCATCACAAAAAGTAAGTTGTTGGAAAGAAAATACACTTTTATTCCAAAGTGGTAATGCGTCAAATATTATCAACCAGCAGCATGAAATGTCAGTGGAAAATAAACTAAAATGTTTTGAGAAAGACCTTTTGGCTAATAAAACACTCCAGATGGAAAATGCATACCTAAACACTAACATCGAACTTCAACAGGTACCTCGGGGTCTAAGGATTTGGAGGTACCCTAATGGTGCAATTGAAAATAATGAAATGTTAGATGAACTTCATGTTTTACTCGATAAAACTGGCATCAAATTAATGAAAATCATGATAAAATATAACAATATTAAATTAAATTAAATGCTTAAAACTTTGGAAGGACTTGACAAATCCATTCAGAATGAGTTGGTGAGACCACATGGACAAGTCCTGTATCATGGTGCATTATGGGCAGTTGACAAGCATTGTAACTTGGTTTTTACTTGTAAAACACATAAGCTAAAGAGACAGATACGAGAGTAGCGTGATAATGTAACCTATCCGTTTTCGCTGGGTCACCATGGTAAAGAACAACAAAATGGTAATGAGCGACCAACGGAAATGACAAGAGACATAAGGAGTTATCAGCATGAGCAACAGTCCAGGGTACAATCAAGTGGTAACATGGATGATGGCGTCCGAAGGTATGAGCAGCTCAGGGGCAAAGTACAGACATCCTCATCTAAGTAGCAACGTTAGAGATTATACTGGCCAGGGAGTAAGACCAAAAGGTCCAAGGAGTCGGAAGGCATGATGAGTGAATTTTACTCAAGTTGGGCTTTCTCAACTAAAGGACAAACATGATACTTTTAACATTTTCCCCGTTAATACTATTGCTTTGAACATTGCCAGTTCATTCCATAAGCAAACAAGTGTTTCAAAGCGGATGGAAGGGGTTAAGGACACAACAAACTTCTGAATTGCAAGTGGTGAGTCCTGTTTGTGATATAGTAAATGACAGCCATTATATGTTCAAATATTTAGTGAATTTCGGCAGTCTAATTCCACTGATAGTTATGATGAACTTCATGATTTGTCCTTATATTTCAATCTTGATTTGGTTCCTGATTTAGAGATTCATCCAACAGTCATGACACAAAATGGTGGTAGTGCAATATTGATAAGGGATAATATCGATTTTAATGGTGATTCTAATAAAGAAAATATTAATAAATACGTGCATTGCATAATAAATGGTGATAATTATGTAAATAATGACAACCGGGGATGTTTCAATAATAATTTTGTTAATTCAGTCCTTAATGGTGAAGTAAACATTTTGAATGAAAGTTCAGTCCCTGGCCAGGATTTGGAATTTGAAACATCAATATATGTTTTGAATAACGAAATGGGCCTGGACCCTGTTGTTATATTAAACGACAAAAAAGATTTTAAGATATATAATTATTCGAATATTGATTTGACTCATGATCATGCTAATTTGTTGGCAAAAGGGTGCACTTCTGTTCCAGTTAGAAAAGGAAATGTAGTAAATACTTTAATTGACCTCAAAAGATATACGAGAAAATTGAATTTGGCTATATGGTTCAATTCTGATCATGAACATCATGATATTAGTAACACACAATTGAAGAAACTAAGTGTTTTTAACCCACCTCTAAATAATACTGTAGCATTATTTGAGAAAATGTGCGAAAAAGATACAAGGCATTTTTATGGTGACAAGGAAGGATGTAATTTGTTGTTGAATTCTGTAAAAAACTTGAATGCAAAAGAAGAAATGTTACTAGGGACGCTTATGAATAGGAAAGATGAACGTTTCATGAAACTCGACAAAGGCAATGGCATTGTCGTTATCAATAGAGGTGATTACTTAATGGGATGAATGTTTTGTTACTGGATGGGACATATGAAGAGAGTTCTTTAAATGAAGTAAAAGTGACTTATCACAAAGTTGATATGTTACTTAGTGATATGCTTTTTCAAGGACAAATCAATGAGCCCGAATACTTCTATATGTTAAATGAACATCCCATGGTGTCCTCCATGTTCGGCATCCCAAAAATTTATAAAGGCCTGAAAAATACTAAATTCAGGCCAATAGAGGATGGTAAAAGATCTAAAATGTGCTTTATATGTAAATATTTAGATGTGAAACTGTAAAAAAGTTTAGAAAAATTCATATACATCAGCAAAGATTCTTGGCAATTTCTGGAGAAATTAAGAACACTTGAAGTTTCTCCAGATATCATCTGTCACTACAGATGTAGTTAACCTTTCCTCGGTCATTCCCCACAATATTGGGTTAACGTTGTTGGAACATCACAGTTGAATAAAACACGTATTAATGACCAAGAGGAGGTTAACAAGTTAATCACACTCATAGACGTGGTTTTAAAGACAAATTTTATTTACTTTGAAGGCCAATACTACAGACAGTTGACAGGAGTCGCAAGGGGTGCAGCTTGTGGCCCCATTTTTGCGAACCTTGTCATGTCTTTCTGGGAGCAAGAATTCCTAATGAAAAGTCCCTATGCTAATGAAATAGTGCACTATACCAGATATTTGGATGACTTTTTAATTTGGAGAGGCTCTGAAGTCAGATTAAAAGAATTATTTAACTATATAAATGAGACTGTAGAATTTTTAAAATTCACATATGATTTTGATAAATTGAGAATCACTTATTTAGATATTGACCTTCGTATTGATTTTGATAATAAGACGTTCATTACTAACATTTTCAGAAAATCTACATTTTCAAATTATCTGGACTTTACCAGCTGGCACCCGCACCTTCAAAAGAAATCTGTAGTTAAAGGTCAGTTGGTGCGGGCAGCCAGAATGGTTAACCAGAATGATGATTTCATTAAAATAGTAGATTTTTTGATGCAAATGTTCACTCAAAGGGGTTACCCTAGTAACATGTTGGCAGTTATTTCAGCGGAAGTTAAAAATAAGCGTGAAATGGGGATAAACCAATCGTTGACTATTGTAATGGTGCCCAGTCATTTTCAATAAATATTACTAATAAAATAAATGCGGGCATGTGTTTTATATTAACTTATAATAGTGAGGCCAGTATCACCTCTGAAATTGTTCATAATTGGGAAATTTTGAAATTTGATGACAACACTGCACAGAGACTAGGTAAAAGTCCCAGGATTATTTATAGGAAGGATAAATCCCTGAAGAATATTTTAGAATTCAGATATGATAATGTTGCATGCAATAGGCCCATAGGTAATTTTAGATGCAATACTTGCACTTATTGTTCTTCAATTCTCGAGACAGGCAAAGAGTTGATGATAAATGGGAGAACAATACATATTAATGGACATTACAATTGCACCTCAACTAATGTTGCATATATGGCTAAATGTCAGGACTGTTCGGTATTTTATATCGGGAAGACTAGTAGGAAATTAAAAATAAGAATAGGTGAACATTTGGGTGATATTAGAAATAATAGAATCACCAGTACTTTATTTAGACATTCAGTCAAATAACAGACATAAGTTTAAGTTCATGGTGGTCCAACATATACAAACGGATTTACAGGGAAGAATCTTGGATATACACACATTGACATTATGGAATTAAGATGGCAACTATGTCTAAATGCCTCCCAGTATCTTGGCATTAATGAAATGATATCTATTGCCTGTGTTTTAAAGTTGAGTCATATATTAGACTGACATTTCAAAAGATTTATACATGATAAATTTACAAGTGCATAACTTAATGTCAATTTTAAACATTCCTTTTCATATTTCATTATTTATAGTATTGTACATTATATTTTAATTTTTGAACTGTTCCTTTAGTTTAATTCACTCTATCTAGTGCATGAATCAAATGTTTTTAATTCAAGTAACCATTTAATTATGTAATTGGGGTGAGTCTAAAAGAGGCTGAATTTTTGTATCAATTTGTTCTGAGGAAGTCTCCTTACTGGGGAAGAAAGCGCTTAACGTTTTTGTGGAATAAACCTTTGAAGCATTTGCAGTTTAGGTGGCTCTTTCTCCTGCTGGTACAATTTATTTGGTTCAGTGTTTGCAGTTCGTGCTTTCCACAAGTAATGCAATTATTAACTTTTACTGACATCGGTAAGGAGCAAGAAAAAGTTTCCCCAATGGGGTACTTAGCTTTAGTTGAAGACTTTGGTTCTGAAACTCGAAAACGAAAATTTCAGGAGTCGGCTGACTGGCACTTGCGAACTGCTTCTGGCACAGCACTGCAAGA
The DNA here is from genome assembly GCF_019279795.1 of Protopterus annectens. Lineage (NCBI taxonomy): Eukaryota > Metazoa > Chordata > Ceratodontiformes > Protopteridae > Protopterus > Protopterus annectens. The sequence goes on from NC_056733.1 coordinate 1,588,603,317, forward strand.
AAGACTGATGTAATGGCATCGGCTGCATGTTTTATACCCCTGATGACCTGACGTCATGGAAGAAGACACAGCAAACTACACAGGACCCAAGACTTTGTTAATCAGGCCGCCTGTGGGCTACATGCATGCAGATAACCCAAATGTAATGACTGCAACAGTGAAACACTAAGAACCATCTTGACTATCTCCACATGATGCACAGGAAGATTGGCAATCTGACTTGCTCTATTAAAGTGGGCAACAATGAACTCCAGGCTCTGTACTGGTTTGTAGCTGAGATTCAGAGATATTGATTGAATTGCCTACTCTTTGGCAAAGTTGGAGCAAATAGTACCTGGACTGTTCTAAGAGATGCCTGGTTGAGGGGTGAGGAGCCAGTTGTCTAGATATGGAAACACTCGGAATCCCAGCAGTCTCAGGTGAGATGCGACCCCTGTCATACACTTAGTAAAAACCCTGAGGGCTGTGGTGAGACCAAAGGGCACGACTCTGAACTGACGACTGGCTCCCAACTAAAAACACATCTTCAGGATCATCTGTTCATCTTGATGCGATAGTATGCATCCTGAAGATCGATTAAGCACATCCAATCATCCTTGTGCAAAAAAAGGCAGGATGGAAAAAGAAGTTATGTACTCACCATAACATTCCATCTGAGTAGCTAACTTCATTTGTCAGCAACCTGTGGGTATCGGATCTGACCTGGAACCGAGCCGGTAGCTTTCCAAGCTAGAGATCTGAGCTCTAAGCTCCTCCCCCTTACCCATAACACCCTGCGACCTCCTTCCAATCCTCAGATTGCGTTTACCCATCTATATAACCTCACAACCACAAAACAACAACCTGAAAAACCCTAACCTAAGGATTAACAAAGGACTTGATAAACCATCCTAGGGTCCAGGTAATCAAAGAGCCAGGTTGGGGGAAGGAGGGAGGGTCGGTTGCTGACAAATGGAAGTTACCTACTTAGATGGAACGTTATGGTGAGTACATAACTTCTTTATCTGAAGTAGTTAACTTCATTTGGTCATCAATCTGTGGGACAGTCCCCAGCTACCAAAAACTTGGGAGGTCCTCAAGGAAGGATATTTCGGAGCACTGCAGAGCCAAAAGCCACCCTTCCTCTGGACACTAAATCCAATTTATAGTGAGATATAAAGTATGAGAGGATGCCCAAGTAGCCGCAGAACAAATGTCATCCAAGGGAACTCTAGACCAGAATGCAGCAGATGTAACCATATAGTGAGTAGAATGAGCATGAACCCCTATAGGCTCTGGTAGGCCACATAGTCTGTATGCGAGCAGAATACCATTAGAAATCCATCTGGCCAGAGTCACCTTCGAAACTGGCTTACCCAAGAAGGGTTTTGCAAAGGAAACAAAGAGCTGATCAGACTTGCGGAAGGCAGCTATTCTGTGTAAATAAAAGTGCAACTGTCTATGAATATCTAACAAATGAAGTTTGTATTCCCCTTTGTTTTGATAGTTAGGGAAAAAAACTGGGAGATTAATGGACTTGATTGATGTTCACCTCGGAGGCTACTTTGGGTAGAAAAGATGGGTAGTCCTGAGAGAGACCCTGTCCTTATGGAATACAAGATAAGGGGGCTTAGCACAGACGTCCTGAAGCTCCGACACCCTCCTAGCTGAGGCAATAGCTACCAAAAAAGCAGTTTTCCAGAATAAGAATTTCAAATTAACAGAAGCTGCAGGTTCAAAAGGTGGTCCAGTCAGAGCCTGAAGGACCAAAGTTAGATCCCATGGAGGGGTGGAGTTCCTAATAGGAGGTCTCAAGAGAAACGTACCTTTCAGGAAGGTCTTACAAATCTTGGTGGAAGCGAGGGGATTGAGATTGTCTCCAATGTGAAAATGGGAGATGGCAGCCATTTGAACTTTTACAGAAGAAGAACTGGCCCCTTGATGAAAAATATGAGATAAAAAAATCGAGCACTGCTGGGATGGGAGCAGTGAAAGGGTCTAAGTTCCTATGAGATGTCCAAATGGAAAACTGCTTCCATTTACTATTGTAAACCTTCCTCGTAGAAGGCTTATGAGCTGCTACCAGAACAGATCTAACTGCGGACGAGATACCAGGAGTCCTAGCAACTAATGGAATTGGATCAGCTAAGCTGAGAGCTTGAGCTCAACCACATTTGGGGGTTCCAATCCCGAAGGATGAGATATCAGATCCAAGATCCAGAGCGGAGCTATAAGATGAGACCGTAGACATGGGAACCAGGCTTGATGAGGCCAGAATTGGGCCATGAGGATAATCTTGTTCCCCAACAGACGAGCTTTCTGTAAGAATTTTGTCATCAACGGAAGAGGAGGATAAGCATAAAGAAGACCGGGTGACCAAGCATGGACTAGAGTGTCTCTGGGGGGATTATAGTGAAAAACTCGCTGCACTTCACATTGGAAGGCGACGCGAAGAGATCACATCAAGGCTGACCCCACTTGCGGAAGATCTGTTTCGATACTAAAGGATTCAGAGACCACGCGTAGGGCGAGAGGATAATTCGACTCTGTCTGCTAGGATGTTGGACCGACCTGGAATGTGCGTTGCTAGCAGAAAACAGTTGGTGGATATCGCCCAATCCCAAACTCTCATGGCCTCTCGGCAAAGAGGGTAAGTTGTTGATATACCAGACCACTGACATGTTGTCTGACTGAATTGCAATAGTCCCTGGAGGGAGAAAGGCGTGAAAGGCTTGCAACACTAGAAGGACCACCATCATCTCCAGCACATTTATATGCAGAACGGTCTCTGAGTCCACGTACCTTGGACAGTTCTGCCCGCGTAATGCCCCCCCCCACCCAAGGTGGGAAGCATCCGTGGTCACCGTGGCTTGGGGTTGTGGCATAACAAATGGTCGTCCTCCTGGAAGCTCTTAAGATTGGAGCCACCACATGAGGTAATTTCTGCAAACTCTGCTGATAGGAATCGGTAAGTCAAATGGGTGGTGAAGAATGGACCACTGAACCTGCAAAGTCCACTGGAGAACCCTCATGTGCAAGCGAGGTAAGGGAGTGAGATTGATTGCTGCTGCCATGGACCCTAAAGCTCTCAAGACTAACTCTGCTGACGGGGCAGGTGACTGAAGGAGGGCTAGAATGTGTAGGGTCAAACTGCAAAGTCTGTCTGATGTCAAGAAGGCCTTGGTCTGAAGCGTGTCTATTCTGGGCCCTATGAACTCCAAGATTTGAACTGGTTGAAGGGATGACTTCTTGAAGTTTATGGTAATCCCCAGTTGGGATGCTAATAGTAGGCAGCAATCCCTGGCTAAGCAGAGTAGATGCCTGGTGGGGGCAGTAAGGAGCCAGTCTAGGTAAGGAAAAACATGTATTCTTTGAAGTCTCAGGTGGGCCGCTACAACTGCCATGACCTTGGTGAACACCCTGGGGGCTGTGGTGAGACCAAAGGGTAGGACCCTGAACTGGTAATGACTGGCCCCTAGCCGAAAGCAGAGGAACCTCCTGGATCATCTGTCCATGAGAATATGATAGTACGCATCCTTGAGATCTATGGAGCACATCCAGTCCTCCTCCTGCAAAAGGGGCAGGATGGACTGAAGTGTGACCATCCGGAATTTCTCCTTGGCAATGAAGAGGTCGGCCTTAAATCCCCCGTCTTCTCTGGCACCAAAATGAACCTGGAGTAATTGCCTAATCCAGACTGGCCTGGGGGGGGGGGGGGGAGTGCTGGATGGCTCTTTCTAGCAGCTTTTTTATCTCTAAAGGTGCAGCCTCCCTCTGAATGGGTGGTACATTGGGGAGGTGCCTCGACTGAGGAGGTTGGTTTATGAAAGGGATTGAGTAACCTCTGGATATTATTCTAAGCACACAGCGATCTCTTGTGATGGACTCCCACTGAGCCAGGTGCTTTGAAAAACGCCCCCTCGAATGCCTCCAGAGAGGAGCAGTCGGGCAACCCCTCAGGGCTGCTGCGAGGGTCGGTCAAAAAAAGGTCGGCGTCCACCTTGTCCCCCCTCTGCCTCTGAAGGACGAAGGGTCCTGAGTGTAACGGGACTGCTGAGACTTCTGGAACCACATCTTCTTTTGTCCTCTCTGGTTCCTGGAAAAGGGAACTTTGAGGAGCCGAGAAGCGGATTCTGATGGCAGACAGCGTCTTCCCGTCTTTCTCACTCTGAACCAATGCGTCACGGATGGTCTTCCTGAATAGGGTAGAACCGAAGGGTGCATTCACGAAGGACGCCTTGAAAGGTTCTGAAAAGTCACAAAGCCAGAGCCAGGCATGATGCCTTAAGGCAATGCTAGACCCACTGGCTTCAGCGGCTCCTTCCGTGGCATGGGAGAGCAGCCGCATAGACATGTTTGCTACAGATTTCAGAGTGGCCATGCGAGCTGAGAAGGTCCGTTTGTTCTTGGCCAACATGGACTCAGGGGGAGACTCAGCATATTCTTTCACCAGATCCTGCTGAAGTCTAGTTACATGGGCCAAATAATTCAGTGCCCTTATGGAAAAGGTAGCTGAAGCAAACATCCACTTCCAAATATGATCCATCGTCAGAGACTCCCTATCAGGGGGGGATGGACCGAGGAACTATCCTGAGCAAGTTCTTTCTTGGTGGCTGCCGGCACCACCAGGGCATCTACCAGGGAACCCTTACTCCAAGCCGTCCTATCCGTGGGGGACTAATAATCCTATCTGGCCTCCTGAGGATTGGCTCTACAATGTCCGGTTCCTTCCACACCCTGGTAGTGATGAGGTCAACCAGGGGGTAGGCCGGAGGGGACACCCAAGAGGTAGATGGGCCTGTGAACGCCTCCAGGAATACCGACTCGTCCGAGGAAGGTTTATGTGCTGACCACCCCCCCCCCTTTTGGCAAAGCATTTCCATAATGTCTCCAAAGGAGATGTCTCTGGGGGGTGACCTGGGGGAACCTTCCCCTTCCTCCAAATCGGTGTCCACCGTCAGGGACTCGGGAGTCCAAGTGCCTCCTCTTACACTTATGTTTGTGAGGGACCTCCTCCGTGGGGCTGTCCAAGGAAGGTTCACCAACAGGGTTATGTTCCGCCAGTGGAACGGGCTGTGGCATCAATGCAGGCTGTCCTTGGGAATGGACGAAGGAAGACAAGCCCAGCTGCAAGGGAGTTGGGGCAGGTCCCAAAGAAAGAGTAGGGAGGTCTCGAACCTCTCGAGAGAACCCTCTCCACCACGTTTAAAAGCAGAGGGTGAACCAATCTCTGGGCTCCGTGGTGAACACCCTTGGATCCGGTATGGGGATTGACGGAACCGAAGAGCTCGGACCCGAGAGGCAAGTATGCTCCAACCGAAATGGAGCCGAAGACACACTGGCCCCCTCGGATCCAACGCACGGCTCTCGGCCCCAAGTGCTCGGATCTGAAAAGAGATCAGACAAACTCAAGGGCATGGCGGGCGTCGAGGTAGCGATAACCATCGGCGCTGACTCACTGACTCAGAGACTCCTCGGATCCGAAACCCGACAGTGGATAGGAGAAGGAGCTATCGGGGCAAAAAGTGGGGCTGAACTCCCCCTGGGGGGGGGGGGGGGAGGCAGCAACACTCCCATCTGCAGTTGGGTTTGGAGAAAGCGACGCATCATTCGGTCCATAACAGCGTTGGAGAGGCTACGGGTTGACCTTGAAGAGAACGCCAAAGCTGGCCGGGAGGGCCACTGTGATGACCTCGAAGATAGCCAGGCCTCCGGCTCTGGGAAGAAACGTGGAGAACGGAGCCGAGGGGAGGAAGGCCCGGAGACCTTCTGGGGTGACGAGATCACTTTGGCAGGCAGGGCCGAGGGGTTTGAGTCGGCCCACCGCTTGTGGCTTCTGCGCCTCTCTCTTTCCTCTCTCTCATCTTTTTTAGATTCCCTCTCTCCCTGGGAAGAGGTGGGAGGTTGAGTCCCAGCCAGGGGGAGGGGGGAGAGCAGGCTGAGCAGCCGCGGCTGTAGCCACCGAGGGAGAGGAGGAAGAAGTCGATTCTGTGGGCAGGAGACCTGCCAGAGACAGCTTATTCCTCCCATCCCTCAGGGCCCAGCGGTTAAAGGCTGCGCAAATCTGGCAGCCTGAGGTCAGATGAGGTACACCCAGGCAGAGGATGCACTGAGTGTGGCCATCCGCTGGGGATAGCTTATTGCTACACTCAGTGCACTTAGAAAAGATGGCCTTTGGGGCCTCGGCCATGATTGCTAGATAAAGACACACACACGCCCCACACAAACACCTAAGTGAAAAGATGGGCCTACTAGGAGTTAAACTACGAGGGAGTAAAGCTAAGGGATTTAATCTAAACTAACCACACACACAAACTATTGGAGAGATTTTTAAGCAAAAAATACACTCACAAATTGCCTGAAAATGCCAGGAGCTGGAAAACTCATGCTTGACCAAGCCGCGGCAAACAAGATCTGGGGATTGGAAGGAGGTCGCAGGGTATTATGGGCAAAGGGGAGGAGCTTGGAGCTCGGATCTCTAGCTTGGAAAGCTGCCGGCTCGGATCCAGGTCGGATCCGATACCCACAGGTTGATGACCAAATGAAGTTAACTACTTCAGATTAAACTGTTACCATTCAGAACTTTGAGTTCTTCGCAAAATGGTTCAGGTTGCTTAGATCCAAAACTGGTCTTTAGTCCCATCTTTTTCAGTACTAAAAAGAACCTTGAATAAGTTCCAAATCCTATTTGGTCTGGTGGGACCTACTGGATGACTCTTGTCTAGCAGCTTTTGAATCTCCTGAGCTGCGGCTTCTCTCTGACTGGGCGAGATCATCGGGAAGCTGCCTTTGTTTGATTGGGGAATCTGGAAAAATGGTATGAAATAACCTCTGTATATTACTTTTTAGCACCCAAGAATCTTTTGTTATAGAAGCCAAGGTGTCTGGGACCAAGGACAACTGCCCCACCTGCCTCCAGAGGTGAAATGTTGGGCAATGCTTCAGGAGCACTGAAAGGGTCTATATGGAAAGGAATCTCAGAAACACTGGTTTTGTGAGCCTCCTATGCCATGATGATGGCTTCTTCCATTTGAACCTCCCCTGCCTCTGGAGAAGTTGCCCCCACATAAATCCTGGGAAGTCCCCCAGGATTTATGCACCCACATTTTCTTGCCACCTCTGATTCTGGGCAAAGGACTGTTGAGGGACAGAAAAGCAAATCCCTATAGCAGGCAGGGTCTTTCCTTCCTGTTCACTCTGGGAAAGCATTTCTTTCATGGAAGGACCAAACAAGGATGCGCCATCAAAAGGAGCATTGATGAAAGACAGCAGGGCTCCAGAAAATTGCATAACCGCATCCAGGCACGTCTCCCAATGGCAATGCCTGAAGCAGCAGCACGTGAGGTACCCTCTGCAGCATGGGGGTATTAACCTCATAGACACATTGGAAATGAACAACAGAGTGGCTAGTTGTGAAGATTATTTCCAAGTCCTCTGCAGACATGTACTCAGAGGGATTTGGAGAGTTTCTTGGTCAAATCCTTCTGCAGTCTTGTAAAGTACAAACAACTCAGTGCCCTCAAGGCAAAGATCACTGAACCATAAGTGCATTCCCAAATCTGTCCAACTCCCTCAACTGTCTGGAACAGCAGTGAAGCTCTGCTCAGTTAGCTCCTGTTTTGTGGCCATCATCAACAGGGACACCTGTCCTCCAATGGGGTCTGTCCTTCTGCGGTGCCAAAATTTGTCTGGGCATTGTGGAATTGGCTCAGAGTCCACTTCCTTCTATGTCTGGTGAGAGAGTAGCTCAATAAGCTTGTCAGCTGAGGGAGTCATCCAAGAAGATGGGTCAGAAACAAACGTTTCCAGAAAAAATGACTCCTCTAGGGAGGGAGTAACTGTAGACCATCCACACTTTTGCTCAAGAATTTCTAGGATTTCTTGGAATGAGAAGTCATCCAGCGCAGACCTGAAGGATCCTTTCCCATTCATCAAAGTCAGTATCCTCTGTGAGGCATTCCATAGGGAAATCTATGTGCCTCCTTTTGCACATTTTCTTTCGGGGAACCTCCTCAGTAGAATGATCCTGAGAGGTATCTAAAGAGAAACTAAGTTCCTCTAAGGGAATGTGTGGACGCCAGTTGGTACTGGCTGCCCCCGAGGAGTAGGTCTGATGGGAGCAGAGCTGGGACCGACTGGAGGAAGATATGAACGATCCAAGGAAGAGACAGTAGTCGAATCTCTCTGAGAGAAAGCCCCCTCTCCACTACCTTGTATGCAGAAGGACTGGGAGAACCCGTGGCAGGACACACTAGGGCCAAAACTTCTGCAGCGCAGATCTGTACCCAGAGGAGGGAGTCAGACGCATGCTACCTAGCACTGAAGCTCCGAGGTGCAAGGACAGCTCCAACATCAGAGTAGATCCTGGTCCTGTGGATCCAACCCCAATGCTTTGGCTCTGAGACTCATTCCAGTTGAAAGGGATAGGAGTTGAGTCAGCCAGGGAGGCCACTGGGGTCGAAGACCTAGCTGCCTTTGGATCAGACAACACTCTTGGGGCTCTTGGATCTGAGAGCTCTAAAGCTGTGGGATGGATTGGACAAGGAGAAATCACTACATGGGAAGTGGAGGGAAGGCTCACGGATCTGATGTGTCATGGAGATGGAATACCCCCACCTCCAATCAGAGTCCAAGCTCTGAAGAACTCCATCATCCTCATCAATGTCGGCCTCGAAAAGACTTCTGGAGGATCTGATTGACGAAGCTGACAATTGGTCTAGACTCTCTCCTCAGTATAGTTTGCAGAAATGGAGAAAGGAAGGAATCGAGGAGATATTGGGTCAACTGCAAACCCAGGTGAGCGAGCTCAAGACGACATCTACAAAGTAATGGCCAGATCAGAGTGCTGCTTTGGAGATTTTGTCAGTATGACAATTGGATCTCATGGCTTTCTTTTGGGATCTGATGAAGGGTCTGATCCAAAGTTCTTTGGATTTTTTGAGAAGACTCTATGAAGCCAATGTGGTAGTCAAGGTCTTCAGAGAATGGATCTCTTTTGAGATTCCTTGGTCTCCAAAGGTTTATAATGTTTACTGGGGGGGGTCTGAGCCTTTAATGAAGAGCAGGGAGGCAGCATACCCTTAAGAACCAACATTTCTGCTGAATAAAATTGCTCGAGTTAAATGTGGCACAGACAAAAAATGAGGCAATCAGTATTCAGGTGTACTGCTCCTAGAAATTTTTTTTTACAGTTGGTCACTTTCTCGGCATAGCTGACAAATCTTGGTCTCCTGCAGGACCCTTAGCACGTCCTCAGAAAACAGGTGCCTAAAAGGAATTTAAGTCCCATCACTCAGAGTCAAATGAAGGATCGACAAGTGGGGATGGATGAGAGGTCCTTTGTCTGGTGTGAGAAGGTCTGCCCTGTGAAGTAACTTACAGTGACTGCTCTTGGCTAAATGCAAGAGAATAGGATATCAATGCTATCTTGGCCAAAAGGGAGTTACGAGCAAGATTTTTTGGTTGTCCTGCTGAATTCTGAACAAGACTTTTGGAATGAGCGGATGTGGAGGGAATGCATACGGAAACATCCCCTTCCAAGAGAACAAGAGGGAGTCCCTCTTCCAAACCAGAAGGTGTGGAACTCTGGCACAAAACTATGGAAGGTGTCTGTTCATAGGGGAGCAAAGAGATCTACTTGAAGTATACCCCACTGGTGGACAATGTCCAGAAACATGTCTTAGAACCATACATTTGTGGGATTGTGTTAGGGACCTGCTCAAGGTCTCTGCTACACAACTCTGGCTGGATGAAATGTACACTGCCTGAAGAGTCACCAGATACTGGATTGCCAGCTCCCAAGCCTGGAGTGCTAGCTTACAATTCTATTCGGGCTACCTAAAGTCCACTCTTCAAATTTTCCCTTAAAACTACCTTCCTCGAACTATACTACCTATCAAATCAGCGTATCCTATAACTAAAAAGATCATCTCTACTTGACTCCAAGTAGACTATTCTCTATCTGTTAAACCTAGCACTTGCTCCTACAGTACTTATTACCTTGATACGGCACTCTTGTCACAGATAGTACCCCAAAAAGGCAACCCCCCATTTCTCGGTCACCCACGTCCCCCAGAATCTTTTTTAAAGTTTTTTGTCTATCCTTCTAGCATGTCGAGGGATCAGTTGCTAGTGTCCTCTCCTGCTCAGCTGGTGAACCTGGGAATACTGAGACAATGTTACAATTGCCTCATGTACACAGACAACCCTCTCCTCCTCCCACAAAACACAAATACATGCGAGAGATGCAACTATACGGCCAAACTGGAGGCTGAGCTCTCTCAACATAGGACTGGCAAGACCAGTCAGGAGGAGAAGGTTACCACACACACTATAGACCCAGTCTCACATAGTACCATTACAACCTCAAATCATACACATAAACACACAAAGACATACTGGAGGCTCTGATCAAAAATCTACCAAAACAGCAGAGGCCACCAAAGCAGACACCCAAACAACCACCACCTCAGAACACAACACCTGCAACACATAGACCTCACAGTCAGAGTGTCAAACAGTCACAGCCCTTAAGGCCAAACACAATGCCAGACACACTAGTCATTGGTGACTCCATAGTCAGACACACTGACGTCCCGCTCACCAGACTGAGTAAGGAGAAGGTCACAGTAAGCTGCCTGTCGGGCGCTAGAATCCGCCACATAACGCAAGCACTCAGGTCTCTCAACAGCAGGTACAAATATGACTCAGTCATTGTCCACGCTGGTGTAAGCGACCGAGGCGCACCTCCTTGGACTACATGAAAAGAGACATTGAGGAGCTCTCTGATTATGTAGCCCAGGCAGGTATGACCCTGACCTTGAGCAGTATCCTACCTTCACCAAGAATGATGCCACAATACAGAGATAAGATGATCAGCTTTAACAATTGGCTTAAACACTGGTGTCATTCAAAGGGGATACAGTATCTGTCTGCCTGGGATGACATGCTGGACAAGCCACGCTGCATGAGGGACGGCTTGCACCTGTCACCCCTGGGATTCCGGATATTGGCAAAGGCTCTTGCCACCCCCATAGTGCCTTTTTTAGGCAAGGCTCAAATTCTAAACCTACCACCCTAGAACACAAAAAAGGAAAAAAACTAAGGGTAATGCTGCTCAATGACAGAAGTCTAAATCTCAAAATGCACGCACTCGAAGCCCTTCTCAGTATGGAGAACATAGATGTCTGTGCTGTGACAGAAACCTGGTTCAAGGCTCCTGAGAGCACCCCAGCGTTATCAGGTTTTACCTCATATCATGCGTTCCGGCCCCAAAATCCGGACAATACCAAGAAAGGAGGGGGGGTATCCATATTCATCAAGGACACCCACACCTCAAGACTGGTGGCAACGCACGATGCATCGGAGACCATCCAGGTGCAATTAACCATAGGCAAGACTGCTCTGCAAATTGTAGCATGTTACAGGCCACCCTCACAAACTTAGGAACCTCACATGGCCTTCCTGAAAACACTAGAGGGGATAAATGTATCACCAAACACCATCATACTAGGTGACTTCAATTACCCTAATATAGACTGGGAACACTACTCAAGCCCAAACACCCTAGCCCAAAAGTTCCTGGAATTCATAAACTCAAATGCCATGGAACAACTAGTCACCATCCCCACAAGAGGAGATAACATACTTGATCTCATCATCACGAACATGGGAGCACAATGTTCAACACCGGAAGTATAGCCCTCACTGGTGAGATCAGATCACAAACTAATCTCGCTGGAGGTCCTCATCCCACCCCCACCTGAAATAAAAAGACCACAGTAAAGAACTTCTCAAAAGCCGACTTCACACTTCTAAAGACTAGTGTGGTCTCCTTTAAGGCCCCGAGCAGCGGAAAACAGTACTCAAACCGCTGAATCACTTACAAATGCCTTCTACCAGCACCTGCAGGACTGCATGGATAAGGCAATCCCAAGCAAAACAAAGACTCTTTGTACCAAAGGCAAGCGTCCAGTCTGGTGGACCCCAGCCATAAACAAACTCTACAACAAAAGGAGGAAGCTACTACAAGATAGAGCAAAATCCTTAAAAGGTAAGACACCCTTGATCACTATAAGTAAAAACTAAGAGCTCTCATAAATTCATCCAAAGCAAATTTCGAGAAAAATAGCTAAAGACTCAAAAGACAATCATAAGGCCTTCTTTAGCTATGTTAGAAACCTAGGAGGAAACTCCCAGATATGCTCAGAACTAGTTCAAAATGATGTGAAGATTACTGATCCTACAGACATTGCCAACATACTGGCTGACAGGTTCAGTGCAAACTCCCAAAAGGAGAGATATCTATACCAAACGATTGCAGCCCCCAAACATCTCCAGTGCCCAAGTGAGAACTGCTCTCTCCAAAGCAAAAACACAGCATCCATGGGACCTGATGGTGTCCCGGCTGTGTGCTCCACGAACTCAATGAGGAATTAAACCCACAGCTAGGACAGCTGTTTAATCAAAGTCTTACCTCTGGATACATTCCAGGGGTGGCGCACTGCAACTGTGGTCCCACTTCACAAAGGCGGTGCCTCCACCGACCCTGGAAATTACCGCCCATTAGCTTGACAAGCCTTATCTGCAAAGCCATGGAGAGGATCATAATGGACCTCATAAATAAAGACATAGGGAATTTGCAGACTTTGGATCCAACCCAGTTTGGCTTTGTCAAAGGCAGATCATGCCTTTTAAACTTGGTTGACTTTTTGAAACAGTCACCAAAGCCATTGATGAGGGAAAGGCAGTCCATACAGCCTACCTCGATCTGGCTAAGGCCTTGATACAATACCCTTTCGGGTATCATTGAAAAACTCATCAGCTTAAATGTTAACCCATACATCACAAGATGGGTTGCAAACTGGCTGAGTGACAGAACCCACAGGGTCAGAGTTGCTGGCGCCATGTCAGACTCAAAGCCTGTCACAAGTGGTGTCCCACAGGGCTCAGTCCTGGGCCCACTCTTGTTTGGCATCTACTTTTCCGAAGTACAAGCAAACACAGGAGGGTTATGGCTGACAGTTTGCAGATGACTGCAAACTGGGCCATAGTAGAAAACACATCTGACACAGATATCCTTCAGAAGGGTCTCAGAGAAACGGATAACTGGTGCCAGAGCCACGGCCTAAAGTTAAATGCCAAAAAATGCATAGTCATACCCTTCGGGAAAAACAAGGTTACCCCTAGCTACCAAATAGGTGGCAATCCACTGAGCACAGAAGAAGTTATCAGGGACCTGGGGACCCAGGTTGATAGTAGTCTGTCATTAGACACCCATGTAGCTAAAGTAGTTAGGAAGACCTTCTACATTGCCCACCTTATCATGAAGGGATTCTCATCTAGATCAAGGGAGGTCATAGTCTCCCTTTACTCATCACTCATCAGACCAATGATTGAGTACAATGCCCCATTCGGAATGTATCTGACCCGACACTTGCAGCAGCTGGAGAGGCCACAAAAGTTCCTCACCAAAAGGATAAAGGGTCTCAAAAATCTGTCCTATGCTGCCCGACTGAAAGAACTCCAGCTCTATTCAGTCGCCACCGCTTGCTCAGAGGTGACCTTTGCCTAACATACAAGGCCATGTCAAACCCAGATTTGATGAATATGCTTCACCTCAAAAATCTAGATCCATCAGAGCCACAAGGGCGGGAGACTTAAACCTCGACACGGCTATTAATAGGACGTGCTGGAGGGATAGATTCATCACCCAAAGACTCCCTATGATGTGGAACAAAATCCCGGTACATGTGAGGCAGAGCACCTCGCTGGCCTTGTTCAAGAGAAATCTTGACCAATGGATGGGAGATCGCAGATATACCCCAGGGATTACCTCAGTGTCACTGCTTGACAGAGGCACAGCAAAATAATGGGTAAAGTTCCCCATACTAAAGGGGTGGCGTAAGCCACAAAACGATGGGCTAGGCTTGTAAATGCCCTCGGGCAGATAGCCTAGTATGAACCTATGAACAAAGGTGGTAGGATCTGGTACTCCCCGCTTGTTCACATATCACAGGACCATCATATTGTATGTGAAAAACTTTAGAGGTCCTGGGAGGAAGGCAGGATGAAAGGTCTGAATGGCTAGCAGCAGTGCCCTCATCTCCCTTACACTGATGTGTTCCTTTAGTTGAGCTGGGGACCAAATTCTTTGTGGTTTTAAGTTTCTGAAAGTTGCCCCCCAGCCCATATCTGAGATGTCTGTGAACAGCTATTGAACGTGTGGCAGAGGGTGCAAAGGGAATTCTGGGTTGAGTGACACTTGTTGGATCCAGCACTAGAGTTCGTTCTTCAGACAGGGAATGAATGGAATTGAAAACTTCAGGGGATGTGAATGCTGCATCCAAACTGACTTTAGGACTCAATGGAGTTCTCATGTGAAGTTTAACCAATGGTAACATTGGGAAGGTGGATGCCACGAAGCCCAAAACTGGGAGGAACGCTCTGGCTGAAATGTGGTGCAGAGGCAGAATGTTTTGAAAGGAGGAGGTGAGGTCCTGAGTCTTTTGAGGAGGAAGAGAGACCCTCATGAGGTCTGTCTGAATCCTGCACCCCAGGAAGATGTGATCCTGAAAGGGGGTAAAAATGGATTTTTGTGGTTTATGGTAAATCCCAGACATAGAAGAGCAATGGTAAAGAGGATATTTTGCTCCTAGATCTCTGGGGAGGTTGCCAGAAAGAGGAGATCATCCAGGTAAAGGAAAAGGTGGATGCCTTGAAGCCTGCAGTAAGAAATCACATCATAGCTGCATTAGATGGAGTGTCAGACTACTTGAGAAGAAACTCCAATCAAGGACGTAGCCGAAGTCTTATTCTCCGAGTCAGGCAAATCAGAAATTACCTGAGAGCTGAAACAGAAGCTCAACGGCAAATTTAGTTGTGTGTGTTTGGTAATTAATGGATCTAAATGCCAAGGTGGCAGAAGTGTACAGTTTCTTGCCCAGCCTTTCTAGGTGCCTGCCAACTTTATCAGAAGGAAGGAGAGTAGTTAAAGGCAGTAACCTGGATGGTTTGTCTGAAGCCGCTGAAATAACCGCTGGGTCTGCTGAAGTACATCTGAACCGAAACTTGCAGTTCTCATGTACCATGTAAAATCGGTCAGGCTTCTTAGGAGCAGGAGGCTGGGAATCTGGGGTCTGAGAAGCAAAGACATCTAAAAACGCAGGTAACACAGAAGGAACAGCTAAAGGGTTAGCAGATTCCACCTGCAGAAGACCGCAGTATCTCTTTAGTACCTCCGATATCAGGGTGACACCCCATTTGTAAATAATCCATCATTTTAACCAGTCTCTCTCTAAAAGAGAGATCTTCCATGAGTGAATCAGTACCACTGGAGTCTTCCTCTGGGGAAGTGTAATCTAAAGGGGAGTGAATCTGTGAGGAATAGGCCAGGGATTCATCTTCTGAGGATGCCTCTTCCTCTGATAAATCTTCTTCCCTATCCCTTTTAAGTGGAGAAGCAGTGCTGAGAGGCCAGAGTTGAAACACCAAAAGAAGGCCTAAGGGCTACAGGGCCTTAAAAAGGCTGTGGATGAATTGTTCCCAATCACTTTTAGGGTCTTTTGGAGGGGACACGTGTTTTGTCTTCTGCTTCTTTTTAAGATACAGTCAGTCCTATGTTATGCAGGAGGCCCGGACATAGGCCTACACATTCAATAATATCTGAATAAATTTCCTCCAGTACACGGATCTGAGGTATTCCCCTGAGGCCTTCAGTAATCACAAGCCTCTAAGGACGTGCCTTCAATTGGATTCAAGGTGGCCTCAGTATTGGGCTCTGCCTGTGACTCGGGACCAGGAAGCGTAAGCATCTCCGGGGCTCTCAACCACCTCAGGAGAGACGTCCATGGCAAGAGCAGCAGCAGAAGGTTCAGGCCTTGGATTTTTGGCCTTCCGCCTCGTAACCAACTTTACCTCGAGCACAGAGGATCCTGCCATCTTGCTTTTAGCTAGGAACTTTAAGCACTGGTTTTCCAAGTAAATAGCCAAGAAGTAAAGTCTACTACTCAAGGTATTAGGCACAAAAGCTTGGCAAATGGAACAAGATTTGTGGTAGTGGGTAGGCACCTTTTGATTTAAT
Organism: Protopterus annectens; assembly: GCF_019279795.1. Lineage (NCBI taxonomy): Eukaryota > Metazoa > Chordata > Ceratodontiformes > Protopteridae > Protopterus > Protopterus annectens. The sequence continues at coordinate 1,588,619,377 of NC_056733.1, forward strand.
TACAGCATTCAGTCTTCTTGTGTAGGAGTCCATCAGCATGACACATCTTGACTTGGCAATATTTGCCCACTCTTCTTTGGAAAAACGCTTCAAATCTGTCAGATTGTGAGGGAATCTCTTGTGCACAGCCCTCTTCAGGTCACCCCACAGATTTTCTATTGGATTTAGGTCTGGGCTCTGGCTGGGCCATTCCAATACTTTAATTTTCTTCTGGTGAAGCCATTCTTTTGTTGATTTTGGATGTATGCTTGGGGTCATTGTCATGCTGAAAGGTGAAATTCCTCTTCATCTTCAGCTTTCTAGCAGATGCCTGAAGGTTTTGGGCCAAAAGTGACTGGCATTTGGAACTGTTCATAATTCCCTCCACCTTGACTAAAGCCTGTTCCAGCTGAAGAAAAGCAACCCCAAAGCATGATGCTGTCACCACCATGCTTCACCGTGGGGATGGTGTTCTTTTGGTGATGCGAAGTGTTGCCTTTGCACCAAATGTACCTTTTGGAATTGTGGTCAAAAAGTTCAACCTTGGTCTCATGAGACCATAACATATTTTCCCACATGCTTTTGGGAGTCTTGATATACTGTTTTGCAAATTTTAATTGGGCCTGGATGTTTTTCTGTGTAAAAAAAGGCTTCCATCTTGCAACCCTACCCCATAGTCCAGACATATGGAGAATACGGAAACTGTTGTCACATGTAGTACACAACCAGTACTTGCCAGAAATTCCTTCAGCTCCTTCAGTGTTGCTGTAGGTCTCTTGGCAGCCACCATGACCAGTTTTTGTCTTGTCACAATTTTTGGAGGGACGTCCATTTCTTTGCAATGTCACTGTTATCCCATATTTTCTGCACTTTTTGATGACTGTCTTCACAGTGTTCCATGGTATATCCAATGCTGTGGAAATTTTTTGTACCCTTCTCCTGACGGAGACCTTTAAACAGTGAGATCCATTTGATGCCTTGTAAGCTCTCTGCGAGCCATGGCTTTTGCTGTAGTACGCAATTGAGTAAATGTCAGGAAAATCCTACTAAAACAGCTGAACTTTATTTGGGGTTAATCAGAGTCTCTAACTGATGGCACGTGTGTACCCAAGAAAACTGAACGCTGTAATTAAATCAAAAGGTACTTCAACAAAGTATTAGTTTGAGCACACTTATGCAACCAGTTTATTGCACTTTTTTTATTTTTTATCTTTTCCCCCCAACAGATTTGTTTTTCAAATGAATTGTACAGGTTATAGGTCACATTAAAGGTGGGAAAAGCTTTGAAATGATTTACTGTGGTCTCATTTGTTTAGATCACAAAAACCTAGCATTTAGGGACTTGTACACTTTTTATATCCACTGTAAAGTACACTGCAACAGATGAACAGAAGGACATCCATCAGATCTAGCATCATACAGGCCCCATTTCAATACTAAACCATGATTATAAAGTGTTTATGTTTGTAACAACAAAAAGAATGGCAAAAATGATGCCAAAATTGATTGATATGTGTCAATGTGGTTTCCTGGAGAGGAGACAAACATTCAAAAACAAACAGAACACTGATGATCCAAAAAAAACAGAATGCAAGAAAATCCCACTGTTGCTGGTGGATTTTGATGCAGAGAAACCATTTGACAGAGTAAGCTGAGAGTTTATGAGCAGGGCAATGGAAGCATTTTCATTCCCTGATAAAATGATAAGGTAGATTAGGAAGGCATATGAGAGAACGGAGGTGAAAATTAAAATGGGTGACTCCTCCCTGATAATTTCTACTTGAGCAGAGGCAGGGTGTCCTCTTTCCTCTTTGATAATTGCATTATATTTAGAACCACTGGCAAAGAAAATAAGGGACTCAGCAGTTTGATATATATATATATATATATATATATATATACACACATATATACATATACACACATATATATATATACACACACACACACACTCATATATATATATATATATATATATATATATATATATGTAAATATAAATATAGAAAAAAAATGCAAGAAAAGTATCCCACAGCACAAGTGAGCCCAATCTGCATCTGAACAACAAATGAGATCTGCGGTAAAGTAGTGGCAAGGGGCATTATGGGTAAAGGGAGGAGCTCGAGCATATGACCCATAGTTTGGAAGAAAAGCGGTAGAGTCAGATCTTATACCCACCCATTGCAGAATGAATGAAAATGGCATCAGATAAAAAGATACAGTAAAGAACACCCATTTAGAATTGTCTGAATAGACACCGGTGGACTTTAAGAGTCTTATACTAGAAATTCTACAGTTGTATAGCTTTCCTCAAGTACTTGGTACTGACAAGATAATACCAGACCTACAAAAGCATGACCAGAATATATAGAAAGTACAGTTGTGTACCTACCATAAATGTAGATGTTCGAGTGTATTCACTGTTGCAGTCATTACACTTGGGTTATCCTGCTGGCAGGCAACCCGCAGTCGGCCTGAATTCCAAAGTCCCGGTCCGGCGTCAGTTGCTGTCGCCTCTTCCCTGACTTCAGTGCGCCAGGAGTATAAAAGATGCAGCCGATGCCATTTTCTTCAGTTTTTCTTGCCCCAGATGTCAGGTGCCCCAAAAGGGTAGGCTGTAAAAATTATGATTATAAAAAAGCATGCACATAACCTTCGTCTACAAGCAAATACACCACATAAGTTGTATAGAATAGATAGGTACAGATAAGTCCCAGCAAAGAAAAAGGGGGATGGTGGGAGGGTAACCTGGACTGCAACAGTGAATACACTCGAACATCTACATTTATGGTAGGTACACAACTATACTATGTTCATCGTGTTTCACTGTTGCAGTCATTACACTTGGGTTGAATCCCAAAGCTGAGGTTGGGCCTAAACAGAGTTTGGAGTGGCTATGAGGCCCTGCAGAACTGCAGTGGCAAAGCCTGCTCTGGATTTAGAGTAGAGAGGTAAATGGTAGTGCTTTGTAAAAGTGTGCACTGAAGTCCATGTTGCAGCCTCCAAAATATCCTTGGTTGGTACTCCTCTGAGGAAGGCTGCTGAAGTGGCTGCTGTTCTGGTAGAATGTGGCCTAATGCCCTTGAGCACTGATTTGCCATGTTGTGAATAGCAGAAACGAATGCAGTGGCCTATCCATTTTGCAATATTCTGCTTTGAAATGGCTTTTCCTTGGGAACCTGCAGCATATGCCACTAAGAGTTGTTCAGTCTTTCTTAAGGCTTTAGTCTTGTCCAAGTAAAAGCGTAGCCGTCTGTGTATGCCCAAAGTATGCACAAGTCTCTCCCCCTTAATCTGTGGGTTTGGATAAAAGGTAGGCAAATGTATGGTTTGGTTAAGAGCCACGCTGGACACTACCTTAGGCATAAATGTGGGGTTTGTCCTTAGAGAAACGCTGTCCTGATGAAAAATAATAAAAGGTTCCACAGCCATTCGTGCCTGTAACTCTAAGACTCTTCTTGCTGAAGTTATTGCTAGGAGAAGAGCGGTTTTCCATGACAAGTATTTTATCTCTGCTGTATTAGCTGGCTCAAAAGGAGGCAGTGTGAGTTTTTCCAAGACAAAATTGAGGTCCCATGTAGGCATTGGAGCTCTCCTTGGAGGTCTTATGTTTTTGGCCCCTCTGAGAAACTGCCTTAGCAGTGGATGAGAAAAAATTGGTGGGTCTGTATTGTAATGAGCTGAAATGGCAGAGGCATGGATCTTAATTGATGAGAAGGATAGGCCTTTGTCCAGCATCGCAGGTATTGCAAAATCTGTGGAATATTTGGTTCATGCGAGTCAATTCCCTGAGCTTCGTTCCAAACACAGAATCTCTTCCATTTTTCTGCATAAGACTTTCTGGTGCTGGTCCTCCTGGCCTCCAAAATAACATCCCTAACTGCTTTAGAGAGGTGTGTTCTGAATGATTACATTATCCACCATGCAGCCAGATTTAGGGTTTTGAGTTGGCTGTACAGGATGTGATTGTTCTGTTGGTCAGCAAATGAGGTATTAGAGGCAATGTCCAGGCTGGGCCTTGAGACGAGCTCTTTAGAATTGGGTACCAGTGCTAGCGTGGCCAGTCTGAGGCAATCAGTATCACTTTTGGCTTCTCTTGTCTGACCTTTAGGAGTACCTTGGAGAGGAGAGGCAGAGGAGGAAAGGCATATACTGTAAGGGCTTTCCAGCTGAATGAAAGGGCGTCCACTTTCCATGCTTGCTTGTGATAAGTCCGAGTGCAGAATCTCTGTAGCTGGCAGTTGTGAGGGGAGGCAAATAGATCTATGTCTGGGCATCCCCATTTTCCTGTTATCAAGTTGAAGATTTGTGGATCCAGTTTCCACTCGTGAGGATCCATGAGGTTTCTGCTTAGTTCGTCTGTCAAAGTATTTGTCTTTCCTGGCAGGAATTGTGCTTGCAGATGTACTTGATAAGTCAATGCTGTGTTCCACAAAGTCATGGCTTGCCTGCAGAGGGGGTAGGAATGTGTGCCCCCTTGCTTATGTACCACATGACTGTAGTATTGTCTGTCTTTATCAGTAGTTGTCCTGGATGAAGTAGGTCCTTGAAGGCTGTCAGGGCATTTTGTACAGCTAGCATCTCTAGACGCATTTGATTTGCGGGCCATGTGCCCTGGATACATTTTCCTGCCATGTGCGCCCCCAGGCATAATCTGATGCATCTGTTGTTAGTGTCTGCCTGGCAGTGGGTAAGGTGAATGGCTGTCCCCTGTTGTGGTGACAGGCCTGTGCCCACCATTGAAATTTCTGTTGCAGGCAGGGAATGAGAGTAATTACTGTTTCCAGGCTGTGGCAATGTTGAGTCCAAACACCTTTTAGATACCATTGTAGTTTCCTCATATGCAGTCCTGCATATGGAATTAGTAGAATGCAGGATGCCATGCAGCCCAGAGCCTGCAGAATTTTCCTTGCAGATAGCTGGGTCTTTGTTGCCATGTCTTTGAAGTAAGAAGTCAGATGCCTTTGTCTGGCGTGACATAAGCCATCTGGGAAGTTGTATTTAAGCTTGCACCCTGGAATATTATCTCTTGAGAAGGCACTAGTTTTGACTTCTTTTTGTTTACTGTGTACCCTAGGCAAATTAGTAAGCTTTTTACCAACGCCAGATGCTGTAGTAGAATATCTTTGTCCTTTGCTTGAATAAGGCAGTCGTCCAAGTAGGGGTATATTTGAATTCCTCTTTGCCTGCAAAATGCAATTACTGGTACCAGGCATTTTGTGAAGACCCTGAGCGCAGTAGATAAGCCAAAGGGCAGTGCAGAGAATTGGTAGTGCATTGAGCCAGCTATGAATCTGAGTTATCTTCTGCAAGTCTGTCTGATTGGGACATGCAGGCATGCCTCTTTGAGGTCCAAAGTTACAAGCCAAGCCTTCTTGTCCAGCATGGGCAGAAGCTGCTGTAGAGCCAACATTTTGAATTTTGGGACGTCCAGGAAAGTATTTAGTATAGACAGGTCCAGAATTGGTCTCCAGGCTTTGTCCTTTCTTGGTACTAAGAAAAGTCTTGAGTAAAATCCTTGTCCCTGCTCTTGTTGTGGCACTGGCTGAATAGCCCCCATGTGCATGAGAGATGAAACTTGTTTTTGTGCCTCTTGCCATTGATTGTGTGGCAGGTCTGGCATACCTTTTTGCTTTTGGAAGGGTGTGAAAGTGGAACCTGTAGCCCTGAGAGACTATATTTAAGACCCATTTGTCCTGGGTGATCTTGTGCCAGTTTTATGAAAAAAGTGCTAGCTTTCCCCCTAAGGGTGCTGCCAAAAAATAAGTGCTTGGCATTGGCAGAGGGAAGTCATTGGGACTATTTTCTATAAGGCTGTGATTTGTCTTCTCCGCTTTTGGAGGTAGAAGCACCCTATTGTTTGGGCCTGTATGAGCCCTGGGGCTGTTGCCTGCTTCTAGGGCGTCTGAATCTGCCTCTTTGTGGTCTGTCTGACACTAGAAAGGACCAATTCTTAGAGGGCCAGTTCCTGCTAAATCTGGGTGGCTGTACCTGTAAGAAATCCTTTACTGTCTGCATAGATTTTGCCTTATCCTCTATTTTCTCACCTCCTCTGCCTTAACACCAACAAAGTATCATGCTGTAATGGAGCATCCAATAATTTTGATTTAACATGATCAGGCAGATTCTGTTTCTTTAACCAAGCATGCCTTCTAATAACAGAACCTGTAACAGCAGCCCTGCACGAGGCCTCCTGTGAATCATAGCCACATTGTAAAGTATGTTTTCCCACTTGTTCAGCTGCATGAAATAAATCCTGCAAATCTTTGTTCTCAGTACATTCAGAATTTGTCAACACTTTTTTTGTTTTAACAAAAACATTAAATAGTGCTGATATTTGAGCATATGAAACTGACAATTTAAAGCCCTTACAGCCAAGGTAGCATAAGTGTAAATTTTTTTCCCCCATCTGTCCAAAGCCCTAGAATCTCTGTCTGAGGGGACAGGGTTTTCGGCAGAAGCAGCCTTGACCCTTTTGGGACCATGTGAGATAGTTTCTGGGTCAGCAGCAGGGTTTTTGTAAAGAAATGTATGGGTATCTGGGACCCTGTAGTATCTGTCTGGCTTGACAGAGGCAGGAGGTAGAGAGTCTGGAGACAGGCCAGACTCTGGGAAAACATCATCTACTATGTCTAGAACAGGGGGAATTGCAAGACGACTGTGCTGAGGAAGTAAAAGAAAGTCTAAGTCTTTTCTTAGAATCGGAATAATCCTGGCTCTCTCAATGGAAATGCTCCCTCATGGTATGCAGGGTTTCCCCAAAAGAATAGTCCTCCAGAGGAGAAGCTGAAGGAATAGAATCTTCAGCATCAGAATCCTCACAGGGAGGAACAGAATATCCCTGATCAGAAGAGGAGTCAGAGGAAATGGAAACCTGATCAGAGGAGTCATATTCAGTGTCTTGCCTATGCCTCTTATCAGGAGGGGGATGGGAACCCCTGATCAAAGTAATTAGGTCTTCGGCCATTTTGAACATCTGTTTCTTAGGCATAGAAGCCTGTCCTGGAGAATGCTGTACTGGTTTCCTTGTCTTTAAAACTGTTTTAGACTTTGTCTTGGATGCTGAAGTAGGCTTTATATATAGTTGTGCAGGTCTGAAGACACCTTCAGAAGCAGATGCCTGCTCAGCGGCTCCGGACCCATCTGAGGGATTAATTTCCGAAGGACCAATACCTCGAGTATCCAGAGGCCTAGCTGTCTCCACGTGGGAGTCAGAGGCAGCCTGTGGCTCTGAGGTAGCGGGAGTCCGGGGCTGCGAAAGCGCTTCACTGAGCATCAGTGAACCGGCAACTGGCCTAGAAGAGGCTTCATCGGTTTTGAACCTCGGATGCTTGTCCTTGTCTTTATCCTTGCGTTTTTTATGAATTCCGGTCAGTTGTTCCAACGGCATTATGTAGTTAAAACCTTCTGCCAAAATAATGAAAAGCAAATTGTACCGACGCTTAATAGTGCATTGGTTAAATCTAGCACAAAACCAACATCTAGCAATGTCGTGGTCAGGGCCTAGGGAAGGAATACAGTAAGAGTGGAAATCCTTATGAGGTATCTGCTTCCCACAAGAAATACAATTGTTAACTTTTTCTGACATCGGTCTGGAGCAAGAAAATAGTTTCCCCAACCGGGTACTTAGCTTTATTGAAGACTTCGAATCTGAAATTCGATTTCGAAAATCTCAGGAGTCGGCCGACCGGCACTTGCAAACTGCTTTTGCTTCGGGCACCGCGTGGTAAGAAAGACTGAAGAAAATGGCATCAGCTGCATCTTTTATACCCCTGGCTTCAGGGAAGAGGTGACAGCAACTGACACCGGACCAGGATTTTGGAATTCAGGCCGACTGTGGGTTGCCTGCCAGCTGGATAACCCAAGTGTAATGACTGCAACAGTGAAACATGATGAACATCATATTCTCCCAGTCATTCAAATTCTGAAAGAAATAAGGAAAATGGATGGATAAGATTTAAGGTACAGTCAAATAGTAAGGGAAAATATGGTAGATTTTTCCAACAGATAACTCTATTATGTGTGGAGAAACAAAAGGGTTAACCCATCACGAATGCTTGCATCCTATATACTCTCTTGCAGATGTCAGAGCAATAAACCAGTTAAATCAACCAAAAAGATGCACATAGCAACCAAAACAGCTGCTTCATATGTAGACAGAAATAACTGGGATCTTTACTTTTTGCTGGTAAAGTTAAGTGTCATCTCAATAATGGGCGACCTTGCTTATCAACTGAAAAAACGCTCTGTAGTGCAGCTCAAGTTAAGTCTGAAATGAAAAGGTGGACCCTGGACCCAAGGACATACATGCTGAAATGGCTAATGAGTACCCCTTGCCAAAGAAGTAAACAGGCCATAGAATAGTAACACACAAATGTTTCAGAACCAGTGGTAATGATCCTAATCCTGGTTATAGGTGAGGTACTAAATAAAAAATCTTATACACTGGTTAACAAAACAATTCCCAGTAGCAGGATTTCATGCCTCCTTAAGTACCTGCTACATGTCTGCATGAAAAAGATGCCTAAAAAGTATTAGAATGGAATCTTCCGGGCAGCTGGAGATGTTTGAGACTGGAGTGCATCAAGCTCCACCATGTCTTGTGCGAGTAGATCCAATCTGTGAGGAAGCTTGCAAGCAATAGCCCATGTCCACTTCATTAAGAAGTTTGAAATGAAAGTTACATACATACTATAAATAAAAGTTATGTACTTACCATAACACTCCCTCAGTGTTTTCATTTTCATTCTTCCTCAACTAATGGGTTTGGATCGGACTTGACCACTTCCTTTAAATTCTAGGATATAACTCTCGCGCTCCTCCCTTACCCATAATGCCCCTGTGTTACCTTAGACCAAGTTTGAGGCTATTATACAATGTATAAAATAATTCTGCCACATAGATAAAGCCGGTGTACTAAGAAATTAAGTAAAATAAAACAAAATGCAAAGTAAACCGGCACCACGACACCTGATAGTTAAACAGCAAGAAATTTCTTGCTGTTTAAGTATCAGGTGTCATGGTGCCAATTAACTTTACATTTCGGCTATTACACAATATCCCAGGAAAATTTTTTTTTTTTTAAATCAAATTAGCCAAGACAGAACAGTGATAGCTGAAAGATCAGGGTCTCGAACAGGAACAATGGCTCATAAGTATTCTATTACATCTCTCCCAAAGACATGGATATGGGGAAGGTGGGAGGAAGATGAAGAATGAAAATGGACAAAACAGATGGAATGTTATGGTGAATACATAACTTTTATATTTGATGTTGTCATTTTCATTTGTTTCTCAACGAATGGGACAGAGTCCCAGCTACAATTACCATGGGTGGCCTTCATGGAAGGATATTACAGAGCACCGCTGAACCAAATGATGCTCTGTTCCTGGAAATGATATCCAATTTGTAATGAGAAACAAAGGTATGAGCATTATATCAAATAGCCGCTGCACAAATGTCATCAAGAGAAGCTCTAGCCCAAAAAGCAGCTGACGTAGCCATTGACCTGGTTGAATGTGCCTTCGCTTGTTTTGGCAAGGTTAGGCCTTTCAAAGAAAACATGAGAAATACAATTTATCTATTTTGCTAGAGTAAGCTTTGAAACCAGTTTTCCCATCTTGGTGTTAAAAAATGAGACAAACTGATCTGTTTTTCTAAACTCTTTGGTTTAATGTAGATAAAAAAACAAAGTTGTCTATGTACATCTAAGAGATTAAGGATATATTCTCCTTTATTTACAAAATTTGGGAAGGAAAACTGTCAGGCTGATCTTTGATTCAGAAGCCACTTCAGATAGAAAGGAAGGATTATGGCATAGGGTAACCCTATTCTTGTGTAAAATTAGATATAGTGGTTTTTCAGAGTGCTTGGAGTTCTGAAGCTCGTCTAGCTGAAGTAATCGTCACCAAAAAGACAATTTTCCAAGATAAAAACTTAAGGTCTACTTTAGCTGATGGCTCAAACGGAGGATGTACTAAAGATTAATACAAAAATCAGATGCCAAGGTGGAGAGCGATCTCAAATTGGAGGTCTAAGCAAAAAAATGTACCTTTTACGGAGGCCTTGCACAACTTAGTTAAAGGAGAAGCCTTATCGACAATGTGGTAGTTGGAGACGGCTGCCAGCTGCACTTTAATGGTAGAGAAGCTTGCCCCAGTTTGAAAAATAGAGGGAAGGAAATCTAAAACAGCTGGGTTTGGAGCAGTAAAAGGATTTAAGTCTCTGTGAAGCAACTACAAAGAAATTGTTTTCCATTTGCTCTAATAAATCTTTAAGGCTGAAGGTTTGTGGGGCAAAGAAAGGATTCGATGAACTGAAGAGGAAAACCTTGAATATCTTGCCATCAATAGAATTGGAGAAACCAAGCAGTCATTTTGAGGCCTGCTATGTCTAGAGGAGTCATTCCCTGAAGGATGTAACAGAAGATCTGGAGTGGGATCCAGTATCCAAGGTGGATGTGCTAGGTGAGAGCACAGAAAAGGGAACCACATCTGCCGAGGCCAGAAGGGTGCAATGAGGATTACTTTCCTCTTCAACTGACTAGCTTTCTGAAGAAACTTGGGTATTAGGGGTAGGGAAGGGTAAGGAGAAAGGAGAACAGAGGGCCAAAAGTGGACTACAGCATCTCAGTGACTATCCCTGAAGGGGAATTAGGACAAAGAACCTGGTGGATTTGCTGTTGAGGGGAGAGGAGAGTAAGATCGTAGCACGGCTGACCCCATTTGTGGAAGATTATTTTTGCCAGTGATTGATTTAAAACCACCTGTGACAGAGTCAGAATGGTCCTGCTGAGCTTGTCCGCTAATGTGTTGGATTTACCTGGAATGTACATTGCTACTAGAAAGTGGTTGCAGGAGCTCACCCATTGCCAAACTCTTACTGCTTGTCAACATAGGGTTAAGATCTGGTTCCCCCCTGTTTGTTGATGTACCAGACAACTGATATACTGTCTGTCTGAACAGCAATCGCTCCTACTGGAGCAGAGCTCTGAAGGGCTTGCAATGCTAAAAACACTGCTCTCAAATATTTATATGCAAATTGGTCTCTTCTTGGGACCACATGCCTTGAACTGTCTGTCCCAAGAAATGGCCCCCACCCTAACTGGGAGATGTCCATGGTCAACATGGCTTTCAGGGAGGAAGGACAAACAGGCAGCCTTGATAAATCTCTTTGGAATGTATCCACCACAGTATAGACTTTCTGCAAACTCAGAGATTGTCAATCTAAAGAACATTGCACTGCTACAGTCCAATGAAGAATACTCATATGAAGACAAGCAGTGATAGTAAAGTTATTGCAGCAGCCATCGACCCCAGGGCTTTGAGTATTAATCTTGCTGGAGGTGAGGGATGAGACAGAACTTTATTGACATGTGATTTCACAGTAAGAACTCTGTTTTAGAGGCTGAAGAGCTAGGCAACTTGTTTGCGGCTAGATGAGCCCCTCTAAACTCCAGGGCTTGAATTGACTGAGGTTGGGACTTTCCCAGATTTATCATAATGCCCAGAAATTGAGACAGAATCTCTGGCCTTTTCCAGATGGTGTCTGGTCAGTATGATAAGGAGCCAGTCGTCTTAATATGGAAACAATAAATTTGGGCAGTCTTAGATGAGCCGTTACCACTGCCATACATTTGGTAAAACACCCTGGGGACTGTGGTGAGACCAAAGGGCAAGTCTCTGAACTGATAATGATGGTCTTCCCCACCAGAAGCGTAGATATCTTTGGGAGCATTGCTTCATTTTTATATGATAGTATGCGTCCTGAAGACCTAAAGAGTGCATCCAGTCGTCCTTCTGAAGGAGAGGCAGAATGGACTGAAAAGTGACCATCCAGAACTTGTAATTCTTTACAAACTGGTTCAAATAACTGAGATCCAAAATGGGTCTCAGGTCCCCTGTATTCTTTAGCACTAAAAAGAACCTTGAGTAAATTTCAGATCCTCTCTGGTCTGGGTAAGGGGGGCCTCCTGATCAACTCTTTTGTCCATCAGCTTTTGAATTTTTAGAGCTGCTTGTTCCCTCTGGTTGGTTGGAATGTTGGAGAAGACTTTGTGAAGGAACTTGGGGAAAAAGGAATTAAGTTTCCTCTGGATATGATCCTTTGCACCCAAGAATCTTATGGGATGACTATCCAGGCTTTTGGGTGCAAAGATAAAACCCTCCTCCCAAGACTACCTCTCTAGAGAGGGACAGTCGGGTAACCTTTCAGGAGCATGGATAAGGCCGGTCGGAGAAAGGACTGAGAACCTTGATTCTGCAGACCTCCTTTGCCATGAGGGTGGTGCTGCCCATTATAGCTATTTCCACCGCTGCCTCTGGGGGGAAAAACCTCCATGCGATTCTTGGAAAGGTCCTTGGGATTTCCTGAACCATGTTTTCTTACTACCATTTTGATTCTTGGAAAAGGTTCTTTGCAGGGCAGAAAAAGCAGATTCTCATGGTAGACAGGGTCTTTCCATCCTTCTCACTGCGGGAGAGTGCGTCCAACTGTTGGTCCAAATAAGAAAGATCCATCAAAGGGAACATTGATGAATGACACCTTAAAGGGCTCCACACAGAGTCACACAACCACATCCAGACACGTCTCCTAATGGCTATGCCTGAAATGGCAGCCCATGAAGAACCTTCAGCTACATGTCAGATTAACCTCATGGACGTGTTAGCAAAGGATTGCAGGGTGGTTAGTTGTGAGGAAAAATACTTCTGTTCCTCTGTAGACATGGACCCTGGGAGGCAGAGAGTTCCTTGATCAAGTCCCTCTGTAACTTTGTGAAATGTCTCAAATAATTCAGTTACTGTAAAGCGAAGGTCCCTGATGCATACACTCGCTTCCCAAACCTGTGCAACATCGTAGACTCCCTGTTAGGGGGATGAACAGAGGAGCACTGTTCAGCCAACTCCTTTTTAGTAGTTGCTGCAATGGCCATGGCATCTACAGAACACCCTGCGTCCAATGTAACCGGTCTGATGGCGCACTAAGAATCTTGCTCGGGAGCTTAAGGATCAGTTCTACAGAGTCTGGTTCCTTCCATCCTTTATGGAAGACCAAAGTCTATTAACTCATCTGCAGGCAGGGTAACCCAAGTAGTAGTGGTCCAGACCCAAAGGCTTCCAAGAACAAAGATTCCTCCTGGGAAGGGTTTTGGGCAGACCAACCACCTTTTGCCAAAGGGACTCTAATATGTCCCCAAACGAGACATCCTCAGATGGAAATCTAGGGGAAACTTTCCATTCATCAAAATAAGTGTCTTCTGTGAGGGATTCCTGTGGGGAATCCAGGTGTCTTCTCTTGCACTACCTCATCCGAGGGACCTCCTCAATGGGATGCTCTGGGGAAGTGTTGGAAGAGATGGGAAATGCCATGGTGGAAATTGCTTGAAAACTCATTTAGGCTGGCTATCCCTGAGGTGTAAGAGGAGAGAACTCTGGCACAGGATCCAAAGGAGGTTGGGGGCATGGATCCGAAGAAGGAAGAGCAGAAGCCAGTTTGGGTAAAGATAATAGCCTCTCCACCACACCAAGGGCAATGCCACCAGAGCCAAAACTCTCAGATCAGGCAACTCCCATGGCCCCTGAACCCTCTGATCTGAAGGGGGAGTCAGAGCAGAGCTATCCAACACCAAGACTCTGAAAACAACAGAGCCACAGTCAACCCCTTGGATCCAGCAGCGATGATTCAGCTCAGAGAGTCATCATGCTCCAACAACTGGAGCAAATTGAGTGAGAAGTTGGAATCGAGGATGCCAGGGACCCTCGGATACAATGGTTCAACTCTCGAGGCTCTCAGATTCAAGGACTTCAAAGCAGCAGGCTAGACTGCAGGAGGAAGGTAAGCTTAAGCCTCATGGATCCGATAGCAGACGAAGCCGAAAGAACCCCCATCTGGAGACTTGTTCTGAGGAGCTTTCCTCATCATCCTATCCACCTCTGACTCAGACTCTGAGAGAACCTAACCGAAGATGAAATGGATGGTGGCCTGGAAGACTTTAAGGTCTCCCTTCCTCCAGGAACCCCCAAATCTAGGAGATACTGCCTCCAAGGAAAATCTTGGAGAATGGAGACCTGGTGCCAACAGGTACAGGATCCGAAGCTTTTGAATGAGGTTTTTAGGTACCTTCGCAAAAGACTGAGAGGAAGGTACTGACTGAGAAGCATTTCATATGCTCCCTAACCTGTTTAGTTTTCTGAGAGGGGATTTGACCCCTGATGAAGATGTACCAGCAGAAGGAGCCGAAGCTGGAAGAAGCCCTTTGAGTATTAATCTGTTCCTGTGATCACTTACCGTCATGGCATTAAAGGCCACAAAAATAGAGCAGAAGGTGCCCAGATGTGCTTGCCCCAAACAGTACACACACTCCCTGCGGGCATCAGAGTTTGGGATCTTGTGCCCACAGGAAGTGCACTTTTTAAATCTGGTACGCAATTGGTCCCACCAGAAAAAAACAGTTCAACTAAATATATTGAACAAGCCAATAACTATAATAAACAGATCTATATTAAATAAGCAAATTCTTAAAATAGCAAACACTGATTTATTGGCCCTTTAAAAGCAAATGCTTGAAATCCCGAAGATACGAACAGCGATTTTTTTTCCCAGGGGAAAAAAAATTCACTGGGTCGTTTTCGGGACACTGCCATTTCCTCCACTGTGGTGCGATCTCGGAGTTGGTATATTTAAGTAGGGGGTTGTGGGGGCGAAGCCTCCCACTTTTAGTGCTTTGAAGTCGATTTTTTTTTCCCTGAGGAAAATAATTGCTGTTCCATGTCTTTGGGATTTCAAGCTTTCACTTTTAATGGGTCAATAAATCAGCGTTCGCTGATTTAATATAGACCCTAATAAACAGAAGCAATTTTTTTTTTTCTTTTTTGGAAAAGAAGGGCTATCAACTATAGTAGTTAAAGAACACCTCAAAAAGAGGTAGAGAAAAACAAGGGGCTATCAACTATGGTATAAAGTTTACTTTACGATAGAAAAGATCAAAAGGAAGGTAAGGGAGATAGTACACACTAGAAATTAGAAAAAAAAAACAATAGAAAATTCAAAGTTGTAACAGTCAACCCACGAAAAAAACAAACCCACTAGAGCTTGAGAAGTCGCAATCCCATCCAATCTTGAAGAGGGACAAATGAGATCTGAAGTAAGAGAGTGATCTGGGGCATTACGGGTAAGGGAGGAGCTCGAGAGTCAGATCCTAGAATCTAAAGAAAGTGGCAGAGTCGGATCAGAGGGTCACATCTGAACCCATTCATTGAGGAATGAATGAAAAGGACATCAGATTGATAACTATGGTAAATACATAACTTTCATATCAGATGTTCTCTATTTCCATCCATTTCGACATTTGGGGCAGAATCCCATGCTGCCTTTAATGACCTGGGTCGTATCAAAGAAGGACATTCCAGAGAACAGTAGAGCCCAAGGGATGAGTGCTAGAATGCAAAAGCTGTAAATTGCACATCCAATTTGTAATGAGATTTGAATGTATGAACCGCTGACCAAGTTGCTGCTGTACAAATGTCATCAATACGTACTGTCTTTTAAGAATGCTATAAAGGTAGCAACTGCTCTAGTGGAATGAACTTTTGGTTTTGAGAGTAGAAACAAATCTTGAATTTTATATACAAAAGAAATGCACTCTGATAGCCACTTAGAAAGTGTAACCTTCTGCACATGACTTCCCAACTTGCTTTGGAGAAAGATACAAATAGTTACGTTTTTTCTAATGCCTTTGTTACGATATAAGAAGAACCTGGCCTGTCTGTGAACATCTAAAATATGAAGCATATGTTTTGCTTTGTTAGAATATTTGGGGAAAAAAGATGGACAAGTGAATGGATCGATTTAAATTTGCTTCAGATAAGACTTTTGGAGAAAAGTAGAATTTGTTCTCGATGGTTTGTTGTTGCAGAAAATGAGAAAAGGTGGCTTGCATGAGAGCACTTTAATTCAGAAATTCATTTCGCAGATGTAAGGACAATCAGGAAAACAGTTTTCCAAGAAAGATACTCAAGGTCAGCCACTGCTGTTGGTTCAAAAGGCTTCTGAGTCAACGACTGAAGCAAAATTAGAACATCCCACAGAGGAAACGGATCCCAGATTGGAAACTTCAATAAAAAAAGACTCCTTTATAGAAAGCTTTAGAAATTCTAAGACATAATGGAAGAATCATTATGGCCTATGTGCACATTAGAAATGGCAGCCATATGAACTTTAATGGTAGAAAAATTAGAATCTTGGCGAAAGTTCTGAAAGACTCCAATATCGATGAGAGGGGAGCAGAAAAATGATTGTCCTTTTGATAATGTCCAAATGGAAAATCTCTTCCATTTACTTTTAAAAGTCTTTTTTTGGTTGATTGCTTTCGAAAAGAAATTGTGAACTACTGGAGAGGACAGCCTAGCATCTCTGGCTATCATTAAACTTGGGGAAACCATGTAGTTAGCTTTAGGGCTTGTAGATCCGGTAGAGGCTTCCTGGATGGGAGATGCAGAAGATCTGGAATGGGATCCAATACCCAGGGCAGGAGTAGAACTTTAGGCCAAAGGAAGGGGAACCAGACTTGGCAAGAAAGGACAATGAAGATCACCTTGATCTTGCACTTTGTGGCTTTCTGTATGAAATTCATCAAAAATGGTATTGGTGGGACTGCACGAAGGAGGCCAGGGAGCCAAATGTGGACTACAGCATCTCTGAGTGACTATATGTGGAGGGAGGATTAGAGGCAAAGCAAATATTGCACATGGTTAGGTAGACAAAAAGGTTGCAGTGAGGTTGGCCCCAGTAGCTGAAAACTTCTGTTGCCACTGTCAGGTTGAGACCACTCATGAGGTGAAAGGATAGATCTGCTCAGCTTGTCCACTAGAACATTAGATGCCCAAGGAATGTACACTGCTACCAGAAAGTAATGGGAAGTTATCACCCAATGCCAGACATCACGGTCTCCCAGCAAAGTGGAAGTAATCAAATTCCCCCTTGTTTGTTGATGTACCATACCACCGATAAATGTCCATCTGGATGGAAATCACACTCTTGGCTAAAAAGACTGCAATTCTAAGAGGACTGATCTCAATTCCAAGATCATGATGTGAAGTCTGGCCTCTGTACGTGATCACGAGCCTTGCAATGTCTTCCCTTTTAAATGCACACCTCCCCACCCAAGAAGAAAAGTGTCCACGGTTACTGTCGCCTGAGGGGTTGGTGGACAGAAGGGTCTCCCTTCTGCAACTGAAGCGTAGGTAATCCCTCATGTTATATGGTTTCGGCATACTTCAGTGAGACAGCTTCTGGAATGGAGTGGATGAAAACTCTGAATGAAAAAGACCATTGTAACAATTATGTGGTATCTTTCTAGTGGTACTAAAGTGATGGAAGAGGCCATCAGACACAACAGATGAAGAATATTGCTTGTGGAGAGAGATGCTGAATTACCGGAGAAGCCACCAGGCTTAATGACTGTTGAATTGTAGTGATCTGACAGACTATGAATTCCATGTGTTGAATGAGGGCAGTTTGTTCTTTGCATGATTAACAGATATCACTAACTGATCTGCAAGATAGAGTAGAAATGCTTGGTGCTGTAGCAGTAGATCCCCTGGAGGTAACAGGAGTCAAGAGTCTAAGTATGGGAAGATTTGGATCCCCTACAGTTGTAGGTGAGCTGCTACCACCACCATAATTTTGATGAACACTGAGAGGCTGAGACGAGACCAAGCAGCAGTGCTCTGAATTGGTAATGATTGGCTCTTAGCAAGAAAAGGAAAAAAAACTCCTGGATTGCCTTTGAATCTTCATATGGTAGTATGCATCTTGGACATCTATAGAGCACATGCAATTGTCCTTTCTCGAGAGAGGTAGTATGGACTGTACCATGACCATCTGGAATTTCATCTGTTTGACAGATTGAGGTGGCTGAGACCTAATATTGACCAGAGATCCCCTGTTTTCTTTGGAACTAAAAAACCTGGAAAGGACTCTAGACTATAACTGGTCTGGGGAGACCTGATGGATGGCATTTTTTTTTTTTAGCAACTTGGAATCTGCAGCAATACAAGTTTCAAATTTACTAGGTGGAGTACTTGGAATCCTTAATCTTTTCTTTGGTAGATACAACAAGGGTATGTTATAGTCTCTGGTGACTTATCCTTCATGGATCGGAAATAATGATTTGCCATGTTTGTTGAATATAAGGCTAAGGGCCCCCCATGACTGCCTCCAGATTGTGGTAACCGGGTAACCCTTCAGGGGTGCTGCTAGGTTCTCAGTGAAGAGATCATGTAAATCCCGATTCTGCTGTTCCCATCTGCTTCTGGAGGAGACGTCCATTCGGATCGCTACACCCTCTGACTCGGGGGGGGGGGGGGGGCTATTCCCAGAAGTGTCATGGTGAAAACCCAGTGATTTCCTAAACACCATTTTCTTACTTCCACTTTGATCAATGCAATATGGACTTTGCAGGGTAAAGAAATGGATTCCTACTGCAGACAAGGTTTTACAGTCTTGTTCACTCCTGGTAAGCATGTCTAACCTTGGGTCCAAAAAGTGTGGAACCATCAAAAGGGGCATTAATAAAGGATGTCTTGATGCTTTCCATGAAATCGCATAGCCAGATCGAGGCATGGTGACACAATAATGCCTATACAAGTTGCTCTTACTGTGCCATCTGTTGCACCGGACAGCAGGAGCATGGCTACACTAGACTGTAGGATAGACATTTGGGTGTTCACTGCTTTTTGGATACTGAAGGGCAAGTTACAAGAAAGAGAACTTGATCATCTTGTAATGCAAAACCCTGACTGCAAAGGTCATTGAGGTGTAAACAAGTTTCCCCAATCTATCCAAATCCCTTGAGACTCTGAGGGGGATGGGCAGAACCCCCCCTCCCCCAAAAGTACTTTCTTGGAGGCTGCTGCTACCACTATGCCATCTAATGGGGGTCATTGTGACCAGTGCTTCCTATCTTTTGAGATTGTTATAACAGTCAGGCTTTTTAGGAAATGGCTGTGTAATAGCAGGGCCCTTTACAGCCCTCTGTGCTATAAAATCTGCAACCACCCAGGATGCAGATGAACCAGACCCAAAAAGTTCTGAGGAACACAGACGCATCTGAAGAAGTTTTGATGGACCATCTCCCCCCCTTCTGCTTCATCAATCAGAGGATTTCCCCATGCGGGACATCTTCCAGGAAGAGGTCCCTCTCCCTCATCCACATCAATGTCCTCAATGACTGACATAGGAGAAGAGTGCATGTGCTTCTATTTGCATGTCTGTTTCCTTGGAACATTTCCCTGGGGTTTTGGCAGAGACTGATTGGAATCAGACTGGAAGCGAGTGTTAAGCTGTCATGAAGCCTGTGGGTTCTGATGGTCCCTGATGACCTGAACAAGAGGCATAAGGAACAGGTTCCATTGACTTCCAAGATGGCTGCACAATGACTAAGGGGGTACATTTCACTAACTGGCTAGTTAAGTGCACCACCTGGATGCCAGGAAAAAAGAAATACAGAAGACCTAAAGGAAAATCAATTTTAAAAGGTGACAAAAAAACAATGACTGAGAAAAGTACTGTAGATGTTCAGCAAAAATCAGTACAAGCTCCATATGTCTTCCAGTAACCTAGAGGAAAGTTTAAGACAACTGCAAACAGACTGGATGAAAATAAATGAAACACTGATGGAGTACATCATCTTAGACAACAAAAGGCTGGAAAAAAATAGAAGCTTTAAACAGACATTCAGATAAGGTGATAAAACTGCACAACCGAGGCTGAAATGAAGAAAAGGCTGGCTGAATATGAGACTGCATAAGAAGAGATGTTTAAAAAATAATAGAATTAGAGGACAGAAAAAGCAGGGAAACCTGAGATTTTCTGCTGTACCAGAGAAACAAGAAACAGACTGTATTCATTTTATGAAAGCAAAGTACAGTTGTGTACACTTACCATAAATGTAGATGTTTGAGTGTATTCACTGTTGCAGTCATCACATTTGGGTTATCTGCTTGCAGTAGCCCTCAGTCGGCCTGATTAACAAAGTCTTGGGTCCTGCGTCGGTTGCTGTCCCTTCTTCCGTGACATCAGGGGTATAAAACATGCAGCCAACGCCATTACATCAGTTTTTCTTGCCCAAGATGTCAGATGCCCCCCTAATAGGAAGCAATTAAATCTATAAATATACAAGGTTATACCTCAAACAAAAAAGCAAATACACCAAAAAGCTTTTGAGCATAGTAAAGGAGTAGAGGTATAGCCAAAAGAAGTAAGGGGGCTGGAGGGAGGGTAACCAGGACTGCAACAGTGAATACACCCGAACATTCACATTTATGGTAAGTGTACACAACTGTACTATGTTCTTCGTGTTTCACTGTTGCAGTCATCACATTTGGGTAGATTCCGAAAGTTAAGGATGGGAGGAGGAATTTAGATAGCATTACGACCAGCTATAAGACCCTGCAAAACTGCAGTGGCAAAACCGGCTCTGGATTTAGAGAAAATTGGCAAATGGTAATGTTTGGTTAAAGTATGTACAGAACTCCAGGTAGCAGCTTCTAGGATGTCCCTGGTAGGGACGCCTCTGAGAAAGGCTGTAGAGGTAGATGCAGCCCTGGTAAAATGCGGTCGGATCCTCTGTGGGATAGGTTTTCCATGGTGTTTGTAGCAGAAATGAATTTAATGGCCTATCCATTTGGAAATGGTTTGCTTTGAAATAGCCTTTCCCTCTGCCCCTGCAGCAAATGCCACCAGCAGTTGTTCAGATTTCCTTTGAAGTTTAGTCCTGTCCAAGTAGAATCTAAGTTGTCTGTGCACATCTAAGGAGTGCAGAATCCATTCCCCTTTGTTCTGTGGATTAGGAAAGAAGGTTGGCAAGTGAATGGACTGATTAAGGGCCACACTGGATACCACCTTGGGCATGAAGGAGGGACTGGTCCTGAGGGACACCCTGTCTGCATGAAAGATGATGAAAGGCTCCACTGCCATAAGGGCCTGTAATTCAGATACACTTCTAGCTAAAGCGATTGCTAAACGGAAAGCTGTTTTCCAAGAAAGGAATTTTAAGTCTGCAGTAGCCAGCATAAGATTTTCTAGTACTAGGCCTCCTAGCTTCTAAAATGATATCCATCACTGGTTTACTGAGGGATGGTAAAGGAAAGATTAGGTAATTAGCCAGGCTGCTAGGTTCAGTGTTTGAAGCTGAGGGTGCAGAACCTGGTTCTCCTGCTGGGACAATAGGGTAAGAGTCTGAGGCAGGTACCATGGGGCCAACAGTGACACACTGCGCAAGAGGGGGTACCCAGTGTTGGCGTGGCCAGTCTGGAGCAATAAAAATCGTCCTTGGTTTGTCTTGTTTGATCTTTAGTAGTACTTTGGAGAGCAGAGGCAGAGGAGAAAAGGCATAAACTGATAGGTTTTTCCAGCTGAAGGACAGAGCATCCACTTTCCAAGCTTGTTTGTGGGGAGTCCTTGAGCAAAAGTTGTCCAACTGATAGTTCTGGGGGGAGCCAAACATGTCTATATCTGGGCTCCCCCCACTTGCTTAACATGTTGAAAATCCTTGGTTCCAGTTTCCACTCGTGTGGGTCCATGAGGTTTCTGCTTAGTTCGTCTGCCAGTGTATTTAGTTTTCCTGGCAGGAATTGAGCTTGTAGATGCACTTGGTAGCTCAGGGCTGTGCTCCACAATGCCATGGCTAGTCTGCAGAGGGGGTAAGAATGTGTACCCCCCTGCTGGTTTATGTACCACATAACAGTGGTGTTATCCATCTACCATTAACTGTCCGGGAAGAATGTGTTCCTTGAAGGCTGTCAGAGGATTCTGTACAACTAATTTCTTTTTGATTGATATGCAGGCGCATTTGACTTGGGTTCCATTTGCCCTGAATGCACTTCCCCACCAGGTGAGCCCCCCATGCATAGTATGATGCGTCTGTTGTTAGGGTTTGGGCAGCAGGGGATAGTGTGAATGGTAGTCCCTTGTTTTGGTGGCAGGCCTCTGCCCACCAAAGGAACTCTGGGAGTAGGCAAGGTAGGATACGAATCATTGCTTCTAGATCCTGAGAATGTTGACACCACAGGCTTTTTAGATACCATTGTAGTTTCCTCATATGCAGTCTTGTATATGGAATTAGAAGAATGCAGGAGGCCATGAACTCCAAGGCTTGAAGTATTTGCCTTGCAGATAGCAGGGTTTTTGTGGCCACCTGTCTGAAGTAGGTTGTCAACGTGGCTGGGGCTAATGTATGCCTTCGGGCAGATAGCCCTGTACCAACCTATGAACTGAATTTTTCTCAGGCGTGAGGAAAGCCATCTGGGAAGTTAGTATTCAAGCTTGCTCCCAGGAATATAATTTGACAGGGTACCAGGTATGATTTCTTTTCATTTATGGTGTACCCCAGACAAGTTAGTACCTTCTGTACAAAGGCCAGATGATTCAAAAGTATGTCTTGGCTTTCTGCCTGAATTAAAAATCATCCAGATATGGGTATATTTGAATATTTCTTTGCCTGCAAAATGCAATGACTGGAGCTAGGCACTTCGTGAATACCCTGGGCACAGTCAATAAGCCTAAGGGCAGTGCAGAGAACTAACAGTGCATGTAGCCTGCTTTGAAGCATAGGTATCTTCTGCAAGATTCCCCGATTGGGATGTGCAGGTATGTTTCCTTTAAATCTAGTGTTGCCAATCAGGCGTCTTTGCCTAGCATAGGGAGCAGCTGGTAAGGAGTCAGCATTTTGAATTTTGGAATCACCAAAAAGGTGTTTAGAGTAGACAGGTCCAGGATAGGACGCCATGAATTGTCTTTTCTGGGCAACAGGAAAAGTCTTGAGTAGAAACCTTGTCCCTTTTCTTCTTCTGGTAGCAAATGAATAGCCCCCATGCTTAAGAGAGAAAATACTTGCTTTTGGGCCTCTGCCCACTGATTTTGGGGTTAGATCTGGCCACCCGCTTGGTGTTGGTAACGTGTGGAAGTGAAATCTGTATCCCTGGGACACTATATTTAAAACCCATTTGTCCTGGGTAAAGAGGTCCCAGTTCTTGGCATGAAGAGCAATCTTTCCCCCCAAAGGGGCAGCCAGTTGAGAAGTGCTTGGAAGTTTTAAAAAGAAGTCACTGAGACAGTTTACCATAGGGGGAAGTTTTATTACTCCCAGATTTGGAAGTTGAGGCCCCTCACTGCGTAGTCCTGTGTGTACCCTGGGACTGAAGCCTGGGAGCTCTGCTGGATCTGGGTTTGGACTGAGAAGGTCTGGAAGAGGCAGGGAAGGACCAATTCTTGGAAGGCCAATGCCTACTAAACCTTGGAGGTTGTACTAATAAGAAATCTTTAACAGTTTGCATAGATTTAGCTTTTTCCTCCATCTTTTTAAGAACAACGTCTGCCTTGTTGCCACACAGGCGGTCCTGGTTTAAGGGAGCATCCAGTAATTTTGCTTTAACATGATCTGGCAAAGATTGCTCCTTAAGCCAAGCATGTCTTCTAAGTACAGACCCAGTTACTGCAGCCCTGCAAGATGCCTCTAGTGAATCAAAACCACATTGCAAAGTATGTTTTTCAACCTGTTTAGATGAATGCAGTGAATCCTATAAATCCTTATTTTCAGCACAATCAGGAATCAACATAATTTTCTGTTTAAGCAATCCAATAATACGCTGCTGATACTTTTAACATATGAAAATGTCAGTTTAAGGCCCTAATGGCCAAAGTTGCAGAAGTGTATACCTTCTTACCCAACCCAATCTATCCAGCGCCCTGGAGTCTCTATCAGAGGGTTAGGATTTTTGGCAGTAGTAGCTTTAATGCCCTTGGGCCCCTGTGAAATGGTCTCAGGATCCACAGTAGGATTTTTAAAAAGGAACTTGTGATAGTCAGGGACCCTGTAATATCTTTCAGGTTTTCCGTGTGCAGGAGGTAGAGTGTCAGGGGCCAAGCTAGATTCCAAAAAGGCATCATCAACAATGTCTAGTACAAGAGGTATGGCTAAAGGCCTGTGCTGGGGCAGGAGTAAGAAATCCCTAAACCTCTTTTTAGAATCAGAGAAATCCTGACTTTCCCAACGAAAATGCTCCCTAAGAGTATGCAAGGTTTCACCAAAAGAGAAACCTTCTGGGGGAGAAGCAGAGGGAGTAGAGTCCTCAGCATCAGAATCTTCACAGGTAGAGAAGGGTAAATCCCGGTCATCAGAGGAAACAGAAAATTCAGAATCCTGGTCAGAAGTATCATAAGCAAACTCAGTCCTAGGTCTCAGAGGGGGAGGCTGGCTTACCCTGATTAAAGTAATAAGGACTTCAGCCATTCTTATCATTTGTTTTTTAGGCATAGAAGCCTGACCATGCGGTCTGAGCTTCAGGTTTCAAGGCATGGTTCGAGTTTTAGGCCTTGAAGAAGATGGCGTCTGTTTAATACGCATGTCAGTAGGCCTGAATACACCCTCAGAAGCCAGTGCCTGCACAGCGGCTCCGGAACCATCCAAGGCAGAGACATTTGCAAGTTCCACAGTTGAAGCATCTCGCAGCATACCAGACTCCAAATGGGTCTCAGTAGAGGCCTACGAATCTGAAGTAGCAGGTATCAGGGGCTGCGAAAGCGCCTCACTGAGTACCGGTGAACTGGCGACTGGCTTAGAAGCACTGTCAGCAGCTTTGGACCTAGGCGGCCTGTTTCTGTCTTTATCTTTGTGTTTTTTCAGAATGTCGGTAGTCGGATGGCTTACCAAAGACATATCAAGATAATTGAATGGAGGACCAAAATATTTAGAAGCGAAAATATACAGACGGATAGTTTGTGGTTTAAATAAGGCCAGAAAAAAAACTCTCTGCAAAAGTAGGACCCGGTGCAAGGCAGGATCAGATACAAGTAGACAAAATTTTGCCAGCACCAAATACAGTGAAAAGTATCAAATGAGGCCAGTAAGTTAAATACACAAGTATTTTATTAAGGTATAATGAGCATCCCAGACCGGTTTCAGCCAACAGACTTTCCTCAGTGGGAATGAAAGTAGTAACAACTTTGAAGTGACACACACACACATATATATATATATATATATATATATATATATATAAAAAACATGAATCATCCAATAGGATTCTTCCCAAAGTGATCTTCCCAACATTCAAATTGTTTCCTGTGTGAAAAATAAAAAGCGAATGAAAAGTTATACAATAAAACCACATTGTTAGTATCAAATGTAATTAAGTATAAATAAAGCACATAATATTATAAATGGTCATTCAAACTGGGTGAAAACAAAGCACCCAGTTAAATGATCCAATACTTCTCTTTTTTTGATGAGAATTGAATGCCATCCTTGTTTGTTGGATCTGTCACGAAGAATTCTGTCAATAATAGTGAACTGGAATCTGGCTGAGTTGTGTTGTAAGCAATGTCTATATAGGGCACTGGCCTCTCTCTTGGTTCGTATGTCACTACGGTGCTCAGACATATGTAATCGAAGTGGTTGTGATGTTTGCCCAACATGAAATGAACCACATGTACACATTGCAAGGAACACCACCCAATCACTATTAGAATTGCCAAAAAATTTAGTGTTAAAAATCCTATCAGTGTTTTTACTGGTGAAATGTTTTGATGTAAACATAAATGGACATGAACAATGACCACAATGGTAGGTACCCCATAACTTGTCACCTGTCACAGTTAGTTGGTGGTGTATGGCTCCAGCTGAGCTTACCCTTTTAAAATGTGAAAAAAATAACCCAAGTGTCCTGCCTCTTCTATATCCATACTTACATACATCACCAATCAGAGGTGTAAGTTCATCATTGGCAGTAAGAGTGTTCCAATGTTTGGACATAACATTCCTGATTAGGTTGATGTTACGTGCAAATGTTGTGATGAACCGGATGGATTCATCCTGTTCAGTCAGTCTTTTCACGGTATGTAAGAAGGGGGGTTCTAGTAGAGTTCGAAGCAACTTGTTGGGCACCCTAGCTGTCCGGCTCCTTGTAACCTCTAGTTCTAAACCTGCTGGCCAGATCCTGTTGGGATTTTTCATAGTCATTTCCTGAGGAGCAGATTCTGCGAATCCTGAGGAATTGAGATTTACGTATGTTTTGGATAATGAGGTTGGGGTGCATACTCATTGCATGTAGTAAATTGTTGTACTTGGGATATTTGTGAAATGTTTTACTTTGTAAAGTGTCACCTGCACTCTAAGCTATGGTCACATCCAGAAAGTTGATCTCATTCCTATCATAAGTTGAGGTAAATTCAATACCCCATTTGTTCTGGTTGAGATGCAGTACAAATTCAGTAAAATATTCCTCATCCGAATGCCAAACCGACCAACAATCGTCCAAATACCTACGCCAAATGTCAAGTTCCTCAAGATACAGATTGTGTGTAGGATCATAAATGAGATGCTTCTCAATGTATCCCATAAACAAGTCTGCATATATGGGAGCAAAGGATGCTTCCATCCTAGTGCCCTTGAGCTGCCAGTAACATTCTCCCTGAAAATAAAAAACATTTTTATCGAGAACATGCTCAGCCATGCAGAACAAAAAGTGTGTTGAAGCCTATGGATAAAGTTGGGCTTTGTCTAACCAAAAATTGAGGGCTTCCAATCCAGCCCAATGTGGTATATTGGTGTATAGAGCCTTGACATCCAGGGTGCAGAGTAGCCAGTCAGGTTCCAGTTGACCATCAGAGATCATTTGTAGAAATTGTGTAGTATCCTGTATTCTGGCATGAATAAGGCCAAGTAGTGGTTTGAGATATAATGTGAGGAACTCAGATAGTGGTTCAGTCAATGAACCCATACCAGATACAACTGGTCTTCCAGGAGGTTTATTAAGGCATTTATGCATCTTGGGTAAAAGATATAATGTTCATTTCTGTGGATCCTGGACCGTGAGATGAGTCTTCACCGTATCAGATATGATACCCTCAGAGACAGCCAAGTCCAAAAAATAATCAATTTCCCGCTTGAAATTCAGAGTGGGGTCAACAGGCATCTTCATATAATGGGAAGGGTTGGAAAGTTGTCGATTTCTCTTACCCAGATAATAATCTGTGTCCATGATGACTATGGCCCCACCCTTGTCAGCCTGAGTAATGACAATGTTTTTGTTGTCCCTAAGTTGTTGCAGTGCCTGTTGTTCAGTGATAGACAAGTTGCGTTTCAAGGGAGAAAACTATTCCAACTTAAAATGTATATCCCTGAGTACTGCTTGTTGAAAGACAGCTACATTGCGATTCATGGGGGGTACAAAGTTGGATTTATGAAATATGAATTCATTAGATCTTTGAGAGTTAGATCTAGACCCAAAGAAAAGTTTGAGGTTAATCCTGCGGAAAAGTCATTAATGTCATTAACTATGTCTGATTCATCGTCAAAAAACCCAGGAACAAAATTCAAACCTTTATTCAAAAGTTTCTTTTGGTCCTCTGTTAAAACAGTTTGAGAAATGTTCAAAATGTTACCATCTATTGTCTCATAAATGTTTGTAGAAGAACCTCAATTGTATCTATCTTTGTGCCTTCTATGCCTTCTCCGACCCCCTCCTCCTAATGTGTTTAAAGGATGGGTCTGGTTCTTAGATTTCTTGGGAACCGGGAATTCCCCAGTTAGTCCCTTCAGTGTCTGTAGTGGAGGAATCCTCCACTGATCTACTGTTGTACGTATGAGACCCCGTCAATATTGATCTGGGTCATTTTTTGTTCTTACCAGGGTTCTGTCTGGTGTCCATAAATCTAACATTTTTGGTAGTGTCAAAGGGTCGTCCCCTTTGGTAATCGGTTAAATCTCTATTGAATTTTTTTATTTTCTTGTCCTTGATTTGTTTTTCAAACACCAACAGTTCTTTTGACAGCTTATTGAGGCATATAGAAAATTGTGAATGTCCCTCATAAATTTTGACTTCCCCACACAGGTCACCAACCTCTGATTTAGTTTCAATAGTTTGTTCATAATAAGAACTTAACATTCGAACAAAGTTCATAGATGCCTGTTGTTGGGCTTGATACCATTCATTGGTCAAAGTTTCATCAATCTTACTAAAGGTTGGGTTTTGATTCTCAGACCCCTAGGGGTTATTTCTTTATTCATGTAGGCTTTGAAAAGCCTCAAATGCCATATGTTTGTTCTCAAACTTTTCATACGTTTACTAAGTTTATGAAAAGCAATGTTGCAGCCGTCAACTGGATCTGTTTGTTGTGGAATACCATTCTCATTTGGTATGCCAAAAACACCAATGTCGTTTTTGTCGGCACAAAGCCCCTGAAGTATTGTTTCAAGATCCATGACAATAAGCTGTGGAATGATACATCTTCTCAGATCGCAAAAAATATGTTGCTGTTTGTAGGAAAAAGTCAAAATAATAGTATATGCTGTAAGCTGTCAAAAGTACTGAGCTATTAACCCTATATATCCAGTCTAGCAATCCTGGCACTGACCAAAAATAATGCCAATAGACCTGATTATATCGGTAGTGACCGATAAGCTCTGACCACGAACTGGTATGAATTAAAAGTACAATTCGCTTGAGAAGTTGGTTTCAGCCAGAATCCTGATAGGTAATTGCAAATATGCAAGTAATCTCCATGGTATCCCCAAAGTCTCAAAACAACCACTAAAGTGTAGTGGGTCTAAAAACAAAACAGTGTAAGAAACTTCTGTGTGGAAGATTTTCAGTCCATACATTTCTAGTTAATCACTGTATATTAATCAGATCAGACAATAGTAGTAGAAGTAGCGAACGTAAACTTGTCAAGTC
This sequence comes from Protopterus annectens, assembly GCF_019279795.1. NCBI lineage: Eukaryota > Metazoa > Chordata > Ceratodontiformes > Protopteridae > Protopterus > Protopterus annectens. The sequence continues at coordinate 1,588,648,090 of NC_056733.1, forward strand.
AAAAAGTAATAACAGAAAATATATAATTCTACAGCATTACTAAGTATTTGAAAGTAATCCAAGCAAGGCAGGCAGTCTGTTTCCAGTCTTAAATCCTTTATTAAGTACACAGACAAGCGATCCAAGTAAAACAAAAATAGAGTAATAATTTCCTCACAAGCTTTCTAAATATATATATATATATATATATATATATATTTTTTTTATCAGGCATGGGAGTGGTTTATTGTGCTGTAAAACAAAGTGTTATTGGTACACATGTTAAAGTCACATCCCTTCCCCCATCAGTGTGACATTCGAGCTGGTCCTGCCCTACCTAGCAGCTGTCATAATAATATACAGCCCTAATGTACTTTAATGGTACATCTTATTTAACCAAATTATTAAGTAGATTATTAAGTCTGTGATTTTATACAAGGCAATATACTACATGGCTGGAAATGTATCAACCTTAGTTCATTTTGCGATAAAAAATTATGCATAAATATATACATTTTGCATGTAAAAATCAGTTTCTATTTTCATAACCTATTGTTAACAAAGATCGCTTTCGTCCTTCTAGACTTCTTCAGGTCTGTGTACAAGAACCCTAAAAACCTATATAATTGTATAATTAGTTAGTATTGTTATTACCATCATTTTGAATAAAGTGGAAAAAAAGAGAACCAGAAAAAAATAAAAATAAAAAATATATATATGTATGATGATGGAAACAAAATATACACTTACATTTCAAATGATTTAAAATGATATTTAAAACCAATTTGTAGAAAAAAAATAAAATAAAATACAATTAGTCATGTAAACAATGTGGCAATTTTCTAAGTTCCAGTGCACTTTTAATTGAACAGTAGTAGTTTAGCCCAGGCTTTTTAAAAGTTCAGCTTTAATTGCCACATGAGTTCATGTTTCTCCAGAATATTCGGGATGTCTCCTTCAAGATCACCCATGTCTATGCGATCCAGGATCTGGAACTTAAAACCTGTGTCTCTTTTATGAAGAGAAAGGTGTTTGGCTAGTGCATTATTTTTACATCCAGAGCGGATTTCTGACAGATGACATGAAATCCTTCGCTTGAGTTTATTTACAGTCTTGCCCACATAGAATGCATCACATTCATTGCACTGTGCCCTGTAAATTACTTGTTTAGTGTTACAGTCACCCCCTGCACTGGTTTTAATGATCTTCTTTAAATAAGGGCAATAAAAACTATCACCTTGCTGTATAAATATACAAAATGTACAATTAGTTTCACATCTTTTAGTGCTTTACTCACATGGTCTAGGTTTAAATTCAACAAAACTTCTAATATTCCTGGCCTTCCTATAAACAAATGATGGGGCTTCACCTAAGATGTTAATCAGAAAAGGGTTTCCTGTGACAATGACCCAGTTATCTTCAATAATATTTTTGATACTGTGATAATCCAAAGTGTATGTCAGGATGCAGCTATTCTTGCATTTGTTATTCTCTGTGGGATTACTTAACATTTTTCTACTGGGGAGGTTGAGTGAAGGTGCTTCAGTCCCTTTTCAGTTCTATAATGGATTCCAGGATGTTTTTTTAACATCCGACTTTCATAGCCTCTCACTAGAAAATCATTCTCTAAATTGCTCAGGTTTCTCAAAAATGGTTCCATCTCTATGGTAATTCAAGCTAATCTATAGCTTTGGGATTTCACTACATTATACTTAGTTTTTGTAGGATGTAGACTTTTACTGTGGAGTAATAAGTTAACCCTCGCTGGTTTTCTGAATAGATCAGTGGTGATTCTGTTATTGCTGGTGTCCTTGGAAATCTGCATATCTAAGAAAGTGGTTGAAGTACAGCTATGGGAAGAGGTAAACTTCAGAAAGGGGGTTGTTTGATTGAGTTAAGTGATAAAATCTCAAAGCTGCAAGGTGTCACCTTCCCACACAATAAAGACATCATCAATAAAACGTAAATAGCATGTGATATGCTGCATGTAGTCTGTGCTGTTTAACACAAAGTCCTCCTCCCATTTACCCAGGGCTATGTTAGCTATGCTGGGAGCCATGGCAGCCCCCATTACTATACCAGTTTTTTGTTTGTAGTGTTTGCCATTGAAAGTAAAGAAACTGAAGTCCAGTACAAGATTAATGAGCTTGCTTAATTTTTGCAGTTGTGCCTGTGTACCCTGATTATGTTTCTTAAAAGACTCCATAGCTGCTGTTATACAGTAATTGTGAGGGAGCACTGTGTACAAGGATTCCACATCAATAGTTACCAAAATACTGCCAGCTTCCACTGTAATGTTTTTTTTATTTTTTTCAAAAAATCCATTGAATCTTTTATGTATGACTTGTTCTTTTCTGCTAAAGGTTTCAGCAAGTAATCAAGGTAAATGGCTGTGGCTTCAGTAAGGGAACCTCCACTTGCTACCACCGGTCTATAAGGTCGGTCTTCCCTGTTCTTGTGTGGCTTTGGTATTCCAAAAAAGTAGGGTAAACGTGGGCATGGGCTCCATAAATAATTATAAAGATTTTCAGTGATAAGTTTTTCTTCCCATAATGTGGTGAGATTAGTGTTCCATAAATCATATGCTCTTTTTATGTCATCCATGGCAAATACCTCATAAAATCTGTTATCCTCCAGCATGTTCTCTGTCTTTTGGTTGTAGCTAGTGGTGTCAGTCACATAGCCCTGGGCAAATGGGAGGAGGACTTTGTGTTAAACAACACAGACTACATGCAGCATATCACATGCTATTTGCGTTTTATTGACAATGTCTTTATTGTGTGAGAAGGTGACACCTTGCAGCTTTGAGATTTTATCACTTACCTCAATCAAACAACCCCCTTCCTGAAGTTTACCTCTTCCCATAGCTGTACTTCAACCACTTTCTTAGATATGCAGATTTCCAAGGACAACAACAATAACAGAATCACCACTGATCTATTCAGAAAACCAACAAGGGTTAACTTATTACTCCACAGTAAAAGTCTACATCCTACAAAAAACAAGTATAATGTAGTGAGATCCCAAGGCTATAGATTAGCTCGAATTACCACAGAGATGGAACCATTTTTGAGAAACCTGAATTTAGAGAATGATTTTCTAGTGAGAGGCTATGAAACACAGACGTTAAACATCCTGGAACCCATTATAGAACTGAAAAGGACTGAAGCACCTTCACTCAACCTCCCCAGTAGAAAAATGTTAAGTAATCCCACAGAGAATAACAAATGCAAAAATAGCTGCATCCTGACATACACTTTGGATTATCACAGTATCAAAAATATTATTGAAGAAAACTGGGACACTGTCACAGGAAACCCTTTTCTGATTAACATCTTAGGTGAAGCCCCATCATTTGTTTATAGGAAGGCCAGGAATATTAGAAGTTTTGTTGAATTTAAACCTAGACCATGTGAGAAAAGCATTAAAAGATGTGAAACTAACTGTACATTTTGTATATTTATACAGCAAGGTGATAGTTTTCATTGCCCTTGTTTAAAGAAGATCTTTAAAACCAGTGCAGGGAGTGACTAACACTAAAAAAGTAATTTACAGGGCACAGTGCAATGAATGTGATGCATTCTATGCGGACAAGACTGTAAATAAACTCAAGCGAAGGATTTCATGTCATCTGACAGAAATCCGCTCTGGATGTAAAAATAAAGTGATCTTGAAGGAGACATCCCGAATATTCTGGAGAAACATGAACTCATGTGGCAATTAAAGCTGAACTCTTTTAGAAAGCCTGGACTAAACTACTAATGTTCAATTAAAAGTGCACTGGAACTTAGAAAATTGCCACATTGTTTACATGACTAATTGTTCATAGGTTCATACTAGGCTATCTGCCCAAGGGCATTTATAAGCCTAGCCCATAGTTATGTGGCTTTCGCCACCCCTTTAGTTTGAATAAAAACTATGCCTATCATTTTGCTGTGCCTCTGTCAAGCAGTGACGCTGAAGTAATCCCTGGGGTATATCTGCAATCTCCCATCCATTGGTCAAGATTCCTCTTGAACAAGACCAGAGAGGTGCTCTGCCTCACATGTACCGGGATTTTGTTCCACAGCATAGGGAGTCTCTGGGTGATGAATCTGTCCCTCCAGCACGTTCTATTTATAACCGTGTCAAGGTTTAAGTCTCCGCCCTTGTGGTTCTGAGGGATCTAGATTTTTGAGGTGAAGCATATTCATCAAATCTGGGTTTGACATGGCCTTATATGTCAGGCACAGGTCACCTCTGAGCAAGCGGTATGAGACTGAATAGAGCTGGAGTTCTTTCAGTCGGGCAGCATAAGACATATTTTGAGACCCTTTATCCTTTTGGTGAGGAACTTTTGGGGCCTTTCAAGCTGCAGCAGGTGTCTGGTCAGATACATTCGAGCGGGCATTGTACTCAATCATAGGTCTAATAAGTGATGAGTACAGGGGACGATGACCTCCCTTGATCTAGATGTGAATCCCTTCATGATCAGGTGGGTGATATAGAAGGTTTTCCTAACTACTTTAGCAACATGAGTGTCAAGCGAAGGCTACTGTCAACCTGGGTCCCCAGATCTCTGATGACTTTTCTGTGCTCAGTGGATTGCCACCTATATGGTAGCTAGGGGTAGCCTTGTTTTTCCCAAAGGGTATGACTATGCATTTTTGGCGTTTAACTTCAGGCCATGGCTCTGGCACCAGTTATCCATTTCTGTGAGGCCCTTCTGGAGGATATCTGTGTCAGATGTGTTTTCGACTATGGCCCAGTTTGCAGTCATCTGCAAACTTTGTCAGCCATAACCCTCCTGTGTTTGCTTGTACTTCAGAAAAGTAGATGCCGAACAAGAGTGGACCCAGGACTGAGCCCTGTGGGACACCACTTGTGACAGGCTTTGAGTCTGACATGGCTCCAGCAACTCTGACCCTGTGGGTTCTGTCACTTAGCCAGTTTGCAACCCATCTTGTGATGTATGGGTTTACATTCAAGCTGATGAGTTTTTCGATGATACCTGAGTGGGGTATTGTGTGAAGGCCTTTGCCAGGTCGAGGTAGGCTGTATGGACTGCCTTTCCTCATCAATGGCCTTGGTGACTGTCTCGAAAAAGTCAACCAAGTTTAAGAGGCAGGATCTGCCTTTGACAAAGCCAAACTGAGTTGGATCCAAAGTCTGCAAGTTCCCTATGTCTTTATTTATGAGTTCCATTATGATCCTCTCCATGGCTTTGCAGATAAGGCTTGTCAAGCTAATGGGGCGGTAATTTCCAGGGTCTGTGGAGGCACCGCCCTTATGAAGTGGGACCACAGTGCGTGCGCCACTCCTTGGGTGCGTATCCTGAGGTGAGGCTAAGATTAAACAGCTGTCCTAACTGTGGGTTTAATTCCTCATTGAGTTCATGAAGCACACAGCCGGGGACACCATCCGGTCCCATGGATGCTGTGTTTTTGCCTTAGTGAGGGCAGTTCTCACCTGGGCGTTGGAGATGTTTGGGGGCTACAATCCTCTGGAATAGATATCTCGCCGTTTGGGGGGGGAGAAGTTTGCACTGAACCTGTCAGCCAGTATGTTGGCAATGTGTGTAGGTTCAGTAATTTTCACATCATTTTGAACTAATTCTGAGCATATCTGGGAGTTTCCTCCTAGGTTTCTAACATAGCTAAAGAAGGCCTTATGATTCTCTTTAGAGTCCTTGGCGATTTTTCTCTCAAAATTTGCCTTGGATGATTTTATGAGAGCTCTTAGTTTTTACTTATAATGATCAAAGGTGTCTTACCTTTCAAGGATTTTGCTCTATCTTGTAGTAGCTTCCTCCTTTTGTTGTAGAGCTTGTTTATGGCTGGGGTCCACCAGACTGGACGCTTGCCTTTGGTACAGAGAGTCTTAGTTTTGTTTGGGATTGCCTGATCCATGCAGTCCTGTAGGTGCTGGTAGAAGGCATTTGTAAGTGATTCAGCGGTTTGAGTAATGTTTACCACTGGCTCAGGGGCCTTAAAGGAGACCACACTAGTTTTAGAAGTGTGAAATCGGCTTTTGAGAAGTTTTTCACTGTGGTCTTTTTGTTTCAGGTGGGGCGGGATGAGGACCTCCAGCGAGATTAGTTTATGATCTGATCTCACCAGTGAGGGGTATACTTCGGTGTTGAACATTTTGATCCCATGTTCGTGATGATGAGATCAAGTATGTTTTCTCCTCTTGTGGGGATGGTGACTAGTTGTTCCATGGCATTTGAGTTTATGAACTCCAGGAATCTTTGGGTTAGAGTGTTCGGGCTTGAGTAGTGTTCCCAGTCTATATTAGGGTAGTTAAAGTCACCTAGTATGATGGTGTTTGGAGATACATTTATCCTCCAATGTTTTCAGGAAGGCCATGTGAGGTTCCTGAGTTTGAGAGGGTGGCCTGTAACATGCTACAAATTGCAGAGCAGTCTTGCCTATGGTTAATTGGACCTGGATGGTCTCCGATGCATCATGCGTTGCCACCAACCTTGAGGTGTGGGTGTCCTTTATGAATATGGACACCCCCCCTCCTTTCTTGGTGTTGTCCGGATTTTGGGGCGGGCATGATATGAGGTGAAACCTGTTAGTGCTGGGGTGCTCTCAGGGCCTTGAACCAGGTTTCTGTCACAGCACAGACATCGATGTTCTCCATATTGAGAAGGGCCTCGAGTGCGTGCATCTTGAGATTGAGACTTCTGGCATTGAGCAGCATTACCCTTAGTTTTTTCCTTTTTGGTGTTCTAGGGTGGTAGGTTTAGAATTTGAGCCTTGCCTAAAAAGGCACTATGGGGTGGCAAGAGCCTTTGCCAATATCCGGAAGCCCAGGGTGACAGGTGCAAGCCGTCCCTTGCGAAGCAGCGTGGCTTGTCCAGCATGTCATCCCAGGCAGACAGACATTGGATCCCCTTTGAATGACACCAGAATTTAAGCCAATTATTAAAGCTGATCATCTTATCACTGTATTGTGGCATCATTCTAGGTGAAGGTAGGATACTGCTCAAGGTCAGGGTCATACCTGCCTGGGCTACATAATCAGAGAGCTCCTCGATGTCCCTTTTCATGTAGTCCAAGGAGGTGCGTCTCAGGTCGTTGACACCAGCGTGGACAATGACTGAGTCGTACTTGTACCTGCTGTTGAGAGACCTGAGTGCTTGCGTTATGTGGCGGATTCTAGCGCCTGACAGGCAGCTTACTGTGACCTTCTCTTTACTCAGTCTGGTGGCGGGACGTCAGTGTGTCTGACTATGGAATCACCAATGACAAGTGTGTCTGGCATTTTGTTTGGCCTTAAGGGCTGTGACTGTTTGACACTCTGACTGTGTGGTCTATGTGTTGCATGTGTTGGGTCGTGAGGTGGTAGTTGTTTGGGTGTCTGCTTTGGTGGCCTCTGCTGTTTTGGTAAATTTTTGATCAGAGCCTCCGAGTATGTCTTTGTGTGAGTATGTGTATGATTTGAAGTTGTGATGGTACCATGTGTGACTGGGTATGTATTGTGTGTGGTTACCTTCTCCTCCTGTCTGGTCTTGCCAGTCCTATGTTGAGAGAGCTCAGCCTCCAGTTTGGCCGTATAGTTGCATCTCTCGCATGTATTTGTGTTTTGTGGGAGAAGGAGAGGATTGTCTGTGTACATGAGGCAGTTGTAACATTGCCTCAATATTCCCAGGTTCACCAGTTGAGCTGGAGAGGACACTAGCAACTGATCCCTCGACATACTAGAAGTAGTAGATAAAGAGACTTTCAAAGGACTCCGGGAAGTGGGTTTTAGGCTGGTGGGGTACTATCTATAATAAGAGTGCTTTATCAAGGTGCAAGTACTGTAGGAGTAAGTGCTAGGCTTTACAGATAGAGAATAGTCTACTTGGGAATCAAGTAGAGATGAACTTTTCAGTTATAGGATATGCTGGTTAGATCAGCAGTACAGCTCGAGGAAGGTAGTTTTAAGGGAAAATTGGAAGAGTGGAATTTAGATGGCCCAAATAGTTTAACCTTGTTTAACCGCCGCTGCTCTTGTGTGCAACAGTGGTAACTCAGCTAAATCGCTTACAGCGTTTAAGCGTGTTTTATAGCAGGGGCTGAAGGGAGCTAGGAATTGGCCCAAAGCGACCAATGGACTACTAGTTTCTGGCTGAAACTTCACCAAATCAGACAAAAAGGCCGCTCAGTGCTTCCCACTCCCACTGGTAAGCAAAGAAACTTCCCTCCTTCCTAATAAGGCAATGGATCAGTAACAGGAACTAAAAACAAAGCCCAGGGATCAGCAACTCTGAAACTGGACTACTCTAGTTCAGTAAGGCGGAAAACAAGAGATTTTTTGTTTTATTACAGAGACAAGGAAAAACAGACAGTAATTGCTGTAAATCGGCTAGCGCACTTTAGTGTGTAGCCTACAGAAACAATTTGCAACAATTAGTAACTTAAAGTGCAATAAACAGTGTAAAATGCAGAAATCACTTAAAGTAGCAATAAAACAGGCGAAATGCAGTTGCTAGCTTAAATAACAGTGGGAAAGCCACAAAAAATACTTATATCTGGTAGAAAGTCACTCTTTTAGCTCTCTGCTGCTTGGATCACCCTGCAGGCCACCACGAGGATCTGTGCTGAGTTGGTACAAGCTGGAAAACGCGTATTTTATTTTATTTTTTTCTACAAATTGCTTTTAAATACCATTTTAAATCATTTGAAATTTAAGAGTATATTTTGTTTCCATCATCATGCATATATATTTTTTTATTTTTTTCTGGTTCTCTTTTTTCCACTTTATTCAAAATGATGGTAATAACAATACTAACTAATTATACAATTATATAGGTTTTTAGGGTTTTTGTACACAGACCTGAAGAAGTCTAGAAGGACAAAAGTGATCTTTAACAATAGGTTATGAAAATAGAAACTGATTTTTACATGCAAAATGTATATGTATATATTTATATATAAGTTTTGATCGCAAAATGAACTAAGGTTGATATATTTCCAGCCATGTAGTATATTGCCTTGTATAAAATCACAGACTTAATAATCTACTTAATATTTGGTTAAATAAGATGTACCATTAAAGTACATTAGGGCTATATATTATTATGACAGCTACTAGGTAGGGCAGGACCAGCTCGAAAGTCACACTGATGGGGGAAGGGATGTAAATTTAACATGTTTACCAATAACACTTTGTTTTACAGCACAATAAACCACTCCCATGCCTGATAAAAAGTATATATATATTTAGAAAGCTTGTGAGGAAATTATTACTCTATTTTTGTTTAACTTGGATCGCTTGTCTGTGTACTTAATAAAGGATTTTCGACTGGAAACAGACTGCCTGCCTTGCTTGGATTACTTTCGAATACTTAGTAATGCTGTAGAATTATATATTTTCTATTACTTTTCGACTTGACAAGTTTACGTTCGCTACTTCTACTACTATTGTCTGATCTGATTACTATACAGTGATTAATTAGAAATATATGGACTGAAAATCTTCCACACAGAAAAGTTTCTTACACTGTTTTGTAATTGCAAATATGCAAGCATAAGTGCTCCAAGTATTCTTAAAGAACTAGTGGTTGGACATCGTATAATAAGAATATGAAGAATTTTGGGATATTCTGATTAATACCAAAATATAATTCACAAAAGGCTTATTGCTATTTTGCATCCAAAAAATAACTGTTTCATTTATTCTGCATTTGGAAATGCTGGGTGTAATGTCTCATCAAGATAAGATTAAACTTTATAATTATTAAGAATTTTTTGGAATGTTCTGATTAATACTAAAATCTAGTTCGTAAAATGCTAGTATTATTCAACACTAATAGAAATGTGGTCATACTGGCCTATAAAGGCTGCATCCAGCTGAATAGGTGCCAGAGTGTGGCAATAACCACCAACAAAGAACAGGGTGATAGATATTGTTAATGGGGTAATCAAATGGTCTGGATATTCATATATGATCATCAAACATGAAATAGAAATACAAAAGTGTTGTCCAACCCTATGAAACAGTATAGCAAGTTAGCGCAAGTTCTGGTGGTATCTAAACTGGTATTGAACTATCAAAGCAATCTGTCGGTTATATCTAAATTAAATAAGTGAATAATCACTTAATCATACAATGGCAGTGAGTATATAAAAACCAACAATAATAGTATGATCATGCAACAAGACAGTACATGAAATAATGGTTCTTAAATATTAAGTAACTGTAGAGGCTATTTACATGCAGTTATAACATTCCACATTTGTATACAGTCCAACAGTTGTCCCACTGGTGAGAAACAGGGTTATATCTCTACAGTACCCAGATTTGTTCCAAACAATGTTTCCACATCCAGTTCCATACAATAGCCCCAAAATCATAAATTTAATAGTTGAAATCTGGTATTAATCCCAACATATATATCCGGTTTATCAGAACTATATAGATAGTGATAGCAATGTCCAAAGTTAGCTCAATTCCCAATAAATGCATCCAAGTTGACTAATTGGAATACATCTATTGAGGTCTAAAGAAAATTAAAGTTCCACGACAGTATGTTGTAACCAAAACCAGTTCCGTATTTCCATCCGCCAAAACACACGGATTGTTGCCAAAAACAGCTACACATCCATGGAAAAGAGCCCTCGTTCACATATCTAATCACATATAAATGTTCATGCCATAAGGTTTGTGCCCTCAGCAAGAGAAACAAAAAAGCCATGAAAAAATACTGTAAGGCTGATCCAAATGCAGGCATGGGTAACCCGATGTTAATCATATGAACAGACTGACAGGAAAACACTGGATAAGATGATTCTAACCCAAGCATTTGTGAAACAGTACCTTATGTTTATGAAGCAACATAGCGTCCGCTTCCAATCTTGAAATAACGACATTAAGGTTGAAGCATAAAAATTGAAGTTTCCCAACAGTATGCTATAGCCAAGACCAGTTCCGTTTCTCCAATCACCAAAAAACACTGATTGTTGCCAAAAAACAGCTACACATCCATGAAAAGAACCCTCGTTCACATATAAATGTTCACACTATGAGGTATATGCCTTCAATACGAAAAACGAAAAAAAGCCGGGAAAAAACATTGTCCAAATGCAGGCGTAGGTGAGTGTAGAGACCCAATGCACTTCAACTAATCAGGAAAACCATGAGTAAAATGATTCCAGCCAAAACAATTATTGAAACAGTACCTTATGTTTGAGAATCAACATGGCGTCCGTTTCCAAACATGAAACGAAAAGATTTGTTGTCGTACTTACCAAGTAAAGCCTGGTTCAACCAACTTGTAGAATAATACGGTGAATAGATCCAAAATAATTCAAAACTCACTGTGAGTAAAAACGATCTGTGGGAAACTTGGGATAGTCCTGAGTAGCAGAGAGTACCTCCACTACAGGCACCAATTGTGCTAACACTGAAAGTCCACAGCAGAGTACAGGAAGTCAAAGTCAGAAAAAAACTCTCTGCAAGTAGGACCCGGTGCAAGGCAGGAACAGATACAAGTAGACAAAATTGCCAGCACCAAATACAGTGAAAAGCATCAAATGAGGCTAGTAATTTAAATACATAAGTATTTTATTAAGGTATAATGAGTATCCAGACAGGTTTCAGCCAAAAGACTTTCCTCAGTAGGAATGAAAGTAGTAACAACTTTAAAGTGACATATATAAATAACATGAATTATCCAATAAATAAGGCACAAAACCGACAGCGAGGTAGGTCGTGGTCAGGGCCTAGGCAAGGAATACAGTACGAATGAAAATCTTTATGAGGTATTTGCTTTCCACAAGTAATGCACTTATTTACTTTTACTGACATCGGTTAAGAGCAAGAAAAAGTTTCCCCAATGGGGTACTTAGCTTTCAGTTGAAGACTTCTGTACTGAAACTTGAAAATGAAAATTCCAGGAGTCTGCCGACCGGCACTTGCGAACTGCTTCTGCTTCGGGCACCACACGGCAGGAAAGACTGGGGTAATGGCATCGGCTGTATGTTTTATACCCCTGACGACCTGACGTCAAGGAAGAAGGGACAGCAACTGACGCAGGGCCCAAGACTTTGTTAATCAGGCCGACTGAGGGCTACTGCAAGCAGATAACCCAAATGTGATGACTGCAACAGTGAAACACAAAGGACACCTGGACTGGTATTCCATAATAGGAATTATTAACTGAAAGGGCACATAGTGTGCATGCTCCAAACCTGGCTATAAGAAAACAACTTAGACCTTTGATAGTAAAGATGCAATCTTACCAGTAGAAGGAGCTGATTCTGACAAAACTGTGGCAGAAGGACAGAGTACTAAAAGTGAGACACAGCAGTGCATTTCTGGAGAATGACTACTTGTACACCAGGCAGAAGATGGTTACATTTATTACATTATTCAGGGAATGTTGAGAATCAGGCATGAGATTCAAACTGCTATACCCAGCTATCTTCAAAATATTTTTCCCTGGAGGAACAAAATCCTTTTTTGAGAAAGTACCTGCTAAGGAATTGCTAGTGTAACCTTTTCCAGTGTTTCAAAGGAAAACACTTGAAAGAGGGAGAAGCATAAGAGTTGATTAGAAGAATCGAGAGTACATTGGAAATGAAGCAGAAACAGGGTTTGGGAGATGGAGATGAACAGGACTAGAAGAAAAACTGGAAATATTGGACTTTCTTGGACTTTGTTAAACTTGTAGGGGACCCTAAAGCATATGTCCTACTTCATGTCATTAATGCCTGGAGAAAAAAAAATCAGTAACCTGGAAAATGACAAATTTAGTATTACAAAGCATTTATATTTGTGAAACATGACAGAAAACGAAAACCCAGAAATACTGGACTTCTTTGGACTTTGTTAAACTTGTAAGGGTCTCTAAAGCATATGCCCTAACTCAGGTTATTAACATTCGGAAAAATACTCAGGAGAGGGGAAGAGGAGGGAGAAAGTTAACCAAGTAAAAAAAGAAGTTATCTACTCACCATAATGTTCTATCTGAGTAGTTATACTTCATTTTCTGCAACCTGTGGGTATTCGGATCCATATCGGATCAGAGCCGACAACATTTTTCAAGCATCTGCTCCAAGCTCTTCCCCTTACCCATAATCCCTCACATCTCCTACCTTCCCCCAGATTGAGTATGCCACTATTCAAACTATTAGCAACTCAATAACAGCACTAACCTATAACAGGTTCAGGGGAAGGAGGGTGGGACGGCTGCAGAAAATGAAGTACAACTACTCAGATGGAACGTTATGGGGAGTACATAACTTCTTTATCTGAAGTAGTTAACTTCATTTATCTGCAACCTCTGGGACAGAGTCCCCAGCAATCAAAACTCCTGGGAGGCTCTCAAGGAAAGATATTCCTGAGCACTGCAAAGCCAAAGGATGCTCTCCCTCTAGAGATCAAATCCAACTTATAATGAGAAATAATGTATGTGACCTTGCCCAGGTTACTGCTGCACAGATATCATCCAGTGAAACCGTAGACCAAAAAGCAGCAGAAGTTGCCATAGATCTGGTAGAATGAGCTTTAACAGGACCAGGTGGGGACAAACCTTTATCCTTATAGACTTGAAGTATACATTGTGTAATCAAGTCTAACTAAGGAGACCTTGGAAATGGCTTTGTCCAAAAAGGGTCTAGAAAAGGACACAAATAACTGGTCAGACTTACGAAATTGTTTAGTCAAAGCTGTCTATGAACATCTAGCAAATGCAGCCTATATTCACCCTTGTTCTGCAAATTTGGAAAGAAAACGGGCAGATTAATCATCTGGTTAATATTTGATTCAGAAGCAACTTTCGGTAAGAAAGAAGGGTTCGTGTGGAGCGAAACCCTGTCTTTATGAAAGATCGAGTAAGGGGGCACGGCAGACAAAGCTTGTATCTCAGAAACCCTTCAGCTGGAAGTAATGGCCACTAGAAAAGCTGTCTTCCAGGACAAGAATTTCAAATCTACTGAAGCTGCTGGTTCGAATGGGGGAGCCACCAACACCTGCAGAACTAGGGCAAGTTCCCAAGGAGGGACGGAATCCTTAACCGGGGGACATAAAAGAAAAGTACCTTTCAGAAAAGCTTTACACAATCTCAGAGAGGCCAGAGCATTCATATTTTCACAGACATGAAAACTAGATATGGCTGCCAGTTGAATTTTCACCGTAGAGGAGCTAGCCCCTTGTTGGACAACAATGGACAAAAACTCCAACACTGCAGAAACCGGGGCCGTAAAGGGATCTAGGTTCCTTTGAGAAGCCCAAATAGAAAAGCATTTCCATTTGCTGCAATAAACCTTCCTAGTGGAAGCTTTGTGGGATGACACCAAAATATTCTTTACTAAAGATGACTGACCGGGAGTCCTAGCAATTAAAGGAACTGCAGCAACCAAGCCGTCAGCTTGAGGCTGCCCAGATCAAGCGGACTGATGCCCGAGGGATGAGAGATAAGATTTGGGCAGGGATCCAGAATCCGAGGAGGAGTTAGAACATGAGACCAGAGAAAGGGGAACCACACCTGACGAGGCCAGAACAGAGCAATGAGGATCACTTTGCAACCCAGTTGGCAAGCTTTCTGAAGAAACTTTAAAATGAGAGGTAACAGGGGATAAGCATACATTAACCCGGGAGGTCAAGCATGGACGAGAGAGTCTATGGGGGAATCCCCTGGTGAGGGGATCAGAGCAAAGGACTCACTGCACTTCGCATTGGAAGGAGATGCGAAGACATCACAGCAAGGCTGACCCCACGCAAGGAAGATCTCCTCCACTATGAACTGTTTCAGAGACCAGTAGTATGGCATTAGAATAGCCTGACTCAGTCTGTCTGCTAAAATGTTGTAGCGTCCCGGGATATGCATTGCAATCAGAAACTGATTGGTGGAGATCGCCCACTCCCACTCTCTCATGGCCTCGCGTCAGAGAGGATAAGATCTGGTTCCTCCTTGTTTGTTGATGTACCAGAAAACAGACATGTTTGTCTGAATGAACTGCAATCATCCCCGGGGGAAGAACAGCATGAAAGGCTTGCAACGCTAAAAGCGCTGCCCTCATCTCCAGAACACTGATATGCACAATCTGGTCTCAGTCTGGGACCACGTGCCTTGGACTGTCCTTCCCAAATAGTGCCTCCCCCACCCGGGTTGGGAGGCATCTGTGGTCACTGTAGCTTGGGCTGTGGGTGTTATGAAGGGATGACCTGACAAGATTTCCGGCGACTGGAGCCACCAGAGAAGAGAAATCTTGCAGGCTCTGCTAATTTGTATTGAATAGTCCATGGGGAGGTCTAACCAAGACCACTGAACTGCCAGGGTCCACTGAAGCACCCGCATGTGAAGGTGCGCAAAGGGAAGGATTGAGATTGCTCCAGCCATGGAGCCTAGGGCTCAGAGAACATCACTCACCATTGGCATCCTGGGGCCGAGGATCACGGACACATGAGTCCGTAGGTTCTGGACCCTGACAGAGTGAGAAAAACTTGCAACAGTAGTGTGTCCAGCCGTGCCCCTATAAATTCCAAGGTCTATGTCGGGTTCAAGCGGGACTTGGAGATGTTGATGGTAATCCCTAGGTTGACTGCAAGATGCAAGAAGTCGTCTTTGGCCATGCAAAGTAGACGCTTGGTGGCAGCAGCGAGGAGCCAATTGTCTAGGTAAGGAAACACCTGAATTCCCTGAAGCCTCAGGTGAGCCGCTACGATTGCCATAACCTTGGTAAACACCCTGGGGGCTGTGGCGAGACTGAAGGGTAGGGCTCTGAACTGGAAATGATTGGCTCCCAGCTGGAAGTGAAGGAATCTCCTGGAGCTTCTGCAAATTTTGATATGGTAGTAAGTGTCCTGGAGGTCTATTGAGCACATCCAGTCGCATTCTCGGAGATAAGGTACAATGAACTGCAAGGTGACCATCCGGAATTTCTGCTTGGCTACAGTCAGGTTCAGGGTTGGCAGGTCCAATATGGGCCTGAGGTCCCCCGTCTTTTTTGGCACTATAAAGAACCTGGAGTAAATGGCTAATCCGGACTGATCTGGGGGGACTGGTTCGATGGCCCAATTGCAAAGCAGCTTTGAAATTTCTTGCGCTGCCGCCTCTCTGAGCGGGTGAAACATCCGGGAGGCGCTTTGGTTGGACTGGTGGGGCAACGAACGGGATGGAGTAGCCTCTGGATATTATTTGGAGCACTCAACGGTCTGTCATAATGGACTCCCAAGCCGTTAGGTGCAATGACAATCTTCCCCCGACTGTCTCCAGAGTTGAACAGTCAGGCAACCGTTCAGGGGTGCTGCGCGGGTCTATCCGAGGTGGTCTCTCTAGACCCAAAGTTCCTTAGGCCCCCTCTGCCTCTGGGGTGGCATCTGTCTTGGCCACCTCTGCCTCTAGGGGATGAGTTGTCGTGAGAGTCCTGGGAAAACGGAGATTTTCGGAACCACCTTCTTTTGCCCTTTCGGATTCCTAGAAAAGGATCTTTGAGGGCTAGAGAAGCAGACTCTGATGGCATACAAGAGTCTTCCTGTCCTTATCACTCTGGACCAGAGGGTCACGAACTGTCTTCCCGAACAGGGAGGAACCATCAAAGGGAGCATTTGTGAATGACGCCTTGAATGGGTCTGCGAATTGACAAAGTCTGAGCCAAGCATGTCGCCTCATAGCTAAGTCGGTCCCAGCCACTCTAACCGCTCCTTCAGTGGCATGGGAAAGACGAAGCATGGACGTGTTCGAAACAGATTTCAGAGTCGAAATTTTCGCTGAGAACAGCCGCTTGTCCACCTAATACGCGGCTTCTCAGCGCTTCTGTGGATCACTAGTGATATCTGCATTGCTTACTGTACTTATTTCCTTGTTTCACTTGAAAGTTACTGTTTGTCGTTTTTGCATTTAAGTTACCTGTAACACATTGCACTTAAGTTACCTGGCACTTGCTCACTAAAGCAATTATATAAGTCAGCACTAAAAATTAAAAGCACTACACCCTCACTCCCCACTGGCCCTGGTTTTCAATTAAGGAATTCCCAATATTATTCTAGCATGTCCAAAGGTCAGCTGTCAATCTCCTCTCCGGTCCAGCTGGTGAATCTGGGAATCTTGAGGCAATGTTACAACTGCCTCATGTAGACAGACAACCCTCTCCTCCTCCCAACAAATTCCAACACATGTGAGAGATGCAACCATATAGCCAAACTGGAGGCTAAGCTCTCTCAACTCAGTACTGGCATAACCAGTCAGGAGGAGAAGGAAACCACACTCACTACAATTCCAGTCTCACACAGACCTACCACGACAGCAAACCAAACACAATCACACAAAAACATACTCGGAGGCTCTAAATAAAGATCTGCCGAAGCAGCAGAGACCTCCAAAGCAGACATCCAAGCAGCCGCTACCCCAAAACAAAACACGTGCAACACATCTCACAAAGCCAGTGTGCCAAACAGTCACAGCCCTTAAGACTAAACAACACACCTGATACACTTGTAATAGGTGACTATCGTCAGGCACACTGACGTCCCGCTCACCAGGCTGAACAAGGAGAGGGTCACGGTGAGCAGCCTGTCGGGCGCTAAGATCCGCCACATAACACAAGCACTCAGGTCACTCCAAGGCAAGTACAAATATGACTCAGTCATTGTCCATGCTGGTGTGAATGACCTGAGACATACCTCCCTGGACTACATGAAAAGAGACATAAAGGAGCTCTCTGAGCATGTAGCCCAGGCCGGTATGACCCTGACCTTGAGTAGCATCTTACCCTCACCAAGAATGATGCCACAATATGAAGACAAGATGATCAATTTCAACAATTGGCTTAAGTACTGGTGTCATTCAAAGGGGATCCAATGCCTGTCAGCTTGGGATGATACGCTCGACAAACCACAATGCTTCGCTAGGGACGGCTTGCACCTGTCACCCCTGGGCTTTCGGATATTGGCAAAGGCTCTTGCTACCCCCATAGTGCCTTTTTTAGGCAAGGCTCAAAAGACAAACCCACCTCCATAGGTATCACAAGGGATAAGAAACTAAGAGTAATGCTACTCAACGCCAGAAGTCTAAACCTCAAGATGCACGCACTCAAAACTCTCCTTAGCAGGGAGAACATCGATATCTGTGCAGTAACAGAAACCTGGTTCAGGGCTCCCGAGAGCACCCCAGCACTACCAGGTTATACCTCATACCATGCTTTTCGGACCCAAAACTTGGACCGAACCACAAAAGGAGGGGGAGTATCGATATTCATCAAAGATACCCACACCTCCAGGTTGGTGGCAAAGCACGAAGCATCAGAGACTATCCATGTGCAACTAACAGTGGGTAAAACTGCCTTCCAGTTTATAGCCTGCTACAGACCACCCTCCCAAACCCAGGAACCTCAGTCGGACTTCCTGAGAACACTGGAAAATATGAAGGTCTCTCCAAACACCATTATATTGGGTGACCTCAACTACCCAAACATAGACTGGGAGCATTACTCTAGCTCCAACACCCTAGCCCAAAGGTTCCTAGAATTTATAAACTCAAATGCTATGGAACAACTTGTTACCACTCCCACAAGAGAGGAAAACATACTGGACCTGATCATCACCAAAGTACAGTTTTGTACCTACCATAAATGTAGATGCCCGATAGGTATGCATCTGCAGTCCTAACATATGGGTTGTCCTGCCTCAGGCAGCCCTTCGGTCGGATTCCAAAGTCTGGGTCTGGCCTCGGCTGATGTCGCACTTCACCCGACGTCATAGCTGCTGTTTATTGGGTATAAAGGCATCAGCCAATGCCATTTTCCTCAGTGTTTCTTGCCCCAGATGCCAGGTGCCCTCTAGGAAGGCTAAATTTGGATAAATGCAAATAATTCCAAACAGTAGAGAGCAAACAATATAAGAATATATATATATATATATATATATATATATATATATATATATACACACATATATATATATACATATAGACAAACAAATACACCATAATAGATTCCCCCAGCTAGCTAAAAGAGGGGTAAATACCCTAGGAATACCACAGAGGGGAAGGAGGGTGGGTAATCCTGACTGCAGATGCATACCTATCAGACATCTACATTTATGGTAGGTACAAAACTGTACTATGTCCTTCAAGGATGCATCTGCAGTCCTAACATATGGGTAGAATACCATAGCCAAACTGGGGGAGGAGGCACTAAGATAAAGATGGTGTAGTTAAGATCCCTTGCAAAACAGCAGTTGCAAAACCTGCTCGGGATCTAGAATATAAGCGAAGATTATAATGCTTGGCAAATGTATGCACGGAGCTCCAAGTAGCAGCTTCTAAAATGTCTTTGGTAGCCACTCCTCGTAGGAAAGCTGTAGTGGTGGCTGTAGCTCTTGTGGAATGAGGCCTGATATTTTCAGGAGTTGTCTTTCCATGAAAAGAGTAGCAAAATTGAATGCAATTTCCTATCCATTTTGAGATTGTCTGTTTTGAAATTGCTTTTCCTTGCATTCCTGTTGCATATGCTACCAGAAGCAGGTCAGTTTTTCTGCTGGTCTTAGTTCTGTCCAGATAGTAGCGTAATTGTCTGTGCACATCCAAGGTATGTAGTAGTCTTTCCCCCCTGTTCTGTGGGTTGGGGAAGAATGTAGGTAAATGAATCGCTTGGTTCAATGATACTCTGGAGGCCACTTTTGGCATAAAGGTAGGGTTAGTTCTCAGAGAGACTCTGTCCGGATGGAAGATAAGGAAGGGTTGTACTGCCATTAATGCCTGTAACTCAGATACCCTTCTTGCTGCAGTGATTGCTAGCAGGAAAGCAGTTTTCCAAGACAAGAACTGTAATTCTGCTGTTGCTGCTGGTTCAAAAGGAGAAAGTGCTAACTTTTCCAGCACAAAGTTGAGATCCCATGTAGGTAAAGGTGGTTTCCTTGGAGGTTTTACATTTTTGATTCCTCTCAAGAACTGCCTGAGTAGAGGACGAGAGAAGACAGGAGGATCCATGTTGTATTCTGCTGAAATTGCTGATGCATGAATCTTAATGGAGGAGTAAGACAGGCCATTGTGGAACAGTTCTGCTAAATATTCCAGGATGTGTGCTATGTTTGCCAATGAGACATTTTCTCCCTTTGCTGCACTCCAAATGAGGTATCTTTTCCACTTGGCTGAATAAGTCTTCCTTGTGAAAGGTCTGCGTGCCTCCAGGATAATGTCCTTAACCCTCTGGGATAAACCTGGGTTATTTTGTTTTATGCAATATTCCAAGCAGCTAGCTGCAGTGTTTTCAAGTTTGGATGTAGGATCTTGTAGTTGCCCTGTGTTAGAAGTAAGGGACAGAGGTAGAGGCCATGCGTGTGTCAGAGACATGCTTCTCAGTAGCGGGTACCAATGTTGCCTCGGCCAGTCTGGAGCTATCAGGATTACCCCTTGGCTGATCCTCTCTGATCTTCAGTAGAACTTTGTACATCAAGGGAAGAAGTGGAAATGCATATGCTGTCAGGTTTTTCCAGCTGAAGGAAAGGGAGTCCACCCTCCAAGCAAGTGGGTGGTATGCTCTTGTGCAGAATTTCTTCAATTGGTGGTTGTGTGGGGAGGCGAACAGGTCTATCTCTGGAAGTCCCCATTTCTTTGTTATGGCTTTGAAGATATCTGGATGCAGCATCCATTCGTGAGCATCCATGGTAGTTCTGCTTAAGGTGTCTGCTAGAGAATTTTCTTTTCCTGGTACAAATCTGGCCTGAAGTTGAATGTTGAGATTCAGGGCCACATTCCACAGGTCCATTGCCATCCGGCATAGAGGATATGAATGTGTACCTCCCTGTTTGTTGATGTACCACATGACTGTGGTATTGTTGGTCCTTATCAGCAGATGACCCCGTTGAAGGAGTGGTCTGAATGCCTGGATCGCATTTTTCACTGCCAGCATCTCCTTTAGATTTATGTGTAGATTCAGCTGGTCTTGGGTCCATAGGCCTTGAATACACTTGTCCACCATGTGTGCCCCCCATCCTAGGTCTGAGGCGTCCGTGGTGATCACCTGGCTTGGATGAGGTTTGTGGAAAGGCAAGCCTCTGTTCCACTGACAGGCCTAAGCCCACCACAGGAATTCTTGCTTCAGGCATGGAATTATTGGAATCTGGGCTTCTAGACTGTGCTTGTGTTGTGACCATACATTCCTTCGGTACCATTGTAGTTTTCTCATATGCAGCCTGGCATGTGGAACCAATATTATGCATGATGCCATGTAGCCCAGGGCTTGCAGGACTTTCCTTGCAGTAAGCCGAGTTTGTGTAGTTAATGTCATGAAGTAGGCTGATAGTTGCTTTTGTTTTTCTTCTGTGAGAAAAGCCATCTGAGTTGATGTATCCAGTTCTGCACCCAAGAATGTTATCCTTTGGGATGGTACTAGTCTTGACTTTTGCATGTTGACTGTGTATCCCAAGGCTTGCAACAGTTGTATGACATTTTCCAAATCTTTTGTTAATTTTGCCTTGTTGTCCGCTTGTATTAGGCAGTCGTCCAGGTATGGGTAAATTTGAATTCCCTGAAGCCTGCAATGAGCAATTACTGATGCCAGGCATTTCGTGAATACTCTGGGCGCAGTAGATAAGCCAAAAGGCAATGCTGAAAATTGATAATGCTCTGATCCTGCAAGAAATCTGAGGTGTCTTCTGCAATCTGGTCGCATAGGGACGTGCAGGTATGCCTCCTTGAGATCTAGAGTCACCAGCCAAGACTCCTTGCCCAGCATGGGAAGAAGCTGCTGGAGGGTCAGCATTTTGAATTTTGGAACAATGAGGTATGTGTTCAGTGCGGACAAGTCTAGAATAGGTCTCCATTGATTTTCTTTTCTTGGTACAAGGAAAAGCCTGGAGTAAAATCCTTGGCCTTGTTCCATAGGTGGTACCTCTTCTATAGCGCTCATCCTTAGTAAGCTGTTGACTTGTCTTAGAGCGTCTGTTTTTTGGCTTG
The DNA here is from genome assembly GCF_019279795.1 of Protopterus annectens. Classification (NCBI taxonomy): domain Eukaryota; kingdom Metazoa; phylum Chordata; order Ceratodontiformes; family Protopteridae; genus Protopterus; species Protopterus annectens. Next base: position 1,588,669,940 of record NC_056733.1, read on the forward strand.
GTGGTAGGTTTGGCATTCCTCTCTTTTTTGGTAGAGTGTGGAAGTGAAACCTGTAGCCCTTGTCTATTGTTTGTAAAGTCCATTTGTCTCCTGTAATGTAATGCCAGTTGTCGGAGAATAAGGCTAGCTTTCCGCCCAAGGGTGCTTCCAGTTGTTCCCTGGTAGGCGGAACTAGAGCCAAGTCATTGTGTCAGCCCTGTGGAAGTGGTTGTAGTTGAATCTGTGGCAGTATTTCTCTGGTTGGTAGGTTGCCACTGACGTCCCCTGTAGGCACCCCTAGATTGACCTCTGCCTCTGGGGTGTCTATTTCTGCCTCTCTGGGCTCTGGAGTTGTCTGGAAAGGACCAATTCTTCGAAGGCCAATTTCGGCTAAACCTCGGAGGTTGGACCTGTAAAGAAATCCTTGACTGTTTGGACAGATTTTGCTTTTTTTCCACCTTCTTTAGAACCTCCTGTGCAGGGGAGCCAAACAAACTTTGTTTCTCCATGGGAGCATCTAGAAGTTTAGACTTAACATGGTCTGGTAAGGATTGTTCTTTTAACCAGGCATGCCTTCGAATCACTGTTCCAGTCATAGCTGATCTAAAGGAAGCCTCCAGTGCATCATAGCCACATTTTAAGGAATGGTTACTGACCTGCTGAGAGTTATGTACCAAATCCTGAAGGGACTTGCGATCTAAAGGTTCAGGAGAAGTCAGTTTTTTGCTTATCTGGTCTAACAAAAATTCCTGGTACTGAATCATGTGAAATTGACAGTTCAAGGCCCTGGCCGAAAGAGTAGCAGAAGTATAAACCTTTTTACCCCATCTCTCTAATGCTCTAGATTCCCTTTCAGAGGGAAGAAGGGTTTTTGGCAGAAGCAGCTGCCACACCTTTAGGGCCCTGTGAAATGGTTTCAGGGTCTGCAACAGGAGCCTTATACAAATAGTAATGTGTGTCCGGGACCCTGTAATATCTGTCTGGTTTGGCAGGGGCCGGAGGAAGAGAATCAGGGGCAGTACAGGCATCATTATATGCATCAACAACAACTGTTAGTACTGGCGGAATGGCTAAAGGCCTATGCTGTGGTAAGTGTAAAAAGGTCCTAAGCCTTTTCCTTGAATCTGAAAAATCCTGGCCCTGCCATTGGAAGTGCTCCCTCATAGCATGCAAAGTTTCCCCAAAGGAAAATTCTTCAGGAGGAGAAGCAGAAGGAAGGGAGTCTTCTGCATCAGAATCCTCATAAGGAGAATATGGGCCTTCGTGAGGGTCTGAAATGTCTGAGTCATCCGAGGAGTAATCTGTAGAGACAGGTTCAGGGGGTTCAGCCCTAGGCCTCTTGTCTGGAGGGGGCTGAGAGGCCCTGTCTGGGTGAGATTTGGATCCCCTGATCAAAGAAATGAGATACTCAGCCAGGCTGAGCATTTGGGAACTAGAGGTAGGCCTATGTGAAGGAGTTTTAGCAGGTAAGGCCTTAGAAGATTTAGCTGCTTTAGCCCTGGCAAAGGCCTTGATAGACATAGAAGCAGGGGGTCTAGTAGCCCCACGTGCATGGGTAGACATGTCTAAAGGAATAGTGTCTGACAAATCCTGGGTGCCTGCTTCTGTAGCAGAAAATTCAGTAGCAGATTCAGCCATGCTCTGTGAGGCCTCGGCTATCGGAGGCATGCTTTCGGCCGAAGGAAGAACCGAGGACTCTGTTTCAGCCGAAACAGAGACACTCGCGGTTGGCCTACCCGTGGTTTCAGCCGAAACCGCGGGCCGCGAGTGTCGGTCCTTTTCCTTGCGCTTTTTAGCTAATTGAGTAGTCGGAGTCTCCGACGGCATTTTGTATGCAAAAGTGGGACCAAAAAACTCCTCTGCAAACTCCGACCGACGTCTAAGTGTCCGTCGGTTGAAAGAAGCACAGGCTAGACAAGCTGATACGTCGTGGTCTGGGCCTAAGCAAGGAAGGCAGTAAGAGTGGAAATCCTTATGAGGTATTTGTTTCCCACAAGTTAAACAATTATTTACTTTGTCTGACATCGGCTGAGGCAAGAAAGAGTCCCCAACGGGGTACTTAGCTTTTTAGAAGTCTTCGGTAGTAGAAATCTCTGGATCTGACCGACTGGCACTTGCGAACAGCTTCTGCTTCGGGCACCGTGCGGCAAGAAAGACTGAGGAAAATGGCGTCTGCTGATGCCTTTATACCCAATAAACAGCAGCTATGACGTCGGGTGAAGTGCGACATCAGCCGAGGCCAGACCCAGACTTTGGAATCCGGCCGACTGAAGGGCTGCCTGAGGCAGGACAACCCATATGTTAGGACTGCAGATGCATCCTTGAAGGACATCATGGGGACTCTATGCTCCAGACCAGAAGTGTATCCCTCACTGGTAAGATCAGACCATAAACTAATCTCACTGGATATTCACATCCCGACCCCACCCCCTGCCCAGAAAACCACAGTGAAAAACTTCTCTAAAGCAAATTTCACACTCCTCAAAACTGAGGTGGAATCCTTCAAAGCCCCTGGGCCTGTAGAAAATACGGCCCAGACCGCAGAATCCTTTATAAACGCATTCTATGAACACCTTCAGGAATGCATGGATCATGTGATCCCAAATAAAACCAAGACCCAATCCTCCAAAGGCAGACGTCCTGTCTGGTGGACCCCAGCCATAAACAAACTATACAATAGAAGGAGGAAGCTACTAAATGATAGAGCAAAATCCCAAAAAGGGAAGGCATCACTGATCAGTATTAGCAAAAAACTATAGGCACACACAAAATTGTCTAAGGCCAGCTTCGAGAGAAAAATTGCACAGGACACTAAGGATAATCACAAGGCTTTCTTTAGTTATGGAACCTGGGTGGTAACTCCCAGATATGCTCAGAATTAGTCCAAAATGACAAAAAATACACCGAACCCACAGACATTGCCAACATCCTAGCTGACAGGTTCAGCGCAAACTTCTCCCCCCCTCCCCACCAAAAGGGCAAATATCTATCCCAGCAGAGTGCTGCCCCCCTGACATCTCAGATGCTCAGGTAAGAGACGCAGCATCAATGGGACCAGATGGTGTCCCGGGCTGCGTCCTACATGAACTCCAAGAAGAGCTAAACCCAAACATAAAACTACTGTTCAATCTCAGCCTTACTACAGGATATGTGCCCCAAGAGTGGCGTACAGCAACAGTGGTCCCTCTCCATAAAGGTGGTGCCTCAACGGATCCTGGAAACTATCGCCCCATAAGCCTGACTAGCTTGGTCTGCAAAGTTATGGAAAGGATCATGGACCTCATAAATAAAGATATTGGGGACCTACAAACACTGGATCCTACCCAGTTCGGCTTTAAGGGCAGATCCTGCCTCTTAAACCTGGTTGATTTCTTTGAAACAGTCACCAAGGCCATTGACGAGGGGAAGGTGGTCCACACAGCCTACCTGGACCTCGCAAAAGCCTTCGATACAATACAATACAATACGATACAATACCCCACTCGGGCATTATAGATAAGCTCACCAGCTTAAATATAAACCCCTATGTCACTAGATGGATTGCAAACTGGCTCAAGGACAGAACCCACATGGTTAGAATTGCTGGAGCCATGTCAGACTCCAAACCAGTTACAAGTGGTGTCCCACAAGGCTCAGTCCTGGGACCTCTCTTGTTCGGTATATATTTCTCGGAGGTACAGGCCAACACGGAAGGACTGTGGCTGACCAAGTTCGCAGATGACTGCAAACTGGGCGCCATAATAGACTCTCCAGCCAACACAAGCATCCTCAAAAGGGCCTCATAGAAACAGACAACTGGTGCCAGAGCCATGGCCTCAAGCTAAATGCCAAAAAGTGTATAGTCATCCCCTTTGGCAAAAACAAAGTGCCCACAAATTACCACATAGGTGGTAATCCATTAAGTACAGAAGAAGTAATTAGGGACCTGGGGCCCCAAGTTGATAGCAATCTCTCATTTGACAACCACGTGGCCAAAGTGGTTAGAAAACATTTTATATAGCCCACCTAATCATGAAGAGATTCACATCTAGATCAGGGGAGGTCATCGTGCCTCTTTACTCATCCCTCATCAGGCCCATAATTGAGTACAATGCCCCTTTTGGGATGTACCTTACCAGACACCTGCAGCAACTGGAAAGACCCCAAAAGTACCTCACCAAGAGGATCAAAGGGCTCAAACAGATGCCATATGCTGCCCGGTTAAAGAAACTCCAGCTCTACTCAGTGGCATACCTCCTGTTCAGAGGCGATCTGTGCCTAACGTATAAAGTCATGTCCAACCCGGAATTAATGGACATGCTGCACCTCAGAAAATCCAAATCCCATCGAGCTACGCGCTCGAGAGACTTGAACCTCAGCACTGAAATAAATAGGACATGCTGGAGGGACAGACTCATAACCCAGAGACTCCCTTCACTCTGGAATAAAATCCCAGTCCAGGTTAGGCAGAGTCCCTCATTGACTCTCTCCAAGAGGAATCTTGATGAGTGGATGGGAGATCGTAGGTTTACCCCGGGTATAACTTCTGTGTCACTGTTAGACAGAGGCACAGTATACTAACCGCGAAAAAGGGCATAGCAAAATAAATTTAAAATGGGTGGCGAAAGCCAAACACATTCTGGCTAGGCTTATAAATGCCCTAGGACAGATAGCCTAGTATGAACCTATGAACCTATGGTGACAAAGACCCTTTGGGCGACACAGCGAATTCTGTGACTAGGTCTCGCTGAAGTCAAACGCGTGCCAAATAATTCAGCACTCGTATAGAAAACATCACTGAAGAAAAGACTCGCTTCCCAAACCAATCTCACCGCCCTATACTCCTTGTCCGGAGAGTGGACTGAAGAACTTTCCTGTGCCAGTTCTCTCTTGGTGGCAGCTGCAACCATCATAGCATCCACCGGGGATCCCTTGTACCAGGTCTGTCTGTGGGAGGAGAAAGGATCCTGTCCGGGCATTTGGGTATTGGCTCTATAGTGTCATTCTCCTTCCATGCCCGCGTGGTAATGAGATCCACTAAGGGATCTGCAAGAGGGGACACCCAGGATGTAGATGGGCCCGTGCCAAAGGCCTCCAGGAATACCGACTCGTCCGTAGAGGGTTTTGGGGCTGACCAACCTCCCCTCTGGCGGAGGATTTCCATGATGTCTCCAAAGGAGACATCCTCGGGAGGTGACCTGGGGGAACCCTCACCATCATCCAAGTCAGTATCTTCTGTGAGGGACTTGGGGGAGTATATGTGCCTCCTCTTACACGACTGCTTACGCTGACCCCCTTTAGTGGGACTCTCAGCAGAGGGCTCGTAAGTCACGGGGGGGGGGGGTTCCACGAGGGGATCCACCTGTGGGTCCTCTAGCAATGGGCTGTCCCTGGGACAATCTGATTGGATTCGGGACCAAATCCACGGGAGCCTGGGCAAAGTCCAAGGCGATGGGCTGGGGTCTTAATCTTTGGGAGAAAACCCTCTCCACTACAAAGGCTGAAGGAGAGCACACCTCCTTAGCAACCAACAAGGAAGACGCTCTCCCCGGCTCCGCCATGAGGATTGGGGCTGAGGCCAAGGTAGCCAGGGTTCTGAAGGAACGGCTCAGATCTGACAAAGTCGGAGCCAAAGACACCTCCATTCCATCGGATCAGACTCCCCATTCTCAGCCCAGAGAGTTGCTTGGATCCTAATAAGTCTGATCCGTGGAACTCAAGGTAATCGCCGGTGACAAGGTTGGAGGACCGTCAGCGCCGAACCCCCAGCTCAGAGGATCCTCGGATCCATAAACCCGGAAACCGCAGGTTGGATTGGGGAAGGAGAGATTGGATGGAAAAAGGGCATAGAGATCCCATCTCTGGCCGGAGAGGGGCCTGGCAAGACTCCCATTTGGATTTGGGTCCGAATGAACCTCTGCATCATCATGTCGATGTCAAACTTCAACAGACTTCGAGTCGACAGTGAAGAGATGACAGACTCGGATCTGGCTGGTGTGTGAGACGAACTCGAAGAAGGCCTCTGGTCCGAGGGCTCAGTCCGGGGAGAACCTCAGGGAGTGGAGCCGAGGAGAGGTGATCCTGATAACTTTAGTAGGCGGGCTGGGAAAGGGATTCCGCTCTGGAGACCATTTGCGGTGCCTTTCCCCTCTCTTATTTTTGTCTTGATTTTGTCCCCATCTCAGAAGGCTTAAAGGGAGGTTGAGTCCTAGCCTGAGGGGGAGGGGGGGGTTTGGTCGGCTACTGGAGCCGATGTCAAGGGAGCAGAGTCCAATGCAGAAACTAGTAGCAGACCCTTAGCCACCAGCTTTGCCTTCCTTTTTTTCAATGCCTTAGGGTTGAACCCTGCACAAACACTGCAAGGCAAAGATAGGTGGGGAACACCCAGGCAAATAACACACAGAGTGTGGCCATCAGCCGGTGAAAGCTTGTGGCCACACACTGCACATTTTTTAAAAGTTGGATTTGGCTGCTCAGCCATCACCACACACCACTCAGCCAAAACTAAACCAACTAACACAGACACACACACACACACACACACACTAAGGACAATTAAGGCCTACACTACCTCACAAACTAAAACTAACTTTTTTAAACTACTTTTTTTGACAGAAAACCGATGATACGACAAAGGGGAGGAAAGGGGTGAAAACACGACTAAACTCTCACTAAATATATATCAAAAAGTACCACTTACTACACCCAACTTGGAGCTATAGAGACCACAATACGTACGCATGAAGCGGCAAATGAGATCTGGGGGAGGGTAGGACATGTGAGGGATTATGGGTAAGGGGAGGAGCTTGGAGAGGTTTGAAAAATGTTGCCAGCTCGGATCCGATATGGAGCCGAATACCCACAGGTTGCAGATAAATGAAGTTAACTACTTCAGATCAATTTTTTCTTAATACTACTTAAATAGTACATGACTTTCTTTGCATATTATAAAGTATATTTTCAATTTTAAGTGTAATGGGGATACTAATGTAAATAGGTTCACCTGTTTTTTTTTTCCTCCCTTCTCTCTTTCTCCTTGCTCAGTTTTAAGAAATAAACATATGCACTGCAATGTAACAAACAAATCTGGTTACAAGAGCATGACAAAAGAAAAATTAGTGTGCTTTTACATCATTCTTGGATAGGGGAATGGACTGGGTTACGGTCATTAGTTTAATCTAGTAACAAGTTTTAAGAAATCAAGTAAATGAAAAAGAATATTGAATACTATAAGGCTTTTTTTCCCCTAGTAAGCAGTTTTGTGTCTGGTTCTCATGTCTCTAGCAGACAATGAGATAAACTGAAATGGCTTAAAGAAAACGTTTTCTGAAAGCATTAAAGTGTTTTCCAGGCTGAGGGAACTATAAAGATAAGATAAAACTAGACAGCACTTAACAGAACCACATGCTGTACCATGCATTGCTCTAATCTCCAGGACATTTATGTGCAATTTGGTCTCTATGGGGACCACGTGCCTTGGACCATCTTTCTCTGAAAATGCCTCCCACCCCCAAAAGGGAGACATCTGTGGTCACTGTGGCCAAGGAGGGGGGACAAAGTGCCTGCCTAAATGAAGGTCATCGGCGAGCATCCACAATAGGAGGTAACTTCTGCAAATTGATGAGAGTTTGACTGGGGTTGATAACAGATGACACCGGATGGACCACTGAACAGCTAGGGTCCACTGTAGAGCGTTCATGAAGAACTTGGCTAGAGGCACCAGCAGTATGGTAGCCGACATGGAGCCCAAGGCTATGGGACTCAAGCGAGCTGAAGGAGTTGGGAGTGTCCAGAAGACATTGTACTTGTTTGTCCGATAGACTATATCTGCTACAAGGGAAGCTGCAACTTGCATTATATTCAAACTGTGTCGTGATCAACTATTTTTTGAACTGGGGCCAGCTTGGATTTGGACATGTTGACAGTGATTTCCAGGTGAAGAAACAGGCGCAACATCACCTGAATCTTCCGGAACAGTTGATGCCTTTTGGATGCTGTCAGGAGCCAATCATCCAGGTAGGGAATGACCTGGAAATTTTGCGGAAAGAGGTGCGCTGCAACTACTGCCATGCATTTGATGAACACCTGGGGGGGGGGGGGCAGCAGTGGTGAGACCCAAAGGGCAGTGCTCTGAACTGGTAATGAGTACCCCCCCCCCCCCCAGCTGGAAGCATAGAAATCTCCTTTGGGGCCTGTCTATTTTGATATGATAGCACGCACACTAGAGAGCCACTGTGCATATCCAGTCATCCTTGTGCATTAGTAGCAGAATGGAGTGTACCATAACCATGCAGAACTGTCTTCTTGACAAACTAATTTAAACTGCTCAGCTCCAGTATGATCTGAAGGTCCCCGGTGTTCTTTGGCACCAAAAAGAAGCTAGAGTACCGTTCTGCATACTCTCTGTTCTGTTGGGACCCACTGGATGACTTTTTAGAAGTTTTTGTATTTCTACAACGGCATTCTCCCTCGGACTGGGTGGCATATCAGGGAGACGCTCCCCTGTGGGGGAGGAGGAAGGGAAATGGGAATATAGTAGACTCTGGATATATTTAACACACAGGCATCATTTATGTCTGTCCAGGTTGCTGGACGTAAAGAAAGTCTGCCCCCGACTGCCTCCAGAGTAGGACATTTGGGCACAGTGCTTCAGATAGCAATGAAAGGGCCTGTCAGAGAAGGGTTCTCCGAAGCCCTAGTTCAGAGGAACCCCACCCCTGCTCCTGGGGCAGTGTCCATCATTAAATCTTCTATCTCTTCCCCTGGAACAGGAGTCTTCCTGGGGAAGGCCCCTTGGTATTTATGAATTCACATCTTCTTCCTGCTCCATTGGTTCCTGGAAAAGGTCCACTGGGGGGGGGAAGAAAATTGAATTCCCATGGCAGAGTCTTACCCTCCTGTTTGGTGCGGGTCACAGTCGCCTTAACCGATGGTCCAAACAAGGAGGAACCAAAGGGGGTGTTAGTGAACGCCACTTTGAAGGGGTCCACAAACCCATATAATCTCATCCAGGCATGTCAAAGGGCTATACCTGAACCAGCCGCTCGAGAGGTTCCTTCCGCCATATGTGAGATTAGCCTCATCGAAGAATTAGGAAGAGAAGCCATGGTATTCAGCTGTGGGGAAACCTTTTTAAAAGCTTCCTCCAACAGCAGCTGCCCCAGAGAAGTGGAAAGTTTTTTCACCAAGAGTCTGTGGAGGAGAGTGAAATGTGCAAGATAATTTAATGCCTTCAGCAAAAGGGTGGCTGAGACATACACTCACTTCCCATGTCTGTCCAAGACCAGAGACTCTGTTTAGGGGGTGGACAGTACAGCTTTGTTAAGCGAGCTCTTTCTTGGTGGCTGCTGACTCCACAATGGCATCAACCAGGACACCTTTGCTCCCAGAAGAGACTATCCTTGGGGGACTAAGGTACTTATCTGTGCGCTACGGTAATGGTTCTATGGTGTCAGACTCCTTTTAAGTCCAGTGGGCAATGAGGTCAATAAGTTTGCCCGCCAGTGGGGTCACCCAGGATGTAAATGTTCATGTCCTCAATGCCCCCAGGAACACTGACTTCTCCAAGGAATGGGGTTGGGAAGACCATCCACCCTTTTGTTTCAGGATTTCCAAAATATCTCCAAAGGAGATATCTTCAGCTGGAGATCGGGGATACCCTTCCCCTTTGTCAAAGTTGGAGTCCTCTGTTAAAGACACCAAAGAGGAGTCAATGTGCTTCCGCTCGTACCAGCACTTCCGAGAAACCTCCTCCATGGGGTACTCTGAGGAGGACTTGGAAGACAGGGAAACTCCTTGCTGAAAAGTTGGGCTGGAGACTCTCCAGGAGGGGCCGACATGGATAGGATGCATAGGAGCAAAGCTTCATTCTACAGAGGATTGGCAGGGGCCTGGTGGAGGAAGGACCATCTCTCGAGGAGTTGAGAAATCCCTCTCCACCACCTGGAATGCCAAAGATGCTGCAGGAGTCTCGCCACCACCCTGGAGGCCGAAGTCCCCAAAGGAGAGAGAGACAAGATAAACCCAGATCAGACAGCGCCAGAAGGCACCGGCCCAGAGCTATCAAAAGCAGAGGCCCCCAAGGGAAGGGACAGCTCTGAGAAGGAAAAGGTTGTAGCCAGAAACAACTCTGAGGACCCAGTGTCAATCCCTCGGATCTGGGACCTGCTCTGCTCCAACAAATCAGAACAGAGCCAGTCTGGGACTCTGTCGGAGCTGGGAAAAGAAACATCCCATGATCAGATACTAGTCCATTTGAAATCACTAGGCCCTGCGACTCCGAAACCAAATGGATCAGATGAGGAGTTTGAGGTACTGGGGTTGGAGCTCTTGTGGATCCAGCATGGGTCAGAGAAGGCAAAATCCCCAGTTGTATCTGGGCTTTGAGAAAGCTCCTCATCAACAGATCCATCTCCGAATGCAAGAGCCGAGATGACCTAGAGGACAAAAAGGAATGTGTAGACTGCACCAGTGAAGCACTTGGCCAGACAGTACAGTCTGGTGAAGGCGACTTGTGTCGATAGAGAGTAAGACTCTGGAGACTTATGCTCTGAACAGAAATGCTTCAGAGTCCAGTCTGGGGAAGATGAACTACATATCCGAATGACCTCTGAGAGCTCAGAAAGCCTGCTTGGACCAGAGGTAATTGGATCTGGCAGGATGGAAATATGGGTCGGTGCCAACTCCCTCAGATCCAAAGGGCCTGTCAAATCTGGGGAGAAGCATGGAACTGAAGGATCCGAAGAAGTCAGATCCGAAAGTTTTCTCCTCTTTTCAGAGGTGGAAGCGGATGTTCTTGAGGAAGCAGAGGAGGGTCGCTTCTTCTGAACAGAAGTCTGGACTCTAGAGGAGGGAAGAGGCCCTTTTAAGATAAGCTTGTTCCTCCTATCTGCCAGGGCATGGGGAATGAAAGCTGAGCAAATATCACAAGGCATATCCAAATGGCCCAGTCCCAAGCAGTAAACACACCTCATGTGGGCATTAGATTGGGGAATCTTATGCCAAGAGGCACACCTCAAACCAAGTGGGTTTCTCTGCTTTGTCTGACATAATTGTCAGGCACTAACAAAACGCACACACACCCATAGCTAACCAGTCACACACTACCGCTAATCACTACACTAAAGGTAAAGGATAGCGGGAAAGATTTTTTTTTTTTTTTTTTTTTTTTTAAAGTTTTAGAAGAAAGGAAGGAAAGGGAAAGTGAAAGTGCAAAAAGGGTGGGAAAGACCCAATACCAGTGGCCAGTAGGATTGCAAAGTAGGAGGGGAAGTACAGAAGAAAGGAATACTAGTTTACTAAATTACTGAGAAAAACTTAGAAAATTTGAGAAAAATAAGGAAGATATTACCCACAAGACTGAAGAGGCTTGCAATCACGTCTGGACCAAACAGCAGCAAACGAGTCTGAAGCTTTGATCGTATGTCTGAGAAATGGCCGGCTTGGATCAGGACAGATCCGAGGACCCATTCATGATGCATAATGAAATGGACATCGGATCCTTTCTTTTAGGTCAGCTCAAGTTTGTGTGTGTGGCTGTCAGTTTGGAACATTTGTTCCTACTTCAAATGCTGAAGATGTACACAGTGTTGTGTGTTATTACCAAGTTAATACGTTTTGGGGGGAATTGGGGAGTGTGTGTATTTCTGAGGTTTTCAATAAAACAAAAAGTTATGTACGATATGACAGGCTCAAATGGAGATGACAAGAAACAGCTGTATAAAAGATTAACCTGCCAAACAGTACATGCATGTAACATAAAAGCTGGAACTAGACATTTAACAAAAAAGCTGTTATACATAAAAGGTGGGAATTATAATTTCTCAAGAATACAATCCTTTCTATATCTTTAAACATTAAAGGTCTCACAGATAAATACAAAAAAAAAAAAGAGTAGTGAACTATATTTAAAAAGTAGAGTACAAATAGCTATGCTACAGGAGACACTTGGGATGAAATGAATGTGTGAATCTGATACAGAAAGGTTTTTAGGATGGTTATTCTGTGGAATACTTGCGGCAAAGGAGGAGAGAAGTACTTATATTAATTGTAAGAGGAGCTCCAATAGTAATAGAAAAGAATAAAATAGATAATAATGGTAGGTTTGTAGTACTAAGGGGCTACTGGCAAGGGGGGGATTACACTGGCTTGTATTTCTATTCCCCTGAAAACTGCTATAATGGAGCTTAAGAAAATTATGAGAGAAATAATCAGCTTTCAGCAAGGATTATTTATAGGTGGGGAATGGAATTTGATTTGCAACAGTGAAGATGTGTCTGGGGCCCAGAAGGGAAAATATGACAAAGGAGGGTGGACATTTAAAGAAAAGTATGAAAATATTTGGCATGGAAGATGTGAATTCAGTACTACGAGTTCGGAGTGAATTTACACATTTGTTCCCCAAGATACACAAACTGGGCTAGGCTACACAGAATTTACATTTCACAAGAACATGCTCATTTAATTGAAAGTCTTGATATGCACCCATTAACTACTTCAGATCATGTAACGATAAAAACCAAAAATAAAAACACGGTAATGAGAGAAAAAAATGACTGGTGCTTTCCCACCTTTCTGTTGGGAACAGGAATTTAAGGAATGTGTAGTGCATATTAATACGAAACTATTAGAGGAGTTCTGCTGTGGCGACCCCTAACCGGGAAAAGCCGAAAAGACAAACGAGAAGATATTAACAACTTCTCAAAACATAGCTAAAGAGTGGGATACAATTAAAGTGGAGTTTAAAAATAGGGTGGAAATAAAATAAAGGGAGATATGGTTAACAAGTAAGAATTATTTAGAGGGACTGATATATGTTAAAGTATTACAAATAAAAAGAACAATCCCCAAAGGATGTAGCAGCAAACCAAGCACCAATAAAAGTAATATAACATCACACAAGCTGAACAATAAAGGAAACCACCAAGAATTAGCAAAAAAAAATGCTCACCATAACGTTCCATCTCAGTAGTTGTACTTCATTTGTCTTCAACCTGTGCGGAATACAGATCCGTATCGAATATGAGCTGGCAAAGATTACTAGCATCAGTTCTAAGCTCCAGACACCTCCCCTTACCCATAATACACCCCCTTGCTTCTATCCCCAGATCGGGTTTGCTGAACTTACACTTATAACCCGACCTGATAACATACTTGTGACCTTTACTTACAGCCTGTAGGCCGACATGCGCCAAAGGTCCGGGGGAAGGAGGAAGGGATGGTTGAAGACAAATGAAGTACTAAGTAGAGTTGTGTACATTTACCATAAATGTAGATGTTAGATTGTATTCACTGTTGCAGTCCTAACATATGGGTTATCTGGCTCCCGGTAGCCCTCAGCCGGCCTGAATACCAGAGTCCTTGGTATATGATGTTGGCTGCCGTTGGTTGTAAAACTGATGTCAGAACGTCAGTTATAAAGGAAGGCAAACAATGTAATTTCCTCAGTTTTTCTTGCCTTAACTGTCAGGAGCCCCCAAAAGAAGGCTAACCCAGGAAGAAAAACAACCTGTAAACATGCCACCCAAAGAATAAAAAGTAGTAGTCTGTGCCTTAGGAAAAGAGGGGGAATGGAGGGTGGGAAACCAGGACTGCAACAGTGAATACACTCGAACATCTACATTTATGGTAAGTGTACATAACTGTACTATGTTCTTCGTGTTTCATTGCTGCAGTCCTAACATGCGGGTTGATTCTCAAAGCCCAGGAAAAGGACAAAGGGGAGAGGATGAATCACAGATTAAGGGTTGGCAAGAAGGTCCTGCAAAACTGCAGAGGCAAAACCAGCCCTGGATTTAGAAAACAAAGGTAGACTGTAATGCTTTGTGAAACTATGGACAGAAGACCAAGCAGCTGCTTCTAGAGTGTCCTTAGTAGGCCACCCCTCTCAGAAAAGCTGCAGAGGTAGAAGCTGCTACAGTAGAATGGGTCCTAATACCCTGATGAGGAATCGTCCCATGCTGCAGCTAACAAGTGTATACAATCAGCAATCCATTTGGAGATGGTTTGTTTCAAAATAGCTTTACCTTGAGCCCCAGGTGCAAAAAGAAGGTAAAGGGCTGACCGGCACTAGTGCGCATTGCATCTGCTTTGGGCTCCTTGGCAAGAAAGTCTGAGGAAATGGCGTTGGCTGATTCCTTTATATCTGATGTTCTGACATCAGTTTTACAACCGACGGCAGCCAGAGTCATATACCAAGGACTCTGGTATTCGGGCCGGCTGAGGGCTGCTGGGAGCCGGATAACCCATATGTTAGGACTGCAACAGTGAAACACGAAAAACATCTACTCAGATGGAACGTTATGGTGAGTACATAACATCTTTATCTGAAGTAGTTTACTTCACTTGATCTTCAACCTGTGGGACAGAGTCCCCAGCTACTAAACTCCTGAGTGGCCCTCAAGGAAGGATATTCCGGAGCACCGTGGAGCCAAAGGATGCTCTCATTCTAGATGTCAAATCCAATTTATAATGGGAGATAAACGTATGAGATGAGGACCAAGTAGCTGCCGAGCAAATGTCATCTAAAGACACCCTAAACCAGAAAGCTGCAGATGTTGCCATGGACTTGGTGGAATGAGCTTTAACCTGACCTGGAGGAGACATGCCTTTATCCTTGTAGACCTGCAGGATGCATGAAGAAATAGGTTTGCCCAAAAAGGGTCTACAGAACGAAACAATTGACCAGATTTATCAACATTTTTTGTCCTGTGTAAATAGAATCGTAACTGTCTGTGAACATCCAACATGTGTAGTTTGTATTCCGTTTTGTTGATAAAATTGGGAAAGAACACAGGCAAATTTATAGACTGATTGATATTGACTGGTGATGCCACATTACGAAGAAAGGATGGATTGGTGTGAAGGGAAACACCATCTTTATGAAAAATCATGTAAAGGAATTTTATGGACAAGGCCTGCATGTCAGAGACCCTCCTGGCAGAGATAATAGTGACCAGAAAAGCTGTCTTCCATGGTAGAAATTTTAGAACAGTAGCGGCAGGCTCAAAAGGCAGAGCGACCAGAGCTTGGAGAACCACAGTAAGGTCCCACGGGGGGGGGGGGGGGGGGGGGCAGGATCTTTGACAGGGGGTGGCACAGCAAAAAAAGTGCCCTTAATAAAGGCTTTACACAGTCTAGAAGATGCCAAGTATGCAGAATTCTCGCCCACAAGAAAATGAGAAATGGCAGCCAATTGAACATTGACAGTAGAAGAACTAGCTCCATGCTGGAAAACATCAGCTAGGAAATCAAGAATAGTGGAAATAGGAGCCAAGAAAGGATCTAAACTCCTCTGGGAGGCCCAAAAAGAAAAACATTTCCACTTGCTGTGATAAACCTTTCTGGTTGAAGACTTATGAGCAGCTACTAAAATAGACTTAACTAAGAAGAAAAGTCCGGCAGTCCTAGCAATCACGGGAACCGGAGCAGCCAAGGCGTGAGCTTCAGGCTGTCCAGATTCGGATGAGGCAACCCCGATAGGTGTGAAATCAGATCCTGAAAGGGATCTAGGATCCAAGGTGGAGCCAGAAGGTGAGACCAAAGGAGGGGAAACCATGCCTGGCGAGGACAGAAAGGGCAATGAGGATTACCTTGCTCCCCAGTCAACAAGCTTTCTGCAGAAACCTCGGGATGAAAGGGACTGGAGGGTAAGCATACAAAAGACTGGGAGGCCAAGCATGAACTAGAACATCTCTGGGAGACTCCCACGGCGGCGGGGGGGGGGGGGTTAGGGGGGGTTCAGAGTGAAACATTTGCTGTGCTTCGCTTTGGAAGGCGATGTGAAGAGATTGCAGCAAGGTTGACCCCACTCGCTGAAGATCTGTTCCGTTACTGACGGATTCAGAGACCACTCGTAAGGCATCAGAATGGTCTGACTTAGCCTGTCTGCGAGAATGTTGGATTGTCCCAGAATGTGCAGTGTGATAAGAAAGCAACCGGTGGAGATCACCCATTCCCACACTCTCATTGCCTTGCTGATGTACCAGACTATTGACATGTTGTCTGATTGAATAGCAATCGTTCCCAGAGGAAGAAAGGCATGAAGGGCCTGCAATGCTAGAAGGACCGCCCTCATATCTACTACGACATTGATATGCAAACTGGTCTCCATGGGGGGACCACAGGCCTTGGACTGTCCTGCCCAAACAATGCCCCCCCCCCACCCGAGTTGGGAGGCATCTGTTGTCACTGTGGCTTGGGCCGGGGCTGGAACGAAGGGTCGTCCTTCCAAAATGTCCGGAGATCTCATCCACTATATGAGGGACGACCAACACACTTGACTTAGGTGGGTAGGATAGCTTAGTGGTAAATCCAACAGGGACCACTGAACCACCAAAGTCCACTGAAGAATCCGCATGTGTAGTCGGGCACATGGAAGGAGAGTTATGGTCGCTACCATCGAGTCTAGGGCCCTCAATATAGATTCCGCTGTCGGAAGATGAGAATGGTAAATTAGGGAGACATGCATCCTGAGGTTTTGAACTCTCTCCGAAATCAGGAACACTCTGCCCTGGAGTGTGTCTATCCTGGCACCAATGTAGTCTATCAACTGTACAGGCTCTAGTAGAGATTTGGATGTGATTACGATACCCAAACTCAGGGCAAGTGTCAGAAAGTAGTCCCTGGTTTGGGAAAGTAGATGTCTGGTGGGGGCAGTGAAGAGCCAGTCATCCAGGTACAGACAGACCTGAATCCCCTGAAGCCTCAGGTGAGCTACCACCGCCATCACACTTTGGTAAACACTCAGGGGGCTATGGTGAAATCAAAAGGTAGGGCTCGAAAAGTACAGTTTTGTACCTACCATAAATGTAGATGTCTGATAGGAATGCATCTGCAGTCCTTACAAATGGGTTGTCCTGTTGTCAGGCAGCCCTTCGGTCGGCCGGATTCCAAAGTCTGGGTCTGGCCTCGGCTGGTGTCGCACTTCACCCGACGTCATAGCTGCAGTTATTCGGGTATAAAGGCATCAGCCGACGCAATTTTCCTCAGTGTTTCTTGCCCCAGATGCCAGGTGCCCTCTTGGAAGGCTAAATTTGGATAAATGCCAATGATTCCAAATAGTAGAGAGCAAACACAAAAAATAAGCATGTATGTACATATATACAAACAAATACACCATAATAGATTCCCCCAGCTAGCTATAAGATGGGCAAATACCCTAGGAGTACCACAGAGGGGAAGGTGGGTGGGTAATCCTGACTGCAGATGCATTCCTATCGAACATCTACATTTATGGTAGGTACAAAACTGTACTATGTCCTTCAAGGATGCATCTGCAGTCCTTACAAATGGGTAGAATACCATAGCCAAACTGGGGGAGGAGGCAAAAAGAAGTTATGGTGTAGTTAAGATCCCTTGCAAAACAGCAGTGGCAAAACCTGCTCGGGATCTAGAGTACAAAGGTAAATTATAATGCTTGGCAAATGTATGCACGGAGTTCCAAGTAGCCGCCTCTAAAATGTCCTTGGTAGCCACTCCTCGTAGGAAAGCTGTGGTACTGGCTGTAGCCGTTGTAGAGTGAGGCCTGATGTTTTCTGGAGTTTTCTTTCCATGGTAGGAGTAACAAAATCTAATGCAATTTCCTATCCACTTTGAGATTGTTTGTTTTGAAATTGCTTTCCCTTCCATCCCTGTTGCATATGCTACCAGTAGCTGGTCAGTTTTTCTATTGCCTTTGGTCCTGTCCAGGTAGTAGCGTAATTGTCTATGTACATCCAAGGTATGCAAAAGTCTTTCTCCCCTGTTCTGTGGGTTGGGGAAGAATGTAGGTAGGTGGATAGCCTGATTTAAAGATAACTCTGGAGACCACCTTAGGCATAAAAGTAGGATTTGTTCTCATGGACACACTATCTTGATGAAAGATCAGGAAGGGTTGTACTGCCATTAATGCCTGTAGCTCAGATACTCTTCTTGCTGAAGTGATTGCCAGCAGGAAAGCAGTTTTCCATGATAAGTATTGTAATTCTGCTGTTGCTGCTGGTTCGAAAGGAGGAAGTGTCAACTTTTCTAGCACAAAGTTCAAGTCCCATGCTGGCAATGGTGGTTTCCTAGGAGGTTTTACATTTTTAATTCCTCTCAGAAACTGCCTGAGCAGAGGATGTGAGAAGACTGGAGGGTCCAAGTCGTATTCTGCTGAAATAGCTGATGCATGAATCTTGATGGAAGAATAGGACAGGCCTTTGTGGAAGAGCTCTGCCAAGTATTCCAGGATGTTGGCTATGTTTACCAGTGACACATCTTCTCCTTTTGCAGTACTCCAAATGAGATATGTTTTCCATTTTGCTGAATAATTTTTCCTTGTTGAGGGTCTGCGAGCCTCCAGGATAATGTCTTTAACCCTTTGGGATAAATTTTGGTTAATTGGCCTTATGCAATGTTCCAGGCAGTCAGCTGCAGCGTTTTCAGGTTTGGATGCAGGATGTTGTAGTTGCTTTGTGTTAATAGCAAGGGAACCAGGGGTAGGGGCCATATTTGTTCCCGAGACATGCTCCTCAGTAATGGGTACCAATGTTGCCTTGGCCAGTCTGGAGCTATCAGAATGATCCTTGGACGGTCCTCTTTGATCTTCAAAAGCACCTTGTGCATCAAAGGAAGTGGTGGGAATGCATATGCTGTCAGGTTTTTCCAACTGAAAGATAGGGAGTCCACCTTCCAAGCAAGTGGGTGGTACGTCTTTGTGCAGAATTTCTTTAGCTGGTGATTGCGTGGGGATGCAAATAAGTCTATTTCTGGGAGTCCCCATTTTCTTGTAATGGCTTTGAAGATGTCCGGATGCAGCATCCATTCGTGGGCATCCGTGGTAGTCCTACTCAATATATCTGCTAGAATGTTTTCTTTTCCTGGTACAAAGATTGCTTGTAACTGAATGTTGTAGCTCAGGGCCACATTCCAGAGTTCCAGTGCCATCCGGCATAGAGGGTACGAATGTGTGCCTCCCTGTTTGTTGATGTACCACATAACTGTGGTGTTGTCTGTCCTTATCATCAATTGGCCTTGTTGGAGAAATGGTCAATGTCTGTATTGCCAGTTTTACTGCCAGCATTTCCTTTAGATTTATGTGTAGGTGCAGCTGGTCTGGGGCCCATAATCCTTGTATGCACTTGTCCAGCATGTGGGCCCCCCAACCGAGGTCTGAGGCGTCCGTCGTGATGGTTTGGCTTGGTTGAGTGATGTGGAAGGGCAATCCTGTGTTTGATTGACAGGCCTGAGCCCACCATAGGAATTCTTGCTTCAGGCATGGAATTATTGGAATTTGCGCTTCTAAGCTGTGCTTGTGTTGAGACCATAAATTCCTTAGGTACCACTGTAACTTCCTCATATCCAGTCTGGCATGTGGAACCAATATTATGCAGGATGCCATGGAGCCCAAGGCTTGCAGGACTTTTCTTGCTGTTAGATGGTTCTGCTTCGTTAATGCCAAGAAGTAGAGAGGTAGTTGCTCTTGTTTTTCTACTGTTAGGAATGCCATTTGTTTTGATGTGTCCAGCTCTGCACCCAAAAAGGTTATCCTTTGGGATGGTGTCAGCCTTGACTTTTTTATATTGACTGTATATCCCAGTGCTTGCAGTAGGTAAATGACCCTTTTCAAGTCTTCTGCTAGCTTGTTTTTGTTGTCCGCTTGTATCAGGCAGTCGTCCAGGTAAGGGTATATTTGGATTCCCTGAAGCCTGCAATGAGCAATTACTGATGCCAGGCATTTCGTGAACACTCTGGGCGCAGTAGATAAGCCAAAGGGCAATGCTGAGAATTGATAATGCTCTGATCCTGCAAGAAATCTGAGGTATCTTCTGCAATTTGGTCGTATGGGGACGTGCAGGTATGCCTCCTTGAGATCTAGAGTTACCAGCCAAGACTCCTTGCCCAGCATGGGAAGAAGCTGCTGTAGAGTCAGCATTTTGAATTTTGGAACAATGAGGAATGTGTTTAAAGTGGACAGGTCGAGAATAGGTCTCCATTTGCTCTCTTTTCTTGGTACCAGGAAGAGTCTGGAGTAAAATCCCTTTCCTTGCTCCATAGATGGTACCTTTTCCACAGCTCTCATCTTTAATAATTGAGATATTTGTTTTAGAGCTTCTGCCTTTTGATTTGGAGGTAGGTTTGGCATTCCTCTCTTCCCTGGTAGCGTATGGAAGTGAAACCGGTAGCCTTGGTCTATTGTCTGCAAAATCCACTTGTCTCTTGTGATGTAGTGCCAATTTGTTGTAAATAAGGCTAGCTTTCCGCCTAAGGGTGCTTCTAGTTGTTCCCTGGTAGGCGGTGCCAGAGCCAAGTCACTGTGATTGTCCTGTAGCTGCGGTGGTGGCTGTGTCTGTGGCTGTACCTCGCTGGTTGTTGCCCTGCCACTGGCGTCCCCTGTAGGCACCCCTGGATTGGCTTCTGCCTCTTGAACGCCTATTCCTGCCTCTCTGAGCTCTGGAGGAGTCCGGAAAGGACCAATTTTTGGAGGGCCAATTCCTGCTAAACCTTGGAGGTTGAACCTGTAAGAAATCTTGCACTGTCTGGACAGATTTTGCTTTCTCTTCCATCTTCTTCAGCACCTGTTGTGCAGGAGAGCCAAACAAATTGATCTTATCCATGGGAGCATCTAATAGTTTTGATTTGACATGGTCTGGTAAGGCCTGCTCTAACCATGCATGCCTTCTGATAACTGTGCCAGTCATGGCTGATCTAAAGGAAGCCTCCCGTGCATCATAGCCGCATTTTAAAGAATGGTTACTGACTTGCTGAATGTTATGTACCATTTCCTGTACAGATTTTTTGTCTAATGGTTCATCCGATGTCAGCTTTTTAGTTAACTGGTCTAGCATAAATTCTTGATACTGGATCATGTGAAATTGACAGTTCAAGGCCCTAGCTGAAAGAGTAGCAGAAGTGTAAACTTTTTTACCCCATCTCTCTAATGACCTGGATTCCCTTTCAGAGGGGAGGGGGTTTTTGGCAGAGGTAGCTGCTACAGCCTTAGGTCCTTGGGAGATAGTCTCGGGATCTGCCAAAGGAGCCTTATACAAATGGTAATGAGTGTCCGGGACCCTGTAGTACCTATCGGGCTTAGCAGGGGCCGGAGGTAGAGAATCAGGAGCAATACAAGCATCATTAAATGCATCATCTACAACAGAAAAAACTGGAGGTATGGCTAAAGGCCTATGTTGTGGTAAATGCAGAAAGGTTCTAAGCCTTTTTCTGGAGTCTGAGAAATCCTGGCCCTGCCACTGAAATTGTTCCCTCATAGCATGCAAGGTTTCCCCAAAGGAAAATTCCTCAGGCGGAGAGGCAGAAGGGATGGACTCTTCAGCATCAGAGTCTTCATAAGGGGAGAAAGAAGCCTCTGGAGGGTCTGTGTCATTTGAATCATCAGAGGAATCATCTGTAGTAACTGGCTCAGGGGGCTCTGCTCTCGGCCTCTTCTCTGGAGGCGGGTGAAAGGCCCTGTCTGGATGAGGTTGGGATCCCCGGATTAAAGAAATGAGATCCTCTGCTAGACTAAGCATTTGTGAACTAGAGCTAGGCCTGTGAGAGGGGGTCTTAGCAGGTACAGATTTAGTAGTTTTAGCTGCTTTAGCCCTGGCAAAGGCCTTAATGGACATGGCTGCAGGTGGCCTAGCAGCTCCACGTGCAGGGGTTGGAATATCCAAGGGAACAGTGTCAGATAATTCCTGAGAAACTGCAACAGCAGGAAGGATTTCAGAAGCCGATTCCACCAGGTTGGAAGAGGCCTCGGTAGAAGGTAAGTTTTCGGCTGAAAGAAGAACCGCTTGCTCGGTTTCAGCCGAAACCGAGACACCCGCGGTTGGCTTAACCGCGGTTTCGGCCGAAACCACGGACCGCGAGTGTCGGTCCTTTTCCTTGCGCTTTTTAGATATTTGCGTAGTCGGAGGATCCGACGGCATAAGCAAAATCGGAGCCGAAAAACTCCTCAGCAAATTCCGACCGACGTCTAAGCGTCCGCCGGTTAAAAGAAGCACAGGCTAGACAAGCTGCTACGTCGTGGTCTGGGCCTAAACAAGGTAAGCAGTAAGAGTGGAAATCTTTATGAGGTATTTGTTTCCCACAAGTTAAACAGTTATTCACTTTTTCTGACATCGGCTGAGGCAAGAAAGAGTCCCCAACGGGGTACTTAGCTTTTTAGAAGTCTTCGGTAGTAGTATTCGGTAGTAATCTCTGGTTCTGACCGACAGGCACTTGCGAACAGCTTCTGCTTCGGGCGCCACGCGGCAAGAAAGACCGAGGAAAATGGCGTCGGCTGATGCCTTTATACCCGAATAACTGCAGCTATGACGTCGGGTGAAGTGCGACACCAGCCGAGGCCAGACCCAGACTTTGGAATCCGGCCGACCGAAGGGCTGCCTGACGACAGGACAACCCATTTGTAAGGACTGCAGATGCATCCTTGAAGGATATCTGGTAATGAATGGCCCCTAGCCAGAAGCGGAGGAACCTCCTGGAGCGTCTGTGCATCTTTATGTGATAGTAAGCATCCTGGAGATCTAATGAGCACATCCAGTCACTCTCTGGCAGGTACGGTATGATTGACTCTAGTGTGACCATCCTGAACTTTTCTTTGGCCACTGACAGGTTCAGGGTAGAGAGGTTCAGAATGGGCCTCAAGTCCCCCATTTTCTTTGGCACCAAAAAGAAAGTGGAGTAGAAGCCCGATCTGGACTGATCTGGGGGGACGGTTTTAATGGCTTATTTTTCTAGCAGCTTGGAAATTTGCTGTGCTGCTGCCTCCCTTTGCATGGGTGGAATGTCCAGGAGGGGTTAGAGAACCCATGAAGGGGATAGAATATTCTCTGGATATGATTTGCAGCACCCAGCGGTCCGTTATGGACTCCCAAGCCGACAATCGTCCCCCGATTGCCTCCAGCGTAGAGCAGTCGGGCAAACCCTCAGGGATGTTGCCCAGGTCTGTCTGAGAAAGGTTCCTGAGACCTGAAGTTTCACGGACCCCCTCGACTTCTGGGCTGGTGCCCATTCTGTCCCCCTCGGCCTCTGGGGGAAGAAGAGCTCTGAGTGTCCCGAGAATACTGAGACTTTCAGAACCACATCTTCTTTTGCCCTCTCTGGTTCCGGGAAAAGGACCATTGAAGGTTAGAAAACCAGATCCCGACAGCAGACAGCATCTTCCGTCTTTCTCACTCTGGACTAATGTCTCTGATGGTCTTACTGAACAGAGTTGAGCCATCATAAGGGGCACTGGCAAAGGACGCCTTAAAGGGTTCAGTAAATTGACACAACCTGAGACCGGCGTTACGCCTCATGAACACGCAGGACCCAGCTTCCCTAGCCACTCCTTCCATTCCATAGGAGAGGAGCCACATGGACATATTCGATACTACTCTCAAAGTGGCCATTTTCATGGAAAACAAAGCCTTGTCCTCTCTCGACATGGACTTGGGTGGAGACTCCTCCATATCCTTCACCAGGTCACGTTGGAGTCTCATGACATGGGCCAAGTAGTTCAGCGCCCTTACTGAAAAGGTAGCTGAAGCATACACCCACTTCCCTAGCCGGTTCATCATCCGAGACTCTCGGTCAGGAAGATGAACAGAGTAACTTTCCTGAGATGGTTCCCTCTTCGTGGCTGCTGCTACCACCATGGCGTCCACAGAGGAGCCCTTGTTCCAGGAAGGCCTGTCTATAGGGGGACTCAAAACCTTATCGGGGCACTTGGGGATCGGCTCTACGGTATCAGGTTCCTTCCACGCCCGCAAAGTGATCAAATCCACTAAAGGATCCGCGGGGGGGACGACACCCAAGACAGACGGGCCCGTGCTGAAGGCCTCCAGAAACAGACTCATCAGAGGAGGGCTTGGGGGCAGACCAACCTCCCCACTGGCGCAGGATTTCCATGATGTCTCCAAAGGAGACATCGTCAGGAGGTGAGCTTGGGGAGCCCTCCCCCTCATCCAAGTCTGTGTCCTCGGTTAGGGACTCAGGGGGGTCCAAGTGACTCCTCTTACTTGCATGCTTGCGAGGCACATCTCCCGTGGGGGTCTCTGGGGAGTGCTCGGAAGCCATCTGTTCCTCTGGGGGGAATCATCTGGGGCCCTTCAGGCACAGGCTGTCCCACTGGTAAGACTGGAACAGTAGGCAGAGCTGAGGGGGTCTGGGTGGAGCCCGAGGGGGCAGTCAGGGGCCTCGATCTGATGAAGAGGACCCGTTCTACCACATCGAATGCTGAAGAAGAGCAAATCTCCTTTGAAGTCAGTAAGGAGGCCAGTCTCCCCGGGTCCGATGCGAGAATCGGAGCCAGACCCGAAGTGGCTGGAGCTCCGAGAGAGGAAACCTGGACCGAAAACGCCAGAGCCAATGGTAAAAGTTCCACTCCCTCGGATCCGACCCCAAGGCTCTAGCTCTGAGAGCAGCTCTGATCTGAACTGGTCGGATCAGAGATGCTCCAGGCAGTTACCGGCGTCAAGGACGTGAGAATCGTCGGTGCCCCGACCAAAGCCAACCTCGGATCACAGAACTCCAAAGCCAAAGGTCAGATCGGGGAAGGAGTAATAGGCTGAAAAAAAGGAAGCGAGTGGCCCCCTCCTGAGGAAAGGGGGCTGGGCAAGACCCTCATCTGGATCTGCATATGGATAAAGCGCCTCATCATCTTATCCAGATCCATGTCCGAGAAAGACCAGGTGGACCGAGATGAGGCCACAGACTCAGACCTGACTGGTCGGGGAGCTGAGGCCCGGGAGACAGAATGCTTCCTCCGGCTCCAGGAAGAACCTCGGAGATCGAAGCTGAGGGGAGTCACGGATCCGAGCAGATTTACTGGGGGACACAAGGTCCGGGGACCTCTTCTCCTTCGTCCTCAACTCTCTCCCACTCTCTACTCTTCCTCCTCTGCTCTGCTACCACAGGCTTAGAAGAGGGAGTCTGAGTCCCAGCCTGGGAGGAAGGGGAATCCAGAGGCAGAGAAGCGGGAGAGGCAACCATGGTAGACGCCGTGACTGAAGCAGAGGACAAGGAGGGAGGATCAGTGGCAGGAAGAAGCCCCTTAAGCGCCAACTTGGCCTGTCTTTCAAAGCTCGGGGGTTGAACCCCGCACAGATGTCACAGTCAACATTAAGGCTGACCACACTAAACACTGTACACACAGTGTGGCCATCTGCTAGGGAGAGCTTATGGCCACACTCTGCACAGCGCTTAAAAATAAGCTTTTCAGCCATGCTAGGGAAAGAAAAGAAAAACTTTCCACTTAAAACTTTAACACGCACCCACTCACCACACACTGACTAGAAGGGGGAGGGGCACACAGACAAACTATAGTATCTAATAACTACTAGAAGCCTACACATGACGCCAAAGCAATGGGGGGAGAAAGGTTACCTATGCTAATCTAAAACGGCTAATAAAACAACAATTAAGAAACTTACAATCCAAGAAAAATACCCTAACTGGAGCTCCAGAGACACGATGCTTTCACAAATCGCAGCAAATGAGATCTGGGGATGGATGGCAAGGGAGGTGTAGTATGGGTAAGGGGAGGAGTCTGGAGCTCAGAGCTGATGCTAGTAATTTTTGCCGGCTCAGATCTGATACGCATCCGTATTCCCCACAGGTTGAAGATCAAATGAAGTAACCTACTTCAAATCCACAGTTTAATATCACTTTCGTCTTCAAGAGATTTCATCAGGATAAAATAAAACACACATCAGCAGCTACTTGTATATCAACCACCAATTAAGTTCAGTTAAAAAACACATTTAAAGATGCATAGACCAAAACATATTTTTAAAAGGCAAGAAACAAGTAATTTTAAAACCTTCAATCTCCTATTTTTTTAAAAAACATTTAATATTGATTGAATCATTTATACCAGGTTGTTTGTCAGCTCCTAATCTTAACTGCCACAGTTTCTCTTTGCTCAAGAAAGTCCTTGAAAGACCCACCCCTAATACTCATCACTACGTGTTCCAAAACTGTGAACACAATTTTTTTGCATCCCCTACATTTTAGGGAATGCCTAAATAAGGCATTATTACTGTTCTTGGTCTTAATCTAATAACAGTGCTCCTTAATTCTTTTACTTAAAGACCTGGCAGTCATTCCTACATAAAATTCACTATAAAAGGAACAAGTAGCAATGCAAACTATACCACAAGTGTTACAGGTTATATATTCCAATAACAGGAATAGTCTTGTTTAAATGGGGTAAATTCAACATAAGGTCCTTATAAAATTAATCTGCAAGAGGTACAGAAACCACATTTGTACATTCCCTTGCGTCTCCCTATAGCAGAAATACTACTAGGAGGGGAATCAAACTGTAGGCAATTTTTTAAACAAATAAGTTTTCTAATATGTAAAATTAGGCTCATCACCAACAACCTGTAGTAGGTCAAAATTTCCTCGTAAAATATTCCAGTTTCTGCTTATAATACACCTAATACTAGGTCCATCAACAGACATATCCAAAACACATGAAATACCAAAATTCCCTTTATTGTTTGGATTAGTATTTGTGCCACCTAAAACGACTTGTTTTTTGTTATTAATAAACCCATGTAATAAAATGGTTGGAAAATCATTGGCCATTCTTTCCATAATCTCTCTGGCAAGTTTATCTAACAAATTAGAGGGATACCCCCTTTGTAAAAACAGATGGTGAATGAATCTAACCTTTTCAAAAACGTCAGAAATCATCCATGATGCACATATAAACTGACCTTTTGGTATATTATTTTTCATAAAAACAGGATGATCACTCGAATGATGCAAATAATTATTAACAAAGGTATCCTTCCTGTGAATGCTGCTGCTGAATTAACTACTGTGCATGTCCCAAGTTAAGGTGACATCCAAAAAATGAATAGTTAGACCAATACTCCCCACTACAAATTTCAAACATACAGAACTGTTTATACTGTCACAAAAAGTGACCACTTGATCTGTATTTCCTTCTAAAATAAAAAAAACAAATAATTTGCAGCCATGGGGAAATGTAGAGAACTGATAGTGCATAGAGCCTGCCCTGAAACTTTTAGATATTTCCTGCAAGACACCCTTATGGGGATGTGCAGATAAGCTTCTTTTAAGTCTACGGTAACTAACCAGACATCCTTGGCTAGCATAGGAAGAAGGTGCTGTAGTGTAAGCATTTTCAATTTTGGGACCACCAGAAAGGTGTTGAGAATTGATATATCCAAGATAGGGCGCCAAAAGCTCTCTTTTCTGGGCACCAGAACAGTCTGGAGTAGAAACCCTGTCTCCTTTGTTCTACTGGAACAGGTTGAATAGCCCTGATATGGAGATGGGAAAGTACTTGCTTTTGAGCCTCTGTCCACTGGTTTGGAGGAAGGTCTGTCAACCCACTTGGTGTTGGCAGTGAGTGGAAGTAGAATCTGTATATCCCTGGGATACAATGCTTAGAACCCATCGGTCCCGAGTAATGGACATCCAGTTTTTTTGCATGAAGGGTGAGTTTTCCTCCTAGGGGCGCAAGCACTTGGGCATGGCTGTGAAGGATAATTGGAAAGTCACTGTGAACTTTTTCCATAAGGGGGTGGCTTACCACTCCCTGGTTGTGAGGTGGAAACACTCCACTGTTTAGATCTCTGCATACCCTGAGACTGTAGTCTTGGTGGTCTGTTTCCCCTGGGTTTGGGCTGAGAAGGCCTGAGAGGGATTGGAAAGGAACAGTTTTTTTGAAGGCCAATGCCTACTGAATCTAGGTGGCTGCACCTGTAAGAAATCGGACTGTTTCATAGATTTAGCTTTTTCTTCCATCTTTTTAAGAACTTCTGCTTTTGTGCCAAACAAACTGGTTTAATGGAGCATCTAGTAATTTTGCTTTGACATGGTCAGGCAAGACTTGTTCTTTTAGCCAAGCATGCCTTCTCAGTACAGACCCAGTGACAGCAGCCCTGCAATATGTTTCTAAGGCATCAAACCCACATTGCAAAGTATGTTTATTAACTTGGTTTGCAGAATGCATTAACTCTTGTAAATCTTTATTTTCTGCACAATCTGGAAGCAACACCATTTTTTGTTTAATTAGTTCCATAATATGTTGCTGGTACTTCAAACATGTGAAACTGGCAATTCAAAGCCTTGATAGCAAGAGCTGCAGAGGTATACACCTTCTTACCCAATCTGTCTAAAGCTCTAGAATCCCTGTCTGAAGGGGTAGGGTTTTTGGCTGTAGTAGCCTTAATGCCTTTAGGTCCCTGGGAAATGGTCTCTGGATCCGCAGTAGGACTCAAAGATAAATTTATGAGAATCAGGTACTCTGTAGTACCTGTCAGGTTTTCTAGTAGCTGGTGTTAAGGTGTCAGGAGTAAGACTGGACATCGTCTACAATATCCAGGACAGGGGGTATAGCTAGAGGCCTGTGCTGAGGCAAATCTAAAAATTCCGAGTCTCTTTTTGGACTGAGGATAGTCCAGGCATTCCCAGCGGAAATGCTCTCTTAAGGTATGCAAGGTTTCACCAAAAGAAAAATCCTCTGGAGGGGAGGAAGAGGGAATGGATTCCAGATCTTTCCTTACCTGGATGACTGACTCTTTGCAGTCACTTCAAGGGCATCTCTACTTCAAGCAAGAAGCCCCCCACAAAAATATTATATATACCAACATCACATTCACACAACAGTGAAGAAAAGGGGGAAAAATGTACTGCTGGCTCACACAATACATTATATGGCAATGAAACACTATCGCACTAAAGATGCACAATGGTAGAGTCAGCAATGACTTTTAGGTATGCCTTACAGCTGCTGAGTCATGGCTGGGATGAGCGCATACAAATTGAAAGAATGAAGAACCTTACACAACTGGCTTTCTTAGGAGCAGCAGGCTGACTAACAGGGAAGTTTGAGGTTGTGACACAACATCATCAAATGCTGACAGCACTGGAGGGAGGGGGTGGTGAAAGTTCTGGAAATTCAGTTTGTAACAACTGACAGCATTTGCTGAGAGACTGAGATACCTCAAGTGTTCTTCAACTGATAACACTGGCACATTTTAGAAACCATCTCAAAATCCCTCACAGGGAGATTCAAATACCAGTCTCCTCAGTCTGAGACAGAAACCTTGGGGAAAAAAACTGCATCCGTCCCTTCATCTTCCTGTCTAGATTCAGAATCTTGAACTTCTTCAGGAAAAGAGAAATGCCTTTTTTCTTTACCAGAAACCACTTTAAAAAGTGGGCCAATAGCCTGAACAAGACTCTGAGCCAAACCCAAAACACTACTCCCGTTTAGAGGGATTCATGCAGGAGTAGATAAATGTTTAGTTCGCCAACTCGGCTGGCAAATCATGGAACTTACTCCCTACAGACCTGACTCTAGAATCCTCACCAACCCTATTCAAAAAGAGTCTAAAAAAATTATTTAACACACACTGGCTATGCCCCTGCTCTAATCCCGATTAGTGCCTTTCTCTAAAATGTATGTGCTTTAATTCAATTGTTTTGTTTGATCTACCTAAACTAATTTTTAAGTTTGATAAAGTGTATAAACTGCTTGCTCAGTGTCTGCAACTTTATTTACTATACGTTTTCTCTATGTATTGTCTTTTTTTGGAGCTTTTCTCCAGGGCCTCCACTGAAAATGGACATGTTATCCAGTCGGACTAGCCAAGTCAATAAATAAATAAAAAATTGTTTTTTTCTGACAGGAAAACTGGGGCAAACAGGCTTATTAATGGCAGCAGAGCAGCTTCCCTGGGATGGCCACAACATTCTGATTAAACAGGGGAATCATCCCTGTCCTTTCTCCCAAGACCAAGAGTGGCTCTTCCTTGCCCAGTGAGGGGACCCGAATATTTGCAAACTACATGGATAACCCCATAGTCCATAGTGGCTGTAGATGCTACCCAGAAAGATCTACGGGAAAAAGATGAATGGTCTGAGAAACCAGCTTTTGCCACAGCAGTCTCATCCACCTGTTTCTGAGGCAAACTGCTAGTCAGCTGTGGTGGCAAAGGCTGTTTGCTTAACTTTTTTGTTGCGACTGGAAGGAGGACTGATCATGGTACCAGCCAAAAATGGTCCCAGTTTCCTAAGGAAACTGAGCAGCACAATCTGGTAAAACGTCAAGTCCCAAAAACACAGGAAAGGGTACTTTAATATGCCTTGCCAGCCTCTCAAAAGATTAAACAGCTTTTTCACAAAAAAATGTTTTGGAATGTTGCTAGCAACTTTTACACTCCCATTTAAATGTACAGTTAAGTCTCCTGTGTCAGTCGGGGGGGGGGGTGCTTGCATAGTCTGTCCCTTTTTCTGAAAGGATTCCTGTTTCTTTTCTCCTCCTGCCATCTCTTCATTCCCAGCAAATAGGCAAGGAAGGACATTTTTTTTTTTGTTTGTTTTTGTTTTACCGAGTCTATAAATTTATAAAACGGGGCCTGAAAAATCTTAGTAACACAAATAGCCAAAGGCTACTACAGCACTGAGACTGATGAACATTCTCTATTACCATTATCACACTGAGGGAACACTTATGAGGCATCAGAATCCTACTGCTCCTGCTGCATTTATCTGCTAGGATGTTTGATTTCCTTTGGGATGCATTTTAATATCAGAAAGCGATGTGAAGACATCACCCACTGCCACACCTTTATGGCCTCTCGATACAAAGTTTAAGACTGAATGACACTTAGGCTGTTGATGCAACAGACCACATATATTGTAGATTTGAAGAGATGTCACACCTTTGGGGAGACAGTCATGAAAAGCCTGCAATGCTAGGACGACTGCACTCATCTTCAAAACACTGATGTGCAAGTTGGCATCTAACTGGGACCAAGTACCTTGGGCTGTTTTTCCCCTCAAAGTGCCCAATGCCACCCCAGTAGGAAGCATCTACAGTTACCGTGGCCAAGGAAAAGGCAAAGGGGTGCCCTAAAGAGACTGTCAGATGTCATCCACCATGAGATGAGATTGCAGATAACTTCCATGAGTCTCCTGGATACTGCATAGGGAGTACTGTTTGAGACCACCGGACAACGAGAGTCCAGTGAAATATGCTCATATAGAACAGTGCCAGTGAAACTAGCAAAATGGCAGCAGCTATCAATCATAAATGATTAAGGATTGGAGATGTGGGCAGAATCAGAGGAAGCACAACCTAATGGGCCAGAAGACATACAGACTACAATCTTGAGACAGTAAGCCTGACAATCTGAGTAGTAGTGTCCTGATGGTAACCTATAAACTCCAAAGCCTGGACTAGTTCTATCTTTGCCTTTGAGAAGTTCATCATAACCTCTAAAGTTAAGCACAGATGCAGCAAGAAGTTTCCTGCTTGAATTAGAAATGCCCTTGAGGTGACTGTAAAGAGTCAGTCATCCAGGGAAGGAAAGATCTGGAATCATGTAGCCAAAGCTGGGCTGCTACCAAAGCAATGCATTTGATAAACACTCAGAGGGGCTATAATGAGAGCGAAGGACAGCTCTCAAATCTGATAAGACCATCTTCCCAGCTGGAAAGTGCAGAAACCTCCTGGAGTGCCTGGTTACCTTTACGTGATAAACATCCTGGAGATCCACAAAACAGATCCAGGTGTCCTTCATCAGCAGAATAGAATGGACTGCAGAGTTAACATTTGGAAATTTGGCCTATTTGATGAATAAGTTTAGTTTCCTTGGGTCCAATATTGGCCTGAGGTCCTTGTTTTTTCTTAGACACCAAAACGAATCCAGAACAGACCCCAGATCCTCTCTGGTCGGGTAGGATCTCCTGGAATACTCGTTTTATTTGCTATTTTTGAATTTCTCCTGTTGCTTCTCTTTACTATTGGGGTGGGATGTCTGGAAGGCATTTATGAAGAATAGTTGGGAAAAACTTAGAGAGGTTATTATAGCCTCTAGAAACACCACCACCCAGAAATCTGTGGTGATGGCCTCCTAAGCTTGATGGTGGGGAAACAACCCCCCCCCCCCCGCCTGCCTCTAGAATGCAGATGATGAGCAAACCTTCAGAAGTTCTGAAATGTAGAATGCGTCCGAGAAAGCTCCTATAAAACTGATCTTGCAGACTGCTCCTGTCTTAAGGGGGGATTCATTCAAGTTCTCTCCTCTGCCTTGAGGGGGCACCATCATCTGTAGTATCCTGGACAATGTTGGGGCTTCCACAAGAAAAGTGGCTTGCCTACCTCTGAATGCAGGAAAAGGTCCTTTGAGGGTTGGAAACGTGAAGCCACATAGCAGATGCCTCGTCATCCTGGTCAGAGAATCCTTAACTTTAGACCCAAATAATGTGGAACCTTCAAATGGAACACTCAAAAAGGACAACTTAAAGCTCTCCACAAAGTTAGTGTCAAATGCCACTCTAGATGTACCAACTGATGCGTTGGATAAGTGTTTGGATAAATCAGAAATGGACAGAAATGATAGCTAAATGAGCCTTCACGGACTTATGAGTAAATTGTAATCTGGGATGCTACTGACTTTGTAACCTTGTTAATCAAGTCTCTCTATGTTCAGGGTCAAATGTGCCATGTAATTCAGCACATGAAGAGCAAGGGTAGCAGACGTATCCATGTACATCCAGACTCTGTCCATCTTCCCAATAAAGTGCAGAGCATTGGACAAACGCATTCTCCTCAAAGTTCCTTCTTGGGGGATGTGGCTACAACAATGGCATTGACCACAGGCCCCTTGCTCCAATGTGCCCTATCCTTAAGTGGAACTAAAATCTTGTCTGGCTTTCTAGAGATAGCCTCCACCACACCAGGTTCTCTACATGCCCTCCTAGATACTAAATCAATGAGTGCATCTGGAGGGGGTAGCAACTAGGCAGCTGATGGGCCTGCACCAAAGGCTTTAAGAAAAACTCACCCTCAGGGGAAGGGGCTTCGGTGGGCCAACCTCCCCTCTGCATCAATTCAAGAAAGATGCCAAATGAGGCATCATCATGGGGAGGTGTTGGGAGCCTCCACCATCATGGAGGTCAGAGTCCTTAAATTGTGAGGGGAATCCAAGTGCTTCCTCTTACACTGCTGCTTCTTGTGCTCCTATGAGAGTGGGAACACTGCAGGAGATTTGAAAGCATCAGTGGAGCACCAGCTCTGGGGCTGTTCATGGCCTTGAGATGCAGACTGTCCCAAAACAAGATGAGCGAATGAAGTCCAAACAGACTACAGAATCTGGCTGGACCCAACACTAAGCATGATTCTCAACTGCCAAATGGAATAGGATCCTCTTCACAACCCTGAATACCAATGGTGGATAACTAGGGAAGGACATTTGCTGATTAATGGATCTACAGAAAGCACAGTCACTAGCCACTGACCCAGACATTCTGACACTACCAGCACTGATGAAGGAATTCCTCAACCTGGAGTCAAATCCAGAAAGTACAGTGGTGTACACTTAACCATAAATGTAGATGTTAAGAGTGTATTCACTGTTGCAGTCATCACATTTGGGTTATCTGTCTGCAGGTAGCCCTCAGCCAGACTGAATACCAGAGTCTTGGAATTTCTGCGTCGGATGCTGTCACTTCATCCATGACGTCAAGTCGTCAGGGGTATAAAACATGCAGCCGACGCCATTACATCAGTTTTTCTTGCCCCAGATGTCAGGTGCCCCCAAAATAGGAAGCAATTACATATGTAATACCCCCAGCAAAAAATACCAATGATATAAGATATGCCAGACAAAAAGGATAGGAAAGAAATCAAGAGAAGTCAGGGGGCTGGAGGGATGGTAACCAGGACTGCAACAGTGAATACACGCGAACATCTACATTTATGATAAGTGTACACAACTGTACTATGTTCTTCGTGTTTCACTGTTGCAGTCATCACATTTGGGTCGATTCCCAAAGCTAAGGAAGGGTGGAGGTAGTTATGAAGCATTAGGGCTGGCAATCAGGCCCTGTAAGACTGCTGTGGCAAATCCAGCTCCGGATTTAGAAAATACAGGCAAGTGGTAGTGCTTGGTGAAAGTGTGTACAGAGCTCCAGGTTACAGCGTCCAGGATGTCCCTGGTAGGGACTCCTCTGAGAAATGCTGTAGAGGTAGATGGAACCCTAGTGGAATGAGATCTGCTCCCCTGTGGGGTGGGTTTCCCATGGTGCTTGTAGCAGAAATGGATGCAGTGTGCAATCCATTTAGACATGGTTTGCTTTGAAATGGCCTTGCCCTCTGCCCCTGCAGCAAAGCTGACTAGCAGCTGGTCAGATTTTCTGAGAGGTTTAGTCCTGTCCAGATAGAACCTAAGCTGCCTGTGCAAGTCCAGGGAATGCAGGATCCTTTCCCCTTTATTCTGAGGATTAGGAAAAAAGGTTGGCAAATGAATGGACTGGTTAAGCCAAACTAGACACCACATCCAGCATAAAGGATGGGTTAGTCCTACGGGAAACCCTGTCTGCATGGAAGATAATGAAGGGCTCCACTGCCATAAGGGCCAGCAATTCAGACACTCTTCTTGCTGAAGTGATGACTAGAAGTAAAGCTGTTTTCCATGAGAGGAATTTTTAACTCTGCTGTGGCCACAGGTGGCGAAAGTGTGAGCTTTTCTAATATAAAGTTAAGGTCCCTGGCTGGAGTGGGAGCTCTCCTGTGGGTCTTAAATTTTTGGCTCCTCTCAGGAACTGTTTTACCAGAGGATGAGAGATGAGGGGTGGCTCAGTATTATAATGAGCGGAGATGGCAGTGGCATGGATCTTAATTGAAGAGAAGGAAAGGCTTTTGTGGAGCATTTCTGTTAAGTAATCTAGTACATGAGGTAAGCTGGGCACAGTTGTGCCCATTCCCTGAGAGTGGCTCTAGGAACAGTATCTTTTCCATTTTTCCGAATAGGATTTTCTAGCACTTGGCCTCCTTGCCTCAAGAATGACATCCAGCACCTGCTTACTGAGGTGGTTTGCTGGTGTTGACTTCAGGGGATTAGCCAGGCTGCAAGGTTCATGGTCTGTAGCTGAGGATGCAGAATCTGGCCTACCTGCTGGGACAACAGGGAAGGAGTCTGAGGCAGGCGCCATGGTTGTAGCACTGTCATACTGCGCAAAAGAGGGTACCAGTGCTGGCGTGGCCAGTCTAGCACAATCAGGATTGTCCTTGGCTTGTCCTGTTTGATTTTTAATAGAACCTTCGAGAGGAGTGGCAGAGAGGGAAAGGCATAGACTGAGATGCTTTCCCAGGTAAAGAACAGGGCATCCACTTTCCAAGCTTGGCTGTGGGGAGTTCTGGTGCAATATTTGCTCAACTGATAGTTCTGAGGGGAAGCAAAAAGGTCCACCTCTGGTGCCCCCCACCTCTTCCTCAAAAGCTTGAATATTTTGGGTTTTAGTTTCCACTCGTGTGGATCCATGAGATTTCTGCTCAAGTCATCTGCCAGTTAATTTAGTTTGCCTAGCAAGAATTGAGCTTGTAAGTGCACTTGGTTGCTCAAGGCTGTGTTCCACAGAGCCATGGCTAGTCTTCAGGGTGGGTAGGAATGGGTCCCCCCCCCCGCTTGTTTATGTACCACATAACTGTTGTTGTTGTCTGTTTTTACCATTAATTGTCCTGGAAGAATAAGGCCCTTGAAGGCTGTCAGAGCCTTCTGCACAGCTAACATTTCTTTTTGACTGATATGCAGGTGCATTTGTTTTGGCTTCCATTTACCCTCAATGCACTGCCCTGCAACGTGAGCCCCCCATGCCAAGTGTGATGCATCTGTTAGGATTTGGGCGGGAGGGGGTAGAATGAAAGGGAGTCCCTTGTTGTGGTTGCAGGCCTCTGCCCACCAAAGGAACTCTGTCCTTAGGCAAGGAATAATAGGAATTATTGTTTCCAGGTCCGGAGAATGTTGACGCCAGAGACTTTTTAGGTACCACTGAAGTTTCCTCATATGGAATTAGTAGAATGCAAGAGGCCACGAACCCTAGGGCTTGTAGTATTTTTCTCTCAGATAGCCAGGTTTTGGTGGCCAGTAGATTGAAATAGTATGTCAAATAAATTTGTTTCTCTGGAGTGAGGAATGCCATCTGGGAAGTTGTGTTCAAGCTTGTTCCCAGGAATACAATCTGTTAGCTGGGTACCAGTTGTGATTTCTTTTCGTTGATGGTGTACCCCAGTGAAGTGAGAAGGCTCTTCACAAATGCCAGGTGCAGAAGTAGCAATTCCTAACTGTCCGCCTGAATCAGGCAATCGTCCAAGTATGGGTAAGTTTGAATTCCTCTCTGCCTGCAATATGCAATGGCAGAAGCTAGGCACTTTGTGAATACCCTGGGCACAGCAGATAAGCCAAAGGGAAGTGCAGAGAACTGACAGTGCATAGAGCCTGCCTCTGAAGCATAGGTATTTTCTGCAAGATTCCCTTATGGGAGCTAACCAGGAGTCCTTGGCTAGCATAGGAAGCAGCTGTTGAAGAGCTAACATTTTGAATTTTGGAACCAACAAAAAGGTGTTGAGAATAGACAAATCCAGGATAGGACGCCAAGAGTTTAATTTCTTGGGGACCAGAAACAGTCTGGAGTAAAAACCTTGTCCCCTTTGTTCTGCTGGGACAGGTTGAATAGCCTTGATACTGAGAAGAGAAAGTACTTGCTTTTGGGCCTCTGCCCACTGGTTTGGTGGTAGGTCTGGCCATCCGCTTATGGATGGGAGTGAGTGGAATTGGAATCGGTATCCCTGGGAAACAATGTTTAAAGACACATTTGTCTTGGGTAATGTATTGCCAATTTCTGGCATGCAGTGCAAGTTTTCCTCCTAAAGGTGCAAGTACTTGAGCAAGGCATGGAAGAGTTAAGGATAAGTCACTGTGCAATTTTTACCAAAGGATGGAGGCTTACTACTCCCTGGTTTGGACATGGGAGCACGCCATTGCTTAGGATCTGTGCATAGCCCGAGACTGAATTCTTGGTGGTCTGTTGCCCCTGGGTTTGGACTGAGAAGGCCTGGAAGGGACTGGAAAAGACCAGTTTTTTGAAGGCCAATGCCTAATGAATCTAGGTGGCTGTACTTGTAAGAAATCCTTAACAGTTTGCATAGATTTAGCTTCCTCCTCCATTCTTTTCAGGATGACTTCTGCTTTATTACAAAATAGACACTCTTGATTTAATGGTGCATCCAGTAATTTTGCTTTGACATGATCTGGCAAGTTTTGTTCCTTTCAGCCAAGCATGTCTTCCAATAACAGACCCAGTGACAGCAGCCCTGCAAGATGCTTCTAAAGCATTAAACCCAGATTGCAAAGTATGTTTACCAGCTTGGTTAGCAGAATGCATTAACTCTTGTAAATCTTTGTGTTCGATACAATCAGAAATCAACAACACTTTTTCTTCAATTAGCTCCATAATATACTGCTGATACTTTAATATATGAAACTGGCAATTTAAAGCCCTAATGGCAAGCAGAGGTGTATACCTTTTTTCCCCCAGATATCGAATTCCCTGGAATTCCTGTCCGAAGGGGTAGGATTTTTGGCAGTTGCAGCTTTAATGCCTTTAGGTCCCTGGGAAATGGTCTCTGGATCCACAGTAGGATTCCTAAAAAGGAATTTGTGGGAGTCGGGCACTTTATACTACCAGTCAGGTTTCCTGGGAGCTGGAGGCAAGGTATCAGGGGTAAATCTGGATTCCAGGAAGACATCATCTACAATTTCCAGAACAGGAGGGATAGCTAGAGGCCTGTGCTGAGGCAAGCTTAAAAATTCTGAGTCTCTTTTTGGACTGGGAGTACTCCTGGCGCACCCAGCGGAAATGTTCTCTAAGGGTGCGCAGGGTTTCACCAAAGGAAACATCCTCTGGAGGGGAAGCAAAGGGAATGGAATCCTCTGCATCAGAATACTCATAGGTAGATAAGGGTATATCTTGGAAATCAGAAGGATCAGTGTAATCAGATTCCTGATCAGAAAAATCAGAAGGAAAATCAGTTCTGAGTCTTTTTTGAGGGGGAAGGCTGACTTCCTCTAATTAAAGTAATGAGGTCCTCAGCCATTCTAACCATTTGTTTTTGTGACATGTGGGCCTTAGAATGCGCTTTGGTCGTCGGTTTCCTAGGCGTAGTGCAAACTTTAGGCCTGAGAAATTCGGTATTTTTGGTTTGAAAGGAAGTAGTCTGTTCAATACAAAGATCAGAAGGCCTGAAAACACCCTCAGAAGCCAGTGCCTGCACAGCGACTCCGGACCCATCCAAGGTAGAGACATCCGCAGGTTCCATAGTCGAAGAAGCATCTTGCAGCATACCGGACACCGAATGGGTCTCAGTAGAGGCCTGTGAATCTGTAGAAGTGGGTATCGGGGGCTGCAAAAGCACCTGAGTATCAGCGGACTGGCAACTAGCTTAATGATAGCGTCGTTGGCAGCCTTGGACCTATGCGGTCTGTCTCTGTCTTTATCCTTTTGTTTTCTCGGAAGATCGGTAGTTGGATGGCTTACCGAAGACATTTTGGAGCACGGAGATCGAGAGCGAAAGAATTTAGCTACAAAAATAGCCCGATGAATAGTTCGGGCATTGAACAAGGCATAAAAACCGACAGCGAGGGACGTCGTGGTCTGGGTCTAAACAGGTGACAGTAAGAATGAAAATCTCTGTGAGGTATTAGCTTTCTACAGGCAAGACAATTATTAATTTTTTCTGGCATCGGTTAGAGCAAGAAAAAAGGATCCACAACAGGGTACTTATCTTTTAGAAGACTTCAGGTCAAACTTGAAAAACGAAAATTTTCAGGAGTCAGCCAACCGGCACTTGCGAACTGCTTCTGCTTTGGGCACCGCATGACAAGAAAGACTGATGTAATGGCGTTGGCTTCATGTTTTATACCCCTGACGACCTGACGTTATGGAAGAAGCGACAGCATCCAACGCAGAAATCCCAAGACTTTGGTATTCAGGCCGGCTGAGGGCTACCTGCAGGCAGTTAACCCAAATGTGATGACTGCAACAGTGAAACACGAAGAACATTCAACAGATCTGGAGGACAAACCAGTAAGAGAGAAACCAGAAAGGGGGTCTGCTACCTCCACCCTCAGAGCAGAGAAAGATGGGATGATCCCCATTGTCCATCTGGGCCTAGGTCTGCTTAATTCGTGTCTAAATCTACTTCTCTAATATACCAAGAGGATCTTGTGGACCTTGAAATCACTGAAGGAGGCTTAGTGAGCTTGTGCAACGGTCTGTCAAACTCCTGGACCCTAATAGAAGGGGACTGGGGGGAAATCAGACAGCTCTGGTGAAAACACCGGATCTGTGGTGGCAACCAGGATTGGTGAATGTTACAAAGGTAGATATTTAGCCAGAAAAACACTTACAGCATCCAAGAATTGTGACCGATAAGGGTCTTAGATCCATGTAGAAGAATACGGTCTGATAAGGCTCTGACATCGGTGGACAAGAATCCTGGGACTGGAATGGTGCCAGCATAAGATCCAAGGTGAGAGCATAAGAGAGGACTTGAAGGTTTTCGTACTGACTCATAAGATACTGAGGACTCAGCAGACCTTTTCTTGGAGTCAGTCTCTGTCTTTATCCTTTTCTTCCTTTTTCCTCTCAGCTTTCTCAAAGGTCTTATTAGGTGGAAAAGAAACAACAGAAGGAGACTATGTAGCAGTGGATGGGGGAAGGAGCCCTTTCAAAATCAATTTAGCCAATGCCTTTGGCCTAAAGGGGGTATAGGCCTCACAATCACGATCAAGGTGATTCATCCCAGACACGAGTTGTGCAAGTCCTGTGGAGGCAATGGTCTTCCTGTGTCTTAACATTTTTAAGGTTCACTCTTTTTTCTAGATAGGCTTTTCAGCACCTGCCTTGTTCTTAAATATTAAAGACTATTGTTAGAGTTAATAAATAAGCACCAAGTTTAAAAAAACTGCAAACTCATGCTGCAAAACAATATACAGTGGAAGTAAATCAAATAACTAACTCGGATGCTAGCCGGATCTGCAGCCAAAGACACTAGTGTGTCAATATTTTTAACATGAGCATTAAAAAAGAAGTTATGTACTCACCATAACGTTCCATCTCAGTAGTTCTACTTTAATTGTCTTCAACCTGTGGGATACGGATCCATATTGGATCCGAGCCGGCAACCTAACTAGCATCTCCTCTAAGCTCCAAGCTCCTCCCTTTACCCATAACAAAACTCCACTACCTTCCAACCCCCAGATCAAATTTGCTGAATCCTATACTGATAAGCAGACCTGAAAAAATACTTGTGACCTACAACTGCAGCCCGTAGGCTGTTCATATGCCAAGGTCCAGGGGAAAGAGGGAGGGACGGTTGAAGACAAATGAAGTAAAACTACTCAGATGGAATGTTATGGTGAGTACATAACTTCTTTATCTGAAGTAGTTTACCTCATTTGGTCTTCAACCTGTGGGACAGAGTCCCCCTGCTACTAAACTCTTGGATGGCCCTCATGGAAGGATATTCCGGAGCACTGCATAATCAAAGGATGCTCTCCTTCTGGAAGTCAAATCCAATTTGTAATGAGAAATAAATGTATGAGATGAGGACCAAGTAACTGCAAAACAATCATCATCCAAAGAGACTCTAGACTAAAAGGCTGCAGACGTAGCCATGGATCTAGTGGAATGAGCTCTCACCTGACCCGGAGGAGACATGCCTCTGTCCTTATAGACCTGAAGGATGCATGAAGAAATCCATCTAGGAATAGTGACCTTGGAGATGGGTTTCCCCAAAAAGGGTTTATAGAAGGATACAAACAACTGATCAGATTTAAGGAAATTTTTTGTCCTGTGTAAACAGAATCATAACTGTCTATGAACGTCCAGCAAGGGAGTTTGTATTCCATCTTCTTAGCAAAATTAGGAAAGAAACCAGGTAAATTGATGGTCTGATTGATATTAACTGGTGATGCCACCTTAGGAAGAAAAGGATGGATTGGTCCTAAGTGAAACCATATCTTTGTGAAAAATCATATAAGGAACTTTGACGGACAAGGCCTGCAGTTCTGAAACCCTTTTGACAGAGGGAATAGCCACCAGAAATGCTGTTTTCCAAGATGAATATTTTAGATCTGTGGTTGCAGAAGGTTCAAAAGGTGAAGCGACTAGAGCTTGAAGAACCATAGTAAGGTCCCATGGGGCAACAGGAGCCTTGACCAGGGGACGTAACAGAAAAGTGCCTTTAATAAAGTCTTTACACAGCCTGGAGGAGGCTAGGGAGGCAAAAATCTCACCCACATGAGAATGAGAAATGGCAGCCAACTGAACCATAACAGTAGTTGAACAAGCTCTGTGTTGAAAAATATCAGCTGGAAAATCAAGAATGACAGAAATAGGAGCTGTGAATGGGTCTAAAGGGAAAAACATTTCCATTTGCTGCAATAAACCTTCCTGGTAGAAGACTTATGAGCAGCCACCAAAACAGACCTAACTGAGGAGGATAATCCCAGAGTCCTAGCAATCACTGGAAGTGGAGCAGCCAAGCTGCAATCTTCAAACTGTCCAGATTCGGATGAGGAACCCCTGAAGGGTGTGAAATCAGATCCTGAATGGGATCCAAGGCGGAGCCAGAAGGTGAGACCAAAGGAAGGGAAACAATACCTAGCGAGGCCAAAATAGGGCAATGAGGATCTGTAGAAACCTCATAATGAGAGGTACTGGAGGGTAAGCATATAGAAGACCGGAAGGCCACGCATGGACTAGACCATCTCTGGGGGACTGTCCTGGCAGGGGGTTCAGTGCGAAAAACTTGCTGCACTTTGCATTGGAAGGAGATGCAAAGAGATCACAGCAAGGCTGACCCCACTCACGAAGTTCTGTTCCACTACTGAAAGACCACTCATAAGGCATCAGAATAGTTTGACTTAACCTGTCTGCTGGGATGTTGGACAAAGTACAGTTTTGTACCTACCATAAATGTAGATGTCCGAACTGGATAGCATCTGCAGTCATAACAACTGGGTTGTCCTGTCGTCAGGCAGCCCTTCAGTCGGCCGGATTCCAAAGTCCGGGTCCGGCTTCGGCTGATGTCGCACTTCACCCGACGTCATCTCTGTTGGTCTTCGGGTATAAAGGCATCAGCCGACGCCATTTTCCATAGTGTTTCTTGCCCCAGATGCCAGTAGCCCTCTTGAAGGCTAAAATTTGGATAGATGCCAATGTTTCCAAAAAGATAGAGGTAAACACAAAAATAAGCATGTATGTACATATATACCAACAAATACACCATAAAAGACTCCCCCCCACCAGCTAGCTATTAGGAGGGTAAACACCCTAGGAGTACCACAGAGGGGAAGGAGGGAGGGTAATCCTGACTGCAGATGCTATCCAGTTCGGACATCTACATTTATGGTAGGTACAAAACTGTACTATGTCCTTCATGGATGCATCTGCAGTCATAACAACTGGGTAGAATACCATAGCCAACTAGGGGAGGAGGATAAAACTAGATTATGGTGTGTTTAGGATCCCTTGCAGTACAGCAGTGGCAAACCCTGCTCGGGATCTGGAATATAGAGGCAAATTATAATGCTTGGCAAATGTATGCACGGAGGTCCAAGTAGCCGCCTCAATAATGTCTTTGGTTGCCACTCCTCGTAAGAAGGCTGTGGTAGTGGCTGTTGCCCTTGTAGAATGAGGTCTTATGTTCTGTGGAATTGGTTTTCCATGGAAGGAGTAACAGAATCGTATGCAATTTCCTATCCATTTGGAGATTGTCTGTTTGGAAATAGCTTTTCCTTCCCTTCCTGTTGCATAGGCTACAAAAGTTGGTCAGTCTTTCTGCTACTTTTTGTTCTGTCCAAGTAGTAGCGTAGCTGTCTATGTACATCCAAAGTATGCAGTATTCTTTCCCTCTGTTTTGTGGGTTGGGAAAGAAGGTAGGTAGGTGGATTGCCTGGTTTAAAGACACTCTGGATACCACCTTAGGCATAAATGTAGGATTAGTCCTCATGGACACTCTATCTTGGTGGAAGATTAGGAAGGGTTGCACTGCCATTAAGGCCTGTAGTTCTGAAACCCTCCTTGCTGAAGTAATTGCCAGTAGGAAAGCAGTTTTCCATGACAGGTGTTGTAGGTCTGCTGTTGCTGCTGGTTCAAAGGGTGATAGTGTCAACTTTTCTAGCACAAAGTTTAAGTCCCAAGCTGGTAAAGGTGGTTTCCTTGGAGGTTTTACATTCTTGATTCCTCTGAGGAACTGCCTGAGCAAAGGATGCTGAAAAACTGGTGGATCTAAGCTGTCTTCTGCTGAAATAGCTGATGCATGTATCTAGATGGAGGAGTAGGACAGGCCTGAATGAAGAAGTCCCGCCAGATACTCCAGAATGTTAGGCATATCTACGTTTGACACATCTTTTCCTCTTTCAGTACTCCAACTGACAAACCTCTTCCATTTTCCAGCAT
Organism: Protopterus annectens; assembly: GCF_019279795.1. Classification (NCBI taxonomy): domain Eukaryota; kingdom Metazoa; phylum Chordata; order Ceratodontiformes; family Protopteridae; genus Protopterus; species Protopterus annectens. Next base: position 1,588,713,134 of record NC_056733.1, read on the forward strand.
AGTTTCTTCTTGTTGAAGGTCTGCGTGCTTCAAGAATAATGTCTTTAACTCTTTGGGAAAGTTCTGGATTAGCTGCTGCTATGTGATGTTCCATGCAGTCAGTTGCAACGTTTTTAGGTTTGGATGCATGATGCTGTAGTTGTTCTGAGTTAACATCAAAGGCATCAGGGGTATTGGCCACATATTGTTCCGAGACATGCTCCTCAGCAGTGGGTACCAGTGTTGTCTTGGCCAGTTTGGAGCTATCAGGATTATTCTTGGACGTTCTTCCTTGATTTTTAGTAAAACCTTGTGTATCAAGGGAAGAGGTGGGAATGCATATGCTGTTAGGCCTTTCCAGCTGAAGGAGAGCGAATCCACTTTCCATGCTAGTGGGTGGAATGTCCTTGTGCAGAATTTTTTGAGCTGTTGATTGAGAGGTGATGCGAATAGGTCTATCTGAGGCATTCCCCATTTCTTTGAGATGGTCTTGAAGATGTCCGGGTGCAGCTTCCATTCGTGGGCATCCGATGTGGTTCTGCTTAATATGTCTGCTAGAGTATTCTCTTTTCCTGGTACAAATATTGCCTGTAACTGAATGTTGTAGCTGAGTGCCAGGGTCCACAGCTCCAAAGTCATTCTGCATAGAGGGTATGAGTGAGTGCCTCCCTGTTTGTTGATGTACCACATGACTGTGGTGTTGTCTGTCCTTATCATCAACTGGCCCTCTTTGAGAAATGGTCTGAACTTTTGGATTGCCATTTTTACTGCCAGCATTTCTTTTAGGTTGATGTGCAGGTGAAGTTGATCCTGTGTCCACAATCCTTGCACGCATTTGTCCAGCATGTGTGCCCCCCATCCTAGGTCTGAAGCGTCTGTTGTGATGGTCTGGCTTGCTTGACATCTGCGAAAGGGTAGCCCTGGGTTTGACTAGCATGCCTGAGCCCACCATAGGAACTCTTGTTTTAAGCATGGAATTAGTGGGATTTCTGTTTCTAGGCTGTGTCTGTGTTGGGACCATAAATTCTTTAGGTACCACTGTAGTTTTCTCATATGTAGTCTGGCAAGTGGGACCAAGATTATGCATGATGCCATGAAGCCCAAGGCCTGCAGTACTTTTCTTGCTGTTAACTTGTTCAGGTTTGTTAGTGCCAAGAAGTAAAGAGGAAGTTCTTTTTGTTTTTCTGTAGTTAGGAATGCCATTTGTTTTACTGTGTCCAATTCCGCGCCCAAGAATGTCCTTGTTTGGGATGGTATCAGCCTTGACTTTTGTAAATTGACTGTGTATCCCAGTGCTTGTAGCAAGTAAATGACCCTTTGTAAATCTGTTGTCAGCTTGCTTTTGCTGTCCCCTTGTAGCAGGCAGTCGTCCAGGTATGGGTAAATTTGAATTCCCTGTAGTCTGCAATGAGCGATTACTGATGCCAGGCATTTTGTGAATACTCTGGGCAGTAGATAAGCCAAAGGGCAATGCTGAGAATTGATAGTGCTCTGATCCTGCAAGAAATCTGAGGTATCTTCTGCAGATTGGTCGAATGGGGACGTGCAGGTATGCCTCCTTGAGATCTAGAGTTACCAGCCAGCACTCCTTGCCCAACATGGGAAGAAGTTGCTGTAGGGTCAGCATTTTGAATTTTGGGACAATGATGTAAGTATTTAAGGTGGACAGGTCCAGAATTGGTCTCCAACTTTTTTCCTTTCTTGGAACTAGGAATAATCTGGAGTAGAACCCCTTTCCTTGCTCTGCTGTTGGCACTCTTTCCACAGCTCTCATTTTTGCTAACTGCATTATTTGTTGTAGAGCCTCTGTTTTTTGATTTGGAGGTAGATTTGGCATGCCTCTTTTGACTGGTAAAGTGTGGAAGTGGAACCGGTAACCTTGATCTATGGTTTGTAAAATCCACTTGTCTTTTGTTATATAGTGCCAGTTCTTTGAAAATAAGGTTAACTTTCCGCCTAGAGGAGCTGCTATTTGTTCCCTGGTAGGCGGATTTAGGGTTAAGTCACTGTGGCTGTGTTGATGTAGTGGCAGAGGTGGTGTCTGTGCCTCTGTTGTTACCTTGCCACTGTCGTCCTCTGTAGGCACCTCCTCTGGATTGGTTTCTGCCTCTGGAACGTCTATTCCTGCCCCTTTGAGATCTTGTGGAGTCAGGAAAGGACCAATTTTGGCAGGCCAGTTCCTGCTAAACCTGGGGGGTTGAACCTGCAAGAAATCTTTAACCGTTTGAACAGATTTTGCCTTTTCTTCCATTTTCTTCATAACCTGCTGGGCAGGTGTACCAAACAAACTTGTCTTATCCATAGGAGCATCTAGCAGCTTAGCTTTAACATGATCCGGTAAAGCTTGCTCCTTTAGCCAAGCATGCCTTCTTATCACTGTGCCAGTCATGGCTGATCTAAATGAAGCCTCCAGTGCATCATAGCCACATTTTAAGGAATGGTTACTAACCTATTGTATGTTATTTACCATTTCTAATACATATTTCTTATCAAGAGATTCATCAGTGGTTAGCTTTTTAGTTAACTGATCAAGCATAAACTCTTGGTATTGTATCATGTGAAACTGACAGTTTAAAGCTCTAGCTGAGAGAGTAGCTGAAGTGTAGACCTTTTGCCCCATCTGTCTAATGACCTTGCTTCCCTTTCAGAAGGAATAGGGTTTTAGCTATGGTCGCTACTGCCTTGGGACCCTGGGATATAGTTTCGGGGTCTGCAAGTGGGGCCTTGTACAGGTGGTGATGAGTGTCTGTCACCCTGTAAAATCTGTCTGGTTTGGCAGGGGCTGGAGGTAAAGAATCTGGTGCGGAGCAGACATCATTGAAAGCATCATCCACCACAGAAAGAACAGGAGGTATAGCTAAGGGCCTGTGCTGTGGAAGGTGCAGAAAGGTCCTAAGTCTTTTTCTGGAATCTGAAAAATCCTGTTGCTGCCATTGGAACTGCTCTCGCATGGCATGTAAGGTTTCCCCAAAGGAGAATTCTTCTGGGGGGGAAGCAGCTGGAATGGATTCTTCAGCATCAGAGTCTTCAAAATTGGAGAAAGGAGCCTCTGGCTGGTCAGTTATGTCTGATTCATCGGCAGAATCATCAGAGGACACTGGCTCAGGGGGCTCTGCCCTAGGTCTCTTCTCTGGGGGCTGAGAGGCCCTGTCTGGGTGAGATTGAGATCCTCTAATTAATGAAATTAAATCTTCTGCCAGAGTAAGCATTTGAGAACTCGAGGAGGGCCTGGTAGGCGGTTTAACAGGCACTGTTTTAGTAGTCTTGGCTGCTTTAGCCCTGGCGAAGGCCTTAATGGACATGGTTGCTGGAGGCCTAGCAGCACCACGTGCTGGGGTAGAGACATCCAAGGGAATGGTGTCTGATAAGTCAGTGGCAACCACCGTAGTGGATAAAATTTCTGAGGCCGATTCAAGGGTGGTAGCAGGGGCCTCAGTTGTAGAGATAGATTCAGCTGTACTTTGATCAGTTTTCTCGGTTTCGGCCGAAACCGGGACACTCATGTTTGCTTAACCATGGTTTCGCCGAAACCGCGGACCGCGAAAGTGTCGGTCTTTATCTTTGCGTTTTTTGGTAGATTGGGTAGTCGGAGGATCCGACGGCATAATGTACGCAAAATCAGAACCGAAAAACTGTTCAGCAAACTCCGAACGACGCCTAAGCGTTCGTCGGTTGAAGGAAGCACAGGCCGAACAGGCAGCTACGTCGTGGGCTGGGCCTAAACAAGGTAGACAATAAGAGTGGAAATCTTTATGAGGTATTTGTTTCCCACAGGTTAAACAATTATTAACTTTTTCTGACATCGGCTGAGTCAAGAAAGAGTCCCCAACGGGGTACTTAGCTTTAGAAGTCTTCGAAGTAGTATTCGGTAGGAGTAATCTCTGGATCCGACCGACCGGCACTTGCGAACAGCTTCTGCTTCGGGCGCCACGCGGCAAGAAAGACTGAGGAAAATGGCGTTGGCTGATGCCTTTATACCCGAAGACCAACAGAGATGACGTCGGGTGAAGTGCGACATCAGCCGGACCCGGACTTTGGAATCCGGCCGACTGAAGGGCTGCCTGACGACAGGACAACCCAGTTGTTATGACTGCAGATGCATCCATGAAGGACATCCCCAGAATGTGTGCTGTGATAAGAAAACGATTGGTGATTGCCCATTCCCACACTCTCGTGGCCTCGTGACAAAGGGGGCAAGATCTGGTCCCTCCCTGTTTGTTGACATACCAGACCACTAACATGTTGTCTGACTGAAATGCAATAGTTCCTAGAGGAAGAAAAGCATGAAGGGCCTGCAACACTAAAAGGACCTCCCTCATCTCTAGAACATGCATGTGCAAGCTGGTCTCTATAGGGGAACACATGCCTTGGGCTGTCTTGCCCAAACAATGCCCCCCCACCTGAACTGGGAGGTGTCCGTGGTCACTGTGGCCTGGGCCGGTGCTGGAACAAAGGGTCGTCCCTCCAAAATGTCCAGAGAACACATCTACCATAAGAAGGACAACCGACAGACTCGACTTGAGTTGTACTGGATATGACAATGGAAGTTCCAACAGGGATCACTGTACAGCTAGAGTCCACTGTAGAATTCTCATATGTAACCCGGCACATGGGAAAAGCGTTATGGTCACTGCCATTGAACCTAAGGCCCTCAACACTGATTCTGCCATTGGATCCTCAGGTTTTGTACCCTCTCTGAGGTCAGGAAGATTTTCCACTGTAAAGTGTGTATCCTTGCACCAATGTAGTCCCATCACCTGTACAGGATCTAGGAGTGATTTGGATGAGTTGATTGTGATCCCCAAATGCAGGGCAAGGATCAAGGAATAATCCCTGGTTTGGGAGAGTAGCCAATCGTCCAGGAACGGATAGACCTGAAGCTTCAGGTGAGCCCCTACTACCGCCATCACTTTGGTGAACACCCTGGGGGCTGTGGTGAGACCAAAGGGTAGGGTTCGAAATTGGTAATGATTGACTACTAGCCAGAAGCGGAGGAACCTCCTGGAGCTTCTGTGCATTTTTATGTGATAGTAAGTATCCTAGAGATCTAATGAGCACATCCAGTCGCTCTGTTGCAGGTATAGCATGATGGACTGTAGTGTGACCATCCGGAACTTCTCTTTGGCAACTGACAGGTTCAGGGTTTTCCTGGGCACCAAAAAGAATGTGGAGTAGAAGCCTGATCTGGACTGATCTGGGAGGATGGTTTCGATGGCTCGTTTTTCTAGCAGCTTGGAAATCTGCTGTGCTGCTGCCTTCCTTTGCATGGGTGGTACACCTGGGAGGTGTTTGGGAGATTTGTGTGGGGACCCACAAAGGGGATAGAGTATCCTCTGGATATGATCTGAAGCACCCAGTGGTCTGATGTTATGGACTCCCATGCCACCAGGTGCAAGGACAATCGTCCCCTGACTGCCTCAAGAGTAGAGCAGTCGGGCCACCCCTTAAGGTTGCTGTCCGGGCCTATCCGAGAAAGGTTCTCGAGACCCAAGATTCCTCTGAACCCCTCTGCCTCTGGGCCGGCTTCCATTCTGTCCCCCTCTGCCTCTGGAGGAAGAAGAGCCCTGAGTGTCCCGGGAATACTGTGACTTCCGGAACCACACCTTCTTTTGCCTCCTCTGTTTCTAGGTAAAATAACCTTTGAGGGTTCGAGAAGCAGATCCCAACGGCAGTGTCTTCCCATCCTCCTCTCTCTGGACCAACGTCTCTGATGGTCTTACCAAAAAGGGTAGAGCCATCATAAGGGGTATTGGTAAAGGACGCCTTGAAAGGTTCCGAAAATTGACAATCTGAGCCAGGCGTTGTGCCTCATGGACATGCTGGACCCAGCCTCCCCAGCCATTCCTTTAGTAGCATGTGAAAGGAGTCGCATGGACGTGTTGGAGACTGTATTCAAAGTGGCCAACCTCACAGAGAAAGAATCCCTGTCCTCCTGCAACATGGACTTAGGGGGAGACTCTGCCAGCTCCTTTACCAGGTCGCACTGGAGTCTCGTGACATGGGCCAGGTAGTTCAGCACCCTAACAGAAAAGGTAGCTGAAGTGTAAACCCGCTTCCCTAGGCAGTCCATCATCCGCGACTCTCGGTCAGGAGGATGAACCGAGGAACTCTCCTGGGCTAGTTCCTTCTTTGTGGCTGCTGCTACCACAATAGCATCTATGGGGGAGCCATTAGTCCATGCCGATCTATCCGAAGGTGGACTCAAAATCTTGTCAAGCCTTTTGGGAATTAGTTCCACAGTGTCCGGCTCCTTCCATGTCCGTGATGTGACCAGGTCCACCAAAGGATCTGCGGGAGGGGACACCCAGAATGTAGATGGGCCAGTGCCGAAAGCCTCCAGGAACATGGACTCGTCAGAAGAAGGTTTGGGGGCAGACCAACCTCCCCATTGGTGAAGGATTTCCATGATGTCTCCAAAGGAGACATCCTCGGAAGGTGACCTGGGGGAACTGTCCCCATCATCCAAGTCTGTATCCTTGGTGATGGACTCAGGGGAGTCCAAGTGCCTCCTCTTGCAAGTATGCTTGCGAGGCATCTCTCCAGGGGGCACTCGCAAGTCACTTGTCCCTCAGGGGGAACCGTCTGAGGCTTTTCAAGCACAGGCTGTCCCCTCTGATAAAATGATGGGAATCGAATAGAGAGCTGAGGGGGTCTGGGTGGAGTCCAAGTGTACAGTCAGCGGTTTCAATCCAGCAGAGGGCACCCTTTCTACTATGTCAAACGCAGAGGGAGAACAAACCTCCGGTGGAACCATTAAGGAAGTTGGTCTCCCCGTCTCCAAGTGAATCGGAGCCCCGAGGGAGGGAACTTGTCACAATAAAGGCAGAGCAGATGAAAAAAGTTCCACTCCCTCAGAACCGACACCTAAGCTCCGGCTCCAAGAGAGGCTCATATCTGAGCTGGTCAGATCAGACACACTCCAGGCAGCTGTCGGCATCGAGGAAACAGGTACCATTAGCACTGATGCCCTGACTAAAGGCATCCTTGGATCCGAATACTCCAAACCCGGTGGACGGATTGGAAAAAGAGAAATCAGTTGGAAAAAAGGAAGCGAGTTCCCACCTCCTGAGGGAGAGGGGGCTGGCAGGACCCCCATCTGAATCGGAGTATGAATGAACCACCTGATTCTGTCCATGTCGACTTCAGATAAAGACCGGGTGGACCTCGACGAGGCCACGGACTCAGACCTTGCGGGTCGGGGCACCGAGGCCCTAGATGCAGAGCATGTCTCCTCCACATCCAGGGAACACCTCGGAGATCAGAGCCGAAGGGAGTCATGGATCCTAAGTGTCTTGACTGGTAAGGGAGGTCCGGAGACCTCTTATGTTTCTCTCGCGGCTTCGACTCTCTCTCCTTCTGTCTGCCCTTTTTCCTCTCCACTTCCACAGGCTTTGGTACGGGATGTTGAGTCCCAGCCTGGGAGGGGGGAGAAGCCAGGGTAAGAGAAGGAGAGGTGGCCACAGCAGCCGCTGTGACCAAAGCCAAAGACGAGGCAACTGCCTCAGAGGAGGGAAGAAGGCCTTTCAGGGCCAACCTAGCCTTCCTGTCTTTGATGGCACGCAGGTTAAAACCTGTGCATATAGTGCAGTCTGTACTAAGCTGGGCCACATCCAAGCACATAACACAAAGAGTGTGGCCATCAGCAGGAGATAACTTATGGCCACACTCAGTGCATCTTTTAAACATCGGCTCATCAGCCATAGCATCAGTGGGGAAAAAAAAACAGAAAAAAGTACTTTTTTTTCTCACTGAAACACCCACTCACCACACTCAACACACTGGGGGGGGGGGGGGGGAGCAAACATTCACAAACTACTCTAAGACTAAGCTAACAACTCAAACTAGAAAACCTGATGCACCAAGCGAGGGGAGGAGAAAGGGGAACCAACAGGATCACGAACCTAAAGTTAGGAGAAAAAAAGAGACTTTCTAAGAGCTTTATACCCACTTACAACCTGGAGCTCTGGAGATCACGATGCTTCAGCTAGCCACGGCAAATGAGATCTAGGGGTTGGAAGGTAGTGGAGGTGTATTATGGGTAAGGGGAGGAGCTGGGAGCTCGGAGCAGATGCTAGTCAGGCTGCCGGCTTGGATCAGATATGGATCCGGTATCCCACAGGTTGAAGATCAAATGAAGTAAACTACTTCAGATCATGTGTTAAAACACCTGCACTGAAGAAAATGGTGTATTACAATAAAAGCAACAGTGGCACAAGCTGCACCAGAACTTTCATACAGGGCACCCTTTGAAAATCTTGTGACTCACTGCACACAGTCCATAGAGGCAGTCAAAAAACAGGTTGCAAATACAGAAGAGTGAATACTGAACGTTACTCTTCTCCTTTACACTTTTTTGCATGGGGGAAGCCCCCTCCCCACAGACCCCACCCATGCAAGGGGCAACCTCCCTCTCCAAACTTTTATATCAACTCCGAGATCACCATACATTCAACAAATATACGGATACAGTCAGCTAACCATTTAGCCAAGAATACTTTTGAAACATCTTGACCCAGCTTGACTTGGGAAAAAGAGACAAAAAGCTGGTTTGTCTTGCTGAATGATTTAGTATGATGGAGGTACAAATGTAGTTGGTGATGCACATACAACAATAATTTTTATTTTACTTAACATTTGTTTACTGGGAAAGTCCGACTTGGAATGAAGTCAATTTTCAGCAGAGGCCCAGGGAGATGCATGTCTTTGTAATGTGGGTGGAAACCCACACAAACGCAGGGAGGACATGCAGACTCCGCACAGAAGGCACCTTAGCAGAGAATGGAACCAGGGAACCTCTTGCTGTGAGGCGACAACATAACCACTGCTCCACACATGAAAATATATCCTCCTTTAAAAAAACTGGAAAGAAAAAGTACAGTTATGTACACTTACCATAAATGTAGATGTTCGAGTTTATTCACTGTTGCAGTCATTACATTTGGGTAATCTGCTGGCAGGTTGCCCTCAGTCGGCCTGATTAACAAAGTCTTGGGTCCTGCATCAGTTGCTGTCCATTCTTCCATGACGTCAGGGGTATAAAACATGCAGCCAATGCCATTACATTAGTTTTTCTTCCTCAGACGTCAGGCGCCCCCCCAAATGGGGAGCAAATACAATTAAACACAAAAAATATACCTCCATCCAAAAGCAAATACACCAAAAGGGCTTTCAAGCCGAATGAAAGAAAGAGTTATAGCCAGAGAAAAATAGGGGGCTGGAGGGAGGGTAACCAGGACTGCAACACTGAATACACTCGAGCATCTACATTTATGGTAAGTGTACACAACTGTACTATATTCTTCATGTTTCACTGTTGCAGTCATTACATTTGGGTAGATTCCAAAAGCTATGGATGGGTGGAGGGAATTATACAGCATTAGGACCAGCTATAAGGCCCTGCAGGACAGCAGTGGCAAAGCCAGCTCTGGATTAAGAGAAAAGTGGTAAATGGTAATGTTTGGTGAAAGTATGAAGCGAGCTCCAGGTAGCAGCTTTTAGAATGTCTCTGGTAGGAACACCTCTGAGAAAGGCTGTTGAACTAGATGCAGCCCTGGTGGAATGGGATCTGATCCCTTGGAGGATAGTTTTTCCATGGTGCATATAGCAGAAATGAATACAATGGCTTTTCCATTTGGAAATGGTTTGCTTTGAAATAGCCTTTCCCCCTCTGCCCCTGCAGCAAATGCCACCAGCAGTTGTTCAGATTTTCTTTGAGATTTAGTCCTGTTTAAGTAAAATCTAAGTTGTCTGTGTACATCCAATGAATGCAGAATCCGCTCCCCCTTGCTCTGTGGATTGGGAAAAAAAGTTGGCAAATGAATGGTCTGATTAAGAGCCGCACTGGATACCACCTTAGGCATGAAGGATGGATTGGCCCTGAGAGATACCCTGTTCGCATGAAAAATGATGAAAGGCTCCACTGCCATAAGAGCCTGTAATTCGGAAATCCTTCTAGCTGAAGTGACTGCTAAAAGGAAAGCTGTTTTCCAGGAGAGTAATTTTAAGTCTGCAATAGCAGCTGGCTCGAAAGGAGGGAGAGTGAGTTTCTCCAATACAAAATTGAGGTCCCAGGCAGGATTTTTATGGACGAAAAGGACAGGCCCTTGTGAAGCATCTCAGTTAAGTATTGCAAAATCTGAGGAATGTTGGGTACTGCTGTGCTTATCCCTTGAGATTGATTCCTGGCATCGGATCTTTTTCACTTGTCAGCATAAGATTTTCTAGTACTAGGTTCTTCTCGCCTCCAAAATGACATCCATCACAGGTTTGCTAAGGGTGAATTTAGGTCATTAGCCATGCTGCAGGATTCAATGTTTAGAGCGGAGTGTGCAGAGTTTGGTTGTTCTGCTGAGACAGTTAAGTAAGGTGTCTGAGGCAGGTGCCACGGTGGAAGGTGTGACACTGCGCGGGAGTGGGTACCAGTGTTGGCGAGGCCAGTGTGGAGCAATCAAAATCATTTTTGGTTTGTCCTGTTTGACTTTTAGTAGACCTTTGGAGAGCAGAGGCAGAGGGGTAAGGCACAGACTGATAGGTTTGTCCAGCTGAAGGAAAGAGCATCCAATTTCCAGGCTTTTTTTGTGATGAATTCTTGTGCAAAATTTGTCCAACTGATAGTTCTGGGGTGAGGCAAAAAGATCTATGTCTGGGCTCCCCCATTTGCGTGTCAACATGTTGAAAATCCGCGGTTCCAGTTTCCATTCGGAAGGTCCATGAGATTTCTGCTTAGTTCGTCTGCCAGAGAATTTAGCTTTCCTGGCAGGAATTGAGCTTGTAGTTGTACTTGATAGGTCAAGGCCGGGTTCCACAATGCCATGGTTAGTCTGCAAAAGGGCCTAGGCAAGGAGTGTGTACCCCCCCTGCTTATGTACCACATAACCGTGATGTTGTCTCTGTCTTTATCACTAATTGTTCTGGATGAGGGTAGTCCTTGAAGGCTGCCAGAGCATTTTGTACAGCTAGCAATTATTTTTGATTTATGTGAAGGTGCATTTGATTTGGGCTCCAATTGCCCTGAATGCACTTCCCTGTCAGATGAGCCCCCCAAGCATAGTCTGATGCATCTGTAGTTAGGGTTTGGGCGGCAGGGGGTGGTGTGATGCCAGTCCCTTATTTTGGTGGCAGGCCTCTGACCACCGTAGGAAAGTACAGTTTTGTACCTACCATAAATGTAGATGTCCGATAGATATGCAACTGCAATCATAACATATGGGTTGACCTGCCTCAGGCAGCCCTCGGTCAGCCGGATTCCAAAGTCTGGGTCCGGCGTCGGCTGGTGTCACCTCCTCTCCGACGTCAGAACGGCTGGAGTATAAAGGCATCGGCCGACACCATCTTCTTCAGTGTTTCTTGCCCCAGATGCCAGGTGCCCTCCTAGGAAGGCTAAATTTGGTGAATGGATAAAGAATTCCATACATGCACAACAGTAATAAACAGATACACCATAGAGATACCCCCCCAGCTAATAGGAATAGGGGTAGTGGACCCATAAAGAAGGTTGCAGAGGGGTAGGAGGGTGGGAAAATCCGACTGCAGTTGCATATCTATCAGACATCTACATTTATGGTAGGTACAAAACTGTACTATGTCCTTCAAGAATGCAACTGCAGTCATAACATATGGGTTGAATACCATAGCCAAAGTGGGGGTGGTTGGAACTAAAAGTGATGGTGTAGCTAAAATGCCCTGCAGGACTGCCGAGGCAAAGCCTGCTCGGGATCTGGAGTATAAAGGCAGGTTGTAGTGCTTGGTAAATGTATGCACGGAGCTCCATGTAGCAGCCTCTAGAATGTCCTTTGTAGTCACTCCTCTTAGGAAAGCTGTGGATGTGGCTATAGCTCTGGTGGAGTGTGGCCTAATATTGGCTGGCACACCTTTTCCATGAAAGGAATAGCAGAATCTGATGCAGTGTCCAATCCATTTGGAAATTGTTTGTTTGGAGATTGCTTTTCCTTGTACTCCAGCAGCATAGGCTACAAGCAGTTGGTCAGACTTTCTGGTGGTCTTAGTTCTGTCCAAGTAGTAGTGTAGTTGCCTGTGTATGTCCAAAGTATGCAGCAGTGCTTCCCCCTGTTTTGAGGATTGGGGAAGAAAGTAGGCAGGTGAATGGCTTGATTTAGAGACACCCTGGAAATTACTTTTGGCATGAATGAAGGATTGGTTCTTAGAGAGACTCTGTCCTGATGAAAAATGAGAAAAGGAGGTACTGCCATGAGCGCCTGTATCTCCGAGACTCTTCTTGCTGATGTGATTGCCAATAGGAAAACAGTTTTCCATGAGAGAAATTGCATTTCTGAAGTTGCTGCTGGTTCAAAGGGAGGAAGAGTTAATTTTTCCAAGACGAAATTGAGGTCCCATGCAGGTACTGGCGGTTTCCTGGGAGGTTTGATATTCTTTATCCCCCTTAGGAACGGTCTTAACAAAGGATGTGAAAACACAGGTGGATCACAACTGTATTTTGCTGAGATTGCTGAGGCATGAATCTTTATGGAAGAATATGAGAGACCAGTATGAAACATTTCTGCCAAGTATTCCAATATCTGAGGTATACTCAATACTGTTGTATCCTGACCCCTGTTAGCATTCCAGACGGTGAATCTCTTCCACTTGGCTGAATAGGTTTTTCTGGTGGAAGGTCTTCGTGCTTCCAGTAAGATCTCTTGAACTTTTTTGGAAAGAGAGATCTCGGAAGGAGTTATGGTAACCTCCAGGCTGTCAGATGCAATGTTTTCAGGTTTTGATGAACCGTCCTGTAATTGTATTTTGTTAGAAGCAGAGGCCATAGGGGCAGAGGCCACGGTTTGGTCCGAGTTATGCTCAACAGCAATGGGTACCAGTGCTGCCTTGGCCAGTCTGGAGCTATCAAAAAGCCTGTTGGTTGTTCTGCTTTGATCTTCAGTATCACCTTGGTCAGCAGTGGTAGAGGAGGGAATGCATAAATTGTTAGGGACTTCCAGCTGAAGGAGAGAGCATCCGTTTTCCAGGCTAGAGGATGGTGGGTCCTTGTACAGAACTTTTCCAGGTGATGATTCATGTGAGAAGCAAAGAGATCTATGTCCGGTCTTCCCCATGTCCTTGTTATTTGTGAGAAAATGTGAGGATGCAGCATCCATTCGTGTGGATCCAAGAAATTTCAGCTCAGCTTGTCCGCCAGTACATTGTCCTTGCCTGGCACAAACTGGGATTGCAGATGTATCTTCAGACTTAGGGATTTTTCCCAGAGAATCATTGTTAGTCTGCAGAGGGATAAGAATGAGTGCCTCCCTGCTTGTTTATATACCACATAACAGTGGTGTTGTCTGTCCTTATTAGCAAATGTCCTTGTTGAAGTGATTTTTCGAAGGTCTCGATTGCATGTATCACTGTCAACATCTCTTTTTGGTTTATGTGCAGATGCCTTTCCCTTGATGTCCATTGACCTTGAATGCATCTGCCCTCCATGTGCGCCCCCCCATCCATGGTCTGAGGCGTCTGTTGTAATCATTTGACCTGCTTGAGGTTTGTTGAAAGACATGCCTTTGTTTAACTGACTTGCTTGAGCCCACCACAAAATTCTCTTTGCAGACATGGAATGAGTGGGATTACGTCCTCTAGGCTTTGGCTGTGTTGGGACCATAAGCTTTTTAAATACCATTGCAGCTTTCTCATATGAAGTCTTGCCAAAGGTATCATAAGAATGCAAGATGCCATGAACCCCAGGGCCTGCAGGATTTTCCTTGCAGTCAGCTGGGAGAGCTTTGCTAGGCCTTTGAAGTACTCTGGTAACTGCTGTTGTTTTTCCTCTGTGAGATAAGCCATCTGTGTTTTTGTGTCCAGTTTGGCTCCTAGGAAAATAATCTGTTGGGATGGCAGAAGTCTTGATTTCTGAATGTTGACTGTGTATCCCAAGGCCTGTAGTAATTGAATGACATAGTCCAAGTTTGCTATCAAGGTTTGCTAGTTGTCTGCTTGTATGAGGCAGTCGTCCAGGTAGGGGTATATTTGAATCCCCTGGAGTCTGCCACTACTGATGCCAGGCATTTCGTGAACACTCTGGGCGCAGTAGATAAGCCAAACAGCAATGCTGAGAATTGATAATGCTCTGTCCCTGCAAGAAATCTGAGGTAGCTTCTGCAGCTTTGTCTGATTGGGACATACAGGTATGCCTCCTTGAGGTCCAGTGTGACCAGCCAAGACCCCTTGCCCAGCATGGGAAGGAGTTGCTGCAACGTCAGCATTTTGAACTTTGGCACAATGAGATAAGTATTTAGAGTAGACAAGTCCAGTATAGGTCTCCATTTGTTTTCCTTTCTTGGAACAAGGAACAGTCTTGAATAAAAACCCTGGCCTTGTTCCTGTGGGGGGACCTTTTCTATTGCTTTTATATTTAACAGCTTTGAAACTTGAATGAGTGCCTCTGCCCTTTGATGAAGTGGCAGGTTTGGCATGCCTTGTCTTATTGGTAAAGTATGGAAGTGGAATCTGTAACCTTTGTCTATTAAATCCAGAATCCAGTTGTCCTTGGTTAAGATATGCCAGTTTTTTGAGAATAAGGATAATTTTCCGTCCAAAGGTGCTTCTCTTTGAGCCTTTGTAGACGGTATGAAAGTCAAGTCATTGTGGTTGTCCTTGTGGTGCAGCTGGACTGTCTGCGCCATTTCTTTGATTTGGTGGTTGCCATTGGCGGCCCCTGTAGAAGCCTCGGTATTGCCCTCTACCTCGGCACGCCTGTTTTTCCCCTTTGAAACTTGTCAGTGTCTGGAAAGGACCAATTCTTTGAAGGCCAATTCCTGCTGAATCTGGGTGGCTGAACCTGGAGGAAATCTTTGACTGTCTGTACTGATTTAGCTTTTCCTCAATGGACTTCAACACATCTTGTGCATTAGCACCAAAAGCTTCTGTTTTCCAGAGGTGCATCAAGTAACTTTACTTTAACATGGTCTGGCAGTGGCTGTTCTTTTAACCAAGCATGTCTACGTATAACAGCCCCAGTCATAGCTGCCCTACATGAAGCCTCCAATGCATCATAACCACACTGAAGAAAATGATTGCTAACCTGCTGAGTGTTATGTACTAGATCCTGCAATGCCTTTCTATCAATAGGCTCAGGAGAGGCTAGCTTTTTCTGTAAATCATCCAGTAAAAATCCTGGTACTGAAACATATGAAAAAGGCAGTTAAGTGACCTCATGGCCAGGGTGGTAAAGGTATAAACTTTTTTACCCCATCTCTCCAGGGACCTAGCTTCCCTATCTGCTGGCAGTGGATTCTTGGCTGTGGAAGTAGCCACTCCCTTGGGGCCCTGTGAAATAGTTTCTAGATCCACAGAATGGGCCTTAAAGAGATGCTTGTGGGTGTCAGGGACCCTATAATATCTGTCTGGCTTGACAGGAGCAGGAGGGAGAGAATCAGGGTTAGCACTGGAGTCGGAGAAAACATCATCCAGGACATCCATAACTGGAGGGATAGCTAAAGGTCTGTGCTGGGGTAGCTTGAGGAAGGTACGTAGCCTTTTCCTGGAATCAGAGAATTCCTGACCCTGCCATTTAAAATGCTCCCTCAGAGTGTAGGACTTCATCGAACGAAAAATCCTCTAGAGGAGAGGCAGAGGGAATAGATTCCTCAGCATCAGAGTCCTCATAGGCCTGGAAGGATTCTTCTTGGGTATCTGAATGCTCAGAATCCCCAGAGGCTTCATCTGAAGAGAGGTTGTCGGCCTGCTCAGTTCTGGGCCTTTTCTCTGCAGGCAGCTGAGAACCTCTGTCTGGATGAGGCCGAGACCCCCTGATAAGAGAAATAAGATCTGCAGCAAGAGACATGATCTGTTTATCAGAAGGGGCCTGGGCAGTAGGTTTAGGATGGGCCTTGGCCTGGCTGGCGGCCTTAGCACGTGCAAAGGCCTTGATGGACATGGATACAGGAGGCCTAGCTGCCCCACGTGCAGGAGTAACCTTGTCCAAAGGAATGGTGTCGGGTAGATCCAGAACTTGGGTTTCTGGAGGAAAATCAACAACCAGCACCGGTGTAGACTCCGAGACCGAAGGACGAGTTAACGCTGTGTCGTCGGCCTGGAGCGGTTGAATTACCGCTTCCGAAGGGACCGAAGCACTCGCGGAAGATTTAGGAGTAGTATCGGTGGAGGACGCGGGCCGAAGATGTCGGTCCCGGTCCTTTCGTTTTTTGGAAGATTGAGTAGTCGGTTGTTCCGACGGCATGATATAAGCAAAAGATTCGCTGAAAAAGTCTTCGGCAAATTCTGCCCGGTGCCTGAGAGTGCGCTTATTAAAGCAAGCAGAGGCAGCACGGGCTGAGACGTCGTGGTCTGGGCCCAGGCAAGGTAGGCAATAAGAATGGAAGTCCTTATGAGGTATTTGTTTACCACAAGACAAACAATTATTAACTTTCTCAATTTGTTCTGACATCGGCTGAGGCAAGAAAAAATGTTCCCCAACGGGGTACTTAGCTTTTAGATGACTTCGGTACTGGAAACACAGGAGCTGACCGACCGGCACTTGCGAACTGCTTCTGCTTCGGGCACTGCGCGGCAAGAAAGACTGAAGAAGATGGCGTTGGCCGATGCCTTTATACTCCAGCCGTTCTGACGTCGGAGAGGAGGCGACACCAGCCGACGACAGACCCAGACTTTGGAATCCGGCCGACCGAGGGCTGCCTGAGGCAGGACAACCCATATGTTATGACTGCAGTTGAATTCTTGAAGGACATCTCTAGTTGCAGGCAAGGTATGATAGGAATCATAGTTTCCAGGCTGTGAATGTTGACTCCATAAAGTTTTTAAGTACCACTGAAGTTTCCTCATATGCAGTCTTGCATATGGAATTAGAAGAATGCAGGAGGCCATGACCCCCAAGGCTTGCAGAATTTGTCTTGCAGATAAGCAGGGTTTTTTTGGCCACCTGTCTGAAGTAAGTCACCAAATGAATTTGCTTTTCTGGTGTAAGGAAAGTCATCCGGGCAGCTGTATCCAAGCTTGCACCCAGGAATGTAATTTTTTGAGAGGGTACCAGTTGTGATTTCTTTTCATTTACAGTGTACCCTAGACAAGTTAGAACCCTTTTCACAAACGCCAGATGATTTAGAAGAAAGTCCCTGTTTTCTGCCTGAATTAGACAATCGTCCAGGTATGGATATATTTGAATATTTCTTTGCCTGCAAAATGCAGTTACTGGAGCCAGGCACTTTGTAAAGACCCTGGGCGCAGTAGATAAGCCAAAGGGCAGTGCAGATAACTGATAATGCAAGTAGACTGCTTTGAAGTGGAGGTATCTTCTGCAAAATTCCCTGATTGGGATATGCAGGCAAGCCTCTTTTAAATCTAGTTGCCAACCAGGCATCTTTGCCTAGCATAGGAAGTAACTAGTAAAGAGTCAGCATCTTGAATTTTGGAATGTCAATGAAGGATTTTTTTAGAGTAGATAGGTTCAGAATTGGACACCATGATTTGTCTTTTCTGGGTACCAGGAAAAGTCTTGAATAGAAACCTTGTCCCTTTTCCTCTTCTGGTACCGGTTGAATAGCCCCCATGCACATGAGGGAAAGTACTTGTTTCTGGGCCTCTGCCCACTGATTTGGGGGCAGGTCTGGCCATTCGTTTGGAATTGGCAACGTGTGGAAATGAAATCGGTATCCCAGGGATACTATATTTAAAAAAACATTTGTCTTGGGTTATAAGGTGCCAGTTTCTTGCATGAAGAGCCATTTTCCCCCCAAAGGGGGGGCTAAAAGGTAAGTGCTTGGTAAGTGTAAAGGGAAGTCAGAGACTGCTTACCATAGGGAGGTGTCTTGTTGTTTCCAGATTTGGAAGAGGAGGCACCCCATTGTTTTGTTCTGAAAGTCCCTTGGGACTGAAACCTGGTGCCTTTGGAATGTCTGGGTTTGACTTGAGTGGCTCTCGAAGGAACTGAAAAGGACCAGTTCTTAGTAGGCCAGTGCCTACTAAATCTTGGAGGTTGCACTTGTAAGAAATCTTTCACAGTTTTCATAGATTTAGTTTTATCTTCCATCTTTTTTAGAACTTTTTCAGCCTTATTACCAAAGAGATAGTCCTGTTGTAAAGGAGCATCCAACAATTTTGCTTTAACATGATCAGGCAGAGTTTGATCTTTGAGCCAAGCATGCCTTCTTAGCACAGACCCAGTTACAGCTGCCCTGCAAGAGGCATCCAAAGAATCAAAACCACATTGAAAAGTATGTTTTCCAACTTGTTCAGCTGAATGCAATAGATCCTGTAAATCTTTATTTTCCACACGGTCAGAAACTATCATTTCCTGTTTAAGCAGTCCCATGATATGCTGTTGATATTTAAGCATATGAAATTGACATTTTAAAGCCCTGATTGCCAAGGTTGCAGAAGTGTAAACCTTCGTACCCCATCTATCCAGCGCCCTGGAATCTCTATCAGAAGGGGTAGGATTTTTAGCAGTAGAAGCCTTAATGCCCTTGGGACCCTGAGAAAATGTTTCAGGATCCGCAACAGGATTTATGGAAAGAAATTTGTGGGAGTCAGGAATCCGGTAGTATCTGTCTGGCTTACAAGGAGCCGGAGGCAGAGAATCAGGAGCTATACTAGATTTTGAAAAAACATCATCAACAATGTCTAGAACAGGAGGTATAGCCAATGGCCTATGCTGAGGAAGAAGAAGAAAATCCCCAAGTCTCTTTTTAGATTCAGAAAAATCCTGACTTTCCCAGTGGAAAACTTCCCTTAAGGTATGCAAAGTTTCCCCAAAAGAAAAATCCTCAGGGGGAGAAGGAGAAGGAATGGAATCTTCTGCATCAGAGTCCTCATAAGTAGGTATAGACAATTCCTGTTCATTAGAAGAAATAGAATCCTGTTCAGAAGATTCACAGTCAATATCTTGCCTAGGCCTCTTAGAAGGGGGGGGGGGGTGACTACCCCTGATCAGAGTAATTAAATCTTCAGCCATTTTGTTCATTTGTTTCTTAGGCATAGGGGCCTGCACATGTGGCCTAGGCGTTGGTTTTTTAGACATAGGTCGAGATTTTGGCCTTAGTTTTGAAGATGGCGTCGGTCAAATATACAAATCTGTAGGCTTGAAAACACCCTCAGAAGCCGGTGCCTGTACAGCATCTCTGGACCCATCCAAGGTAGAGACATCCGCGTGTTCCACAACTGAAGCATCTCGCGGCATACCGGACTCCGAATGGGTCTCAGTAGAGGCGTGAGAATCAGAACTAGCGGGTATCAGGGGCTGCGAAAGCGCCTCACTGAGTACTGGCGACTGGCTGAAGAGAAGCATCGTCGGCAGTTTTGGATCTCAACGGCCTGTCTGTCTTTTTCTTTGCGTTTTTTAGGTATTCCGGTAGTCGGATTGCTAACCGATGACATTTTTGGATAATTAAAGAGCAAGCCAAAATATTTAGATGCAAAAATGTATCGACATTTAATAGTGTGTTGATTAAATAAAGCACAAAACCGACAGCAAGTACATCGTGGTCAGGGCCTAGGCAAGGAATACAGTACAAATGGAAATCCTTATGAGGTATTTGCTTCCCACAAGTAATGCAATTATTAACTTTTACTGACATCGGTATGGAGCAAGAAAAAGTTTCCCCAATGGGGTACTTAGCTTTTTAGTTGAAGACTTTGGATCTGAAACTCGAAAACGAAAATTTCAGGAGTTGGCCGACCGGCACTTGCGAACTGCTTCTGCTTCGGGCACCGTGCGGCAAGAAAGAATGATGTAATGGCGTCGGCTGCATGTTTTATAGCCCTGACGAACTGACGTCATGGAAGAATGGACAGCAACCGACGCAGGACCCAAGACTTTGTTAATCAGGCCGACTGAGGGCAACCTGCCAACAGATTACCCAAATGTAATGACTGCAACAGTGAAACACGAAGAACATCTTATAAACTGATGCACTGATTAAGGGATGTCTCAGTAGCTACCTTGCTTAAGATGGATCAGTTCATAAAGACACTCAACTTGGGAAAGATCATGTGCAGAGGCTTGCAAGACAGAGCTAGATGTTCAGACGCACTTCAAACTGATGTAACAACAACAAGAGTGTTTTCCAGGTCAAATATATGCCCATAATGGTAGCAGGTTCAAAGGGTGCATGAGTTAAAACCTGGAGCAAAACAGATGTATCCCAAGGCAGGGTGCAATCCCCAATTGGAAGCCTAAGCAGGAAAGTATCTCTCAAGAAAATTTTAGTTTCAAGGATGCTAACGTAGAATGGTTTGTTCCAGCATGAAAGTTTGATAAAGCTGTCAACTGAACCTTAATAGTACAGTAACTGACCCCATCATAAAAACTGAAGCTAGGAAATCCAAAACTGCTGGAATAGGACATGAAAAAGAATCCAGATTCCTTTGGAAAGCCCACAGGGACAATCTCTTCCACTTGCTCCAACTCGATTCTCAGCTGGAGTGCCTTCTGTGTGGAGTCTGTCATATCCTCCCTACGTTTATGTGGGTTTCCATCAGATTCTCCCGATTTCCTCTCATTCCAAAGATATGCAGAAAGGAGACTGAATACTAAAATTGCCCATAGGTGTGAGTGTAGATGAGAGTATGTGGTGTGGTGTGGAAGAACTAATGAAGCAGGGATACTCACCCGGTGGTGTAAATTTTGGCTCTAGATGATGCTCACTACATGACTGTCACTACTGAAGTGACACTCTGACCCCATGTGCAAACAAATGGGAAAAGGGGTTGTGGACGGATGGTCTCTGAGAAGAAGATTGTGAATAACTTCAGAAGAAAGCCGGGACTGACTAGCTATCATTGGAAGTGGAGACACCAAGCGGTTAACTTGAGGGCACAAATATTCTGGTTGCTGGCTGGGTGACAGAAGACCCAGATCATGGTCAGGCATCCAATGCGGGTGTATCACGTGAGGCCAGAGGAAAAGGAACACCACCCATTTAGGCCAGATGGGGGGCAATGAACATGACCACGATCTTGGTTCACAGAGCTTCCTGTAGGAATTTTGTGATCAGCAGAGTAGGAGGAAAGGCACAGTAGAAAGGGGAGGGGGCCAGACATTACTTCAAGCATCGCTCTGTGACTCCCTCTCTGGGAGATCAGGACAAAGAACCTGCTGCATTAGGAGTTGATAGGAGAGGCAACAAGAGTGCAGAATGGTTGACCCCACTCGCGAAAAATCTGTTTCACAATTGTTGAATTGACAGACCACTTGTGAAGTAGCAAAACTGACATGCTCAACCTGTCTGCTATAAAGTTTGACTTCCCTGGTATGTGCACTGCCATAAGAAAGCCATTGGAAGATACTGCCCACTGCCACTCTCTCATGTCTTCTTGACAACTGGTAGGAATATGTTTTACCTTGTTTGTTAATTTACCAGTCTACTGACATGTCTGTCTGGATAGAAATCATCCCAAGAAGGACCTCCTGAAAAGGCCTACAATGCTAGGAGGACTGACGCTGATGAAGTTTGGCCTTGGATGGGGACCACGTGCCTTGAACAATCATTCTCATGTAATGCCCCCCCCCCCCCCCCCCCCACACACACACACACACTCTAGTTGGGAAGCATGCATGGTCACTGTTGTTTTGGCAGGGTGAAGGACAAAGGGTCGGCCCTGAGGAACCTCGGGGGGGGGGATTTGTCCACCACTGTGAGAGTCTTACAAATGTTTGTCAAATGAATCTTAAAACTCAAAGGTTGATACTTGGATCACTGAACTGCCAGTGACCACAGAATTCTCAATATTTTGCCATGGAGACTAAGGTAATGGAAGATGCCACTGACCCAAAAGTTGAAGGACCAATCTGGCTGGTGATATTTTACAAGATAAGAGCTGTAGGGCCTGGTTGAGCAGGGCGGATAGTCTGCTCATTGTCCATCTTGCTATATGTGTAGTGGTATCCAAGTGAGCTCCTATAAACTCCACAGTCTGTACTGGGGAAAATGTGATTTTTCTTGATTCACTGTTATGCCCAGCAACGAGCAAAGATGGAACTAGTAGTCCCTGGCCCACACTAGAACAGGCCTGGTAGAGGCGGTGATGAGGCAGTTGTCCAAGTAAGGGAACACAAGAAACCCTTAAGCTGCGAAGACGGCCATGCACATGGTGAACACCAAGGGGGTGGGTGTGTGCGCTGAGGTGAAACCAAAAGTACAGTTTTGTACCTACCATAAATGTAGATGTCCGAACTGGATAGCATCTGCAGTCATAACAAGTGGGTTGTCCTGTCGTCAGGCAGCCCTGCAGTCGGCCGGATTCCAAAGTCCGGGTCCAGCTTCGGCTGATGTCGCACTCCTCCCGACGTCATCTCTGTTGGTCTTCGGGTATAAAAGCATCAGCCGACGCCATTTTCCTCAGTGTTTCTTGCCCCAGATGCCAGTAGCCCTCTTGCAGGCTAAAATTTGGATAGATGCCAATGTTTCCAAATAGATAGAGGTAAACACAGCAATAAGCATATATGTACATATATACAAACAAATACACCATAAAAGACTCCCCCCCAAAAGCTAGCTATTAGGAGGGTAAACACCCTAGGAGTACCACAGAGGGGAAGGAGGGAGGGTAATCCTGACTGCAGATGCTATCCAGTTCGGACATCTACATTTATGGTAGGTACAAAACTGTACTATGTCCTTCATGGATGCATCTGCAGTCATAACAAGTGGGTAGAATACCATAGCCAACTAGGG
This sequence comes from Protopterus annectens, assembly GCF_019279795.1. NCBI lineage: Eukaryota > Metazoa > Chordata > Ceratodontiformes > Protopteridae > Protopterus > Protopterus annectens. The sequence continues at coordinate 1,588,735,753 of NC_056733.1, forward strand.
GAGGAGGATAACAGTAGATTATGGTGTGTTTAGGATCCCTTGCAGTACAGCAGTGGCAAACCCTGCTCGGGATCTGGAATAAAGAGGCAAATTATAATGCTTGGCAAATGTATGCACGGAGGTCCAAGTAGCCGCCTCAATAATGTCTTTGGTTGCCACTCCTCTTAAGAAGGCTGTGGTAGTGGCTGTTGCCCTTGTAGAATGAGGTCTTATGTTCTGTGGAATTGGTTTTCCATGGAAGGAGTAACAGTATCGTATGCAATTTCCTATCCATTTGGAGATTGTCTGTTTGGAAATAGCTTTTCCTTCCCTTCCTGTTGCATAGGCTACAAAGAGTTGGTCAGTCTTTCTGCTATTTTTGTTCTGTCCAAGTAGTAGCGTAGCTGTCTATGTACATCCAAGGTATGCAGTATTCTTTCCCTCTGTTTTGTGGGTTGGGAAAGAAGGTAGGTAGGTGGATTGCCTGGTTTAAAGACACTCTGGATACCACCTTGGGCATAAATGTAGGATTAGTCCTCAAGGACACTATCTTAGTGGAAGATTAGGAAGGGTTGCACTGCCATTAAGGCCTGTAGTTCTGAAACCCTCCTTGCTGAAGTAATTGCCAGTAGGAAAGCAGTTTTCCATGACAGGTGTTGTAGGTCTGCTGTTGCTGCTGGTTCAAAGGGTGATAGTGTCAACTTTTCTAGCACAAAGTTTAAATCCCAAGCTGGTAATGGTGGTTTCCTTGGAGGTTTTACATTCTTGATTCCTCTGAGGAACTGCCTGAGCAAAGGGTGCGAAAACCAGGTGCATCAAAGCTGTATTCTGCTGAAATAGCTGATGCATGTATCTTGATGGAGGAGTAGGACAGGCCTGAATGAAGAAGTTCGCCAGATACTCCAGAATGTTAGGCATATCTATGTTTGACACATCTTTTCCTCTTTCCGTACTCCAAATGACAAACCTTTTCCATTTTCCAGCATAGTTCCTTCTTGTTGAAGGTCTGCGTGCTTCAAGAATAATGTCTTTAACTCTTTGGGAAAGTTCTGGATTAGCTGCTGCTATGTGATGTTCCATGCAGTCAGTTGCAGCGTTTTAGGTTTGGATGTATGATGCTGTAGTTGTTCTGAGTTAACATCAAAGGCATCAGTGGTATTGGCCACATATTGTTCGAGACATGCTCTTCAGTAGTGGGTACCAGTGTTGTCTTGGCCAGTTTGGAGCTATCAGGATTATCCTTGGACGTTCTTCCCTTATTTTTAGCAGTACCTTGTGTATCAAAGGAAGAGGTGGGAATGCATATGCTGTTAGGCCTTTCCAGTTGAAGGAGAGTGAGTCCACTTTCCATGCTAGTGGGTGGAATGTCCTTGTGCAGAATTTTTGAGCTGGTAATTGAGAGGTGATGCAAATAGGTCTATCTGTGGCATTCCCCATTTCTTCGAGATGGTCTTGAAGATGTCCGGGTGCAGCTTCCATTCGTGGGCATCCGAAGTGGTTCTGCTTAATATGTCTGCCAGAGTATTGTCTTTCCCTGGTACAAATATTGCCTGCAACTGAATGTTGTAGCTGAGTGCCAGGGTCCACAGCTCCAAGGTCATTCTGCATAGGGGGTATGAATGAGTGCCTCCCTGTTTGTTGATGTACCACATGACTGTGGTGTTGTCTGTCCTTATCAACTGGCCCTCTTTGAGAAATGGTTTGAACTTTTGGATTGCCATTTTTACTGCCAGCATTTCTTTTAGATTGATGTGCAGGTGAAGTTGATCCTGTGTCCACAATCCTTGCACGCATTTGTCCAGCATGTGGGCCCCATCCTAGGTCTGAAGCGTCTGTTGTGATGGTCTGGCTTGGTTGACATCTGCGAAAGGGTAGGCCTGGGTTTGACTGGCATGCCTGAGCCCACCATAGGAACTCCTGTTTTAAGCATGGAATTAGTGGGATTTCTGTTTCTAGACTGTGTCTGTGTTGGGACCATAAATTCTTTAGGTACCACTGTAGTTTCCTCATATGTAGTCTGGCAAATGGGACCAAGATTATGCATGATGCCATGAAGCCCAAGGCCTGTAGAACTTTTCTTGCTGTTAACTTGTTCAGTTTTGTTAGTGCCAAGAAGTAAAGAGGAAGTTCTTTTGTTTTCTGTAGTCAGGAATGCCATTTGTTGTACCGTGTCCAATTCAGCCCAAGAAAGTCCTTGTTTGGGATGGTATCAGTCTTGACTTTTGTAAGTTGACTGTGTATCCCAGTCCTTGTAGCAAGTAAATGACCCTTTGTAAATCTGTTGTCAGCTTGCTTTTGTTGTCCCCTTGTAGCAGGCAGTCGTCCAGGTATGGGTAAATTTGAATTCCTGTAGTCTGCAATGGCGATTACTGATGCCAGGCATTTTGTGAATACTCTGGGCAGTAGATAAGCCAAAGGGCAATGCTGAGAATTGATAGTGCTCTGATCCTGCAAGAAATCTGAGGTATCTTCTGCAGATTGGTCGAATGGGGACGTGCAGGTATGCCTCCTTGAGATCTAGAGTTACCAGCCAAGACTCCTTGCCCAGCATGGGAAGAAGTTGCTGTAGGGTCAGCATTTTGAATTTTGGGACAATGATGTATGTATTTAAGGTGGACAGGTCGAGAATTGGTCTCCAACTTTTTCCTTTCTTGGAACTAGGAATAGTCTGGAGTAGAACCCCTTTCCTTGTTCTGCTGTTGGCACTCTTTCCACAGCTCTCATGTTTGCTAACTCCATTATCTGGCGTAGAGCCTCTGTTTTTTGATTTGGAGGTAGATTTGGCATTCCTCTTTTGACTGGTAAAGTGTGGAAGTGAAACCGGTAACCTTGATCTATGGTTTGTAAAATCCACTTGTCTTTTGTTATGTAGTGCCAGTTCTTTGAAAATAAGGTTAACTTTCCGCCTAGAGGGGCTGCTATTTGTTCCCTGGTAGGCGGATTTAGGATTAAGTCACTGCGGTTGTGCTGATGTAGTGGCAGTGGCTGTGTCTGTGCCTCTGTTGTTACCTTGCCACTGTCGTCCTCTGTAGGCACCTCCTCTGGATTGGTTTCTGCCTCTGGAACGTCTATTTGTACCCCTTTGAAATTTTGTGGAGTCAGGAAAGGACCAATTTTTGGCAGGCCAGTTCCTGCTAAACCTTGGGGGTTGAACCTGCAAGAAATCTTTAACAGTTTGAACAGATTTTGCCTTTTCTTCCATTTTCTTCATAACCTGCTGGGCAGGTGTACCAAACAGACTTGTCTTGTCCATAGGAGCATCTAGCAACTTAGCTTTAACATGATCCGGTAAAGCTTGTTCCTTTAGCCATGCATGCCTTCTTATCACTGTGCCTGTCATGGCTGATCTAAATGAAGCCTCCAGTGCATCATAGCCACATTTTAAGGAATGGTTGCTAACCTGTTGTATGTTATTTACCATCTCTAATACATATTTCTTATCAAGAGATTCATGAGTGGTTAGTTTTTTAGTTAACTGATCAAGCATAAACTCTTGGTATTGTATCATGTGAAACTGACAGTTTAAAGCTCTAGCTGAGAGAGTAGCTGAAGTGTAGACCTTTTTACCCCATCTGTCTAGTGACCTTGCTTCCCTTTCAGAAGGAATAGGGTTTTAGCTGTGGTCGCTACTGCCTTGGGACCCTGGGATATAGTTTCTGGGTCTGCAAGTGGGGCCTTGTAAAGGTGGTGATGAGTATCTGGCACCCTGTAAAATCTGTCTGGTTTGGCAGGGGCTGGGGTAAAGAATCTGGAGCGGAGCAAACATCATTGAAAGCATCATCCACCACAGAGAGAACAGGAGGTATAGCTAAGGGCCTGTGCTGTGGGAGGTGCAGAAAGGTCCTAAGTCTTTTTCTGGAGTCTGAAAAATCCTGTTGCTGGCATTGGAACTGTTCTCGCATGGCATGCAAGGTTTCCCCAAAGGAGAATTCTTCTGGTGGGGAAGCAGCTGGAATGGATTCTTCAGCATCCGAATCTTCAAAATTGGAGAAAGGAGCCTCAGGCTGATCAGTTATGTCTGATTCATCAGCAGAATCATCAGTAGAAACTGGCTCAGGGGGCTCTGCCCTAGGTCTCTTCTCAGGGGGCTGAGAGGCCCTGTCTGGGTGAGGTTGAGATCCTCTAATTAAGGAAATTAAATCTTCTGCCAAAGAAAGCATTTGAGAACTAGAAGAGGGCCTGGATGTGGGGGGTTTAACAGGCACTGATTTAGTAGTCTTGGCTGCTTTAGCCCTGGCGAAGGCCTTAATGGACATGGCAGCTGGAGGCCTAGCAGCACCACGTGCTGGGGTAGAGACATCCAAGGGGATGGTGTCTGATAAGTCAACCACCGTAGTGGGTAAAATTTCTGAGGTCGATTCAAGAGTTGTAGCAGGGGCCTCAGTTGTTAGAATAGGTTCAGCTGTACTTTGAGCAGTTTTCTCGGTTTCGCCGAAACCGAGACACTCATGATTTGCTTTACCGTGGTTTCGGCCGAAACCGCGGACGCGAGTGTCGGTCTTTATCTTTGCGTGTTTTGGGGGTAGTCGGAGGATCCGACGGCATAATGTACGCAAAATCAGTACCGAAAAACTGTTCTGCAAACTCCGACCGACGCCTAAGCGTTCGTCGGTTAAAAGAAGCACAGGCCGAACAGGCAGCTACGTCGTGGGCTGGGCCTAAACAAGGCAGACAGTATGAGTGGAAATCTTTATGAGGTATTTGTTTCCCACAGGTTAAACAATTGTTAACTTTTCTGACATCGGCTGAGGCAAGAAAGAGTCCCCAACGGGGTACTTAGCTTTAGAAGTCTTCGAAGTAGTATTCGGTAGAAGTAATCTCTGGATCCGACCGACCGGCACTTGCGAACAGCTTCTGCTTCGGGCGCCACGCGGCAAGAAAGACTGAGGAAAATGGCGTCGGCTGATGCTTTTATACCCGAAGACCAACAGAGATGACGTCGGGAGGAGTGCGACATCAGCCGAAGCCGGACCCGGACTTTGGAATCTGGCCGACTGCAGGGCTGCCTGACGACAGGACAACCCACTTGTTATGACTGCAGATGCATCCATGAAGGACATCGGCAGGGCTATGAATTGGAAGTAAGTGGGCCCCCAGCCAGAAGCAAAGAAACCTCTCTCTATCCATTCTGAAGTGGCAGTACACATCTTGAAGGTCTACTAAGCACATCCAATTGTCCATCTTCAACAGGCGAGGCTAGACTGAAGCATGACCAGAAAGAACCTTGTGTGTCTGACATGCTGACTGAAGTTGCTAAGGTCCCCAATTCTTTTTGGCACTAAAAGGTTTTGAATTGTTAGTCTGGTGGTACCTTCTAGATGACTCTTTGTAGCAGCTTTTTTATTACTATAGCTGCTGCCTTTCTTTGTGAGGGGGGAACACTGGGAATATTCTTTTGTGGTGGGGGTAGACAAAGGGAATGGAATAGCCTGTGGTCATGACTGTCTGGACCCTGACATCTTTTCTCTAGACAGCCATCTCTCTACCCGCCAGCAAACAGTTAAATGGCTCTCTGCACTATCCTCCCCCCTCTCACTGTACAAATGGGAGCCCCCCCCCCAAGGGTCCATACTTGGACCACTACTCTAATATTTTCACCAACTTGCTTTACTCCTCTTGTCCCCAGTCATCTTGTGCAATATGCTGATGACTCAACTGTTATAACCACTGCTGACAAACCAAGTGACCTCCACTCAACTACCCAGGCATCCTTCCACACCACTGAGACTTTGCTTAGTGATACAAACTAATACTTAATCCAGAAAAAACTAAGCTCCTACTCTTCCTCCCTAAAAACATTACCACACTCAAAAGTACATTTACCATCTTATCCTGCAACAACACTATCATCTCAGCTGAATCTAGTACTAAACTGCTAGGTGTTACAATAGATGATCAGCTTAAGTTTGATTTCCATATTACTAACTCGGTAAAAGGAACTCTCAGAAACTTGGACACCTTTTCCGTAGCAAGAAATACTTAACTAACACTGCCCAAATAACTCTCTCCCAGGCTTTATTACTCCCAACACTCCTGTATAGCTGCCACATACTCAGAAACCTAAATTCTACACTTATTTCCAAGCTTGAAACTACCTATAATAAGATCGCCAGATTTGCAGCTAACAAAATCTACAAGTCACACCACTGCTTAGCACTACAGCAACTAGACTGGCTAGAATTCCCTCAGCTGCTCCAACTATACCAACTACAAATCATCTACTCTATCTACCCTCCTTCTGCCCCAGCCTCTCCACTATCATATTAAAATATTCCCCTGCTAGGTTACTACACAGCTCAAATCAAGAATTATTAGACATCTACAAACCCAAAACAGGCTGCCTTCTCTATAACTATAACCCAGCTACATCCTGGAACCAACTCCCCTTGGAAATAAAATCCTTCCAGCACAGCAAAAGTTTCAAATTAGCCACAAGGAAATACCTAAAAACAAAGTGGTCTTGCCACTGTAGCCAACCACTCTGAAACCACCATCCTTTCACCCATTTCACCACCTTACTCTTAATGCATCTCTAACACTACTCCCCTGCCTCTTCTACCTCATCCCTTCCTCCGTCTCCAACCACTCAATTCTTACAGTCTCAAAACTACCTACCTGTCTAGTCTGTCTCCTATACTCTACCTCCTCTACCTCTCCTACTAGCCATTCTTACTTTCCTTGCTAGTTTCCAAACTCCTATACAACTAGATCCTACCCACTTTAAATAAGTATCTGCCTATTAACTCATTTTGCTCTAAGCAGCTTAAATAATATTGTTACTAGTCACATTTTCTTCTGTTACTTGTTTAAAACCTTGTTTGTAACAACTCACATACTTGTCTGTCAATTAATTCTTTGTATAACTGAATTGCCTGTGGAGCTTTTTCTCTCTCCAGGTCTCTGCTTGTAAGATCCTACAGCTTTTTGCTACTACTATGTTACAAAAATGTAATAAATTGTTTTCTAGCCCTGAGGAGCTTTTCTCCCCGGGTCTCTGCTGAAAATGAACCAAAAGCTCAGCCAGACTAACCCGGTTAACAAATGTAAAATAAATAAAAATAAATAAATCTTTAGTGATGTCTAGACTTATGGGTGTGGAGATAAGCACCCAATGATGGTCGTCAGAGTGCAAAGTTCAGGCAACTATTAGGATTGCTGAAAAGGCTTCCTGGAGAAAGGACCCCAAAAGCCTTGATTTGGAGGGCCTCCTCTGCTTCCAGGGCAATGCCTTTTCCCTCTGTAGACAAGGACCCAGACAGACCTGAGAGTTGCTTTGTTAAATCTTTTTGAAACCTTGCAATGTGTGCCAAATAATTCAGCGATGGCAAAGGTAGCTGAAGCACAGACTCTCTTCTCAAATCTATCCTAAGTCCAAGACTCTATTAGGAGGATGGACAGATGAGCTTTCCTCCATGAACTCTTTTTTTTGGTGGTTGCCACCAGGTCTTTGCTCCAATACTGCCTTGTCATTTGGAGTTGCAAGGTATTTATGTTTTTTTTTTTTTTAGTAGGTTCAATTACATCCAGTTCATTCCATGACTAAGAGATCAAGTCCAACATCTCACTGCAGGAGGGACCACACAAGAAGTAGTGGAAGCAGATCCAAAGCTTCAAGAAACATTGATTCCTCTTGGGAGGGGGTTTGGAAGACCAACCTTCTTTCCATCTCAACAGCTCCAGAATCTTACCAAATAAGACATCCTCAAGTGGTGATCTAGAAGATACTTCCCCTACATCAAAATCGGTGTCTTCTGTGAGGGACTCCTGAGTGGAGGTAATTTGCCTTCTCTTAAATGAATGTTTCCAAAGGACCTCAGTGGTGGAATGCCACGGAGAGGACTCTGAAGACCTTTGAGTGTCCTGTATCTCAAGGCTAACAGGAACAGGGTGTTTCACAACTATCTCAATAGGATAGACTGTGAAGGATAAGGACCCAAGGTTTTCTGTTGTGAGGCAGGTGGAACACAGAGAGGAAGAGAAGTCCAATCCCCAACCACGGAGAGAGCTCTCTCAACTGCCTTGAAAGAAAAAGCTGACAGAGAAAGTACAGTTGTGTACACTTACCATAAATGTAGATGTTCGAGTGTATTCACTGTTGCAGTCATTACATTTGGGTTATCCTGCTGGCAGGTTGCCCTCAGTCGGCCTGAATTCCAAAGTCTTGGGTCCTGCGTTGGTTGCTGTCGCCTCTTCCCTGATGTCAGGGGTATAAAAGATGCAGCAGACACCATTTTCTTCAGTTTTTCTTGCCCCAGTTGTCAGGTGCCCCCAAAAGGGTAGGCTATAAATATGCAACTAAAACAGACATGCACCCAAATAAGCTTTACCTTCATCTATAAGCAACTACACCACCCAGGTTGTATAGATTAGAGAAGTAAAGATAAGTTCCAGCAAAAATAAGGGGGATAGCGGGTGGGTAACCTGGACTGCAACAGTGAATACACTCGAACATCTACATTTATGGTAAGTGTACACAACTGTACTATGTTCTTCGTGTTTCACTGTTGCAGTCATTACATTTGGGTTGAGTCCCAAAGCTATGGTTGGGTGGCTGGAGCTAAACAGCATTAGGGGGTGGCTATGAGGCCCTGCAGAACTGCAGTGGCAAAGCCAGCCCTGGATTTAGAATAAAGAGGCAGATTGTAATGCTTTGTAAAGGTATGCACTGAACTCCAAGTAGCAGCCTCTAAAATGTCTTTGGTTGGTACTCCTCTGAGAAAGGCTGCAGAAATGGCTGCAGCTCTGGTTGAATGTGGCCTAATGCCCTTAGGCACTGGTTTGCCATGCTGAGAGTAGCAGAAACGAATGTAGTGACCTATCCATTTTGAAATAGTCTGCTTGGAGATAGCCTTTCCTTGTGATGTTGCGGCATATGCCACTAGTAATTGTTCTGACTTTCTGAAAACTTTAGTTTTGTCCAAGTAGAATCTAAGTTGCCTGTGTACGTCCAAAGAATGCAGAATTTTCTCCCCCTTGTTCTGTGGATTTGGATAAAAAGTTGGCAAATGAATAGTTTTGTTAAGGGCTACACTGGATACCACCTTAGGCATAAATGTAGGGTTTGTTCTCAGAGAGACCCTGTCTGGATAAAAAATGATAAAGGGTTCCACAGCCATGAGAGCCTGTAGCTCTGAAACTCGTCTTGCAGAAGTTATTGCTAGGAGCAGAGCTGTTTTCCAAGATAAGAACTTTATATCCACAGTAGCAGCTGGCTCAAAAGGAGGTGAGGTGAGTTTTTCCAAGACATAATTGAGGTCCCATGCAGGTATTGGCGTTCTCCTTGGGGGCCTTAAATTTTTGGCTCCTCTGAGGTACTGCCTTAATAAAGGATGAGAAAAGAGTGGTGGCTCTGTATTGTAATGAGCCGAAATGGCAGAGGCATGGATTTTAATTGATGAAAAAGATAGGCCTTTGCCCAGCATCTCAGTTAAGTATTGCAAAATCTGAGGAATATCTGAACAGCTGCATCAGTTCATTGAGCTTGGTTTCAAGCACAAAATCTCTTCATTTCCCAGCGTAGGATTTTCTAGCACTAGGCCTTCTGGCTTCTAAAATGACATCCATCACAGCTTTACTGAGAGGTGTGGTTTGTATGGCTACATTTTCCGCCATGATGCCAGTTTTAGGGTCCTGAGTTGGCTGTGCAGAATCTGCTCGTTTTGCTGGGACAGTAGAGCAAGTATTTGAGGTAAGGTCCAGGCTGGGCATTGGGACAAGTTCCTTAAGCTCAAATACCAGTACTGGCATGGCCAGTATGGGGCAATCAGAATCATTTTTGGTTTCTCCTGTCTGACCTTTAGGAGTACCTTGGGGAGGAGAGGCATACACCGATAGGTTTGTCCAGTTGAAAGATAAGGCGTCCACTTTCCATGCTTGTCTGTGATAAGTCCTTGTGCAGAATCTTTTTAGTTGATTGTTGTGAGGGGAGGCAAACAGATCTATGTTTGGGCGTCCCCATTTCTTTGTTATGCTGAAGACTTGTGGATCCAGGTGCCACTCGTGGGGATCCATGAGGTTTCTGCTTAGTTCGTCTGCCAGAGTATTTTCCTTTCCTGGCAGGAATTGTGCCTGTAGATGAACTTGGTAAGTCAATGCTGTGTCCCATAAAGCCATGGCTAATCTGTAAAAGGGGGTAAGAATGAGTGCCCCTCTGCTTGTTTATGTACCACATGACTGTGGTGTCTGTCTTTACCAGTAGTTGTCCCAGATGAAGTAGGTGCTTGAAGTCTGTCAGGGCATTTTGAACAGCTAGCATCTCTTTTTGATTGATATGTAGACGTTTATGGTTTGTGGACCAGGTGCCCTGAATGCCTATTCCTGCCATGTGTGCCCCGCAGGCATAATCTGATGCATTTGTTAGGCTCTGCCTGGCTGTGGGTAGTGAGAATTGCTGTCCCTTGTTTTGGTGACAGGCCTTTGCCCACCACAGAAACTCCTGTTGCAGGCAGCGAATGCCCACCATAGAAACTCCTGTTGCAGGCAGCGAATGAGAGTAATCATTGTTTCCAGGCTGTGGCAATGTTGTGTCCAGACACTTTTTAGGTACCATTGAATTTTCCTCGTATGCAGTCTTGCATATGTAATTAGTAAGATGCAGGATGCCACGAAGCCCAAAAACTGCAGAATTTTTCTTGCAGATAACTGGGCCTTTGTTGCCATTTCCTTGAAATAGGTAGTCAGTTGCCTTTGTTTGTCTGGAGTGAGATAAGCCACCTGGGCAGTTGTATTTAATCTTGCATCCCAGGAATATTATCTCTTGAGAGGGTACTAGTTTTGATTTCTTTTTGTTGACTGTGTACCCTAGGCATGTTAAAAGCCTTTTCACAAACGTCAGATGCTGTAGTAGAATGTCCTTGTTCTCTGCTTGTATAAGGCAGTCGTCCAAGTAAGGATATATTTGTATTCCTCATTGTCTACAGTAAGCAATTACTAGTGCCAGGCACTTTGTGAAGACCCTGGGCGCAGTAGATAAGGCAAAGGGCAGTGCAGAGAACTGGTAATGCTTTGAGCCAGGCTTGAATCTGAGGTATCTTCTGCATGATTGTCTGATTGGGACATGCAGGCATGCCTCTTTTAGGTCTAAAGTCACGAGCCAAGCCTTGCTGCCCAGCATGCAAAGTCAACATCTTGAATTCTGGTATATCCAGGAAAGTGTTTAAAATAGATAGGTCCAGTATTGGTCTCCATGCTTTGTCCTTTCTGGGTACCAAGAACAGTCTTGAGTAAAATCCTTGTCCCCGCTTTTGCTGTGGTACTTGAACAGCCCTCATGTCCATGAAAACTGCTACTTGTTTTTGAGCCTCTGCCCATTGATTTTTTGGCAGGTCTGGCCAACCGTTTGACCTTGGCAGGGTATGGAAGTGAAACTTGTAGCCTTGTGACACTGTCTAGAACCCATTTGTCTTGGGTTATATAATGTGCCAATTTTGAGAAAAAAGGGCTAGTTTTCCCTCTAAGGGTGCTGCCAGAAGATAAGTGCATGGTGCAGGCAGGGGGGAGTCATTGGGATGGTTTCCTGTATGGTTGTGATTTGTCTTCTCCACCTTTGGAGGTATAAGCACCCGATTGCTTAGACCTGTGGGAACCTTGCGGCTGTGATCTGCCTCTAGGGCGTCTGGATCTGCCCCTTTGAGGTCTGTCTGAGACTGGAAAGGACCAATTCTTTGTAGGCCAGTGTCTGCTAAATCTAGGTGGCTGTACCTGTAAGAAATCCTTGACCGTTTGCATAGATTTAGCTTTGTCCCCCACTTTCTTTAACACCTCTTCTGCCTTAACATCAAACAAGTTATCATGTTGTAATGGAGCATCTAATTTGGCTTTAACATGATCAGGCAGATTTTGTTCCTTTAACCAAGCATGCCTCCTGATGACAAAACCCATAACAGCGGCCCTGCAGGAGGCCTCTAGAGAATCAAAACCACATTGCAAAGTATGCTTTCCAATTTGTTCAGCTGCATACAATAAATCCTGCATTTCTTTGTTTTCTGCATATTCAGAATTTACCATAATTTTCTGTTTAAGCAGTGTCATGCTATACTGCTATTTGAGCATATGAAACTGGCAATTTAAGGCCCTTATAGCCAAGGTAGCAGATATGTAAATCTTTTTTCCCCATCTATCCAGTGCCCTAGAATCCCTGACAGAGGGGGTAGGGTTTTTGCAGTGGAAGCCATGACCCCTTTGGGACCATGAGAAATAGCTTCTGGGTCTGCAGTAGGGTTTTTGAAAAGAAATTTATGAGAGTCAGAGAACCTGTAGTATCTGTCTGGCTTAACAGGAGTTGGAGGTAAGGAGTCAGGGGTCAGACTAAACTCGGAGAACACATCATCTACAATGTCTAACACAGGTGGAATAGCTAGAGGCCTGTGTTGAGGTAGTAAAAGGAAGTCTCTGAGCCTCTTCTTAGATTCTGAAATATCTTGGCTCTCCCAGTGGAGGTGCTCCCTCATGGTATGCAAGGTTTCCCCAAAAGAGTAATCCTCAGGAGGAGAAGCTGAAGGAATTGATTATTCAGCATCAGAATCCTCATAGGGGGGAAGAGAATATTCCTGATCAGAAGAGGAATCCAAAGAAATGGAAACCTGATCTGAAGAGTCATAGTCTGTCTCTCTTGCCTAAGCCTCTTATCAGGAGGGGGATGGGAACCCCTGATCAAGGTAATTACGTCTTTGGCCATTTTGAGCATCTGTTTTTTGGGCATGGAGGCCTGTCCATGTGGCTGGTGAACTTGTTTCTTTGCCTTTAAAGGTGTTTTAGTGTTTGCCTATGATGTCGGTTTAATATATAATTGTTTAGGTCTGAATACACCCTCAGAAGCTGATGCCTGCTCAGCAGCTCTGGACCCACCTGAAGGATTAATCTCCGAAGCTCCAATACACCTTGAGTTTCCAGCGGCCTGGCCAACTCCACGTGGGAGTCGGTAGCGGCCTGCGACTCTAAAGCAGCGGGTGTCAGGGGCTGCGAAAGCGCCTCACTGAGAACCGGCGACTTGCTTAGGAGAAGCTTCGTCGTTGGTTTTGGACCTCGGTTGCCTTTTTCTTTTCTTTGCATTTTTTGTTAACTCCGGTAGTCGGATGGCTATCAGACGACATTGTATAATTAAATCTTTGCCCAAAATAGCTTAATGCAAAGTCGTACTGACGCTTAATAGTGCATTGGTTAAATCTAGCACAAACCCGACAACTAGAAACTTTGTGGTCAGGGCCTAGGTTAGGAATACAGTAAGAATGAAAGTTCTTATGAGGTATTTGCTTCCCACAAGAAATACAATTAACTTTTTCTGACATCGGTATGGAGCAAGAAAAAAGTTTCCCCATCGGGGTACTTAGCTTTTAATGGAGACTTTGTATCTGAAACTCGAACACGAAAATCTCAGGAGTCAGTCGGCCAACCGGCACTTGCGAACTGCTTCTGCTTCGGGCACCGTGCGGCAAGAAAGACTGAAGAAAAATGGCGTCGGCTGCATCTTTTATACTCCTGACGACCTGAGGTCAGGGAAGAGGCAACAGCAACCGACGCAGGACTAAAGACTTTGGAATTCAGGCCGACTGAGGGCAACCTGCCAGCAGGATAACCCAAATGTAATGACTGCAACAGTGAAACACGAAGAACATCCCAGAATAATCCCTGCAGGATCAGAGTCCTCCACACCTGAATGACAGAGGAACCAGATAGACCCCACTCAAAGACAGATGTCAGAGTTGAGCTATCTACTTGCCAAAGTCCCAAGCTGAAGAACTAGCTCTGACAATTTTCAAAGTCAATCCACTGCTCCTGGAGCCAGCACATAAGCTTCAACTCAGAGATACCATCAGATCTGAGAAGCACAGAACTGATGGGACTACAGATGTCAGATTACAGAAGTCGCCAGAGTATAAGATGACTGCATCTTCAGATCAGACTCTGACATCTCTTGAGGAAATCTCGACTCCACAGACTTCCTAAGATGATGGGCTGATTAGGATATCAGCAACCATAGGAAGAGCCAAAGCATGTGGGTCAGACGGGAGATGGAGCCAGGATAACTTCCAGCTGAATCAGAGTCTTGCACTTTCTCATCATTCTATCCACATTCAAACAGACCTTTGGGAGAAGACCGAAGGGGGAACTTCATGATCTTTGTGCCGGACTCTCTTGGAGGAAAGGGAAATACAGCCTGGGAGAGATTGGCCCTATAGAAAACATTGGCTCTGGAGCATACTGGCGTTGCATCAAGGAAGAGGAGCAGAACTCAAATGATTTAAACATTTTTGAAACTGGAATCGAAGACTATCGGGACAAAGTACTGTTGTGTACACTTAATATAAATGTAGATGTTCGAATGTATTCACTGTTGCAGTCATCACACTTGGGTTATCCTGCCAGGGGTAGCCCTCAGTCCGCCCGAATACCAGAGGCTTAGTATTTCTGTGTCAGTTGCTGTCGCTCCAGGACTGACATCAGGTCATCAGTGGTATAAAAACAGGCAGCCGACGCCATTACATCAGTTTTTCTTGCCCCAAATGTCAGGAGTCCCCAAACAGGGAGCTAGGTTATGGTGGAATAACACCACCAGTATTAAATATCAAATAGCCCTATAAATAGTGAGGAAAAGAGAGAGATAAGGGAGATGGAGGGTGGAAAACCAGGACAGCAACAGTGAATACACTCGAACATCCACATTTATGGTAAGTGTACACAATTGTACTATGTTCTTTGTGTTTCACTGTTGCAGTCATCACAATTGGGTTGATTCCCAAAGCTGAAGAAATTACAGTTGTGTACACTTACCATAAATGCAGATGTTCGAGTGTATTCACTGTTGCAGTCATCACACTTGGGTTACCTGCCTGCAGGTAGCCCTCAGTCAGCCCAAATACCAGAGTCTTGGGATTTCTGTCTCGGATGCTATTGCCTCATCCATGACGTCAGGTCGTCAGGGGTATAAAACATGCAGCAGATGCCATTACATCAGCTTTTTTTGCCATGCAGGAGCCCGAAGCAGAAGCAGTTCGCAAGTGCCGGTCGGCAGCTAACTGAAATTTCCATTTTTCGAGTTTCAAACCTGAAGTCTTCTAAAGCTAAGTACCTCATTGGGGATCCTTTTTTCTTGCTCTAACCGATGTCAGAAAAAGTTAATTGTCTTGCCTGTGGAAAGCAAATACCTCACAGAGATTTTCATTCTTACTGCATCACCTGTTTAGGTCCAGACCACGACGTCCCTTGCTGTCTGTTTTGTGCCTTGTTCAAAGCCCAAACTATTAGTCGCCGGGCTATTTTTGTGTCTACATTTTTTCACACTCGTTCTCCGTATTCCGAAATTGCTTTGGTAAGACATCCGACTACTGATCTCCTGAAAAAACTTAAGGATAAAGACAGAAACAGACCGCATAGGTCCAAAACTGCCGACGTTTCTGTTAAGCTTGTCACCAGTCTGTCGGTACTCAGTGAGGCACTTTTGCAGCCAGTTACCCGCTTCGACAGATTCGCAGGCCTCTACTGAGACCCTTTCGGAGTCTGGTATGCCGCAAGATGCTTCTTCAACTATGAAACCAGTTGATGTCTCTACCTTGGATGGGTCCGGAGCAGCTGTGCAGGCACTGGTTTCTGAGGGTGTATTCAAGCC
The DNA here is from genome assembly GCF_019279795.1 of Protopterus annectens. Classification (NCBI taxonomy): domain Eukaryota; kingdom Metazoa; phylum Chordata; order Ceratodontiformes; family Protopteridae; genus Protopterus; species Protopterus annectens. Next base: position 1,588,751,336 of record NC_056733.1, read on the forward strand.
TTCTGATGTTTGTATCAAATAGACTACTTCATTGATCACCAAATCTATCGAATTTCTCAGGCCCAGAGTTTGCACTATGCCTAGGAAACTGATGACCAAAGCACATTTTCAAGCTCCCATACCACAGAAACAAATGCTTAGAATGGCTGAAGACCTTATTACTTTAATTAGGGGAAGCCAGCCTTCCCTCTTAAAAGACAAAGAATTGATTTTCCTTCTGATTCTTCAGACCATTGGTTAGAGCAAGAAAAAAGGATCCCCAATGGGGTACTTAGCTTTAGAAGACTTAAAGTTTGAAACTCGAAAAACGAAAATTTTAGGTAGCTGCCAAACGGCACTTGCGAGCTGCTTCGCTCTCCTGCGTGGCAAGAAAAGCTGATGTAATGGTGTCTGCTGCATGTTTTATACCCCTGACGACCTGACGTCATGGATGAGGTAACAGCATCCGATGCAGAAATCCCAAGACACTGGTATTTGGGCCGACTGAGGGCTACCTGCAGGCAGACAACCAAAAGTGTGATGACTGCAAAAGTGAAACACCAAGAACATCGGGAGAAGGCAGTCAAAATGAGTTGGGGCTGGCTAGTATGCCCTGCAGGACTGCGGTTGAAAAGCCTGCCCTGGATTTGCAAAAAATAGGCAGGTGGTAATTCTTGGTGAAGCTATGAACAGAACTCCATGTTGCAGCTTCCGGGATGTCCTTGGTAGGAACCCCTCTGAGAAAGGCTGCAGAGGTGGAAGTTTCCCTAGTGGAATGTGTTCTGAGCCCCTGTGGGTGTGGTTTCCCGTAGTGTTTGCAACAGAAATGGATACAGTGTGCCATCCATTTGGAAATGGTTTGTTTTGATATGGTCTTGCCCTCTTGTCCATGGTACAAAGCTGACTAGTAACTGGTCAGATTTCCTAAAGGGCTTAGTCCTATCCAGGTAGAATCTGTGCTGTCTGTGCACATCTAAAGAGTGCAGGACCCTTTCCCCCTTATTTTGAGGTTTAGGGAAAAAGGCTGGCAAATGAATAGATTGGTTGAGAGCCACACTGGACACCACTTTAGGCATGAAAGCAGGGTTAGCCCTTAGGGAGACCCTGTTAGCATGAAAAATGATGAAGGGTTCCATAGCCATCAGTGCCTGTAGCTCTGACACTCTTCTAGCTGAAATGATGGCCAGAACCAAGGTTGTTCTCCAAGAGAGAAATTTTAAGTCTGCTGAAGTGGCAGCCTCAAGGGGGGGGGGGGGTAGTGTGAGCTTTTCCAACACAAAGTTAAGGTCCCAAGCAGGGGTAGGGGCTCTTCTGGGTGGCATCAAGTTGTTAGCCCCCCTCAGGAACTGCTTGAGTAGGTGTGAAAAAAGAGATGGCTCTGTGCTGTGATGAGCAGAGATGGCAGAGGCATGGATTTTAATACAAGGATCGGCCTGTGTGAAGTAGGTCTGCTAGGTAATCCAGGATGAGAGATAAGGAGGGCTGCGCTGGTTCAGCTCCTTTAGCCTGTATCCAGGAACAATACCTTTTCCACTAGTCAGCATAGTATTTTCTAGTGCTGGGTCTTCTGGCTTCATGTATAACATCCAGGACCTGCTTTCTTAGGCTGGCCACTGGAGGAGAGGTTAAGGAATAAGCCAGGCTGCCAAGTTCAGGGTCTGCAATTGTGGATGCAAGAACTCTCCCTCCTGCTGAGGCAGGAGAGTTGGAATCTGATGGAGGTGCCATGGAAGCAACGGTGACAGACTGCGCAGTAGTGGGTACCAGTGTTGGCGTGGCCAGTCTGGGGCAATCAAGATTGCCCTTGGTCTTTCCTCTCTTATTTTGAGTAATACACTTGTAAGAAGAGGTAGAGTTGGAAATGCATATATTGAGAGGTTTACCCATTGGAAGAATAGGGCATCCACTTTCCAGGCCTTGCTGTGAGGTTCTCTGATGTAGTATTTGCTGAGCTGGTGATGGTTGTGGGAGACAAACAGGTCCACCTTTGGGGTACCCTATTTCTGGGTTATGAAGCTGAAGGTGCTGTGGTTTAATTGCCACTCGTGTGGGTCTAGGAGATTTCTGCTTAATTTGTCTGCCAGAGAGTTTTAGTTGCTTGGCAGGAATTTTGCTAGCAGGTGAATATGCATGGCTGAGGCCATGTTCCAAAGGATCATGGCTAGCCTGCAGAGTGGGCAAGTGTGGGTTCCACCCTGCTTGCTGATGTATTACATCACTGTGGTGTTGTCTGTTTTGATTAGTAGAGGCCCCAAAGAGAGTAGGGGTCAGAGGGTGCTGAACAGCTAGCATCTCTTTTTGGTTGATGTGCAGATTAATTTGATTTGAGCTCCAGTGGCCCTGAATGCACCTGCCATCCAGGTGTGTACCCCAGGCATAGTCTGATGCATTTGTGGTTAGGTTATGGGCGACGTGGGGTTGTGAAAAGGGAAGTCCCTTGTTGTGGTTGCGTGCTGCTGCCCACCAAAGAAAATCTTTCCTTAGACAAGGTATCATAGGTATAATAGTTTCCAGGTCCTGAGAATGCCGACACCAAAGGCTCTAAGTACCACTGAAGTTTCCTCATATGCAGCCTGGCATATGGAGTTAGTAGAATGCAGGTGGCCATGAACCCTAGAGCTTGTATGATTTTCCTTGCAGATAACTGGGTTCTGGTAGCCATTTGAGAGAAGCAGCCTGTCAGACAGGCTTGTTTTTCTCAAGTAAGGAATGCCATCTGGGATGCTGTGTCCAGCCTTGCTCCCAGGAATACAATTTTCTGACTGGGTACTAGTTTGGATTTCTTTTTGTTTATAATGTACCCCAGTGAGATCAGTAGGTCCTTTACAAAAGTGAAGTGCTGCAACAGCTTTTCCTGACTGCCTGAATCAGGCAGTCGTCCAAGTAGGGGTAAATCTGAATATTTCTTTGTCTGCAAAAAGCAATGGCTGGAGCCAGGCATTTTGTGAAAACTCTGGGAGCAGTGGATAAGCCAAAGGGAAGTGCAGAGAACTGATAATGCACAGATCCTGCCCTGAAACGTACATATTTCCTGCAAGAGTCTCCGATTGGAATGTGCAGATAGGCCTCTTATGTTTAGGGTGGCTAACCAGGCATCTTTGGACAGCATAGGAAGAAGCTGCTGGAAGGTGAGCATTTTAAATTTTGGTACCACCAGGAAGGTGTTTAGAATGGATAGATCTAAGATTGGGCACCAGGTGCCCTCTTTTCTGGGTACCAGGAAAAGTCTGGAATAGAAACCTTGGCCTATCTGGTTTGCAGGAACAGGCTGAATTGCTCTCATGGAGAGCAGGGAATGAACTTGGTTTTGTGTCTCTGCCCACTGGTTTGGAGGAAGATCTGGGAACCCTTTTGGGGTTGGCAGTGTGTGGAAATAAAATTTGTACCCCTGAGACACTGTTGAGGATCCATCAATCGTAGGTGATAGAGGCTCAGTTTTTTGCATGGGAGGCAAGTTTTCCTCCTAGAGGTACAAGCAGGTGGGCAAAGGTAAGAGGTGGATTGGAAAAGTCAATGTGAATTCCTTCCATAAGGGGTGGGGCTTAGCACTCCGTTTTAGAAGTGGAGGTACTCCATTGCTTAGATCTCTGCATTCCCTGGGACTGGTGTCTGGGGGGTTTACTTCCCATAGGTCTAGTCTAAGGCAGCCTTGAGGGGGCTGGAAAGGAGCAATGTTTTGAGGGACAATGCCTACTGAATCTCGGAGGCTGGACTTTCAAAAAGTCTAACTGTCTGCATAGACTTAGCCTTTTCTTCCATCTTTTTTAAAACTTGCTCTGCTTTGGTGCCAAACAGATTGTATTTGTTCAGTGGTGCGTCCAATAGTTTTGATTTAACATGGTCTGGCAAGGTCTGTTCCTTAAGCCAAGCATGCCTTATAATTACAGAACCTGTGACTGCTGCCCGGCAGGATGCTTCTAGGGCATCAAACCCACATTGCAGGGTATGTTTAGAAACTTGGCTTGCAGAATGCATAAGCTCCTGTAATTCTTATTTTCTGCACAGTCTGGGAAGGTAGATAATTTCTGTTTAATAAGCTCCATTGTAAGCTGCTGGTATTTCAGCAAGTGGAACTGACAATTTAATGACCTAATGGCAAGAGTTGCAGAGGTGTATACTTTTTTACCCCATCTGTCTAAAGCTTGGGAATCCCTGTCCGAAGGGGTTGGATTCTTAGCTGTGGTTGCTTTTATTAGTTTAGGTCCTTGGGAGATGACATCTGGGTCAGGAGTAGGATTTTTGAAAAGAAATTTGTGAGAGTCAGGGACTCTAAGACCGGTCAGGTTTCCTGGAAGCAGGAGGTAGAGTATGAGGAGTTGCACTGGATTCCATAAAGACGACATCCACAACATCCAGCACAGGAGGAACAGCTAAGGGTCTGTGCTGTGGTAATTCTAAAAATTCCGAGTCTCTTTTTGGACTGAGGATAATCCTGGCATTCCCAGTGGAAATGCTTTCTCAAGGTATGTATGGTTTCACCAAAAGAAAAATCCTCTGGAGGAGAGGCAGAAGGAATGGAATCCTCTGCATCTGAATCTTCATAAGCAGATAAGGGCATGTCTTCATAATCAGTAACTAGTAACCAAAAACAGCAGCAAAATGAAGACAAATCCCATAAAATACTTTTATTCGGACATAGAACCAACATGTAGTTAAGTGCTTTCATCAAATGGAGTTTGACTTCATCAGAACAGTGAAATGTGAAAGAAACAGATTTAAAATAGCCAGTAAACACACCGGGTTGGGTAAACATTCATCCAATCAAACCTAGCACATTAATAAATTGATTAATTACACCAATCTAAAAAAAAATATGTTAGGTTATAAAAATCATAGATTTAAACTAATTCACACAAGTCCATTATAATAAATAAATATATATATATATATATATATATATATATATATATATGAATTTACCTTTATTTCTCTAAAATGAGAATAAAAATGCCCAAAATACGCACAAATAAAACATTGCACAAAATAATACATAATTAGAATTTATGTAGTAATAATACCTAATATTGCTATTAAACTTTTTCATAAATGTCATGTTACCAATTAATTTCAATAAAAAGAACTACTATTTAAATCCTAAATCACCAGAAAGTACACATGGAAATTACATTTTGGCTGCTTTTTCTTTCAAGGCTGGTGCAATAGAGATGCAGTCATTAAGCCCTGGATGTATATTACAAGCCAGATGTAATTGCCACATCATTTCGTTTTTATTCAAAATATTTTCCAATCTCCGCCTCTCGCATCATTAGATATATCAATGATGCCAAAACTATACCCTATATAATTTTCACACACCTTACTGTGCATATAAAGTGCATAGTTTCCTTCATAGTCCTGACATCATAAAGGTGTTCATAAAACCTTAACTTAAATGCCCTCTCTGTTTTACCAACATAAAAGCTGGCACAGGTGTTGCACTTAGCCAACTAAACTATCATTTTGGTGGCACAGTTCTTTTTCCTGAAGAAAATTTCTGTTTCCGCATAATTAGTTAATACAACTGAAGGTTCCTGTACTATAAACTTACATTGACTACACCTTCCACATGCCATGGTACCCTTGTTCTCATTGCTCTTTATAACTGCTGGATTACCTTCAAGGATATTTTTAATATTCCTACCAACTTTGGTAGAAAAGGTAGGTTTATCACCCAAAATGTTATAAACATCTTGGGTAGCTCTGAAGATATTCCAGTTCTTACATAAAATATTTTGAATATCTCTATAATGGGGGCTATATTGAATCACGCAAGCTTGTATAAAACTACAAGGGTTGCCCATTCCATGATTAAGATATGTGGAGTGTGTATTTACATCAATCTTTTTACCTAAAGATTGTGTGTGTCCTGCAGGATGTCTTGAACCAATAGTGTCGGATAACCTCGCTCTAAAAACATATTAGGGTATCCAGTTCATTAAATCTTCCTTGTGGGATGTCATCCTAACTATTCTGATAGCATGTGTCCTTTGGTAATACCCTTTTTCTGGAAAAAAAGGATGGTGGCTTTTGAAATGAAGATAGGAATTGCAGAAAGTATGTTTATGAAATACTTTGGACCTGAACCCATCAGAGTCCTTAATAATCAGGGTATCCAAATAACTGATCTGCAGTGAGTCACAATGGTATGTAAACTTGAAAAAACGAGTACTGTTATTCAAGTATTCCATAAAATACAGGATTGTGCCAGGGTCACCCTTCCATAAAATAAAAATATCGTCCAGGTACCTGTTATACAACAAAATATCAGAGTAAAAATTACTCAAAGATATGTTCAAGTTCCCATCCCAACATGACAAGGTTAGCATAAACAGGGACGCAGGCAGCTTTTGCTGATAAAATTGTCCTTCAAAATAAATATAGTTGTGTTCTAAGATAAGGGCCATCATTTCGCAAATAAGTTTAACCTTGTCATCGGTGAGGCTGGAACTGGAATATAAAATGTCCTCAAAATAATTTAAGCCTTCTTCTTTAGGTATGCTAGTGAACAGGTCCTAGACATCAATGGTTAGAAATGTTATGTCGGGGGACCAAAGATTAGAAGTAAGATTACCTAAAAAATCCCACGAATCTTTAACAAGGTGGGGAACAGTAGCTGTTACATGTTTCACCATATGGTCTATATAAACAGCCAAATTGTGAGTTTTTGCTCCACTCCCTGCCTGCCACAATGGGCCTAAAGGGTGGGTTTTCAACACTTTTATGCACTTTAGGTATACCAAAGAAGGCAGGGATTTCTGTGTGTGTGTGTGTGTGTGTGTGTGTGTGTGTGTGTGTGTGTGTGTGTGTGTGTGTTGATCAAAAAATTATAGGTGTCAACATTTATTCTATTCTCTGAAACAGTCTTCTAAAAAACTGTCAATCCTATGGTAAGAAATATTAATTTGAATGATAAGACACTTGTTTATAGGTGTCGTCATTGAAAATAATGTTCTGCATTGCGTTATTGTAATCCTCAGAGATGAAAATCACTATACCCCCCTCCCTTGTCAGGGGTCATAATACGAATCCTTTTATCTCCCCTTAATTCATTAAGTAGCTTTTTCTCTTTTTCATTTAAATTGTGGTATATTTTCTTATTATCAACCCAAAACATATCATCTTTAACTACCCTTTCAAAACTAGCAATTAATGGGTGAATATCTGGATTCCCTTGGTTTACCTGTTGATTTTGTCACCGGACAAACTGATTGAGCTCAAAAAAGATGTTGCTGAGTTGAGGGGGGCACTCAAGTTTATTTAACTCTTTTCCAGTAAATTTGAACTTTCCACTGTTAATGCTAAAGTTAACACTTCTAAGGGTGACTTTACCCTTAAATCTATGCCGGGAACTGCAGGACATCCTACCGAGGGCGTCATGACATCACAGTCTCAGCAGATGTTCACAGTGATGGCAGTGCATGCATTCCTGATATACGGAAAGGTTCTGGGGCAAAAACTCATGTTTTTAATGGTTCTTGAGAGGTGAAGACCAACAGTGCCGTTTATTTGGGCAAGGATATCCATACATTATCAAGGACTCAGAAACAGGTTGCTGTTTCCTATGCTGCTACAGGTACTGTGAGAATCCTACAAGTTGCAAAACGGCATTATCTGTTCAGGGGGGAATTAATAGTGCATTTCATACTCGCAATGCCCCCCCAGTTGTACCCATTGGAACTAGTTCTTGTGATAATAAGAGATACACAAGTTCACCCAAAGTCGATGTACACACAGGAAATAATTTTGATATACTTTTAAGACAGGAATATAACTTCAAGAACAATCATGCTAAGCCTGTAAATGACGGTATGAATTTAAAAGATGGGTTGGCATCATATCATTCTCTCAAGGATGCCATTTTTTCCTTTGAGAAAAAAACTATAAGTTAAAAACCATAGAAATTGATATAGTGCATTTAAAAGAATGTATTGGTTTGAATATTGTTCCTCAATGTCAGCGTGTTTTTAAATTTCCGTATGGTTTACATTATGACAACATGGTTCATGATTTTTCCCTAATGTTTGACAAATGGGGGTTGGAATTGCTAGATAAAAACGTATTTATTTAGAATTGATGAAAACTAGGATTCAGGAAGAAGTTATATGTTTGCATCGGGGCATCACCATACACTTATTTGACCAATATGAGGGACTGTTCGACAAAATTATTGATAGGGTGGATAAAAAGTGTAATGGTCTGTTTCAGAAAAAGAAAAGGAAACTGAACAGAGATGTCAAACAATATGATAATAGTTCTGCATATCCAGTTAATAGGTTAATTTTGGATGGAGACCAGTGGCCGAGATCAAAGGCCCACCCTAATCTACTTGATACAGAGGTGGGGGAGGTGTATTTGATCATCACTCTTTTGAAGTGGATGCATCAGACCCACCTGAAACCCAGGATTTTCACATTGCGAGATGCTCAGAGAATAGAGAACAGGAATACCAAGGGGCCTTGTACCCAAAATCAAGGGGCAAATTATCTGGGACATGTGTACAGGGGGAAGTGCAGGGGGAGATATTGACCACTTCTTCTAACCACATTATTCAAAGTTTTCAAGGTTTTAATATGTACAACTATACTTATCGTAACATTGGTGAGGAATTTTTTTCCTTATTTTTAAAAGGATTTAAATTTGTTCCTAGTAAGATACTAGATATAGCAAATGCTTTGTTGGCTATACACCTATATACTAGGAAATTAAATTTCAAAATGTTATTTTCCAACTCTGGCATTGATATGACGGATGTTCGTTTTAAGAAAAATAGTGTATTTAACCCTCCCCTACACCCAGTAATTGCTAGCTTTGAAAGGGTAGTTAAAGATGATATATGTAAGTTGTGGGTTGATAAAAAAATATACCACAATTTAAATGAAAAAGAGAAAAATCTACTTAATGAATTAAGGGGAGATAAAAGGACTTGTATTATAACCCCTGACAAGGGAAGGGGGTATAGTGATTTTCAACTCTGAGGATTACACTAAAGCAATGCAGAACATTCTTTTCAATGACGACACCTATATACAAGTGTCTATCAATCAAATTAATATTTCTTACCATAGGATTGACAGTTTTTTAGAAGAATATGTTTCAGAGAATAGAATAAATGTTGACACCTATAATTTTTTGATCAACAGACCTCAAAATCGCTACCTTCTTTGGTATAGCTAAAGTGCATAAAAGTGTTGAAAACCCGCCCTTTAGGCCCATTGTGGCAGGAAGTGGATCAAAAACTCACAATTTGGCTGTTTAAACACACCATATGGTGAAACATGTAACAGCTACTGTTCCCCACCTTGTTAAAGATTCGTGGGATTTTTGTAGGAAATCTTACTTCTAAATCTTTGGTCCCCCAACATAACATTTCTAACCACTGATGTCCAGAACCTGTTCAGTAGCATACCTAAAGAAGAAGGCTTAAATTATTTTGAGGACATTTTATATTCCAGTTCCAGCCTCAACGATGAGGTTAAACTTATTTGCGAAATTATGGCCCTTACCTTAGAACACAACTATATTTATTTTGAAGGACAATTTTATCAGCAAATTTCAGGGGTTGCTATGGGTGCTGCCTGCACCCCTGTTTATGCTAACCTTGTCATGTTGGGTTGGGAACTTGAACATATCGTTAAGAGTAATTTTTACTCTGATATTTTGTTATATAACAGGTACCTGGACAATATTTTTATTTTATGGTAAGGGTGACCCTGGCACAATCCCACATTTTATGGAATACTTGAATAACAGTACACCTTTTTTCACATTTACATACCAGTGTGACCCACTGGAGAATAGTTATTTGGATACCCTGATTAAGGACTCTGATGGGTTCAGGTCCAAAGTATTTCGTAAACATACTTTCTGCAATTCCTATCTTCATTTCAAAAGCCACCACCCTTTTTCCAGAAAAAGGGTATTACCAAAGGACAGGCTATCAGAATTGTTAGGATGACATCCCACAAGGAAGATTTAATGAACTGGATACCCTAATATGTTTTTAGAGTGAGGTTATCAGACACTATTGGTTCAAGACTTCCTGCAGGACACACAATGGGTGGGGGGGAAATATAAACCGTTATTAGGTAAAAAGATTGATGTAACTACACACTCCACATATCTTAATCATGGAATGGGCAACCCTTGTAGTTTTATACAAGCTTGCGTGATTCAATATAGCCCCCATTATAGAGAAATTCAAAATATTTTATGTAAGAACTGGAGTATCCTCAGAGCTACCCAAGATGTTTATAAAATGTTGGGTGATAAACCTACCTTTTCTACCAAAGTTGGTAGGAATATTACAAATATCCTTGAAGGTAATCCAGCAGTTATAAAGAACAATGAGAACAAGGGTACCATGGCATGTGGAAGGTGTAGTCAATGTAAGTTTATAGTACAGGAACTTTCAGTTGTATTAACCAATTATGCGGAAACAGAAATTTTCTTCAGGAAAGGGAACTGTGCCACCAAAATGAGAAGTTATGTATCTACCATAACGTTCCATGTTAGTTGTCTTCTCTCGCCTTCTTTCTTGCTTGATGGGTTCGGAGCCGATCCTCGGCTCCGACTTGGCACTTTGCTAAGCTCGGGTCTCACTTTTACCAGCACGAGGCAGTCCCATATCCCATGATGCAAGGCGGTAAGTACCCAGATCTCGTTTGTTACCTATAGGCAATAACACCTAGCACAAAAAACTTCCCAGAAGGAAAGAAAGGCAAAAAGCCTGAATGATGGGCTATAAGGTAGACCAGAACTAGCTGGTCTTAAGAAGCATTCTTCCATATACGGAGAAAAAGGTCTGTCCAGGCCAGGGGGCAGGAGGGAGGGTCGCAAGAAAGAAGGCGAGAGAAGACAACTAACATGGAACGTTATGGTAGGTACATAACTTTTCAATGTTAAGTTGTCAATCTCGCCTTCATTCTTGCTTGATGGGACCGCGTCCCTAGCACCTCTATCCTGGGTGGCTCAATGGAACAGACTCTTGAGAACTGTAGAGCCAAAACTGGCTCTATCCCTGGAGGCCAAATCCAATTTGTAATGAGAAACAAAGGTATGAGGAGTGGCCCAAGTGGCTGCTGCACAAATAGTGTCTAATGGAAGTCTAGCCTGAAAAGCTGTGGAAGTGGCTAAGCTTCTGGTTGAATTCACTTTAGGTTTCGAGCACAGCTGTTTTCCCCTGAGCTGATAGATTTCGGAGATGATGGAAGAAAGCCATCTAGATAAGGTCACTTTGGAGACAGGAAGGCCTTTCTTGTTATCAGCATAAGAAAGAAAGAGCTGATCGGATTTCCTGAATTGTTTTGTTCTGTCCAAATAATATCTGAGTTGGCGGTGAACATCAAGATAATGTAATTTTTGTTCCGATCTGTTTGAGTAATTAGGGAAAAATACAGGGAGGTCAATAGATTGATTGAGATTATTTTTCGATGCCACCTTAGGCAAAAAGGATGGATTAGTTCTCAGGGATACCCTGTCTTTGTGGAAGACCAAATAAGGGGGACGAACAGAGAGAGCATGAAGTTCTGACACTCTCCTTGCCGAGGTAATAGCAACAAGGAAGAGTGTTTTCCATGAAAGAAATTTCAGGGAACATGAAACAGCTGGCTCGAAGGGAGGAAGAATTAAGGATGTCAGCACTAGATTTAGGTCCCATTGAGGAGGACGACTCCTGACTGGAGGTTTCAGGAGAAAAATTCCTTTTAGAAAAGCTCTACAAAGCCTGTGGGACATAATGTTGTGATCTGCAAACCCGACATGAAAGTTCGAGATAGCAGCCAACTGAACTTTGACCGTGGAAGATGAAGAGCCCGAGTGAAAGATTTCCGCTAAGAAATCCAAAACTGCTTGAACAGGGGCAGTAAAAAGATCTATATTTTTAGCTTTTGCCCAACAAGAGAAGCGTTTCCACTTGCTGGTATAAATCCTTCTAGTAGAGGATTTAAGGGAAGCCACTATGATATCCCTAACAGGATTAGAGATCATAGGAAGCCTGGCTAAGGAAGGAAGTGGAGCAACCACGCTGTGAGGTTGAGAGAAGGAATAGACCGATGCAGCTGACCCGATTGGTGAATCAGAAGGTCTGGCACTGGGTCCAGATGCCACGGCTGCACCAAAAGGTGACGATAGAGGAACGGAAACCAAATTTGTCAAGGCCAATAGGGAGCAATGAGAATCATTTTGGCTCTCAAAACGGTGGCTTTCTGGAGTACTTGTGGAATCAGCGGGAAAGGAGGAAAGGCATAAAGTAGTCCCTGGGGCCAATCCTGGGTTAGAGCGTCTCTGGGGGGATGGCCTGGCAGTGGGAAGACAGAAAAGAAGTCTGGGCATTTGCTGTTTTTGGGAGTAGCAAAAAGATCGCAACATGGGCGGCCCCATTCTAGAAAAATCTCCTCCACTATAGATTGTTTGAGAGACCACTCGTGAGGCATGAGAATAGCTCTGCTCAATCTGTCCGCTAGGATGTTGGTTTTCCCAGGGATATGCGTTGCTACCAGAAACCGATGAGAGGAGATCGCCCATTGCCAAAGTCTGAGAGCTTCTCGACACAAGGGGTAGGACTTGGTTCCGCCCTGTTTGTTGATATACCATACTACATACATGTTGTCTGTGTGAACTGCAATTGTTCCCAAGGGAAGAAAGTCGTTGAGGGCTTGCAACGTTAAAAGCACTGCTCTCATCTCTAGGACATTTATGTGCAGGTGGTATTCGAACGGTTGCCATGTCCCATGAACCATCCTACCCTGATAATGACCCCCCCACCCGATCAGGGAGGTGTCCGTAGTGACTGTGGCTACCGGGGCCGGAGATACAAAGGGTCTGCCTTGATGAATCTGGGGAGAAGAAATCCACCATGATAGATGATTCTTGCAAATTTGCGTCACCAGGATTTGGTGACGCATGGGAAGTTGTTGGTAAGACCACTGGGTGAACAACATCCATTGAAGAAGACGCATGTAGAAGCAGGCCAGGGGAAGAAGGGTAATAGCCGCAGCCATGAGGCCCAACACCTTCAGAACCAATCTGGCTTGTACCTTTTTGCTGGCAAGGATGATCCTCACGTGACTTTGGATATCTGAGATTCTTTGGTCTGTGAGGGTTGCTGACATCCGAACAGTGTTTAAGTTTGCGCCTATGAAAGTAATAGACTGGCAGGGCAATAAGGAGGATTTTTCGTAGTTGATCAAAATTCCTAATTGAGTGCAGAGATTTAGGGTGTAATCCCTGGCTTGAAGAAGTTGATGCCTGGTGGTGGCTGAAAGGAGCCAGTCGTCGAGATACGGAAACACCTGGAATCCTTGACGTCTCAGGTGAGCCGTGACCACTGCCATACATTTGGTGAACACTCTGGGGGCTGTAGTGAGACCAAAGGGCAGGGCTCTGAATTGAAAATGACTGGACCCCAGCCGAAAGCGGAGAAACCTTCTGGAGCGTCTGTGAATTTTTGTGATAGTACACGTCCTGAAGATCTATTGAGCACATCCAGTTGTCCTTGTCTAGGAAGGGCAAAATTGATTGAAGTGTGACCATTCGAAATCTTGTCTTCCTCACAGACTTGTTGAGTCTGCTGAGATCCATTATTGGTCTCCAGTTTCCCGTCTTTTTGGGGACCAAAAAGAATCTTGAGTAGATTCCAGGCTCTGAATGGTTTGTTGTAACTGGCTGAATGGCTCTTTTTTGTAGAAGCTTTGATACTTCTAATTCTGCAATTTCCCTTAGACCGGGTGGCACATCTGGAAGGGAATTTTTGTGAGTGAAAGGACTTTCCTCGAAAGGAATCTTGTAACCCTCGGATATGATCGACTGTACCCATCTGTCTTGAGAGAGGGAACGCCAGGCTTCTGGGTACAGCGATAGTCTTCCCCCGACTGCCTCCAAGGAAGGACAGTTGGGCAACACCTCAGGGATGCTGGAAGGGCTTGTCAGAGAGGCTCTCTGCTTCCCTGGTTTTGTGGACCCCCTCTGCCTCTAGAGCGGCGTCTGTTATTATTACCCCCTCTGCCTCTAGGGGTAAACTGACCATGTGTATCCGGTGTGACTCCTTGGGATTTACGGAACCACATTTTTCCGCCCTTCTGACCTTTGGGGTAAGGTCTAGATGGGGTAGAAAAACGGACCCCTACGGCAGAGAGAGTCTTGCCGTCCTGCTCACACCTGGTCAATGTATCCTTCACTTGAGGGCCAAACAATGCTGACCCATCAAAGGGAGAGTTTGTGAAGGACGCCTTAAAGGGATCTGCAAAATTACAGAGTCGCATCCAGGATTGACGTCTAAGAGCCACTCCCGTACCTGCGGCTCTACTCGCTCCATCTGCTGCACAGGAGATCAGCCGCATGGAGGAGTTTGCTATAGAATTAAGGATTCCGAGCTGAGAAGCAATTTTGTCCTGAGCCCCTGGAGCTGTAGGATCCTGTACTACTTCACCTAGTTCTTTTAGGATGTCCCTTTGGAGTCTGGTGAAGTGACAAATAATTCAGCAACCGCATGGCAAAGGTCGCTGAAGAAAACATCCGCTTACCATACCTGTCCATGGTCCTAGAATCCTTGTTAGGAGGATGGACTGGTACAGAAGGATCTGCAAGTTCCTTCTTAGTGGCAGCCGCCACCACCATGGCATCAACAGGGACACCTTTAGTAAGGAATTGTTTTTCTGAAGGGGCTGTAATGAATTTAGACGGCCTCCTAGGAACTGGCTCTACAGAATCAGGAGCAGGAGCAGCCCACGCCTTCTGAGCAATAACCTCCATCAGGGGGTCGAAAGGAGGAGACACCCAGGAGGTGGAGGGTCGAGATCCAAACGCCTCTAGGTATACCGACTCATCCTCGGAGGGATTGATGGAGGGCCAGTTTCCCCTCTGTTTTAGGAGTTCTAGGATGTCTGAAAAGGAGACATCCTCAGAGGGGGATCTTGGGGACCCCTCCGACTCATCTAAGTCGGTATCTGAGGTGGTAGACTCAGGGGAGTCCAGGTGCTTCCTCTTACAAGTCCTCTTGCGAGGAGGATCTCCTGACGGGTCAGGAGAATCCTCGGAAGAGGGGGTTCTTCCCAATGGGGAAACCTGAGGCGGTGGATCTCTAGGTCCGGGAGCAAGAGAGTGGGAAGAGATATCGACAGGCACCGTAGAGGGAGGAGCTAAGGGAATAGACTGTTGACTGAGCCCAGAGGACAGCACACTCTTCATCACCTCAAAGGTTCCCCTCCCTGGAAGATCCGAGAGAACCCGTTCCGAAGAAACAGGGACTCCCGGGCCCACCGAAAGGGAAGGCTCCGAGGCAGATGTCGGAGCAGAGCTCACCAAGGCCGAGGCTCCAAGGGGAAGAGCGGGGTCGGACAAGGGTCCGATGCCACTCACCCCCTCGGAGGAGACCAGGGAAGCCCAGCCACCGAATCCCTCCAAGGAAGGTCTCGAGAAGGAGATAAGAGTAGATGCTGAAGGTGCAGAAGGGGGGAGGATCTGTCCGTCAGCCATAACAGTAACTATTCCCGTAGACTCCAGCTCCAAACTCTGAGGTAGAGTCGAAGGAGGAACTTGAAGAGGGTGTGGACTAATAGTCATCTGTTGAGACGGACTATGCAGCATCTGGGCCAGTGCCTGTGATTTTAACAATCTACTTACCACCCTCTCTAAATCATGGTCTGATAGCCTGGACGACCTCGATGATCGGCTCCGATGGCTCCGCTCCGAAAGGAGAGGTGAGGCCGGAGCCGACAGTATCGGTTCCAAGGAAGGGGACCTGGACCTCTTCCTCGAAGGGACCATTGGAGCCGAAGAAACTACAGATCCAGACGGAGCCGATAACTTTTCGGCTCCGAATGAAAGTTTCGATGCATCGGCTCCAGCCGGAGCCTATACAGACATAACAGTAATGGTGTCGGAGCCAGTCGGCGCCGACACCGAAGTCTGAGCCACATGGTGTTCGGAGCCAGTCGGAGCCGAAATCCAAGGTGACCATTGCAGTATCGGCACAGATAACCATCGGTGCCGAAGATTTTGGCAAGATAGGATCGGCTCCAGCCGGAGCCGATTTCAACTCCAAAGGAGTCGGAGCCGAGGCCGCAGGCTTAGAAACAGAATCCTGGGCCTTGGTAGACTTAGAAGTCTTGCTCGGAGCCGATTTGGCCGGAGAGCCCTCTGGTTTAAGGAGACCCCTTAAAATCAACTTATTTCTCCTCTCCTGCAGGACTCTCTGGCTAAAGGAGTGACAAATGGCACAGGAGTCCTGCAGGTGGAGAGGTCCCAGGCAGTATAAGCAAGAAGTGTGACCGTCTGTCAGAGACATCTTCTGACAGCACGAGTCACACTTCTTGAAGCCTGAGACCCTTTGCTCTTTGGACATGGTTGTACACAAAACAGTACACACACACAGTCCCAATCAGACAACTAAAGATTATAGATTAAACAATAATTAACCCCTCACACACACACCCTAACGGGGGGGGGGGGGGGGGAGGGAGGGAATAAAGGCCTGACTAAAAAGAAGGGGAAGGAAAAATAAAGTTAGTCAGAAAAGGGCTTACAATTAAGTAAAAAGGAAAGTATTCTAAAGAAAAGTGGTTATTATTAAATTTTGGGGCAACCAGAAGTTTAATTCTAAACACTTACCAGGAGCTGGCAAAAGGAGGACCTCATCAGCGAAGCGGCAAACGAGATCTGGGTACTTACCGCCTTGCATCATGGGATATGGGGCTGCCTCAAGCTGGTAAAAGTGACTCTCGAGCTTAGCAAAGTGCCGAGTCGGAGCCGAGGATTGGCTCCGAACCCATCAAGCAAGAATGAAGGCGAGATTGACAACTTAACATGGATAGTTTACTTGGCTAAGTGCAACACCTGTGCCAGCTTTTATGTTGGCAAAACAGAGAGGGCATTTAAGTTAAGGATTTACTAACACTTTATGATATCAGGACTATGAAGGAAACATTGCCCTATCTAATGTGCAGAGTTAATTTAACCACTGAATTACTGCTTACTCTTTGTACACTGAATTATTGCTTACTCTTTGTACAGAGCTTATTTAACCAATAAAGTAACACTTAATTAAGCCTATAAAGCATTGTGCAGATAAACATAGTGATTATACATGCAGAGTTAATTCAACCACTGAAGTTACGCTAGAAAGCGTTGTGCGGATAAACATAGTTAATTTATACCTGTAGAATTGATTTAACCACTGAAGTAACACCTAGTTGCACCGTATACGCTTAAACCTACTCAGCGTTATGCACATGGGACTGTTATAAACGGCTCTACTGCTGTAGAAGGGACAACAAATTGTTATAGTGCAGAGTTAATTGAACCAATATATTAACACTTACTCTATGTGTAGAGTCAATTTAAACATTGTAGTAATGCTTAATTACGACTATAAAGCGTTGTGCAGATAAATATAGTGAAATTCTAGGTGCCGAATTGATTTTATTACTGCAGTAAAACTTAATTATCCGTATATGCTTATGCCTACAAAGAGCTGTGCACGGGGGACTGGAACAAGCGGTTCTACTGCCGCGGAATTGATATTAAATTGCCATAGCCCTATTCAACGTGCAGAGTTAATTTAACCACTATATTCTCGCTAAAGTCACCGCATAGGCTCAAGCCAACACAGCGTTGAGCACGAGGGTCTGTAAGAAGCGATTCCACTGCCGTAGATCTGAAAATAACCTTTGGTACTGCCCTACCCTTAGTGCAGGTGTTTAATGTAACTACTAAAGTAATGCTTAGTTCCTACATAACACCTTTACTATAGCGATTGTATGCCTCCATTTCACATGTTAATTAAATCCAAAAAAGGGGTTCCAGGCAACAAGAACTCTTCTTAACCAGTTTTATTAAGCGCTTTTCGTCATACGAAGTTGAATGACTTCTTCAGATAAAATATGCATCACAAGTGTTTGCATTATATACATTGTCTGCCCCTTCTAACTCTATAACTATCAATTAAATTAATTAATTAAGTCATTGCTATATTTAAAGGGGTACTTCAGTTTATTGTAGCCCTAACTCACAGCTTATTAAAAAGTATATATACATACACTTGTATGTCTCTTATTTTTCTTATAGAGACATTCTATAATTTTTTTATTTTATTATTGTTTTAAGTATTTTAAGTTGAGTCTATACTAGTTAAAACGTAAAAGATGTGGAAAAGTGTAAAAGCATCAAATAGAAACTAAAAATTCTATCTAAAAAATTATAGAACACTATAATATTATACTATTCTAAAGTTTTCCCTTCCAAAATTTGTTTATAAATCCAATATCATCTCTTTAAGCTTCTAAGCTTCAAGAGGCATGAAATGTTACAGTGGTCATTAAGACCTGGTTCCATGAAGGCATTGGTTCTAAATTGCCAGGATACACTTTTCTACATTTTTTACATTTTAACTAGTATAGACTCAACTTAAAATACTTAAAACAATAATAAAATAAAAAAATTATAGAATGTCTCTAAGAAAAATAAGAGACATACAAGTGTATGTATATATACTTTTTAATAAGCTGTGAGTTAGGGCTACAATAAACTGTGAAGTACCCCTTTAAATATAGCAATGACTTAATTAATTAATTAATTTAATTGATAGTTATAGAGTTAGAAGGGGCAGACAATGTATATAATGCAAACACTTGTGATGCATATTTTATCTGAAGAAGTCATTCAACTTCGTATGACGAAAAGCGCTTAATAAAACTGGTTAAGAAGAGTTCTTGTTGCCTGGAAATCTTTTTGTTGGATTTATTTGGTTTCGCTGTCAAACTTTTTATTTGTTCACATGTTAATTAATACCAAAAGCCAGTACAAAGTGTATTTATGCAAATGCTGAATGGAATCTGTGTCGGTTCTTATGTTTAGGCTTAAACCTTGTTAGCGACTCGCTTGTAGACTATTGCAGTACTACCTGAACACGCCTGTCGACTATTTGAACTATCCTTGGACTAAATTCCTTTAAAATGTTGTGTTCTGACCCTGGAAAAGTTGTTTGCTAATGTATTATTTTTTAAAAGCAAATGCAGCTCTTTTCTAGCTATTTGTGTGTGTTTTGAAGGGGCTTTAGAATTCTTAGCAGTACCTGATAAATTCTGTAATTATTGTAAGTTTTGACAGAGTACTGTGATTTCCTGCTGAGGTTAAACTTGCAACTGTGTCTGTGATGGTGGGAGGGTGGCCTAATGGTTAAGGTGTTTGCCTTAAAAGCACAAGGTGCAGGGTTTGAGTCTCACAAGGGATAATTGGCTAGGCTTAAAATGGCTCGCAAGGGCAGTTAGCTTAGTACTAATCTATGAAAACTCTTTGCTTGCTCTCTAGCTCACGTATTGCTTGCCTCACTACCTTTTTCTCTCTTTTTACATGTACCAACCTTGTGTTCCTGTACGTCCCTGCAATAGACCACCTGAATGTACCCTGCTGGACGTCTAAGAAAAATAGTCCTAAATTAAGAATTAACCTACCAGCTTCACTGAGAGACCTTTCCCTGATAAAAGACAGTGAAAGTATGTGTTGTTAAAGCTACTAGAAAAATTCTAATAATTTTTTATAGATACTGCTAGGTTAGGCAAGCTTTCCAGTCAGGTTAGCCAGCAGCCAACCCCCCCCCCCCATTTAGCTTTTTAAATAACCCTTACTTCCGGCTTATACACTGCTAGTTTATCTCCCCCCTCTCCCTTTGCCTGAAACCCCCTTTAGGAGACCTATTTGCTGCAACAAAGTGACTGGCCACGAGGTGGCGCCTTAATTCAAGCTTTCTATATACTTAACTTTTTCACCTATTCTTAACCATAACCTCCCTAACTCTGTTCTCAGTTTTCTTCTGTCTTACTGTTTTACCTTCTCTCCTTTGTCCTAAGGTATCGTATCACATTCTACTCCTCTAACATCTCAAGTCTACTCTTGCTAGCCTCTCAACTTTCTTCTACATTCTCTTACCTTCAGACTTACCTGAAGAATTTCATACTTCACTGATGGTCATCCTCGACAATCTACTCTTTTATCTCTACCCGCTCCGTTCGCTCTGCGGGCTCACTCAGTTCCCCTACCCTGCCCCCAATTCCCACCCGCCCCGAGTGCTCCTACATTTGTTCCTCCAAAAGCCACACCCCCATTATATCTACTCCAATCAAGCAGATCACATCATTACCACTCCCACCCCCCCATTATCACAACACAACCACTGATACCTTACCTCTCATCCCTCCTTATTACATCACCCCACCTATTTAAATATCTGCTAACCTGCTTACAAAACTCTACCACCCATTCTTCTCCCACTTCTCAAACCAATACAATGTCTATATCAATCATCCCATACCAATTACAACTATTAATCTTGGTCTCTCTCTTACCTCTTCTAACCACTGCCTATCTCTTAACCTCCTATGAACAACCCTTATACTCTACCCTTACCTTCCCCTCCAAACACACTTCACCACCACCATTAGCTATCTCTCCAAACTTCCTAAACTTCATATCCAAACCCAGCTACCTACTAGCCGAAATATCATACACTAGCACACATTAAGTATACCAACCTAAATACTAGAAAATTATTTGACTATTGTAAGACCCTCCACCCTAAACACATAACACTAATCCACTCCTTACTAGACAAGGACATTCATCCTAACCCTGGCCCAAACTATACCTTTACCACTGCAAATGGCAAGCCGAATATAACTAGTACCCTAGGACCTACCAAACCTTCTAACTCACTCTCTATAGCCCATCTCAATATACGTAGCATTTGCAATAAAATTGCTCAACTTCATGCCCTCCTAGATGTCCACCTATTTGACATTCTATGTTTATCAGAAACTTGGCTAAAACCAACTGTTAAGGACAATGAAGTCACCCCACCTGGTTACAATATCATTAGACTAGACCGCACAGCCAAGAAGGGAGGAGGGGTAGCAATCCTCTATAAGCAGAGCTACAAGTTAGCACTGTAAATCTTAGTCCACCTTTAGACAATAACGCTGAAATACTTATCTCTAAATTTCAGGTCAACACTTGTAAAGCCATAAATATCTGTATATATCTTCCTCCAGAGTTGTGGTATTGTATGAGGAAGTCAGGAGTGTCAGAGAAGTATGTAAGAGTGGTACAAGATGATATGTACGAGGGTAGTGTGACAGCTGTGAGGTCTGCGGTGGGAGTGACGGATGCGTTTAAGTTGGAGGTGGGATTACATCAAGGATCAGCTCTGAGCCCTTTCTTATTTGCAATGGTGATGGACAGGTTGACAGACGAGATCAGACAGGAGTCCCCGTGGACTATGATGTTTGCAGATGACATTGTGATCTGTAGTGAGAGTAAGGAACAGGTGGAGGGGACCCTGGAGAGGTGGAGATATGCTCTAGAGAGAAGAGGAATGAAGGTCAGCAGGACTAAGACAGAATATGTGTGTGTGAATGAGAGGAAAGATAGAGGAATGGTGAGGATGCAGGGAGTAGAGGTGGCGAAGGTGAATGAGTTTAAGTACTTGGGATCAACAGTTCAGAGTAATGGTGAGTGTGGAAGAGAGGTGAAGAAGAGAGTACAGACAGGATGAGTGGGTGGAGAAGAGTGTCAGGAGTAATTTGTGACAGACGAGTATCACTAAGAGTGAAAGGGAAGGTCTACAAGAGGGTAGTGAGACCAGCTATGTTATACGTGTTGGAGACAGTGGCATTGACAAAAAGGCAGGAGTCCGACCTTGACGTGGCAGAGTTGAAGAAGTTAAGATTTGCAATGGGTGTGACGAGGATGGACAGGATTAGGAATAAGTACATTAGAGGGTCAGCCCAGGTTGGAAGGTTTGGAGACAAAGGCAGAGAGGCAAGATTACGTTGGTTTGGACATGTGCTGAGGAGGGATGCAGAGTATATTAGGAAAAAGATGCTAAGGATGAAGCTGCCAGGTAACAGGAAAAGAGGAAGGCCTAAGATAAGGTTTATGGATGTGGTGAGACAGGATATGCAGGTGGTTGGTGTGACAGAGCAAGACGCAGAGGACAGGACGAAATAAAAACAGTTGATCTGCTGTGGCGACCCCTAATGGGAGCAGCCGAAAGAAGAAGAAGATTTTCCTCCAGGAAATATCAGTACACTCGAGAATATCCTCAACTGGCTTTCTATTAATCTCCCACAAGAAACTATAGCCCTAGGAGACTAACATCGACTGGAAGTCCTGTAGTAATACACACCCCACCACCCATATTAACCTTTATGGCTTCTCACAAACCATTAACTCCCCTACTAGAACCAATAGACCCAACAACAAAGAAAGTACCTTGGATTGGATATTTAGTAGTAGTCCTCATCAAACTTACAAAGTAGGAACCCTCCAAGATGACCTAAGTGACCATTCACTAACTTATATCATCAGACATAAAACCAACCTAACTTTCCCTAACACTTTCAGAACAGTATGCACCAAAAAGCAATTTAATCCACAACTTTTCCAAACAGAACTCAAACAGTGTAATTGGTCACCGCTAAAATCTCTGCCACTCAATGAAGCAGTAGAATCCTTCAGTTCCACATTCTTAGCCATCCTGGACCACCAAGCCCCAGTACGCTCAGTCAGAAATAAAGCTAAACCGGCCCCTTGGCTCTCTAACACTAGGCAAAAAATCCTTCTCGGAAACAAATCCTGGGCAAAATGGCTTACTACTAAGAATCCTACAGATCAACAAACCTTTAGGCAACATAGAAATAATACAAAAAAAGCCATCCTGTTAGATAAAAAGAACTTTTACCTCCAATTACAGCAAACCTATCACAAGGAAAGTACAGTTTTGTACCTACCATAAATGTAGATGTTCGAGTGTTCACCCTGCTGCAGTCATCACACTTGGGTTATCCTGCCGTCAGGTGGTCCCGCAGTCGGCCAGAGTTCCAAAGTCTTGGTCCGGCGTCGGTTGCTGTCGCTTCTTCCCTGACGGCAGTGCGCCAGGGGTATACAAGAGGCATCCCGACACCATTTTCTTCAGTTTTTCATGCCCCAGATGTCAGGTGCCCCCAATAGGAGGTCACTACATATTGCCAATACAACATGTAAAGAACATACAAAGTATACCTTCAGCTATAAGCAAATACACCACAAAGGTTGTATCAGATAGAAAGGCATATAAAGGTTCAGCTAGGTCAGAGGGGATGGAGGGAGGGTAACCTGGACTGCAGCAGGGTGAACACTCGAACATCTACATTTATGGTAGGTATAAAACTGTACTATGTTCATCGTGTTACCCTGCTGCAGTCATCACACTTGGGTTGAATCCCAAAGCTAAGGAAGGTGGGTGAAATTAAACAGTGTTTGAAGAAGCTAGTAGGCCCTGCAAAACTGCAGTGGCAAAGCCAGCAGAGTATAGAGGTAAGTGATGGTGACTGGTGAAGGTGTGCACTGAACTCCAAGTTGCAACTTCCAGAATATCCTTGGTTGGTACCCCCCTGAGAAAGGCTGCACATGTAGCTGTAAGCCCTGGTGGAGTGGGACCTAATGCTAGCAGGAACCGGTTTTCCATGATGAGTGTAGCAGAAACATATACAATGTCCTATCCATTTTGAAATGGTCTGTTTTGACATGGCTTTTCCTTGTGATGCTGTAGCATAGGATGTGAAGAGCTGGTCAGATTTTCTGAAAGCCTTAGTTTTATCCAAGTAGTAACGTAGTTGCCTGTGAATGTCCAAGGAGTGCAGGAGTCTTTCTCCTTTGTTCTGGGGGTTTGGGAAAAAGGTGGGTAAATGAATGGTTTGGTTTAGGACCACACTGGATACCACCTTTGGCATAAAGGAGGGGTTAGTTCGCAGAGAGACTCTGTCGATGAAAAATGAGGAAAGGCTCCATTGCCATTAGTGCCTGTAGCTCTGAGACTCTTCTGGCTGAAGTTATTGCTAGCAGCAGGACAGTTTTCCATGATAGAAACTTTAAATCAGCCGAGAAAGCTGGTTAAAAAAGCGGCAGTGTAAGCTTTTCCAGAACAAAGTTGAGATCCCAAGTTGGTGTTGGTGCTCTTCTGGGCGGTCTTATGTTCTTGGCCCTTCTGAGGTACTGTGTCTTAGGAGTGGATGTGAAAATAAAGGAGGATCCGTGTTGTAGTGAGCTGAAATCGCAGAGGTGTGGGTCTTAATAGATGAAAAGGAAAGTCCTTTGTGCAACATCTCAGTTAAATATTGTAGAATCTGAGGAATGTCTGCCTCAAGGGGATTTTGGACTTTAGCCTGGTTCCAGGCGCAAAATCTTTTCCATTTGTCTGAATAAGCTTTCCTGGTGCTGGGCCTCCTGGCCTCCAGAATGCCATCCATAACAGCTTTAGATAGAAGAGTTGGCTGGTTGTTTAGGAGATTTGCCATGCAGCCAGATTTAAAGTCTTGAGCTGGCTGTGTAGAATCCAACTGTCCTGCTGGGTGAGCAGGTGAGGAATTTGTGGTAAAATCCATGGTGGGCCGTGTTCCTTAGTATTGGGTACCAGTGCTGGCGTGGCCAGTCTGGAGCAATGAGTATCATTTGTGGCCTCTCTAATCTGACTTTAAGCAGCACCTTTGCTAGAAGAGGCAGTGAGGGCGTCCACTTTCCAAGCTTGTGGGTGGAATGTCCTTGTGCAAATTTTTTGAAGTTGGTAGTTTTGGGGGTTGGCAAACAGATCTATGTCTGGGCATCCCCATTTTTGAGTTATCATTGCTAATACTTGTGGATCCAGTTTACACTCGTGGGGATCCATGATGTTTCTGCTTAGGTTGTCTGCCAATGTGTTTTTCTTTCCTGGCAGGAATTGTGCTTGTAATTGAACTTGGTAAGTCAGTGCTGTGTTCCACAAGGTCATAGCTTGCCTGCATAGAGGGTAGGAGTGTGTACCCCCTTGCTTATGTACCACATTACTGTGGTATTGTCTGTCTTTATTATTAGTTGTCCTGGGTGTAAGATGTCCTTGAAAGCTGTTAGGGCATTCTGTACAGCTAGCATTTCTTTTTGATTGATGTGCAGATGCCTTTGATCTGTAGTCCATTTGCCTTGAATGCACTGTCCTGCCATGTGTGCTCCCCAGGCATAGTCTGGTATAGTTTGCCTGGCTGTGGGTAAGGTAAAAGACTGACCCTTGTTGAGGTGACATGCCTGTGCCCACCACAGAAACTCCTGTTGAAGGCAGGGAATGAGTGGTATCATTGTTTCCAAGCTGTGGCTGTGTTGAGTCCATAAGCTTTTCAGGTACCATTTTAATTTCCTCATATGCAGTTTTGCAAATGGTATTAGTAGTATGCAAGATGTCATGAATCCCAAGGCCTGCAGAATTTTTCTTGCAGGGAGTTGGGTCTTTGTTGCCATTATTTTGAAGTATTGAGTCAGTTGTTGTTGCTTGTCTGGCGTGAGATAAGTCATCTGGGCCATTGTATTCAAGCCTGCACCCAGGAATATTATGTTCTGTGAGGGCACTAGTTTTGATTTCTTTTCATTTACTGTGTACCCTAGGCAACTTAGAAGGTGTTTGACAAATGCCAGATGTTGTAAATGTCCTTGCTTTCTGCTTGAATAAGGCAGTCGTCCAGGTATGGGTATATATGAATTCCTCTGTCTGCAGTATGCGATTACTGGTGCCAAGCATTTTGTGAAGACCCTGGGCGCAGCAGATAAGCCAAAGGGCAGTGCAGAGAATTGATAATGGGTTGAACCTGCAATGAAACGGAGGTACCTTCTGCAATTTTGTCTGACAGGGACATGTAGGTATGCCTCCTTGAGGTCCAACGTTACTAGCCAAGCCTTCTTGCCCAACATGGGAAGAAGCTGCTGTAGTGTTAGCATCTTGAATTTGGGTACTTGCAAATAGGTGTTTAGAATTGAAAGGTCCAGAATGGGTCTCCATGCTTTGTCCTTTCTGGGGACTAGAAAGAGTCTTGAGTAAAATCCTTGTCCTTGCTCCTGTGTAGGTACCTGTTGAATGGCTCTCATGTCCATGAGAGCTGTAATTTGTTTCTGTGCTTCTGCCCATTGATTTGTTTGCAGGTTTGGCATTCCTTTTATCCTTAGCAAGGTATGAAAGTGGAATCTGTATCCTTGTGAGACAATGTCTAGGACCCATTTGTCTTTTGTGATGATGTGCCAGTTGTCTGCAAAAAGTGCTAATTTTCCTCCCAAGGGAGCTGCCAAGAGAGTATTGCTTGGCAGTTTGAGGGTTAAGTCATTGTGTTTGTCTTCTAGTAGTTTGGGGCCTGTCTTCTCCTCCTTTCTGGGTAGCGGCACCCCATTGGTGAGGTTTGTAAGGGTCTTGTGACTGACCTCTGCCCCTTGGGCGTCTGTATTTGCCCCTCTGTGGTCTGTCAGAAGCTGGAAAGGACCAATTTATTGTTGGCCAATTTCTGCTGAAACGAGGGGGTTGTACCTGTAAAAAAATCCTTGACCGTCTGCACAGACTGCCTTATCCTCCATTTTCTTTAAAACCTCTTCTGTTTTGACACCAAATAAGACATCCTGCTGTAAAGGTGCATCCAATAATTTTGCTTTAACATGATCAGGTAGGGTTTGTTTTTTTAACCAAGCATGTCTGCGTATGACAGACCCAATCACAGCTGCTCTACAGGAAGCTTCCAATGAATCAAATCCACACTGTAAAGTATGTTTGCCCACCTGTTCAGCTGCATGCAACAGATCCTGCATTTCCTTGCATTCAGACTGTTGAGAATGCGTGCTCATCTTTTGTTTTAATTGAGACATTAGGAATTGCTGATATTTCAGCATGTGAAACTGACAATTTAATGCTCTCATAGCTAGAGTAGCTGAGGTGTATACCTTCTTTCCCCACCTATCTAGTGCTCTGGAGTCCCTTTCAGAGGGTACAGGATTTTTAGCCATAGAAGCCTTAGCCCCTTTGGGACCCTGGGAAATTGTTTCTGGGTCAGCAACAGGGCTTTTATAAAGGAATTTGTGAGTCAGGTACTCTGTAGTATCTGTCTGGTTTGGCTGGAGCAGGAGGTAGAGAGTCTGGATTTAGACTAGATTCTAAGTAAACATCATCCACAATGTCTAACACTGCAGGGATAGCAAGTGGTCTGTGCTGGGGAAGGAACTCTCGGAGCCTTTTCTTTGAATCAGAGTAGTCCTGGCCTTCCCAGTGGAAATGTTCCCTCATGGTATGTAAAGTTTCCCCAAAGGAATAGTCTTCAGCGGTCGATGCTGAGGGGATAGAGTCTTCAGCATCAGAGTCTTCATAAGGGGGGAAAAGAGTAATCCTGTTCCTCAGAAGAATCTGAGGAAATTGAAACCTGGTCAGAGGAGGCATAATCCTCCTCTTGTCTTGGCCTTTTGTCTGGAGGGGGTTGGGAACCCCTGATTAGGCTAATCAAATCTTCAGCCATCTTAAGCATCTGTTTTCTTAGGCATGGGGCCTTGAACTGGAGACTGATGTACAGTCTTTTTAGGTTTTAATGGAGTTTTAAGCTTGGCATAAGATTTAATGGTGAGCATAGTCGGTCTGAAGACACCTTCAGCAACCGAAGGTGTTTCTACTGCACCGGGATCTCCTTCTGCTCTGGTGTCGGAAGGGCCTAATGAAGATGGCTGCATCGGCCTAGTACTCTCAGTTTGAGAATCCGAAGCTGTCTGGGGTTCCAATTCTGTGGTCATCAGGGGCTGCGTAGACGCCTCACTGAAAACCGGAGAACCGGCGACAGGCCCAGCAGAGGCCTTGGAGTCTGGCTTGGTTCTAGGCTGCCTGTCCTTATCTTTGCGTTTTTTATGCATGCTGGTCGGCGGTTGCTCAGACGGCATGGTATAATTAAATTTCCTAACAAAGTAGTGTCGAGCGAAATTAAAACGACGCTTGATAGTTCGTTTATTGAACCTAGCACAAAACCGACAATCAGTGACATCATGGTCTGGGCCTAGGCAAGGAATACAATAAGAATGGAAGTCCTTAGGTATTTGCTTGCCACAAGAAATGCAATTGTTAACTTTTTCTGACATCGGACTGAGGCAAGAAAAGGTTCCCCAACGGGGTAGTTAGCTGTATTGAAGACTTCGGACTGAAATTCGATTCGAAAATCTCAGGTGTCGGCCGACCGGCACTTGCGAACTGCTTCTGCTTCGGGCACCGCGCGGCAAGAAAGACTGAAGAAAATGGCATTGGATGCCTCATATACCCCTGGCGCACTGACGTCAGGGAAGAAGCGACAGCAACCGACGCCGGACCAAGACTTTGGAACTCTGGCTGACTGCGGGACCACCTGACGGCAGGATAACCCAAGTGTGATGACTGCAGCAGGGTAACATGATGAACATCCACAAAAATTCTGGGCTAGCATTAACAAACTTCTATACCCGGGTCAATCTATCACTCCCAACCCACTAGGCTCTAACCCTGAGAATCCCACACATACTGTTAATGCTTTCAATTCTTTCTTCACAGACGCCATCCAAACTCTTGCTAGCCATCTATCTCCTGACACCTCAAAACTGCCTACTACTACAAACCCAACCCCATCATTTCATTTACAACCAGTGGCTACTTCCTTTATTTGCTCCCTTCTCCAAAAATTAAAACCTACCACCCCCTCAGCTGACCAACTCCCAGCAGAATTCCTGCAAAAAGGAGCTAAAGCCATTGCCTATCCCACCTCCATTCTCATCAATAGAACCATAAGTGAAAGAACTATTCCATCTATCTGTAAAATTTCTCATATCATCCCACTACATAAAGGGGGGAACTCCAATGACTTCTCTAACTTTTGCCCTATAGCTCTGCAATCTCCTCTTGCAAAAATAATGGAAAAGTGCATCCATAAGCAGCTACTTAACCACCTTCTCCATAACAACTTACTTGCCAACTGTCAACACGGATTTAGACCTTTCCACAGTACCACCACTGCCCTGCTATACTTCACAGACTGTATCAACAAAAATCGTAACAAAAATATTCTTTCCTCTGCAGTCTTTATCGATTTATCTAAAGCTTTTGACATGGTTAATCAACTCCTTTTACACATACTGAAATCCCTTTCACTCGATCCTCTAGCCATGAATTGGTTCAAATCTTACCTAGAAAACCGGCAGCAGGCAGTACTCTGGCAAAATAAACTATCTAATCACCTACCCATTTCCCTTGGTGTTCCACAGGGCTCCATATTAAGCCCACTTCTATTTCCCATTTATATTAATGACCTTCAATCAGCAATTCCATACACTAACTGCATTCAATATGCAGATGACTCTACTATAAACTGTTCAGCCACTTCTCAAACTGAACTTCATTCTCTTAGCCAAAAAGCTTTCAATACTGTAGAACAATGGTTCTCAAACCGCTGTCTCCTCCTTAACCCCCCAAAAAAATAAACTGTTACTCTTCACACCAACCCGAACATCCACCCCCTATACATTTCACACACACATCTAATAATGGTACTCATTTCTCCTGACCTAACCACTAAACTCTTAGGAATAACAATAGACAACAACCTCAACTTTGATACTCATAAACAGCACAATAAAATCAGTTAACAAAAAACTGGAATCCCTTTACAGAATCAAACCCTTTCTTACACCACTAGATAGGACCGCCATAGCCAGAACTCACTTAATCTCCACTCTACTCTATGCTTCACCTATATACACTAATCTTTCTAAAAACAACCTCAAACTGGCAACATCCTATAATATTGCTAGATTTGCTACAGGCTCTCCTTTCAGAACTCATCACTGTCTGAATCTAAAACAACTTGACTGGCTAGAATTTCTTAACCAACTTCAATTTCACCAGCTTGCTATAACCCACAAGACCCTGTATCAACCCATCAACACTCATTACACACTCTAGCCTCATTACACCTTACAATAATCTTAAGAACTTACGCTCCTCAAACAAACTGCTGATCAATACTTCCAGACTCAACTCAGCTGGTGATTCCCTGTTCTTTAACACTGTTGGAAAACTATGGAATCTACTACCCACTGAACTCACAACTCAGACTTATCTCTCACATTTTAAAAGGAATCAAACTATTTCTCAATACACACTGGCTATGCTCCTGTACTAACCCTGACTAACTTTTTTTTCCCTTTACACTAATCATCACTCTACAACTCTATAATCTTACCCTTAAAGAATCAATATAACACGTTATTGCAAATAAAAATTATGTATATATGTATATTGTACCCTCTCTTGTACATTACCCTTTGCTGCCTATTGTGCATGTTATGCTCACTACAAGTATTGTATTTTGTACTTTTTAAAAAAAACTAATGTTTTTATGAAACAATAGCTGTTTTTGTTTAGTCTGATCTGTTTTGACTTTTATATTAATTCTGTATGTTTCTTGGAGCTTTTCTCCCCGGGCCTCTACTGAAAATGGACATGTATCCAGCTAGACTAGCCCGGTCAACAAATGTAAAATAAAAATACAAAAATAATGCACTTTATAGGCACAGTAAGGTGTGTGAAAATTATATAGGGTATAGTTTTGGCATCATTGATGAGATATCTAATGATGTGGGGGGGGGGAATTGGAAAAATATTTTGAATAAAAAAGAAATGATGTGGCAATTACGTCGGTCTTCTAAAATACATCCAGAGCTTAATGACTGCATCTCCATTGCACCAGTCTTGAAAGAAAAAGCAGCCAAAATTTAATTTCCATGTGTACTTTCTGGTGACTTAGGATTTAAATAGCTCTTTTTATTGAGATTAATTGGTAACATGACATTTATGAAAAAGTTTAATATCAATATTAGGTATTTTTATTACATGAATTCTAATTATGTATATTTTTGTGCAATGTACAATTTATTTGTGTGTATTTTAGGCATTTTTATTCCCATTTTAGAGAAATAAAGGGAAATTCATATATATAGTTTTTATATTAGAATTGACTTGTAGTATGAATTAGTTTAAATGTATGATTTTTTTATAACATATTAATTTTTTAGATTGGTGTAATTAATCAATTTATTAATGTGCAGGGTTTGATTGGATGAATGCTTACCCAACCCGGTGTTTACTGGCTATTTTAAATCCGTTTCTTTCACATTTCACTGTTCTGATGAAGTCAAACTCCATTTGATGAAAGCGCTTAACTACATGTTGGTTCTATGTCCAAATAAAAGTATTTCATGGGATTTGAGACCAGTGTCTTCATTTTGCTATTTTTGGTTACTAGTTCATAATCAGTAACCTCAGAGCTGTCGGACTCTTGGTCGAATAAAGCTGCTGGGGACAAGTCTACTTCTTTTAGCAGGGGTAGGCTGACTTCCCCTAATCAGCATAAGGCCTTCCGCCATTTTAAGTATTTGAGATTGCGGCATGGAAGCAGGCATTTGAGCTTGATGCATGGAAGCAGGCACTCGAGTCGTTTTTTTAGGCATAGTTCATACCCTGGGCCTTAGAAACTCGGTAGTTTTAGAAAGAACTGAAGACGCGAAAAAAGTCTGTTTGTGTCGAATATCGGTAGTGTGAAGAACTTCCTCAGAAGCCGGTGCCTGCACAGTGGCTCCGGACCCATCCAAGGTAGAGACATCCACAGGTTTTGTAGTCAGTGCCTTCCGCGGCATACAGACTCCGGAATGGGTTTCGGTAGCGGCCTACGAATCCCTAGAAGCAGGCATCAGGAGCTGCGACACCAGCTCACCGAGTACCAGAGAACTGGCAACTAGCTTAATGGAATAGTCGTTGGCAGTTCTGGACCTGTGCGGCCTGTTTCTGTAGTTATCCTTACGGTTTTTTTTTTTTTCAGAAGATCGGTAGTCGGATGACTTACCGAAGCCATTTCGGAATACGGAGATCAAGAGTGAAAGTATTTAGCTACGATAAGGCCCCGACGATGTATAGTTCTGACATTGAACAAAGCACAAAACCGACAGCGAGTGACGTTGTGGTCTGAGCCTAAAGTGGCGCAGTAAGAATGAAAACCTCGGTGTGGTATTTGATTTCCACAATTGAGACAATTGTTAACTTTTTCTGACATCGGTTAGAGTAAGAAAAAAGGATCCCCAATGGGGTACTTAACTTTAGAAGACTTCAACTTCAAATTCGGAAACAAAAACTGAGGTAGCGGCCGACCGGCACTCATGCGAACTGCTTCTGCTTCTTCAGGCTCCTCAGCAAGAAAGACTGATGTAATGGCACCAGCTGCCTGTTTTTATACCACTGACAACCTGTCAGTCCTGGAGCAACAGCAACTGATGCAGAAATACTAAGCCTCTGGTATTCGGGCCGACTGAAAACTACCATTGGCAGGATAGCCAAGTGTGATGACTGGAACAGTGAAACACGAAGAACATCACTTCCTTATGTCCTTGCCCTCATCCCTGAGGCCTACATTTATCCAAGGATTTCTTACCGGATGGGGAGACTCCTAAAATGACAGATTTTGATGATTCTCCAGCAGAATGAGGGAGAAGTTCCTTCAATGCCAGCTTAATAGCCCAGTGGTCAAAGGCCTTATAAATGGAGCAATCCTCATCCAAATGGCTTGCCACACATCACTATCCAACAAAAAATTAGAGAGCAGATATGACAGATTTTTTTTTAACTGGAAATACCAACAGTGATAAACTCACACTTGGGTACGTAACCCAAGTGTGAAAGGAAAAGGGTGAGAAGGCACCAAAACCACAAGAAAAATGGAAGAAAACTGTCTGCATTCACTAGAAAGTTTGTGGGTTAAGGAAAGTTTATCAAAAAAACTAGGAAAGATACTGACAAGTAGATTATCGACTTTCCAAAATAACATCAAAATACCACAACACCAAGGGAACTTAGCTGAGGCAAGTCTGAGCTGAGAAGAACACATTCTGTTTACTATGACCAGCAAACAAGATGTGAGGTAATCTTGGGGACACGATGGGATTACAGGCAAGGGGAAGAGCCTGAGATGAGGATCCTGTAGTTTAAAAACGACCAAAGTCAGATCTGAGATCAATCAGAAACATATCTGTTGAAGAATGGACAGAACACTTACCAGATCATAACTTAATGATCACAAGACAGAAGACTAAAAAAAAAAATAATCATATACTCCACTTATTGCAAACTACAATGATAACCTACATAACACCACCTTCAGTTCAAACACACATGTACACACAAACTTCATTCTATCACCACAGACTGCATGCACACAACCACCATATACACAAAGAAAAAATACACAACAGCACACGCACAAATAAAATACCAGTACCAATATTTTTGCAGTGAGGCAAGCCCCCTTTGCTCCCCACTACTTTATATACACAAAAAGAAGCCATAGAATGGGCACATTCACAATCCACACTATACCATAATCTTGCATAAGTGAAAAAAAAAAAACTAAAAAAAAAAACCCAGCATCTTTTAAGGGAGTCTGTGCAACATTTTTGATAAATCTTTCATTCGACAGATCCTGGCACAGCTAAAAATGCCCTATCAGCTGTTTGTTTAATCCACTGTCTATATACAAGTGTGTGTGTATACAATTATATATCTATATCTATATATATATATCTATATATATATATATATCTATATATATATATCTATATATATATATATCTATATATATCTATATATATATATATATATCTATATATATATATCTATATATATATATATCTATATATATCTATATATATATATATATATATCTATATATATATATCTATATATATCTATATATATCTATATATATCTATATATATCTATATATATATATATATATATCTATATATATCTATATATATATATATCTATATATATATATATATCTATATATCTATATATATCTATATATATATCTATATATATCTATATATATCTATATATATATATCTATATATATCTATATATATATCTATATATATCTATATATATATATCTATATATATATATCTATATATATATATATATATATATATATATATATATATATATATATATATATAAACATACATAATATATATACATGCACAGATTAGAAAGGACCAACATATTCCAAACCAATGAGTACATGATGACACCTGTTCACAACTTCAGGATGACAAAGAAGGTGTTGCACAACTGTTTATGGTCACTGATTCTGATTAGGTACACAAGTATGTATGATGCCACTATTTATTTTTAATACATTTTATTGAAAGAATTTTCAAAGGTACAAATACATATGAAGTCCAAGTATATATCTAATGTACCTGATAATTAAAAGCAGAAACAAATAATCCAGTAATTATACAACACAAATTGCCACTGTACACAAGAATTTATTACAGATAAATGTAGCTATTCCATCATTGCAATACTGTAAGCCTGACTAGTGAGTAAATAAGATTTGCAACTCCCACAAAACAACAGAAGACTGAACCCACAACCCTCCATCACCACTCCATTAACTTTGTTATACAGCTCTGGACTATTAAGCTGATCTTGCAGTAGAATACCATAATTACCTGTCCATCAATCACAGAAGCTTATAACTGCTCTTCCTCGACAGTGAAGTAGGCTTCCCTGCAATTCAGCCCAACTCCTCCTTTTAAGTTTGCAATTCTCTTTTCCATTCAATAAGTCTGACAGTCGATATACCTAATCAGAGGTGCAACTTTAACCAGCCATCCTTCAAGTACACAGCAATTACCTTGGTAGCTTCATTTGCCATGCTCATGATGCCTGCAAATGTTTTAAATATCAGCCCTGGCAGAAGGATCCATGGAGACAGTACAGTTGTGTATACTTATCATAAATGTAGAGATCTGAGTGTATTCACTGTTGCAGACCTGACTTAGTTCCTGTCGTGGAAGCCTTTGGCGGCATTGACTACCAGAGAAAAATCTCCCTCCTCAGACAGCCGGCAGATGCTCTGACCAATGTCAGTACACTCGAGTACAAGGGGAGTAGGCTGACATCATGATCTCAGTTTTTTCATGACCCCCTAAAGGCAGGAGCCCTCGTAGATGAAGTCAAAATCAGGGTTTTTGACAGAGAATTTAAGCAAGAAGAGAGGCAAAAGGAGAGGCCCTTTGACTAAAAGAAGCTTGTTCAAACCTACCCTGTAGGGTAGGGGGGAGGAGGGACAGAAAGAATACTGCAATGGTAAATCCACTTGAACATTACACTTATGGTAAATATGCACAACTATACTATGTTCTTAATGTTATACTGTTGCATTCCTGACTTGTGGGATGATTCCCAAAGCTGAGAAGGGTGGAAGATGGGATAAGGAGAGGAAAGTATGCCCTGCAGGATAACAGTGGTAAACCCTGCCCTGGACATGGAGAAGGCTGATGGGTGGTAATGTTCGGTGAAGGTATGCACTGAAGACCAGGTAGCAGCCTCCAGGATGTCCTTGGTAGGTACCCCTTTAAGGAAGGCAGTAGAGGCAGCAGTTGCCCTAGTAGTGTGTGTCCTGACATGATCAGGTGGCTTCTTACCATGAAAGCTGTAACAGAAGGAGATACCAAGTACAGATGTGTACACTTACCATAAATGTAGATGTTCGAGTGTATTCACTGTTGCAGTCATTACATTTGGGTAATCTGCTGGCAGGGTGCCCTCAAGTCTGCCTGAATTCCAATGTCTTGGGTCCTGTGTCGGTTGCTGTCTTCTCTTCCATGATGTCAGGAATATAAAACATGCAGCCGACGCCATTTTCTTTAGTTTTTCTTGCCCCCGATGTCAGGTGCCCCCCAAAAAGGTAGCAAAAATATGACTATATACATATATACATGCATCAATATAAACTTTACCTTCATCAACAAGCAAATACACCACATAGGTTGTAGAAGATAGAGAAGGAAAGATAAACTCCAGAATGACTGGGGGATGGCAGGAGGGTAACCTGGACTGCAACAGTGAATACACTCAAACAGCTACATTTATGGTAAGTGTACACAACTGTACTATGTTCTTCATGTTTCACTGTTGCAGTCATTACATTTGGGTAGAATCCCAAAGCTATGGTTGGGAGGCTGGAGCTAAACAGCATTAGGTGCTGCTATAAGGCCCTGCAGAACTGCAGTGGCAAAGCCTGCCCTGGACGTAGAGTAGAGAGGCAAATGATAATGCTTTGTAAAGGTGTGAACAGAACTCTGAGTAGCAGCCTCTAGAATGTCTTTGGTCGGTACTCCTCTGAGAAAAGCTGCTGAAGTAGCTGCAACTCTGGTGGAATGAGACCTAATGCCCTTGGGCACAGGTTTACCATGGTGTAAGTAGCAGAAAAGTACAGTTGTGTACCTACCATAAATGTAGATGTCCGAGTGTATTCACTGTTGCAGTCATTACACTTGGGTTATCCTGCTGGCAGGCTAACCGCAGTGGGCCTGAATTCCAAAGTCCTGGCCCGGCGTCGGTTGCTGTCGCCTCTTCCCTGACGTCAGTGCGCCAGGGGTATAAAAGATGCAGCCAACGCCATTTTCTTCATTTTTTCTTGCCCCAGATGTCAGGTGCCCCCAAAAGGGTAGGCTAAAAATTTGCAAATAAAAAAGCATGCACCAACAAACATTACCTTCCTCTACAAGCAAATACACCACATAGGTTGTATAGAATAGAGAAGTACAGATAAGTCCCAGCAATGAAAGGGGGATGGTGGGAGGGTAACCTGGACTGCAACAGTGAATACACTTGAACATCTACATTTATGGTAGGTACACAACTGTACTATGTCCATCGTGTTTCACTGTTGCAGTCAATACACTTGGGTTGAATCCCAAAGCTGAGGTTGGGCGGCTGGGTCTAAAAAGGATTAGGAGTGGCTATGAGGCCCTGCAGAACTGCAGTGGTAAAGCCTGCTCTGGATTTAGAGTACAGAGGTAAGTGTTAGTGCTTGGTGAAAGTGTGCACTGAACTCCAAGTTACAGCCTCCAAAATTTCCTTGGTTGGTACTCCTCTGAGAAAGGCTGTTGATGTGGCTGCTGCCCTGGTAGAATGTGGCTTAATATTTCTTAGGCACTGATTTGCCATGCTGTGCATAGCAGAAACGAATGCAGTGTCCTATCCATTTTGAAATAGTCTGCTGTGAAATAGACTTTCCTTGTGATCCTGCAGCATATGCCACAAAAATTTGCTCAGTTTTTCTGAAAGCTTTTGTTTTGTCCAAGTAGAAGCATAGCTGCCTCTATGTCCAAAGAGTGCAGAAGCCTCTCCCCTTTATTCTGGGGATTTGGATAAAAGGTTGGTAAATGAATGGTTTGGTTAAGAGCCACACTGGATACTACCTTTGTCATAAATGTTGGGTTTGTCCTTAGAGAAACCCTGTCTGGATGGAAAATGATAAAAGGTTCCACTGCCATTAATACCTGTAACTCTGAGACTCTTCTTGCTGAAGTTATTTCTAGGAGCACAGCAGTTTTCCATGATAAGAATTTTATCTTAGCTGTATTGGCTGGCTCAAAAGGAGGCAGTGTGAGCTTTTCCAAGACAAAGTTGAGGTCCCATGTTGGTATAGGTGCTCTCCTTGGGGGTCTTATGTTTTTTGCCCCTCTGAGGTACTGTCTTAGTAGTGGATGAGAGAAAATAGGAGGTTCCGTATTGTAATGAGCTGAAATGGCAGAGATCTTAATTGATGAGAAGGATAGGCCTTTGTCCAGCATCTCAGGTATTGTAAAATCTGAGGAATATTAGGAACAAGCGGTTCAAGTCCTTGTGCCTGGTTCCAAGCACAGAATCTCTTCCATTTTTCTGCATAAGATTTCCTGGTGCTGGGCCTCCTGGCTTCCAAAATGACATCCATAACTGCTTTAGAGAGAGGTGAGTTCTGAGTGGTTATATTATTCGCCAGATTTAAGGTTCTGAGTTGGCGGTGCAGGATCTGATTGCTTTGTTGGGTCAGCAGATGAGGAATTTGAGGTAAAGTCCAGGCTGGCCCCCTTGAGACAAGCTCTTTAGGATTGGGTACCATTGCTGGTGTGGCCAGTCTGGGGCAATCAGAATCATTTTTGGCTTCTCTTGTCTAACTTTTAGGAGTACCTTGGGTAGCAGAGGTAGTGGTGGATAGGCATAAACTGTTAGTCTTTTCCAGCTGAATGATAGAGCATCCACCTTCCATGCTTGTGAGTGATAAGTCATTGTGCAGAATTCTCTGTAGCTGGCAGTTGTGAGGGGAGGCAAATAGATCTATGTCTGGGCATCCCCATTTCTTTATCATGCTGAAGACTTGTGGACCTAGTTTCCACTATTGAGGGTCCATGAGGTTTCTGCTTAGTCTGCCAGAGTATTTTTCTTTCCTGGCAGGAATTGCGCCTGCAGATGTACTTGATAGGCCAGTGCTGTGTTCCACAAAGTCATGGCTTGCCTGCAGAGGGGGTAGGAATGTGTGCCCCCTTGCTTATGTACCACATGACTGTAGTATTGTCCGTCTTTAGTAATAGTTGTCCTGGATGAAGTAGATCCTTGAAGGCCGTCAGGGCATTTTGTACAGCTAGCATCTCTTTTTGATTGATATGAAGATGCATTTGGTCTGTGGGCCACGTGCCCTGTATACATTTTCCCATGTGTGCTCCCCAGGCATAATCCGATGCATCTGTTGTTAGTGTCTGCCTGGCTGTGGGTAAAGTGAAAGGCTGTCCCTTGTTGTGGTGACAGGCCAGTGCCCACCATCGAAACTCTTGTTGCAGGCAGGGAATGAGAGTAATTATTGTTTCCAGGCTGTGGCAATGCTGCGTCCAAACACTTTTTAGATACCACTGTAGTTTCCTCATATGCAGTCTTGCATATGGAATTAGCGGGATGCAGGATGCCATTAAGCCCAAAGCCTGCAGAATTTTTCTTGCAGGTAGCTGGGTCTTTGTTGCCATCATTTGAAAGTAATGAGTCAGTTGCCTTTGTTCGTCTGGCGTGAGATAAGCCATCTGGGCAGTAGTATTTAAACTTGCACCCAGGAATATTCTCTCTTGAGAGGGCACTAGTTTTGATTTCTTTTCATTTACTGTGTACCCTAGGCAAATTAGTAATCTTTTTACAAACGCCAGATGCTTTAGTAGAATGTCCTTGCTGTCTGCTTGAATAAGTCAGTCGTCCAAGTAGGGATATATTTGAATTCCTTTTTGTCTGCAAAATGCAATTACTGGTGCCAGGCATTTTGTGAAGACCCTGGGCGCAGTAGATAAGCTAAAGGGCAGTGCAGAGAATTGGTAATGCATTGAGCCAGCTATGAATCTGAGGTATCTTCTGCAAGATTGTCTGATTGGGACATGCAGGTATGCCTCTGAGGTCCAAAGTAACTAGCCAAGCCTACTTGCCTAGCATGGGTAGAAGTTGCTGCAGTGTCAACATTTTGAATTTTGGAACGTCCAGGAAAGTATTTAGAGTAGACAGGTCCAGTATTGGTCTTCAAGCTTTGTCCTTTCTGGGTACCACGAAAAGTCTTGAGTAAAATCCTTGTCCCTGCTCTTGCTATGGTACTTTTTGAATAGCCCTCATGTCCATGAGAGCAGAAATTTGTTTTTGTGCCTCTGCCCATTGATTGTGTGGCAGGTCTGGCATACCTTTTGGCCTTGGTAGGGTGTGAAAGTGGAACCTGTAACCCTGGGAAACAATATTCAGTACCCATTTGTCCTGGGTGATCATGTGCCAATTTTGTGAGAAAAGTGCTAGTTTTCCCCCTAAGGGTGCTGCCAAAAGGTTAGTACTTGGCATTGGTAGAGGAAAGTCATTGGGGCTGTTTCCTGTAAGGTTGCGATTTGTCTTCTCCGCCTTTGGGGGCTGAAGCACTCCATTGCTTAGGTCTGTATGAGCCTTGGGGCTGAGATCTGTCTCTTGGGCGTCTGTATCTGCCTCTTTGTGGCCTGTCTGACAATGTACCAATTTTTAGAAGGCCAGTTCCTGCTAAATCTGGGTGGCTGAACTTGTAAGAAATCCTTTACTGTCTGCACTGATTTTGCTTTATCCTCCATTTTCTTTAACACCTCTTCTGCCTTAGCACCAAACAAAGTATCATGCTGTAATGGAACATCCAACAATTTTGCTTTAACATGATCAGGTAAACTTTGTTCTTTTAACCAAGCATGCCTTCGAATGATGGAACTTGTAACTGCGGCTCTGCAAGAAGCCTCTAATGAATCAAAACCACATTGCAAAGTATGCTTTCCCACTTGTTCAGCTGCATGCAATAAATCCTGCATTTCCTTATTTTCAGGACATTCTGAGCTTGTAAGCATTTTCTGTTTTAGCAAAGACATTAGGTATTGCTGATATTTAAGCATGTGAAACTGGCAGTTTAAAGCCCTTACAGCTAAAGTAGCAGAGGTGTAAACTTTTTTCCCCCATCTGTCCAGTGCTCTAGAATCCCTATCAGAGGGAACAGGGTTTTTTGAAGTGGAAGCC
The DNA here is from genome assembly GCF_019279795.1 of Protopterus annectens. Lineage (NCBI taxonomy): Eukaryota > Metazoa > Chordata > Ceratodontiformes > Protopteridae > Protopterus > Protopterus annectens. Next base: position 1,588,791,555 of record NC_056733.1, read on the forward strand.
TTGACTCCTTTGGGACCCTGAGAAATAGTTTCTGGGTCAGCAGCAGGGTTTTTATAAAGAAATTTATGAGAATCTGGGACCCTGTAGTACCTATCTGGCTTAACTGGGGCAGGGGGTAAAGAATCAGGAGACAAACTGGATTCAGAAAATACATCAACAATATCTAGTAGAGGGGGAATAGCAAGGGGCCTATGCTGAGGCAGTAAAAGAAAGTCTGAGCCTTTTCTTGGATTCTGAATAATCCTGGCTCTCCCAATGGAAATGCTCCTTCATGGTGTGCAGGGTTTCCCCAAAGGAGTAATCCTCAGGAGGAGAGGCTGAAGGGATAGACTCTGCAGCGTCAGAGTCAAATAAAAACCTGGTCAGAGGAATCATAGTCAGTATCTTGCCTAGGCCTTTTATCAGGAGGGGGATGGGAACCCCTGATTGGAGTAATTAGGTCCTCGGCCATTTTAGGCATCTGTTTCTTTGGCATGGATGACTGTCCAGGTGAATGCTGTACTTGTTTCTTTGCCTTTAAAGGTGTTTTAGACTTTGCCTTGGCTGCTGAAGTGGTCTTGATGGTAAGCTGTGTAGTTCTGAAAACACCCTCAGAAGCCGATGCCTGCTCAGCAGCTGCGGACCCATCTGAGGGAATAGTTTCCATAGGCCCAATACCTTGAGTTTCCAGAGGCCTAGTTGTCTCCACGTGGGAGTCGGAGGCGGCCTGTGGCTCTGAGGTAGCGGGTGTCAGGGGCTGCAAAAGCGCCTCACTGAGAACCGACGAATCGGCGACTGGCCTAGAGGAGGCTTCGTCGTCTGTTTTGGACCTCGGATGCCTATCCTTTTCTTTGTCCTTGCATTTTTTATCAACTGGGGTTGTTGGTTGTTCCGACGGCATTATATAGTTAAAACTTCGGCCAAAGTAATGCAAAGCAAAATCGAACTGACGCTTAATAGTGCGTTGGTTGAATCTAGCGCAAAACAGACAACTAGCAACGTTGTGGTCAGGGCCTAAGCAAGGAATACAGTAAGAATGAAAATCCTTATGAGGTATTTGCTTTCCACAAGAAATACAATTGTTAACTTTAACTGACATCGGTCTGGAGCAAGAAAAAGTTTCCCCAACGGGGTACTTAACTTTATTGAAGACTTCAGATCTGAAATTCAGTTTCGAAAATCTCAGGAGTCGGCCGACCGGTACTTGCGGACTGCTTTTGCTTCGGGCACCGCGCGGCAAGAAAGACTGAAGAAAATGGTGTTGGCTGCATCTTTTATACCCCTGGCGCACTGACGTCAGGGAAGAGGTGACAGCAACCGACGCCGGACCAAGACTTTGGAATTCAGGCCGACTGCGGGTAGCCTGCCAAGCAGGTCAACCCAAGTGTAATGACTGCAACAGTGAAACACAAACATCAAATACAGTGGCTTATCCACTTTGAAATTGTTTGCTTTGAAATAGCCTTTCCTTCTGATCCTGCAGTATAAACATCACTAGTAATTGCTCAGTTTTTCTTAGAGCTTTAGTCCTGCTCAAGTAGAATCTTAGCTGTCTGTGTACGTCCAAGGAATGCAGAATTCTCTCTCCTTTGTTCTGCGGATGTAGATAAAAGGTTGGCAGATAAATTGTTTGGTTAAGAGCCACACTGGAAACCACCTTAGGCATAAATGTAGGATTTGTCCTCAGACACCCTGTCTGGGTAAAATATGAAAAAAGGCTCTACAGCCTTGAGGGCCTGTAGCTCAAACTCATCTTGCTGAAGTAATTACTAGTAGCAGAGCCATTCTCCATGATAAGAACTTTATATCAGCGGTAGGGTGAGCTTTTCCAATACATAACAGAGGTCCCATGCAGGTAATGGTGATCTTCTAAGGGGCCTTACATTTTTGGCTCCTCTAAGATACTGCTTTAGTAAAGGATGAGAAAAGAGTGGTGGCTCTGTATTGTTATGAGCTGAAATGGCAGAGGCATGAATTTTAACTGAAAAGAAAGAGAGGCCTTTGTCAAGCACCTCAGTTAAATATTGTAATATCTGAGGAATATTTGGTTCTGCTGTATCAGTTCCTTGTGCTTGATTCCAAGCACTGAATCTCTTCCATTTATCGACATAAGATTTTCTAGTACTAGGCCTTCTGGCTTCCAAAATGACACCCATCACAGCTTTACTGAGAGGAGTTGTCTGTATAACTACATGATCATCCATGCTGCCAGGTTCAGTGTCTGGAGCTGATTGTGCAGGATCTGATTGTTTTGCTGGGACAGTAGTTGAGGTCTTTGAGGTAAGGTCCAAGCTGAGTATTGAGACAAGTTCCTTAGGACTGGGTACCAGTATTGGCTGGGCCAGTCCGGGGCAATTATCATCATCTTTGGTTTCTCTTGTCTGACTTTTAGGCGGACCTTGGGAAGAAGAGCCAGAGGAGGAAAGGCGTAAACTGATAGGTTTTTCCAACTCGATAGGACATCCACTTTCCATGCTTGTCTGTGATAAGTCCTTGTGCAGAATCTTTTCAATTGTTAATTCAGAGGAGAGGCAAATAGATCTATGTCTAGGCTCCCCCATTTCTCTGTTATCATGCTGAAGACCTGTGGATTTAGTTTCCACTTGTGAGGGTCCATAAGGTTTCTGCTTAAATCGTCTGCCAGAGTATTTTGCTTTCCTGGCAGGAATTGAGCTTGGAGATGTACGTGGTAGGTCAAAGCTGTGTCCCACAGTGCAATGGCTAATCTGCAAAGGGGGTATGAATGTGTGCCCCCCTTGCTTGTTTATATACCACATGACCGTGGTGTTGTCCGTCTATCAGTAGTTGTCCAGGATGAAGTAAGTCCTTGAAGGCTGTTGGGGCATTTTGAACAGCTAGCATCTCTTTCTGGTTGATATATAGATGCATTTGTTTTGGGGTCCATATGCCCTGAATGCATCTTCCTGCCATGTGGGCCCCCCAGGCATAATCTGATGCGTCTGTTGTTAAGGTTTGGCTGGCAGGTGGTAGAGTGAAGGCCCGTCCCATGTTTTGGTGACATGCCTTTGCCCACCACAGAAACTCCTGTTGTAGGCAGGGAATGAGAGGAATCATTGTTTCCAGACTCTGACAATGTTGACTCCATAAACTTTTTAGGTACCATTGAAGATTCCTTATATGCAGTCTCGCATATGGAATCAGTAGGATGCAGGACGCCATGAAGCTCAAAGCCTGCAAAATTTGTCTTGCAGATAAAGTACAGTTTTGTACCTACCATAAATGTAGATGTTCGAAGATCCACATTGCTGCAGTCCTTACATATGGGTAGTCCGCTGTCCTCGGTCGGCCCGAATACCAAAGTATTAGGCTGACATCGGTCACGGCGCTTAAAACTGACATCAGGACGTCAGGGTACAAAAGCGCATGACCGACGTCATATCCCCAGTCTTTTCTTGCCCCAGATGTCAGAAGGCCCTAACAAGAAAGGCCAAAGCCAAAAAACAGCACAAAATAACCAACCACCCCTGCATTAATCATATTTACAATATTTACAATATTCACAACCCAAACCACACAACCACCTCCAACTACAGAGGGGAAGGAGGGAGGGTAAATTGGACTGCAGCAATGTGGATCTTCGAACATCTACATTTATGGTAGGTACAAAACTGTACTATGTTCTTCATCTCACATTGCTGCAGTCCTTACATATGGGTAGAATCCCAAAGCAGAGGTAAGGGAGGATGGCAAAACTATAAAGCATTAGGGGCTGCCAAAATGCCCTGTAAAATTGCAGTGGCAAATCCAGCCCTGGATTTAGAGTAAAGTGGAAGGTGGTAATGCTTAGAGAAAGTATGCACTGAACTCCAAGTAGCTGCTTCCAAAATATCTTTAGTAGCCACCCCCCTTAAAAAGGCTGAAGAAGTGGCAGTAGCCCTAGTGGAATGAGGCCTAATCCCAGCTGGAATCTCCTTACCATGATGGGAATAACAGAAAGCAATACAAAAACCAATCCACTTAGAAATAGTTTGTTTTGAAACAGGTTTGCCCTGAGAACCCAAAGCAAAAGAAACAAACAACTGCTGAGACTGCCTGAACCCTTTAGTTCTGCTCAAATAGTATCGTAACTGTCTGTGTATATCCAAAGTGTGCAAAATCCTCTCCCCTTTATTTTGGGGGTTTGCATAAAAAGTAGGCAAATGAATAGTTTGGTTTAAAGCCACACTAGAAACCACTTTAGGCATAAAAGAAGGGTTAGTACGCAAAGACACCCTGTCCTTGTGGAAAATTAAGAAAGGCTCAACTGCCATAAGGGCCTGTAATTCAGAAACCCTTCTCGCAGAGGTAATGGCCAACAAAAAAGCAGTCTTCCATGATAAATATTTCAACTCTGCAGTTGCTGCAGGCTCAAAAGGTTGTAGAGTGAGTTTCTCCAACACAAAATTGAGATCCCAAGCAGGAGTAGGAGCTCTACGGGGGTCTTATATTCTTTGCCCCTCTAAGGAATTGCTTAAACAAAGGATGAGAAAATAATGGTGGGTCACAGTCATAGTGAGCAGAAATCGCTGCAGCATGAACCTTTATAGAGGAGAAGGACAAACCTTTGTCCAATAACTCAGTAAGGTATTGAAGAGCAACACTTAAATTAGGTTTAGAAACATCAAAGTCCTTTGCTGTACTCCAAAATAAAAATCTCCTCCATTTATCTGCGTAAACTTTCCTTGTACTAGGTCTTCTGGCCTCCAAAATAACATTCAAAACTTGTTGTGGAAGCGGAGACCCTCCAGGGTTTAAAACAGAATATGCCAGGCTGTTAGATGCAGAGAGTGAAGTTTGACATTGAGTAGATGACTGTTCTCTTGAGATAGCAGGTGAGGAATCGAAGGCAAAGGCCATGGAGGCTCCCGTACCAGACTTCTCAGTAATGGGTACCAGTGCTGTCGAGGCCAATCCGGAGCTATTAAAATCATGTTTGGCTTGTCCTGTCTGACCTTCAGGAGTACCTTTGGGACGAGAGGCAGAGGTGGAAAGGCATACACGTGAAGATTGCTCCAATTGAATGAGAGAGCATCCACTTTCCAAGCTGTGGGATGAAACCTTTTTGTGCAAAACTTTGGCAGCTGGTAATTCAGTGGAGAAGCGAACAGATCTATGTCTGGAGTTCCCCATAACACTGTCAATTTCTGAAATACATGAGGATCCAATTTCCACTCGTGGGGATCCATAAGTTGTCTGCTCAACACATCTGCTAAGGAGTTCTGTGCTCCTGGCAGAAACCTTGCCTGAAGATTTAGCTGTAAACTGAGAGCAGTCTCCCACAAAATCATTGCTTGTCTGCATAGAGGATATGAATCGTCCCCTTGCTTGTTGATGTACCACATGACAGTTGTGTTGTCTGTTTGAATCAACACCTGCCCTGGAAGAAGTAAATCCTTGAAAGCTATCAATGCAAATTGGACTGCTAACATCTCCTTCAAGTTGATATGTAAATGTTGAAGTCTGGCAGGCCACGTGTCTTGTACCCATTTTCCATTTAGATGAGCTCCCAAGCTTTGTCTGAGGCATCTGTCGTTAAAATCTGACTCGCCTCTGGTCGGGTCACAGAGAGTCCCTTGTTTAGGTGACATTCCTGAGCCCACCACAAAAATTCCTTTTGAATGCAAGGTATTATCTGAATGATAGTGTCCAAATCTTGGCAGTGCTGTGTCCATACATTTTTGAGATACCATTGTAGCTTCCTCATATGCAGTTTGGCATTGGGAAGTACCAGAATACAAGATGCCATGAACCCCAAGGCTTGAAGGACTGTCCTTGCAGTCAGCCTGGACTGACGAGACAATTGGTGGAAGTAAAGGGAAAGATTCTTTTGTTTGTCCGGGGTCAAAAAGGCCATCTGGGATGCTGTATTCAGTCTCACACCCAGAAAGCACATGTCCTGAGAGGGTACTAGACTGGACTTTATTTCGTTCACAGAATACCCCAGGCATCTTAACACTGCCATCACATACTGTAAATGCTGAAGAAGATCGTCCTTTCCTTGGGCCAGAATCAGGCAATCGTCCAAATAAGGATAGATTTGTATTCCTCTTAGCCTGAAGAAAGCTACCACTGGAGCCAGAACCTTCGTGAACACTCTGGGCGCAGTAGATAAGCCAAAGGGCAATGCAGAGAACTGATAATGAAAAGTCCCAGCCCGAAAACGCAGATACTTCCTGCAACTGAGCCTGATAGGAACATGAAAGTAAGCCTCCTTGAGATCCAGAGTCACCATCCAGTGATCTTTGCCCAGCAGAGGTAAAAGCTGTTGTAACGTCAACATTTTGAACTTGGGAATGTCCAGATATGTGTTGAGGATAGATAAATCCAAAATTGGTCTCCACGTGTTCCCTTTCTTTGGTACTAGAAACAGGCGAGAATAAAATCCTAGGCCCACTTCTGACAGAGGGACAGGTTGTATGGCCCCTATTTGAAGAAGTAGAGAAATTTGTTTGTGAGCCTCTAGTCTTTGCTGAGGAGGAACGTCTGGCATGCCTTCGAAAGGAGGCAAGGTATGGAAATAAAACTTGTAACCTCGATGTATGATATCCAATACCCATTTGTCTTGGGAAATCAAAATCCAATTTTCCTTGAAGAGTGCCAACCTTCCTCCCAGAGGTGCTGCCAGGCAAGAAGGATCTGGCAGCTGAAAAAGTAGGTCATTGGGCCTGTTTACGAAAGGACTGGCCCCTGCCCTCACCCGAAGATTGTGCAGGTGAACTCCCTGTTCTAGGTCTAAAAGAACTCTGAGCTCTGCCCCTACCACGTCTAGATCTACCCCTAGACTGAGAATCATAAGAAGGATACGTCCACCCCTTAGCAGGCCAATTCCTACTAAACTTCGGAGGCTGAACTTGCAAAAAATCTTTAACAGCCTGCATAGACTTAGCCTTGTCTTCCATTTTCTTCAAGACTGACTCCACAGGTGAACCAAACAACACATCAGACTGCAAAGGAGCATCCAAAATCCTTGTCTTAACATGGTCAGATAAATTCTGATCCTTCAGCCAGGCGTGCCTCATGAAGAACTGAACCAGTGGCAGCCACCCTAGACGAGGCCTGCACAGCATCAAAACCACATTGTAATGAATGCTTACCCACCTGTTCAGAGACATGCACCAAATCTTGTAATTCTTTGCACTCAATGCCTTCCGCCAGAGCATCCACCTTAGACTTCAATTGAGAAAGAAGAAAGTTTTGATATTTCAACATATGAAACTGGCAATTCAAAGCCCTCATAGCTAAGGTAGAAGATGTATAGACCTTCTTTCCCCATCTATCCAAAGCTCTGGCCTCCTTATCTAGAGGAACCGGATTTTTTACAACAGAGGCCTTGACACCCTTAGGTCCCTGACTAATAGTTTCTGGGTCCGCCCTAGGACTCTTATAAAGATATTTATGAGCCTCAGGCACCCTGTAATACCTATCCGGTTTAACAGGCGCAGGAGGCAGAGAATCTGGATTAAGTGAAGCCTCCGAAAACACATCTTCCACAACATCCAGAACAGGGGGTATAGCCAAGGGCCTATGTTGGGGTAAAAGCAAAAATTCCCTAAGCCTTTTCCGAGAATCAGAGAAGTCCTGACCTTCCCACTTAAAATGTTCCCTCATAGAATGAAGTGTCTCTGAAAAAGAAAAATCCTCTGGAGGAGAAGCAGAAGGAGTGGAATCATCTGCCTCAGAATCAGAATAAGGACAGTACTCCTGCAAGTCTTCAGCCGAAGACTCTGATACATCCGAAGCCTGCTCAAAACTTCCCAACTCTGGCTCCACCCTAGGCCTCTTATCAGGAGGGGGCAAAGAACCTCTAATCAGAGTAATCAAATCTTCTGCCATTTTAAGCATGTGCTTCTTAGGCATAGACCCTGCTGAACTAGGAGTGACACCAACAGAAGCTAAACCTGGCCTGCCTCTGGGAGAAGCCTTGGAAACAGAAGGAGAGGGCCTAACCACCCTAGGAAGGGAGGGGAGTACAGTAACTTGAGAAGCCCCTTCAGCCTGACCTGCCTCTTGAGAGGCCACATCCTGCAAAATCAAAGTCTCCCCCTGAGACTCCAGAGAAGTCTCCGTCAGAACCACCGGTTCCACTGAAGCCTCTAAAGAACCGGCGTCCGGAACAGACGACTCATCTTGCCTGGGTTTAACTGTTTTGTCTTTGCGCTTCTTAGAGAAGCGGCCGGAGAGTCCGACGGCATATTATAATTGCACCGCTTACCAAAGACCAGCCTAGCACAATCTAACCTTCGCTAATAGTGCGTTATTGAACCTAGCACAAAAGCGACACCGACAACGGCGTGCTCAGGCCCCAAACAAGGAATGCACAAAGAATGATAATCCCTATGCGGTATCTGCTTCCCACAAGAAATACAGTTATTCACTTTTTCTGACATCCGTAATACACTGAGGCAAGAAAAACAAAATATTCCCAACGGGTACTTAGCCAACTTGGATTCGGTCTGAAACTCGAACTCGAAAATTTCAGAACGCAACGGCACTTGCAACGCTGCTTCTGCATCGGACCATGCGGCAAAAAAGACTGAGGATATGACGTCGGTCATGCGCTTTTGTACCCTGACGTCCTGATGTCAGTTTTAAGCGCCGTGACCGACGTCAGCCTAATACTTTGGTATTCGGGCCGACCGAGGACAGCGGACTACCCATATGTAAGGACTGCAGCAATGTGAGATGAAGAACATCTGGGTCTTTGTTGCCATCAGTTTGAAGTAAGTAGTCAGTTGCCTTTGCTTGTCTGGCGTGAGGTAAGCCATCTGAGCAGCTGTATTCAAGCTTGCACCCTGGAATGTTATCTTTTGAGAGGGTACCAATTGTGATGTCTTTTCGTTTATTGTGTACCCTAGGCATGTTAGAAGCCTTTTCACAAATGCCAGGTGTTGAAGTAGAATGTCCTTGCTCTCTGCTTGAATGAGACAGTCGTCCAAGTATGGGTATATTTGTATACTTTTTTGTCTGCAAAATGCAATTACTGGTGCCAGGCACTTTGTGAAGACCCTGGTCGCAGTAGATGAGCCAAAGGGCAGTGCAGAGAATTGGTAATGTGTTAAACAAGCCTTGAATCTGAGGTCTCTTCTGCACGATTGTCTTATTGGGACACGCAGGTATGCCTCCTTTAGGTCTAATGTCACCAGCCAAGCATGGTTGCCCAGCATGGGCAGAAGCTGCTGCAAAGTCAGCATTTTGAATCTTGGAATGTCCAGGTATGTGTTCAAAATTGATAAATTCAGTACTGGCCGCCAGGCCTTGACCTTTCTAGAACAGTCAAGTAAAATCCTTGTCCTTTTTCCTGTTCTGGTACTGGCTGAATGGCCCCCATATTCATGAGGGACGTAACCTGTTTCTGTGCCTCTGCCCACTGATTTTTGGGCACGTCTGGCCAACCGTTTACCATTTGCAGAGTGTGGAAATGGAATCTGTATCCCTATGATACTATGTTTAGTACCCACTTGTCCTGGGTTATTAACTGCCAATTTTGAGCAAAAAGTGCTAATTTTCCCCATATGGGTGCTGCCAAAAGATAAGTGCTTGGTGTAGGCAGAGGGAAGTCATTGGGAGATTTCTGTATGTTTGCGCCTTATCTCCTCCAGTTTTGAAGGTAGAAGCGCCCCATTGCTTTGACCTGCATGAATCTTGCGCCTGGTATCTGGAACCCTTAGGGCATCTGGATTTGCCCCTTTGAGCTCTGTCTGACACAGGAAAGGAACAATTTTTTGTAGGCCAGTGTCTGCTGAATCTTGGTGGCTGCACTTGTAAGAAGTCTCACAGTTTGCATAGACTTAGCTTTGTCTTCCAATTTCTTTAAAACCTCTTCTGCCTTAATACCAAACAGAGTATCATGTTGTAAAGGTGCATCTAACAATTTAGCTTTAACAAGATCAGGCAAATTTTGTTCCTTTAGCCAGGCATGCCTCCTAATCATAGATCCTGTAACTGTGGCCCTGCAGGAGGCCTCTAAGGAGTCAAAACCACATTGCAAAGTATGCTTTCAAACCTGTTCAGCCGCATGCAATAATTCCTGCAATTCTTTATTTTCTGCACATTCAGAAATCAACATAATTTTCTGTTTCAGCAATCCCATAACGTTGTAGATACTTAAGCATATGAAATTGACAGTTTAAGGCTCTGATTGCCAAGGTTGCAGATGTATAAACCTTTTTTCCCCCATCTGCCAGTGCCCTTGAATATCTGTCAGAGGGGGTAGGATTTTTTGCTGTTGAGGCCTTAACTCCCTTTGGACCCTGTGAAATAGTTTCAGGATCATCAGCAGGGTTTTTAAATAAAAAATTATGTGAGTCAGGGACCCGGTAATACCAGTCAGGCTTACTGGGAGCCGGAAGTAAGGGGTCAGGGGTCAAGCTGGACTCTGAAAACACATCATCCACAATGTCTAAAACAGGGGGTATGGCTAAAGGCCTGTGCTGAGGGAGAAAAAGGAAATCCCTGAGCCTCTTTTTTGATTCTGAAAAATCTTGACTCTCCCAGTGAAAATGCTCCCTCAAAGTATGCGAGGTTTCCCCAAATGAATAATCCTCAGGAGGAGAAGCAGATGGTATAGACTCCTCTGCATCAGAATCCTCATAGGGTGGTATAGATAAATTTCTGATCAGAAGAGGAATCAGAAGAAATAGAAATCTGATCTTAAGATTCATAATCAGTGTCTTGCCTAGGCCTCTTTTCGGGAGGGGGATGGGTACCCCTGATCAAGGTAATAAGGTCTTCAGCCATTTTGATCATCTGTTTTTTTAGGCATACAGGCCTGTGTACATGGCTCAAGCGTTGTTTTTTTTTAGTTTTAGAAGTTGCTTTTGTCTTTGGTTTTGTAGCCGTCGTCAGTTTGATATACAAATGTTGAGGTCTGAATACACCCTCAGAAGCCGGTGCCTGCTCAGTGGCTCCGGACCCATCCGAGGGAGATGCAACCATCGGTCCAATACCTTGAGTATCTTGTGGAATGAGGGACTCCACATGGGTGTCGGTAGACGCCTGGGACTCTAAGGTAACGGGTATCAGGGGCTGCAAAAGCGCCTCACTGAGTACCGGTGAACCGGCGACTGGCTTAGGAGAAGGTTTGTCGTTGCTTTTGGATCTCAACTGCCTTTCTCTGTCCTTTTCTTTGCATTTTTTATGCACTCTAGTAGTCTGATTGCTATCCAACGACATTTCTGGGTAGTTAAATCGGTTTCCAAAATACTTTGAGGCAAAAATATACAGACGCTTAATAGTTTGTTGGTTAAATCTAGCACAAAACCGACAGCCAGGCACATTGTGATCAGAGCCTAGGCAAGGAATACAGTATAAATGGAAATCCTTAGGAGGTATTTGCTTCCCACAAGTAATACAATTAACTTTTTCTGACATCAGTATGGAGCAAGAAAAACTTTCTCCAACGGGGTACTTAACTTTAGTGAAGACTTCGGTTCTGAAACTCAAACTCGAATATTTCAGTAGTCGGCCAACCGCCACTTGCAAAATGCTTCTGCTTCGGGCACCGCGCAAGAAAGACTAAAGAAAATGCGTTGGCTGCATGTTTTATACCCCATGACGACCTGACATCATGGAAGAGAAGACAGCAACCGACGCAGGACCCAAGACTTTGGAATTCAGGCTGACTAAGGGCAACCTGCCAGCAGATTACCCAAATGTAATGACTGCAATAGTGAAACATGAAGAACATCGATAGACCCATTTAGAAATGGTCTGTTTGGAAACTGGTTTCCCTTCAGAACTGGTGGCACAGGCCACAAAGAGCTGGTCTGAATTTCTTTAAGTCTTTGTTATGTCAAGATAGTAACCCATCTGCCTTTGCACATCCACGGAATTAAGAATTTTTCCCCCTATGTTTTGTGGTTTGGGGATGAAGGTAGGCAAATGTGTGGCTTGATTTAAGGAGGAATCTGTCATCACCTTGGGCATAAAGAAGGGGTTACTCGAGATTTTGGATGGAAGATGAGGAAAGGCTCCAGTAGCATAGTACGGTAAATGTACATATTCAAGTGCTGTTCAGAAACTCTTCTAGCAGAAGTGATAGCCAACAAGAAAGCAGTTTTCCATGTTAAGAAGTTTAAGTCAATTGAGACAGCTGTTTCAAATGATGGAAAAGTAAGAAACCAAGAAACCATTTCATAACAGGGTGAGAAAAGATAGGGGGTTGGGCAGGAATGTTGGTTAGGATAGCAGAGTCATGAATTTATATGGAGGATTAAGAAAGGCCAATGTCAGACAGACTTGCCAGATACGACAGGATGACTGTGATCTTGGCTAGATGGGGATTCTGAGCATGTTGCCCACACCAAAGGAAGGATTTCTTCCATTTAGCCAAATAAGATTTCCTGATGCTAAGCCTTCTGGCCTCACTAAGGATGTACTGAACCTGTTTGTCCAAGATAGGATCCCTGAAAAATGTTAAGGGATCCTCCATGTTGATAATTTGAGAGCAATAATTTGAGAGTAGCTCCTTACAGAGCCCTTTGTTCTCTAAAGTCATAAGCTTTTGTCTCATCTGATCCCGTAAAGTCTCCTGGTATTTAATCATGTGGAACTGGCAGTTTAATGCCATCATAGATAAGGTGGTAGCAGTGTAAACTCTTTTGACAAATCTATCTAGGGCCCTGATTTATTTGTGGACTAAGTTTCTGGAGGAGCTAGCTCTGGCTCCTTTGGGGCCAGGGTCATGACCTCTGGGTCAGGTGTAGGATTCTTAGAGATGTTTATGAGAATCCAAAACCCTATAAAATCTGTCAAGTTTTCTAGGGGCAAGAGGGAGGGTGTCTGGTTTCTAGACAGAGTCCAGGAAGACATCATACACACCCTCCAAAACAGGAGGGATGGCAAAGGGTTTATGTTCTGGGACACTGTTATATTCCCTTATCCTTTTCTTGCACTAAGGGTAATCCTATGCTTTCCACTGGAAATGTTTCCTCAAAGGGTGCAGTTTTTTCCCATGAAAGATAAATCCTCAGGAGAGGAGGCAGAAGCCAGTTTCAACTCAGAGTCTGAGTCTTCAAAGGATTCCATGAAGGGGCCCACTCTTCAAAAACAGAATCCTCATCTGATCAAAGGCATCAGAAAGGAATTCTGGGATGAGATCTTTTTATTTCTTTTTCCTAGGGAGGATTCAAAAGGGGGTTGCCTGCCTCTAACAATGGAAGTAAGGTCCTCTGCCAATCTCACAGGGTCCTGCTGATAAAACCTGCTGAGTGGGGGCTGGTAGGCCTTGGCTAGGGCTGAGAGGAAGCCACTTTCCTACGAGAGAGACTCTATTTAGCCCTGGTGATGTCCGAAGCACAGACACCCATCTACAGCAGAATGGTAGATGACAAGGTCTGGGGCCTTGAACTGTTGGCTGTGCTGTAGTCTTCAGAAGCCACGACCTGCAAAATGGTTCCAGACCCAACCAATGAACTGAGTCCTAAGGTTTGGGATGATGTCAAGGGACACAGCTTCATACTGGACTCGAATGGGTCTCTACAGAGGCCTGCGCCACAACCTCGGTTGTGGAAAGGGGCTGTGAAAGCAGATCACCTTCTTCGGTGATGAGCCTGGGAGGACTGGCTGACAGCAAGCGATGTCTTCTGTGGCACTAAACCTGGGGTGTTTTCCCTTCTCCCGCTTACACTTGGGTAAGTCAGCTAGGGATGGACTGGTGGACACTATAACATGGTCTAACTGATGCTTCGCTGAGGTGCCTAGCTAAAATCTCGGCCCTATGTCTAATAGTTCTAGAATTGAATTGGATGCAGGAACGACAGCTGGGAATGTTGTGATCTGGGCCCAAGCAAGTTGCACAAAAAGAATGGAAGTCTTGGTGTGGAATCTGCTTACCACAATGGAGACAATTTTTCCCTGACAGTCAAAAATATACAAAGGTTCCCCAGTGGGTACTTAGCTTTCTGAAGTCTTTTCTCTGGTGCAAACCGACTGACGAACTGACTAAATCTCTGTTTTGGGCTCCAACAACAAGAAAGAACTCAGATCATGAAGTTAGCTGACTCCCCTTATACCAGAGCGTACCGACTTCGGTCAGGGCATCCGCCGGCTGTAGGAGGAAGGAGATTTTTCTGTAGTAGTTAGACTGGCCAATGCCTTCTATGGTGGGAAATCCCACAAGTCAGGACTGCAACAGTGAAAACACGAAGATCATCATGCTGTTATTCCCACTGTCGGTCTTCTTACATGAACCTATTATATTTTAGTTGTATCCTTTTAACTCCTGTCTTGGCCTCAAGTTTGTCTTCTCACTACACCACAATTACTGCAACCTGCACTCTTTCTACCCCATATTAAAATTCTTCACTACCCCATCTCTCATCCTCTACCTTTATCGTCCTTTCAGACTCGCTCCTCATTGCTCATTTTCTACTCCCTAACCAGCATCTACAGCCACTTAGCAAGAGTTCACCTACGATCGTCTATTAACTTTTAAATTTCAGACCTTGGCTGTTTCTTTCAAACACCCAGCAGCTAGTTAGACTTCCACGTCTTTTCCTTACTTTCTATTTCACATAGGCATAAGTTCCTGCAATCCTCCACCATGAACCACTTCCTGTTCTTCCCATACCTAATGCCATAGCCTCCTTCCTTGTCACAATACCATTACATAAGCAAAGTTTTCTGTATCAGTAGCTCTGCATCCAAGTCACATGCCACCTCACAACACTCATCTCTAATCCTTTTCGGGGGCCTGTAACACTGATGCTGTAGACAAATCTATCCCAACTTCCTAAGTTTGTCTGCAGTTATCTACACATTACCTCAAAAACCTTAATTTTACCACAATGCACATTCCTTACATCAGCTATCCTAAAGCCTCTTCATTGCTTCAGCCACCTAATATACAGTACCAGTTGTGTACACTTACCATTAATGTAGATGTTCGAGTGTATTCACTGTTGCAGTCATCACACTTGGGTTATCCTGCCAGGGGTAGCCCTCAGTCGGCCAAATACCAGAGGCTTAGTATTTCTGCGTTGGTTGCTGTCACTTCAGGACTGACGTCAGGTCATCAGTGGTAGAAAAACAGGCAGCCGACGCTGTTACATTATTTTTTCTTGACCCAAATATCAGGAACCCCCAAATAGGGAGCTAAGTTATGGTGAAAAACACCACCAGTAAAAAGTAAATACAAACATTTCTGTAAGGAGCGAGTAAGAGAAATAGAGAAAGAGAGACGCACAAGGGGGGCTGGAAGGTGGGAAACCAGGACTGCAACAGTGAATACACTCGAACATCCACATTTATGGTAAATGTGCACAATTGTACTATGTTCTTCGTGTTTCACTGTTGCTGTCATCACACTTAGGCTGATTCCCAAAGCTGAAGAATGGGTGGAGGCAGTCAAGAAGAGTTGGGGCTGGCTAGTATGCCCTGCAGGACTGTTGTTGCAAAGCCCTTCCTTGATTTGGAGAAAATAGGCAGGTGGTAATGCTTGAAGGTATGAACAGAACTCCAAGTAGCTGCTTCCACAATGTCCCTGGTAGGGACTCATCTGAGAAAGGCTATAGAGGTTGAAGTTGCCCTAGTGGAATGCATTCCGACCCCCTGAGGGGGTGGTTTCCAATGGTGTTTATAACAGAAATGGATACAGTGTGCTATCCAGCTCGAGATTTTTTTTTTTTTATATATATATGGCCTTGCCCTCTGCCCCTGATGCAAAGCAGACTAGTAACTGGTCAGATTTCCTGGAGGGCTTAGTTCTATATCAAGGGAGAATCTGAGCGGCCTGTGCACGTCTAAACAGTGCAGGATCCTTTCTCCCTTGTTTTGAAGATTAGGGAAAAAGGTGGGCAAATGGATAGATTGGTTGAGAGAGACAGGGAGACCCTGTCCAGCATGAAAAATAATAAAGGGTTCCACAGCCATAAGTGCTTGTAGCTCAGACACTCCCCTAGCTGAAGTGATAGCCAGAAGCAAGGTTGTTTTCCAAGAGAGGAATTTCAACTCTGCTGATGCTGCAGGCTCAAAAGGGGATAACGTGAGCTTTTCCAACACAAAATTAAGGTCCCAAGCAGGGGTGGGGGCTGCTCTTGGTGGCCTTAAGTTGTTAGCCCCTCTCAGGAACTGTTTGATGAGAGGGTGAGAGAAGAGAGGTGGCTCAGTGCTGTAATGAGCAAAGATGGCAGAGGCATGGATCTTAATGGAAGAGAAGGACAGGCCTCTGTGGAGTAGGTCTGCTAGGTAATCCAGCATGAGAGGCAAGGAGGGCTGTGCTGTATCCGCTCCTTTAGAGTGAATCCAGGAACAATACCTTTTCCACTTATCAACATAAGATTTTCTTCTACTCGGTCTCCTGAATTCACGTATGACATCCAGTACCTGCTTGCTTAGGCTGGCCACTGGAGAAGAATTCAAGGAATAAGCCAGGGTGTAAGGTTTCAGGGTTTGCAATTGTGGATGCAAGATCTGTCCTTCCTGCTGAGTGAGTAGGGTTGGAATCTGGTGTAGGTGCCATGGTGGTACTGGTGACAGACTGCGCAGTAGTGCGTACCAGTGTTGGCATGGCCAGTCTGGGGCTATCAGGATTGCCCTTGGTTTTTCCTGCCTTATCTTGAGTAGCACTCTTGTAAGAGGAGGCAGAGGGGGAAATGCATAGATTAAGAGATTTTCCCAAAGGAAGGATAGGGCAACCACTTTGCAGGCCTTGCTGTGAGGTACCCTGTTGCAGAATTTGCTGAACTGGTGGTTGTATGGGGAGGCAAATAGGTCCACCTTCGGGGTACAGCATTTTTGGGTCAGAAGGCTGAAGGTGTTGTGGTCTAATTGGCACTCGTGTGGGTCTAGGAGATTTCTGCTAAAGTCTGCCAGAGAGTTTTGTTTGCCTGGCAGGAATTGAGCTTGCAGGTGAATATGCAAAGCTGAGACCGTGTTCCACAGGGTCATGGCAAGACTGCAGAGTGGGTTCCCCCCGTTTGTTGATGTACCACATCACTGTGGTGTTGTCGGATTTTATTAGAAGGGGCCCCGGTGAGAGTAAGGATCTGAAATCTGTCAGAGGATGCTTAACAGCTAGCATCTCTTTTTGGTTGATGTGCAGATGAATTTGGTTTGAGCTCCAGTGGCCCTGAATGCACCTGCCGTCCAGATGTGCACCCCAGGCATAGTCTGATGCATCTGTGGTTAGGGTCTGGGCAGTGTGGGGTTGTGTAAAGGGAAGTCCCTTCTGTGGTTGCATGCTGCTGCCCACTAAAGAAACTCTGTCCTTAGACAAGGTATTATAGGTATGATAGCTTCCAGGTCCTGAGAATGCTGGCACCAAAGACTTAAGTACCACTGAAGTTTCCTCATATGCAGTCTGGCATATGGAATTATTAGAATGCAGGAGGCCATGAACCCTAGAGCCTGCAGGATTTTCCTTGTGGATAGCTGGGTTCTGGTGGCCATTTGAGTGAAGTAGCCTGTCAGATAGGTTTGTTTTTCTGGAGTAAGGTATGCCATCTGGGATGCTGTGTCCAAGCTTGCACACAGGAATACAATTTTTTGACTGTGGACTAGTTTGGACTTCTTTTCGTTAATAGTGTTCCCCAGAGAGAGGTTAGAAGGTCCTTTACAAATGTCAGGAGCAACAACAGCTTTTCCTGACCGTCTGCCTGAATCAGGCAATCGTCCAAGTAAGGGTATATTTGAATCTTTCTCGGTCTGCAAAAGGCAATGGCTGGAGCCAGGCATTTTGTGAAAACTCTGGGAGCA
This sequence comes from Protopterus annectens, assembly GCF_019279795.1. Lineage (NCBI taxonomy): Eukaryota > Metazoa > Chordata > Ceratodontiformes > Protopteridae > Protopterus > Protopterus annectens. The sequence continues at coordinate 1,588,809,228 of NC_056733.1, forward strand.
GTGGATAAGCCAAAGGGAAGTGCAGAGAAAGTACAGTTGTGTACACTTACCATAAATGCAGATGTTCGAGTGTATTCACTGTTGCAGTCATTACATTTGGGTTATCTGCCTGCAGGTAGCCCTCAGCCGGCCTGAACACCAGTCTCTGCGGATTTCTGCGTCGGATGCTCTCTCTTCTTCCATGACATCAGGTCGTCAGGGGTATAAAACATGCAGCCAACGTCATTACATCAGTTTTTCTTGCCCCAGATGTCAGGTGCCCCCATAATAGGAAGCAATTATATGGCATGGTAAAACCCCCATCAAAAAGCAAATACACCAGAAAAAATAAATATACCAAACAAGAAGGAAAGGTAGAGCCAAGAGAAGTCAGGGGGCTGGAGGGAGGGTAACCAGGACCGCAACAGTGAATACACTCGAACATCTACATTTATGGTAAGTGTACACAACATAACTATGTTCTTCATGTTTCACGGTTGCAGTCATCACATTTGGGTCGATTCCCAAAGCTAAAGAAGGGAGGAGGAAGTTAAAGAGCATTAGGGCCAGCTATTAAGTCCTGCAAGACTGCAGTGGCAAATCCAGCTCTGGATTTAGAAAAGATAGGCATGTGGTAATGCTTGGTGAAAGTATGTACAGAGCTCCAGGTAGCAGCTTCTAGGAAGTCCCTGGTAGGGATTCCTCTGAGAAAAGCCACAGAGGTAGATGCAGCTCTGGTGGAATGTGATCTTAGCCCCTGTGGGGTAAGTTTTCCATGATGCTTGTAGCAGAAATGAATGCAATGGGCTATCCATTCAGAAATGGTTTGCTTTGAAATGGCCTTCCCCTCTGCCCCTGCAGCAAAGCCAATTAGCAGCTGTACAGATTTTCTGAAAGGCTTAGTCCTGTCCAAATAAAAAGTACAGTTTTGTATCTACCATAAATGTAGATGTTCGAGTGTTCACCCTGCTGCAGTCATCACACTTGGGTTATCCTGCAGTCAGGCGGTCCTGCAGTCGGCCCGAATTCCAAAGTCTTGGTCCGGCATCGGTCAGTGCGTCAAGGGTATATAAGAGGCATCCAACGCCATTTTCTTCAGTTTTTATATATATATATATATAAGCTATATAAAAATAAAACAAAACCCTTAGGTACAAGCAAATACACCACATAGGTAGTATAGGATAAAGTGGTAGAGATAAGTTCAGCTAGTTCAGAGGGGATGGAGGGAGGGTAACCTGGACTGCAGCAAGCTGAACACTCGAACATCTACATTTATGGTAGGTACAAAACTGTACTATGTTCATCGTGTTACCCTGCTGCAGTCTTCACACTTGGGTTGAATCCCAAAGCTAAGGACGGGAGGTGGAGTTAAACAGGGTTAGAAGAGGCTAGTAGGCCCTGCAAAACTGCAGTGGCAAAACCAGCTCTAGTCAGAGTAAAGAGGCAAGTGATGGTGTTTGGTGAAGGTGTGCACTGAACTCCAAGTAGCAGCTTCCAGAATATCCTTGGTTGGCACTCCCCCGAGAAAGGCTGCTGATGTAGCTGTAGCCCTGGTGGAGTGGGACCTAATGTTAGCAGGTACTGGTTTCCCATGATGTGTGTAGCAGAAACGTATGCAATGTCCTATCCATTTAGAAATGGTCTGTTTTGAGATAGCTTTTCCTTGTGATCCTGTAGCATAGGCTACAAAGAGCTGGTCAGTTTTTCTGAAAGCCTTAGTTTTATCCAAGTAGTAACGTAATTGCCTCAATGTCCAGAGTGCAGGAGTCTTTCTCCTTTGTTCTGGGGATTTGGGAAGAAGGTGGGCAAGTGAATGGTTTGATTTAGGGCCACACTGGATACCACCTTTGGCATAAAGTAAGGATTAGTTCGTAGAGAAACTCTGTAGATGAAAAATGAGGAAAGGTTCCACTGCCATTAGTGCCTGTAGCTCTGAGACTCTTCTAGCTGAGGTCATTGCTAGTAGTAGGACAGTTTTCCATGAAAGAAATTTTAAATCAGTTGAAAAAGCTGGCTCAAAGGGCGGTACTGTAAGTTTTTCCAGGACAAAGTTGAGATCCCAAGTAGGTGTTGGAGCTCTCCTTGGCGGTCTTAAGTTCTTAGCCCCTCTGAGGTACTGTCTTAGGAGTGGATGTGAAAATAAAGGAGGATCAGTGCTGTAATGAGCTGAAATTGCTGAGGTGTGGATCTTAACAGATGAAAAGGAAAGTCCTTTGTGTAACTTCTCAGTTAAATATTGTAGAATCTGAGGAATGTTCGGCTCCTGGGGATTTAGGCCTTTAGCCTGGTTCCAGGAGCAAAATCTTTTCCATTTGTCTGAATAGGTTTTCCTGGTGCTGGGCCTCCTGGTCTCCAGAATGACATCCATAACAGCTTTGGATAAAGGTGTTGGCTGGTTGTTTAGGTAATTTGCCATGCAGCCAGGTTTAAAGTCTTGAGCTGGCTGTGTAGAATCAGATTGTTGCGCTGGGTGAGCAGGTGAGGAATTTGTGGCAAAATCCTTGGTGGGCCCTGGGCCATGGTCCTTAAAAGTGGATACTAATGTTGGTGTGGCCAATCCGGTGCAACGAGAATCATTTGTGGCCTCTCTAATCTGACTTTCAGCAGTACCTTTGCTAGAAGAGGCAGTGGAGGGAAGGCATACACTGTTAATGTTTTCCAACTGAATGAGAGAGCGTCCACTTTCCAAGCTAGTGGATGGAAGGTCCTTGTACAAAATTTTTGAAGTTGGTGGTTGTGGGGGCTTGCAAACAGATCTATGTCTGTGTGTCCCCATTTTTGAGCCATCATTGCAAATACTTGTGGATCTAGTTTCCATTCGTGTGGATCCATGATGTTTCTGCTTAGGTCGTCGGCCAATGTGTTTTTCTTTCCTGGCAGGAATTGTGCTTGTAATTGAACCTGGTAAGACAGTGCAGTGTTCCACAAGGTCATTGCTTGCCTGCATAGAGGGTAGGAATGTGTGCCCCCTTGCTTGTTTATGTGCCACATAACTGTGGTGTTGTCTGTCCTTATTAGTAGTTGTCCTGGGTGTAGAAGGTCCTTGAAAGCTGTTAGGGCATTCTGCACTGCTAGCATTTCTTTTTGATTGATATGCAGGTGTCTCTGATCTGTAGTCCATTTGCCCTGAATGCACTGTCCTGCCATGTGTGCTCCCCAGGCATAGTCTGATGCATCTGTTTGTCATAGTTTGCCTGGCTGTGGGTAAGGTGAAAGGCTGACCCTTGTTGAGGTGACATGCCAGTGCCCACCATAGAAACTCCTGTTGAAGGCAAGGAATGAGTGGAATCATTGTTTCCAAGCTGTGGCTGTGCTGAGTCTATACACTTTTCAGGTACCATTGTAATTTCCTCATATGCATTTTTGCAAATGGTATTAGTAGAATGCAAGATGCCATGAATCCCAAGGCCTGCAGAATTTTTCTTGCAGGGAGTTGGGTCTTTGTTGCCATTATTTTGAAATATTGAAACAGTTGTCGTTGTTTGTCTGGCGTAGTAACGTAAGATAAGCCATCTGGGCCGTTGTATTCAAGCTGGCACCCAGGAAAGTTATGTTTTGTGAGGGCACTAGTTTTGATTTCTTTTCATTTACTGTGTATCCTAGGCAACTTAGAAGGTGTTTGACAAATGCCGGATGCTGTAAAATAATGTCCTTGCTTTCTGCTTGAATAAGACAGTCGTCCAGGTATGGGTATATTTGAATTCCTCTTTGTCTGCAGTACGCAATTACTGGTGCCAGGCATTTTGTGAAGACCCTGGGCACAGTAGATAAGCCAAAGGGCAGTGCAGAGAATTGATAATGCATTGAACCTGCAATGAAGCGGAAGTATCTTCTGCAAGTTTGTCTGATAGGGACATGCAGGTATGCCTCCTTGAGGTCCAAAGTGACTAGCCAAGCATTCTTGCCCAGCATGGGAAGAAGCTGCTGTAGTGTTAGCATCTTGAATTTTGGTACTTGCAGATAGGTGTTCAGAATTGAAAGATCCAGAATGGGTCTCCATGCTTTGTCCTTTCTTGGAACTAGGAAGAGTCTTGAGTAAAATCCTTGTCCCTGCTCCTGTGTAGGTACCTGCTGAATGGCTCTCATGTTCATGAGAGCTGTAATTTGTTTTTGTGCCTCTGCCCATTGATTTGGTGGCAGGTTTGGCATTCCTTTGATCCTTGGTAAGGTATGAAAGTGGAATCTGTATCCGTGAGAGACAATGTTTAGAACCCATTTGTCTTTTGTGATGATGTGCCAGTTGTCTGCAAAAAATGCTAGTTTTCCTCCCAAGGGTGTTGCCAGGAGAGATTTGCTTGGTAGTTTGAAGATAGTCATTGTGTCTGCCTTCTGTTAGCTTGGGGCCTGTCTTCTCCTCCTTTCTGGGTAGCAGACCCCATTGGCAAGGTTTGTAAGGGCCCTGTGACTGATCTCTGCCCCTTGGGCATCTGTATTTGCCCCTCTGTGATCGGTCTGAAGCTGGAAAAGACCAATTTTTTGTTGGGAGGGGGTTGTACCTGCAAGAAATCCTTGACCATTTGCACAGATTTAGCCTTATCCTCCATTTTCTTTAAAACCTCTTCTGCTTTGACACCAAATAATACATCCTGTTGTAAAGGTGCATCAGGCAAACGTGGAAGGACTATGGCTCACCAAGTTTGCAGACGACTGCAAACTGGGTGCCATAATCGACTCTCCAGCTGACACAAACATCCTTCAAAAAGGTCTGAGGGAGACAGATAACTGGTGCCAGCACCATGGTTTAAAGCTAAATGCCAAAAAATGTATAGTCATACCCTTTGGCAAAAACAATGTGCCCACAAATTACCACATAGGCGGAAACCCATTAAGTACAGAGAAAGTTATTAGGGACCTGGGGACCCAAGTTGATAGCAATCTCTCCTTTGAAAACCACATTGCCAAAGTGGTTAGAAAGACCTTCTACATAGCCCATCTCATCACGAAGGGTTTCACATCTAGATCAAGAGAGGTAATCGTGCCCCTTTATTCATCACTCATCAGGCCCATCATAGAATACAATGCCCCTTTTGGGATGTACCTTACCAGACACCTGCAGCAATTAGAGAGACCCCAAAAGTATCTCACCAAGAGGATCAAGGGTCTCAAACAGATGCCATATGCTGTTCGGTTAAAAAAACTCCAGCTCTACTCAGTTGCAAACCGCCTACTTCAAGCCGATCTATGCCTGACATACAAAGCTATGTCAAATCCAGAATTAATGGACATGCTCCACCTCAGTAAATCTAAATTCCTTAGAGCCACACGCTCGAGGGACTTGAACCTCAGCACAGAAATAAATAGAACTTGCTGGAGGGACAGGTTCATAACCCAGAGGCTCCCTTCGCTCTGGAATAGAATTCCAGTTCATGTGAGGCAGAGCACCTCACTGAATCTCTTCAAGAAGAATCTCGATAGGCGGATGGGGGATCGTAGGTTTGTCCCAGGGATTACTCCCGTGTCACTATTAGACAGAGGCACAGTAAACTAAACCTTAAAAAGGGCACAGTATACTCAAATCAAGGGGTGGCGTAAGCCATACAGAATCGGGCTAGGCTTATAATTGCCCCAGGACAGATAGCCTAGTATGAACCTATAATAATTTTGCTTTAACATGGTCAGGGAGGGTTTGCTCTTTTAACCAAACATGTCTACGAATGACTGAGGCCAGTAACAGCTGCTCTACAGGAAGCTTCCAGTGAATCAAATCCGCATTGTAAAGTATGCTTGCCCACCTGTTCAGCTGCATACAACAGATCCTGCATTTCCTTAAACTCAGGCTGTTTTGAGTGTGTGCTCATTTTTGTTTTAACTGAGACATAAGGAATTGTTGATATTTCAACATGTGAAACTGGCAATTTAATGCTCTCATACCCAGAGTTGCAGAGGTGTATATTTTCTTTCCCCATCTATCTAAGGCTCTGGAATCTCTTTGAGGGCACAGGATTTATAGCCATAGAAGCCTTTGCTCCCTTAGGACCCTGGGATATGGTTTCTGGGTCAGCTACAGGGCTTTTATAAAGGAATTTGTGTGGGTCAGGTACTCTGTAATATCTGTCTGGTTTGGCTGGAGCAGGAGGTAGTGAGTCTGGATTTAAACTAGACTCCAAGTAGACATCATCCACAATATCTAAAACAGGAGGAATAGCAAGGGGTCTGTGCTGGGGTACCAGAAGGAACTCTCGGAGCCTTTTCTTAGAATGAGTAATCCTGGCCTTCCCAGTGGAAATGTTCCCTCATGGTATGTAATGTTTCCCCAAAGGAGTAGAATAGAATCTTCAGCATCAGAATCCTCATAAGGTGGAAAAGTGTAATCCTGTTCCTCAGAAGAATCTGAGGAGAGAGAAACCTGGCCAGAGGATGCATAATCCTCCTCTTGTCTTGGGCTTTTATCAGGAGGGGGATGGGAACCCCTGATAAGGGTAATTAAATCTTCAGCCATCTTAAGCAGGCATTTTGTGAAGACCCTGGGCACAGTAGATAAGCCAAAGGGCAGTGCAGAGAATTGATAATGCATTGAACCTGCAATGAAGCGGAAGTATCTTCTGCAAGTTTGTCTGATAGGGACATGCAGGTATGCCTCCTTGAGGTCCAAAGTGACTAGCCAAGCATTCTTGCCCAGCATGGGAAGAAGCTGCTGTAGTGTTAGCATCTTGAATTTTGGTACTTGCAGATAGGTGTTCAGAATTGAAAGATCCAGAATGGGTCTCCATGCTTTGTCCTTTCTTGGAACTAGGAAGAGTCTTGAGTAAAATCCTTGTCCCTGCTCCTGTGTAGGTACCTGCTGAATGGGGCCTTGACCTGTAGACTGATGAACAGTTTTCTTAGGTTTAAAAGGAGTTTTAAGTTTAGCATAAGATTTAATGGTGAGTGTAGTCTGTCTGAAGACACCTTCTGCAACCGAAGGTGTTTCCTCTGCACCGGTGTCTAAATCTGCTCCGGTGTTGGTAGATGGCTGCGTCGGCCTAGCAGACTCCGCGTGGGAGTGGGCAGCTGTCTGGGTTCCAGCTCTGCGGTCATCAGGGGCTGAGTAGGCGCCTCACTGAAAACCAGAGAACCGGTGACAGGCCCAGCTGAGGCCTCGGGGTCTGGCTTATTCCTAGGCTGCCTGTCCTTATCCTTGCGTTTTTTATGAATTGCGGTCGTCGGCTGCTCTGACGGCATGATATAATTGAATTTCCTACCAAAGTAATGTCGTGCGAAGTCAAAACGGCATTTGATAGTGCATTTATTAAACCTAGCACAAAACCGACAACCAGTGATGTCGTGGTCTGGGCCTAGGCAAGGAATACAATAGCAATGGAAGTCCTTATGAGGTATTTGCTTCCCACAAGAAATGCAATTGTTAACTTTTTCTGACATTGGACTGAGGCAAGAAAATGTTCCCCAACGGGGTACTTAGCTTTATTGAAGACTTCGGACTGAAATTCAAATCGAAAATCTCAGGTGTCGGCCAACCGGCACTTGCGAACTGCTTCTGCTTCGGACATCGCGCGGCAAGAAAGACTGAAGAAAATGGCGTTGGATGCCTCTTACATACCTCTGACGCACTGACGTCAGGGAAGAAGCTACAGCAACCGACACAGGACCAAGACTTTGGAATTCGGGTCAACTGCGGGACCGCCTGACGGCAGGATAACCCAAGTGTGATGACTGCAGCAGGGTAACACGATGAACATTCTAAGTTGCCTGTGCACGTCCAGAGATTGCCGTATTTGTTCCCCTTTGTTTTGTGGATTAGAGAAAAAGGTAGGCAAATGAATGGACTGATTTAGGGCCACACTAGACACCACCTTGGGCACAAAGGAAGGATTAGTCCAGAGGGAAACCCTGTCCGCATGGAAGATAATGAAGGGTTCCACTGACATGAGGGCCTGTAATTCAGACACTCTTCTAGCTGAAGTGATGGCTAGAAGGAAGGCTGTTTTCCAATAAAGAAATTTCAACTCTGCTCTTGCAGCTGGCTCAAAGGGGGGGCAGAGTGAGCTTTTCCAATACAAAGTTAAGGTCCCAGGCTGGAGTGGGAGCTCTCCTGGGGGGGTCTTAATTTTTGGCACTTCTAAGGAATTGTTTTAGCAAGGGGTAAGAGAAGAGGGGTGGGCTCAGTATTATAATGTGCTGAAATGGCACAGGCATGAATTTTAATTGACGAGAAGGAAATGGCCCTTGTGGAGCACATCTGTTAAGTACTGTAGAATATGAGGTAAGCTGGGCACCATTGCACCCATCCCCTGAGCCTGGCTCCAGGAACAGTATCTTTTCCACTTTTCAGCATAGGATTTTCTAGTACTAGGCCTCATTGCCTTCAGAATGACATCCAGCACCTGGTTACTGAAGGATGCTAGAGGAGACCTGAAGGAATTAGCGAGGCTGCAAGGTTCAGGGTTTGAAGTTGGGGGTGCAGAATCTGGCCCGCCTGCTGGTACAGCAGGGAAGGGGTCTGAGGCAGGTGCCATGGTTGCAGCAATGTCATACTGCGCAAGAGGGAGTACCCAGTGCTGGCGTGGCCAGTCTGGTGCAATCAGTACTGTCCTTGGCTTGTCCTGTTTGATCTTTAGTAGAACCTTCGAGAGGAGAGGCAGAGGGGGAAAAGCATAAACAGAGAGGCTTTCCTAGATAAAGGACAGGCCATCCACTTTCCATGCTTGACTGTGGGGAGTTATTGTGCAGAATTTGTTCAATTGGTAGTTCTGAGGGGTGGCAAACAGGTCTACCTCTGGAGTTGCCCATTTGTTCCTCAAGAGACTGAATATTTTGGGTTCTAGTTTCCATTCGTGTGGGTCCATGAGATTTCTGCTCAAGTCTGCCAGTGAATTTAGTTTGCCTGGCAGGAAATGAGCCTGTAGGTGTACACTGTAGCTCACGCTGTGTTCCACAGAGCCATGGCTAGTCTGCAGAAAGGGTATGAGTGGGTTCCCCCCGCTTGTTTATGTACCACATAACTGTGGTGTTGTCTGTCTTTACCAATAGATGTCCTGAAAGAATACGGTCTTTGAAGGCTGTCAGAGCATTCTGTACAGCTAACATTTCTTTTTGATTGATATACAGGTGCATCTGTATCGGGTACCATTTGCCCTGAATACACTGCCCTGCCATGTGAGCCCCCCCATGCATAGTCTGATGCGTCTGCTGTTAGGGTTTGGGCAGCTGGGGGTAGAGTGAAAGGGAGTCCCTTGTTGTGGGAGCAGGCCTCTGCCCACCAAAGGAACTCAGTCTTTAAGGAATGATAGAAATCATTGTTTCCAGGTCCTGAGAATGTTGATACCATTGGAGTGTCCTCATATGCAATCTTGTATATGGAATTAGTAGAATGCAAGAGGCCATGAACCCCTGGGCTTGCAGTATTTTCCTTGCAGACAGCTGGGGTTTTGTGGCCAATAGTTTGAAGTAGGTTGTCAAATAAACTTGTTTCTCTGGAGTGAGGAATGCCATCTGGGAAGTTGTGTTCAAGCTTGCTCCCAGGAATACAATCTGTTGGCAGGGTACTAGGTGAGATTTATTTTCATTGATGGTGTACCCCAGTGAGAGCAGAAGTTTCTTTATGAATGCCAGGTGTTGTAATAGCAAGTCCTGGCTTTCTGCCTGAATCAGGCAATCGTCCAGGTATGGGTAAATTTGAATATTTCTCTGCCTGCAAAATGCAATGGCTGGAGCTAGACACTTTGTGATTACCCTGGGCGCAGTAGATAAGCCAAAGGGAAGTGCAGAGAACTGAAAGTGCATGCAGCCTGCCCTGAAGCGTAGTTATTTCCTGCAAGATTCCCTTATTGGGATGTGCAGGTAAGCTTCCTTTAAATCTAGCTCTGTCAGCCAGGCATCCTTGGCTAACATACGAAGAAGCTGCTGAGTTAGCATTTTGAATTTTGGAACTACCAGGAAGGTGTTGAGAATAGAGAGGTCCAGGATAGGATGCCAGTTGTTGTCTTTTCTGGGTATCAGAAAAAGTCTTGAATAAAAACCTTGTCCCCTTTGTTCTGCTGGGACAGGTTGAATAGGCGTGATACTGAGAAGAGAGAGAACCTGCTGTTGGGCCCCGTCTATTGATTTGGGGGTAGGTCTGGCCAACCATTTGGAGTTGGTAGTGTGTGGAAGTGGAATCTGTATCCTTGGGAGACTATGTACAAAACCCATTTGTCCTGGGTAATGAGTTCCCAGTTTTTTGCAAGCAGGGCGAGCTTTCCTCCTAAGGGAGCAGGTAGTTGAGCAGGGCTTGGAAGAGTTAAGGTTAAGTCATTGTGCCATTTTTCCGTAGGGGGGTGGCTTACTAGTCCCTGCTTTGGAAGTGGGAGCCCCCCACTGCTTAGGTCTGTGCGCAGCCTGAGACTGTAGTTTAGGTGGTCTGCTGTTCCTGGGTTTGGATGGAGAAGGCCTGGAAGGGACTGGAAACAACCAGTTCTTAGAAAGCCAATGCCTACTGAATCTGGGAGGCTGTACTTGTAAGAAATCTTTAACAGTCTGCATAGATTTAGCTTTTTCCTCCATTCTTTTGAGGACAACTTCTGCTCTGTTGCCAAAAAGTCGGTCTTGATTTAAGGGAGCATCCAGTAATTTAGCTTTAACATGATCTGACAAGTTTTGTTCCTTAAGCCAAGCATGCCTTCTAAGTACAGACGCAGTGACAGCAGCCCTGTAAGATGCTTCTAAAGCGTCAAAACCACATTGCAAAGTATGTTTACCAACTTGTTCTGCAGAATGCATTAAATTTTGCAATTCTTTGTGTTCAACAGAGTCAGGAATCAACATCCTTTTCTGTTTAAGTAGTCCCATAATATGCTGCTGATACTTTAACATATGAAACTGGCAATTTAAAGCCCTAATGGCCAAAGTAGCAGAAGTGTATACCTTCTTACCCCATCTGTCTAAGGCTCTAGAATCTCTATCAGGAGGAGTATGATTTTTGGCAGCAGTAGCCTTAATACCTTTTGGTCCTTGGGAAATGGTCTCTGGATCCGCAGAAGGATTCTTGAAAAGGAACTTGTGAGAGTCAAGTACTCTGTAGTACCTGTCAGGTTTTCTGGGAGCTAGAGGTAAAGTGTCTGGGGTAAGGCTAGATTCCAAGAAAGCATCATCTACAATACAATGTCCAGAACAGGAGGGATAGCTAAATGCATGTGTTGAGGCAGGAGTAAGAATTCCCTAAGTCTCTTTTTGGACTCAGAATAATCCTGGCTTTCCCAGTGGAAATGCTCCTTAAGAGTATGCAAAGTTTCACCGAAAGAAATATCTTCTGGGAGGGAAGCAGAGGGAATGGAATCCTCTGCATCAGAATCCTCATAAATAGACAAGGACAAATCCTGGTAATCAGGAGCAGAAATATCAGATTCCTGATCAGAAGAATCAGAAAGAAAATCAGTTCTAGGTTTCTCAGAGGGGGAAGGCTGGCTTCCCCTAATTAAGGTAATAAAGTCTTCAGCCATTCTAAGCATTTGTTTTTGAGGCCTATGGGCCTGCAGTTTGGTCGTCGGTTTTCTAGGCGTAGTGCGAGTTTTTGGCCTGGATGAAAACAATAGCGTCAGTTTAATATGAATGTCGGTAGGCCTGAATACACCCTCAGAAGCCAGTGCCTGCACAGCAGCTCCGGACCCATACAAGGTAGAGACATCCGCAGGTTCCATAGTCAAAGCATCATCTCGCGGCATACCGGACTCCGAATGGGTCTCAGTAGAGGCTTGCGAATCTGAAGTAGCGGGTATCAGGGGCTGCGAAAGCGCCTCACTGAGTACCGGTGGACTGGCGACTAGCTTAACGGAAGCATCGGCAGTTTTGGACCTATGCGGTCTCTGTCTTTATCCTTACGTTTTTTTGGAAGATCGGCAGTCGGGTGGCTTACTGAAGCCATTTCGGAGTACACAGAGTACGAAAGTAATTAGCTGCAAAAATAGCCCGACGACGAATAGTTCGGACGTTGAACAAGGCACAAAACAGACAGCGAGGGGCATTGTGGTCTGGGTCTAAATAAGGTATGCAGTATGAAGGAAAATCTCTATGAGGTATTTGCTTTCCACAGGTAAGACGATTGTTAACTTTTACCGACATCGGTTAGAGCAAGAAAAAGGATCCCAACGGGGTACTTATCTTTTTTAAAGACTTCGGGTCTGAAACTCGAAAATGAAAATTTCAGGAGACGGCCGACCAGCACTTGCAAACTGCTTCTGCTTCGGGCACCACGTGGCAAGAAAGACTGATGTAATGGTGTCAGCTGCATGTTTTATACCCCTGACGACCTGACGTCGTGGAAGAAGAGAGAGCATCCAACGCAGAAATACAAAGACTCTGGTGTTCAGGCTGGCTGAGGGCTACCTGCAGGCAGATAACCCATATGTGACAACAGTGAAACATGAAGAACATCTGATAATGCATAGATCCTGCCCTTTAACATAGATATTTCCCTGCAGGAGTCCTTGACAGGCCTTCATGTCTAGGGTGGCTAACCAGGCATCTTTGGACAGCACAGGGAGAAGCTGCTGAAGGGTGAGATTTTTGAATTTTGGTACCACCAGGAATGTGTTTAGAATGGATAGATCTAAGATTGGGCTCCAGGTTCCCTCTTTTCTGGGCACCAGGAAAAGTCTGGAATAAAAACCTTGGCCTATCTGTTCTGCAGGAACAGGCTGAATTGCATTTATGGAGAGCAGGGGCTGAACATGGTTTTGTGCCTCTGCCCACTGGTTTAGAGGAAGGTCTGGGAACCCTTTTGGGGTTGGCAGCATGTGGAAATAAAATTTGTACCCCTGGGATACTATGTTGAAGACCCATCGATTGTTGGTGATGGAGGCCCAGTTTTTAGCATGGTGGGCACGTTTTCCTCCTAGGGGCACGAGCAAATGGGCAGAGGTGAGGAGTGGAGTTGAGAAGTCATTGTGAATTCTTTCCGTAAGGGGGTGGCTTAGCACTCCCTGTTTTAGAAGTGGAGGTACTCCATTACTTAGATCTCTGCATACCCTGAGACTGTAATCTGGAGGGGGGGGGGGTCTGTTTCCCCTGGGTCTAGTTTGAGAGGGCCTTGAGGGAGCTGGAAAGGACCGATGTTTCGAGGGGCAATGCCTACGGAATATAGGAGGATGTACTTGCAAAAAATCTTTGACTGTCTGCATAGACAGATCTTTTTCGTCCATCTTTTTTAAAACCTCTTCTGCTTTGGTGCCAAACAGATTGTCCTTGTTCAGAGGAGCATCCAATAATTTTGATTTGACATGGTCTGGCAAGGTCTGCTCCTTAAGCCAGACATGCCTTCTAAGTACAGAACCTATGACTGCTGCCCTGCAAGATGCTTCTAGGGCGTCAAAACATTGCAGGGTATGCTTACTGACTTGGCTTGCAGAATGCATAAATTCCTGTTATTCTTTATTTTCTGCACAGTCAGGAAAGGTAGAGCATTTTTGCTTAAGTTCCATAGTATCTTGCTAGTATTTCAGCATGTGGAACTGACAATTCAATGCTCTAAATAGGGGGAGCTGCAGAGGTGTATACTTTCTTACCCCCATCTGTCTAAAGCTCGAGAATCCCTGTCCAAAGGGGTGGGATTCTTAGCTGTAGTTGCTTTTATTCCTTTAGGTCCTTGGGAGATGACCTCTGGGTCAACAGTAGGGTTTTTGAGGAGACATTTGTGAGAGTCAGGGACTCTGTAGTACCTGTCTGGCTTCCTTGGAGCAGGGGGTAAAGTATCAGGAGTTAGACTGGACTCCACAAAGACATCATCCACAACATCCACAACAGGAGGGATAGCCAAGGGTCTTGTGCTGTGGTAAATCTAAAAATTCCCTGAGTCTCTTTTTGGACTAAGGATAATCCTGGCATTCCCAGTGGAAATGCTCTCTCAAAGTATGTAGGGTTTCATCAAAAGAAAAATCCTCCGGAGGGGAAGCAGAAGGAATGGATTCCTCGGCATCTGAATCCTTATAGGCAGATAACAGCATGTCTTCATATTCAGAAACCTCAGAGTCATCGGACTCTTGGTCAGATAAAGCTGCTGGAGACCAGTCGCTTTTTCTTTTATCAAGGGAAGGCTGGCTTCTCCTAATCAGCATGATCAGGTCTTCTGCCATTTTAAGCATCTGAGATTGAGGCAAGGAAGCAGGCACTTAAGTTTGGTTCATCAGTTTTTTAGGCGTAACTTATACTCTTGGCCTTGGAAACTCGATAGTTTTAGAAAGAACTGAAGACGCAAAAGAAGTCATCGGTTTGTGTGGAATATCAATAATGCGAAGAACTTCCTCAGAAGCCGGTGCCTTCCCAGCAGCTCTGGATGCATCCAAGGTAGGGACATCCGCAGGGTCCATAGTCAAACAAGAGTCTCTCGGCATACCGGACTCCGAACAGGTCTCGGTAGTGGCCTGCGAATCCACGGATGCAGGCATCAGGGGCTGCAAAAGCGCCTCACTGAGTACTGGCGAACTGGCGACTAGCTTAATGGAAGCATTGTCAGCAGTTTTGGACCTGTGCGGTCTGTGTCTGTCTATCCTTACATTTTTTCGGAAGATCGGTAGTCGGATGGCTTACAGAAGCCATTTCGGAATACGGAGGTTGAGAGCGAAAGTATTTAGCTACAATAAGGGCACAACGACGAATAGTTCGGGTGTTGAACAAAGCACAAAACCAACAGTGAGGGACTTCGTGGTCTGGGCCTAAACAGGTGACGTAGTAAGAATGGAAATCTCGGTGTGGTATTTGCTTTCCACAGGCGAGACAATTGTTAACTTTTTCTGACATCAGTTAGAGCAAGAAAAAAGGATCCTCAATGGGGCACTTTGCTTTAGAAGTCTTCAGGATGATTGAAATTCGGAAAAGAAAACTCAGGTAGCGGCCGAATGGTACTTGTGCGAACTGCTTCTGCCTTGGGCTCCTCAGCAAGAAAGACTGATGTAATGGCGTCGGCTGCCTGTTTTTATACCCCCTGATGACCTGATGTCAGTCCTGAAGCGACAGCAACAGACGCAGAAAGACTAAGCCTCTAGTATTCAGGCAGACTGTGGGCTACCCCTGGCAGGATAATCAGTGTGTGATGACTGCAACGGTGAAACACGAACATCTATAAATACTTAAAATTAGCTATACTCTACCCTTCTGAATCCTGGCTGAACACTACAAATTCCTCATTTTATCTGACCTGCAACACTGTGTAATTTTTTTACTCTTAAAACTTGACTGGGAAGTTGGCATGATGGTTAAGGTGTTTATCTTACAAACACACAGTACAGGGTTTGATTCTCATGAAAGGGAAACTGGCTAGGCTTAAAATGGCCTACAAGAGTAAGAAGCCTATATTTGACTGAACCTATGACTTAAAACAGTACACAAGTATGAATCTCCATTTCCTATACCATACGATTTCAGCTCTTGAAACCTATAAAAATTAATTCTGCCCTCTCAGTGGAGATCAACATATTTTATTCCATCCTTTTGCCACTCTCTAATCCTAGTTTATGTGAACCTTCTTCACTTTCAAAACTAATAAGATCTCTTGCACCACAGGAATTCCCTCAGCTAATTTACCAAATCGTTATCTGCATATCTCTTAATATATACCCTGCCTTTTGTTCACCTCTGGTAAAGGGGGATGAATCCCAGACAACACCCCCAAAACCCAAGACCTATTACTGGCTCAGATGCTACAGAAACGGGATGATGGAGGATGGGACTAAATGACTTCAACCCACCCATCCTGAAAGAGGGAACTCAATGCCATACTGGCACTTACTAGAAAGGTACATAGCATGCATTAAAGAACACGGACCCCACCAAACAATGTTTGCACATTAACCTCCATGGGGCATGAGTGGGAACTGCAGGTCACTGCATCTGTGAACATGCATGTCAGCCATTAGGAAGGAGGGGGCCAAGCTTAAAATTAAACTCCACTAAATGACAAACTCTTGTCTACAAAGGGAAATGAATGGGCTGACAGATTTGTGGGAGATCTGATAACTGTCTGGTAGTGTGTGTGTGTGTGTGTATATGGGGTGGTGGGTGATAAACAGGTACCAAAAAAAAAAGGGAAAAAATGAAAAAGTTATGTTCTTACTATAACATTCCATCTATGTTGTTGATCTTCATTCATTCTTGACTGATGGGTTCAGTTCCGATCTCTCGGAACAGACTCGGCCGTTATACATAATTTGCACCAGCCAAAAACTCTCAAGCTAAGGCTCTACCCACAATGCCTCTCTCTCTATTACCTCAGATGGAGTTTGCCTAGTAGTTAAGAAAATACAGAAGCCCTGTCTAAGGTATAACCCTATAATATCCCAAGACTAGGCCCAAGCCTCCAGGAGTCTTTTGTAGGGGGCAGGTGGGTGGGATGTCAAGAATGAATGAAGATCAATACCACAGATGGAACGTTATGGTAAGAACACAACTTCTTTATCTGATGTTGTCAATCTTCATTCATTCTTGACTGATGGAACAGAGTTCCCCAAGCTACTTTAGATCCTGGGTGGCTCTTAAGGATATTCCTGAGCACCACTGAGCCAAAGGATGCTCTTCCCCTGGAGACCATGTCTAATTTGTAATGAGTGATAAAAGTATGTGGAGTAGCCCAAGTTACAGCTGCACATATGCCTTCCATAGGAGCCCAGAAATGGAAGACCGCTGAAGTGGAAATATATCTAGTAGAATGAGCTCTAACTGTAGTTGACAACTTGATGTTATTTTGGTTGTATATAAAGGTAATGCAGTCTGTCATTTTGACAAGGTGACCTTTGATACAGGTTTGCCCAATCTGGGTCCTGAAAATGACAAAAATAGTTGGCCTGATTTTCTAGAAGATTTTGTTCTGCCCAAGTAAAACGTAATTGTCTGTGGACGTCCAACAAGTGTAAACAGTATTCAGTTTGTAAAATTTAGGAAGACTGGTAAGTTCACGGACTGGTTGAAATTAGATTCTGATACCACTTTGGGAAGGAAGGAGGGATTGGTTCTGAGTGAAACTCTTTCTTTGTGAAAAATGATATCAGGATGGTTCACACACAGCATGAAACTCCGAAATTCTCCTACCAGACATGATAGGAAAAAGGGTTTTCCAAGATAAAAACCTGTGGTCACAAGTAGCGGCTGGCTTGAAGGTTTGTCGAACTAGACATTGTAAGATTAAGGTCAAATCCCATGGCGCTACAGGGTCTTTGAAAGGGGGTTTTAAATGCACAGCACCTTTAAGAAAAAGTTTGCATAGACGAGACATCAACCAGTTATGAAAATTTGAAATGGCAGCCAAATTAACTTTAATTGTAGATGTAGAGGCCCCCATCTCAAATAAGGTAGCTAAATATTCCAAGGACCTTACCAACTCATGCCATGAAAGGGTCTATGCAGTTTGTACAGTCCCAGATTGAAGATGTTTTCTATTTGCTTAGATAAAGCTTTCTGGGTGGATGATTTATGGGAAGACTGAAGTATCTTTTGCACTGGAGAGGACAAGTTATTCTGTATGGCAATTACAAGCTGTCAGCTTGAGATTTTGAAGACTGGGATGGCACCAGGCCCTGAGGGTGAAACAGTAGGTCCAGAACTGGGTCGAGAGTCCACGGGCCGTGAACCAGATGAGGCCAAAGGATGGGGTACCAGATTAGACGGGGCCAGTAAGGTGCAATGAGAATCACTTTGTTTCTCAACTGTTGAGTTTTCCTCAGAAACTAGGGGATCAATGGAATTGGGAGAAAGGTATACAGGAGCCCCGGGGACCAATCGAGAAGAAGCGAGTCTCTCATGGACTCACTGCGAGGTGAGATTAGGGCAAAGTAGCTGCTGCATTTGTGGTTTATGGGAAAAGCAAACGGGTCGCAGCAAGGCTGATGCCATCGACGAAAGATTTTCGTCACTATGTTGGGCTTGAGAGATCACTCGTGAGGCAGGAGGACACATTTGCTCTGTTTGTCCGCAATCATGGAGTTCCCTGGGATATGCGCTATCAAAGTGGTTGGAAGCGCTTGCCCATTGTCAAATCCTTAGAGCTTCCCGACATAGAGGGTAGGACCTGGTTCCCCCATTTGTTGGGATACCAGACTACAGACATGTTTTTCTGATTTGACTGCAACTGTCCCGGAAAGAAGGATAGCCTGGAATGTTTGTAATGCTAAAAGCACTGCCCTCAATTTCGAGGATGTTGATGTGCATATTAGCCTCTAGTGGGGACCAAGTGCCTTGAACAGTCTTTCCCCCATCTGGGAAGCATCCATGGTCACTACGGCCTTGAGCTGAGAGGGGGAAAAGGAATGACCCCATAGATTCTCTCTTCTGGCTTCATCCACCAAGGTAAATCCTTTTCGCAGTGATCAAAACTGGATGGGATGTCAAGAGTCATTGAAGCAGCCTCATGTGATACCTTGCTAGGGGAACTAATGTTATTGTTGCTGCCATGGTTCCCAGCGGATGTAGTACCAGATGAGCAGGAACTTTGTTTTGGGAAATGATTACTTGAAGTTGCAATCTTTGCTTCAACAGCCTGTGGAGAGGAAAGGAGGCTAGACAGGATACTGTATTTAATCTTGCTCTGATGAACTCCAGATCCAGCGTGGAAGGCAATTGTGACTTTTCTTTGTTGACTGAAATGCTCAGTGCTTGGGCAAGATGCAGACTGAAGTCTATGGTGTAAAGCAGCAGATGCCTGGAGGGGGTGGTGAGGAGCCAGTCGTCTAGCTATGGAGACACCCGGAATATCTAGTCCTGGTAATAACTGTCAGATCAAGTTTCGGCATCATAGGCTGTGCCGAAAAGGTCATCGTTAACAAAGAGGTTCGAGTCGATTTGATGAGTGACGGCACCGATGTGGATTTAGTCGTTTTTCAGTGCCAGAGGTGATGATACTGTCACTTTTGGTTCTGAAAATAATGTGGGAACTTGCAGTTTTTGGGACTTTTCTTCATGTGCCATAGTGAAGGTCGGCACAGAGTGGATTCTTTTCCTCACATCTGGCTTTGGAGTCTCTGCCTCAAACAGGGCTTCAGTAAGAGGACATTTCAATAAGCCTTTTAAGATAAGCTTACTGCGCCTCTCTGCTGAAGTACGGGTGCTAAAGCCCGTGCAAATATTACAAGTCATGTCTAAGTGAGGAGCACCAAAAAGTACACCCATGAAAGAGGCCCATTAGAATTGGGCATCTTTCTGCCACAGTCCTGACAATGCTTGAATATGGATGTCCTCTTTTGCTTCTCTGCCATATCCAAAAACAGTTGGGTCACAGATACACACACAAATGCACAAAAGAGAGTTACGGAAAGAAAGGATTTTTTTTTTAAACATATATACCAACAGTGGTATAGGAAAAGTACCCAAATGGGTAAAAGGAGAAAAAGGGGGACGAGGATGCCAACAACGGTATGGAAGACTGCCAAAAGTAATAAGGAAAGGGAGGAGGCCTGTTACCAAGGATGTTAATAAGAGTTATAGTAAGGTTAAAGGGGGTGGGTAGAAATAGTCAGAAAACAGTCACACAGTCAAAAACAAGGTAGAAAAACTATCCAGAAAGAGAGATAAGAGTTTTAACCAAATATTGTCAGAAACAACAATGAAAATATAAATGTTAAAGCACTTGGCTGAGAGCATCGGCTGACACATCCAATTTTCTGCACTGCAAATGAGATCTGAGGTAATGGGAAGACAGGCATTGTGGGTATAGCCTTAGCATGAGTATTTTTGGCTGGTGCGCGCTTATTTATAATGGCTGAGTTGGTTCCTAGAGGTCAGAACCAAATCCATCAGTCACGAATGAATGAAGACTGACATCATCAGATACATGGTTTCTCATTGCCATGACTTTTCCCACTCCACAAGCCAAGTTGCTTCTGTCCTCACTCTACCTTTGCACTATGTTTACTGCCACCAGAAAGCCTGAAATCTGGTATTCCCTCCTTTCTGATTCTTATGTACATTCTTGCTCTCCTATGAAGCATCCTTCTTTGCCTTCTATAAAGATACATATCACACACACTTGGAATTTTTCCGATCACCTCCCTCCAATAGACCAATCCTCAAATGTCACATCAAATAGCCTATTTGTGACAATACCAGTACCTTCATCACCTCAATCTCACCAAGTATATAATCCTTACTCATCAATTAGCTAGACTATAGGGAGAGATTATATGAAGAGAGACATCATGGAGCTCTCGGAATGTGTCTCAGATTGGTATGAACCTAGCACTTTGCAGCATTTTGCCTTCTCCAAGGATGATGCCATAATATGAACAAAAGATGACTGACTTCAATAATTGGCTTAGTTTATGGTGTCATTCTACGGGGATGCAATACTGCTCAGCATGAAAGGAGATGGTCAACAGACCATGCTGCTTTTGCCAGGGATGGTCAGCACCTCTCCCCTCCAGGCTTTTGAATATTAGCTAAAACATTGTCTTCCCCCATAGTGCCGTTTTTAGGCAATGCCAAACTGAAAGTACTTCCGACATTGCAAATCAAAACCAAGAAAATCTAAACATATTACTACTCAATGCTAGGAGTCTAAACAAAAAGAATTCCACTCCTTAGAAGCCCTTTTTATCCTAGAGAACGCTGACATCTATGCATTCACTGAGACATGGTTTAAACACATGGAGAGCACACCAACAGTGCTAGGTTATAATGCCTTCCACACATTTAGGCCAGCTACTTCACAGAAAGGGACTAAAGGTGGAGGTGTCTCTATTTACATCAAAGATAAATATACTTCAAGGCTAGTCAAACAGGACAATGCACTTGAGCTGCTTCATGTTCAAATCACCATAGGCAAAATCCAATACTACTTCCTTATAAGCTACAGGTCCCCCTCTATGACCCAGGAAACCTGTATCATGGATTTAAACTTATTAGAAACACTAACTATCCAACCCAATACCATATTCATGGGTGACTTTAATCACCCCGCTATTAACTGAGAATTCTATATGACACAAAATGTGCATGGACAGAGATTCCTGGATTTTCCAAACACAAACTCCCTGGACCAAATAGTCAATACACCAACCAGGGGTGCAACCATACTGTATCTGGTAGTCACTAATACTGGAGAGTGCTGAACACCTGCCACTGTAATGCCTTCACTGGTATGGTCAGACCACAAAATGGTCCCCTTTAAAGTAAAAAATAAAACCTGGACCCCCAGCTAAACCTGGAATATTCAGGAACTATTCTAAGGCTAACCTCCTGCTATTAAGTGAGAATCTGGCAAAATTCAACCCCACAAACCCCCGAGAACGCTGCTGCCTATTACAGAACTGTTCACAGAAACCCTGTGTAAGCATGTTAATAGCTGCATACAGGCAGCTGTAACCCACCAGGAAGTAGTACAGAACTAACTCAAAATACAAGCCACCCTGGTGGAATCACAAAATCAATAGGCTGTATATAACAGGAGGAAGAAAATCATGGCAAAAATTAGGAGGTGCAGCATCAGCAGGATAAAAGCACTCCCATCAAACTAAACAAACTCAGAGGACAAATAAAGTCTACCAAAGCCAAATTTAAGGCAAGTTTGGCCTCCTAGACCAAGGACAACCACAAAGCATTCTTTAGCTATATCCGCAACCTCAAAAGCGATACACAATTGTGTGCAGAGCCCATTGTAAATGGAGCCACCTATATTGAGCCAGAAGACATAGCAACCCTCCTGGCTGATAAATTCAGCTTCAACTTTACCCCTCTCTGCCCCTCAACCTTCCCTCGGGAAATATCATCAAATATAACTCCCCCTACTATCACTAGGGAACAGGTTCTTAATGCTCTCTCCAAGACCAAGAACACTGAATCAATGGGCCCAGACAATATCCCAGGATGCCTTCCAAACAGGATGAAACATGACCTATCAGGGCCTCTGGAATTACCATTTAACTGTAGCCTCAAACAGGTTTCATGCTTCATGAATGGAGAAAAACAACAGTCATCCTTTTGCACAAAGGTGGGCCATCTACAGACCCTGGAAACTACAGACCCATTAGTCTCACCAGTCGTATATGTAAAGCCATGGAAAGAATTATCATGGAGATGATTAATAGAGGTATAGTAAACCTCCGGACATTGGACCCAACCCAGTTTAGTTAGGTCAAGGGCAGATTATGCCTACTCAACCTGGTGGATGACTTTGCAAAGGTCACCAAAGTAATGGATATGGGAAAAATTGTTCACACTGCCTGCCTTGACCTGGCGAAGGAATTTGACAATACTCCACTTGGGCATTGTTGACAAACTCAAGAGGTTAAGTACAAACCCATGTGTCACCTGGTGGATAGCCAAATGGCTCACAGACAGGACCCAGGAAGTTAGAATTGGGGAGTCCACCTCTACAAAGAGGCCTGTAACAAGTTGAGTCCCTCAGGGATCAGTCCTTGGACCACTCCTTTTTGTCATTTACTTCTCAGGAGTCAAGGCCAATGTCAGTGGTCTCTGGCTGACTAAATTTGCAGATGATTGCAAATTAGGAGCTGTCATTGAATCTCACACTGACACAAATGTTCTCCAGGAGGGGCTGAGACACACACAAACAACTGGTGTTAGAGCCATGGACAAAAACTAAACACCAAGAAATGCATAATAGTATCCTTTGGAAGTCATCCATCCCTGGTAACTATCATATTGACAACACATCCCTTAGAGTCGACCCAGTAGTCAGGGACTTAGGGACACACACAGATAGTCATCTAGCCTTTCACCATCGCGTGTCTACAGTGGTGAGGAAATCATTCTATATTGTAAAACTTATAAACAAAGGTATGGCATCCAAGTCCAAGGAAATCATTGTTCCACTGTATTAGACATTCATCGGACCTATTATGGAGTACAATGCCCCCTTTGGTATGTACCTGACCAGGCATATCCAACAATTGGAATGCCCACAGTGGTTTCTCACTAAAAGAATGGAAGGTGCAAGTAAAATTTCATATGCAGACCGCCTCAAGGTCCTACCCCTGCATTCTGCCTCCTACAGGCTTGTGAGGGGAGATCTATGCCTGGCATACAGGGCATTGCCAGACCCCACTCTGATGGACGTCCTGCATATCCACAAAACAAACAGCACAAGAATTACCCATTGTAAAGACTTAAACCTTGCCTATGAAATAAACAGGTCCTGCTGGAGAGACAGATATGTATCCCAGAGAATACTGTGTCTATGGAACAGGCTCCCCTAGCCATGTGAAGCAGAGTTCCTCCCTAACCCAATTCAAGTGCAACTTGGGACAACTGGATGGGAAAACGGAAATTTATCCCTGGTTTGGCACCTATGTCTCTAATGGACACAGGTAACCTGTAAATGGTTCATCTCCCAAACCCCTGCTTTCACTTATCAAGGGTATCAGAACGTGTCAGGGATTTGGGATGCATGACTAAGCATAAAAAGGCCCTTGTGGTCATTAGCCTGGTGAACACCTATGAACTACGCAGTCATCTGCAAATATTTAGGCTACTCTTCTCTCATAGTTTATCAATGTGTTGAGATTCCTCCTCGGCTAGCTTTCTCCTTACTGCCATAGGCATCTTTTGTAGGTCCCCTACCTAATTTCACTAGATTCAAAACCCTGCATTAATTATAAATAGCAGCAGCAGTGCTTCACGTAAGGCCCTCACACCTCTAATGAAAGGCCTCCTATTACAGGATGCTGCACTTCTCATAAGAAAATATCTTCAAATATATCCAAAATAAACCCTGACAAAACAACTAGTGTGGGCATAAACATTCACAAACCTTGCTTTTTCAACACATCACAGGTGATATCTAGACTTTTCCACAAAAAATAATGGTTCAGAAATGCACAGTAAAACTCAGACCTTCATCCGTTCCCTTAAAGTAATGCTAGTGCTTATTTCAATAAATCAAACTACTAACAGCACAAGCTGGCTTCTGCTTCCATTATATTGATTAGCTGTAGTAAACTGCATGGTGACTACCTAATGAAGTCTGATGTTTTGACATGATACTATTATGCCATCGGGCAGTGTCTTACCCAGTTAACTACAGATCCTTGACTAGTAAGGAACAGAAGATTAAAAAGCACCTGTGGTAGAAATGTGAGCATTCAAAATCAACTAATTCTAAAGATGGCTGCAGTAGTATTTAGAAGCAATATATGGTTATATAAAACTGTTCCACAACCATTCTCAATCAAATACTTACTGCAGAGTACTGTTACAAGGTATTAATTTATGCAAGAGACTTACCTTTCCATGCGTTCTGTCATTAAGTAGGGTTGATTAGCATCCATGATAAAAGTTAACTGGTTTATGAAGTCCTCTGGCTGGATGACACCCTCCAAGCGTCCCACCACTGTCATCCGACGATCTTTTAGCATAATCATTGCTAGAAATGGGTAGGTATTGCCCCGCAATGCAAGGGACACTAAGGAAAGAGAAGGTGTTGCAAATATTTAATATGGTGAGAATTAAAGCAGCTTTTGTAATTCATATGGTGAGTTTTATATACAAATAAATATAGCCATCATAACAGCAGATCCAGAGCGAGACAAAAACAGGTAAGTCATTTACTTTGTAAATTTGTTTAGCTATACTTTTGCCATATCAACTTTCCCCTATACTCTAGGTATATCAAAGCTACTAGAATTCCCCTAAAAGTGCCATATTTTGTTATTTTCTGAAAAACTAAAGTAAAAATTTGTACATTGCAGACACAAAACAGACACCCTCCCAAAACAACCACCTACACCCAAATCCAAAAGAAAAAAAAAAAAAAAGCACAAAATAAACATGGACCCCCTTTGCCTTTTTACTACAATGTTTATTTTATTTAACATTTGCTAACCGGGAAAGTCTGACTTGGAACGAAGCCTGGGAAGAAAGGCTCCAGATGCATGTCTTTGTAACGTGGGAGGAAACTGGAGCACCTGGAGGAAACCCACACGAACGCAAGGACGACATGCAGACTCCGCACAGAAGGCACCCCAGCAGAGAATCTAACCAGAGAACCTCTTGCTGTGAGGCAACAACACTAACTACCGCTGCACCACTGCAATGTTAAAAAAAAATACACAAACACAGCACATGTAGAATCCTCAAAAAGCAATGCCTACATAAGAATAAGTTTTGTTGCTTGGGGGTTGATTTATCACAGGTTAAAAGCCTGAAAATAAAATGCTGCTTACAGCTAGCTAGTTAATAACAACATTAAACAGAAAACGGAGTAAATTCCATCTAAAAATAAAAATACAGCTGTGTAGTTACTTGCTATAACAGATGTTTGAGTATTCATTCTACTTAAACTTGTTGACCAGGGTAAAACACTGATGCACACGACCTATTTTCAGGCCAGTCCAGATTAAAAAAAAATGATCAGGAAAAGATAGCAGTTTGTCTTTCGGCTTTTCCCGGTTAGGGGTCGCCACAGCGGATCTCCGGTCCGCTAATGATTGGCAGTAGGTTTTTACGGTGCCGAGTTGCCAGCTCGATGCCCAACCTTCAACGAAGGAACGCCCATTCACGCATGTCTTTCAGAAAGCCACTCGACCGCGGGGAGGACATGCAAACTCCACATAGAAGGCACCTCACACACACCAGCTGAGAATCGAACGGGAGAACCTCTTGCTGTGAGGCAACAACGCTACCGCTGCACAAAGATAACAGTAATCCAACAATATTTTAAAAATGAAAACAACCTGAACAATTTAAATTATTCTCTACAGAAATAATGAAAGGAGTACATAAAATGGTATGTGCAATATAAACAATAATAAGGGAGAACCCACACTGTAAAAGTTGCAGACTCCAAATCTGACCTCAAAGCATGACAAGCGAGTACCACAGGGTTCCGTCCTGGGACCTCTCCTGTTTGGTATCTACTTCTCTGAAGTAAAGGCCAACACAGAAGGCCTCTGGCTAATGAAGTTCGCAGATGACTGCAAACTAGGAGCCATAGTCAAGTCCCCAAATGATGTGGACATCCTACAGAAGGGCCTCGCTGAAACAGATGCCTGATGTCAGAGCTATGGCCTCAAGCTCAATGCCAAAAAGTGCAGTGTAATCCCCTTTGGCAAAAACTCTGTACCCATGAACTACCACATAGGCAGCAATCTACTTAACACTGAATGTGTGATATGAGACCTTGGGACCCAGGTGGACAGTAGTCTCTCCTTTGATAGTCACATCGCCACAGTAGTCAGGAAGTCCTAAGTGGCACACCATCATAAAAGGGTTCTCATCAAAGAAAAAAAAGGTCATTGTCCCCCTCTACTTGACACTCATTAGACCCATTATAGAGTACAACGCCCTTTTTGGAATGTACCTCACAAGACATCTGTAGCAGCTGGAAAGGCCATAGAAGTACCTCACAAAGAAGATTACTAGCCTCAAACAAATGCCCTAGACAGACTGCCTCAAAAGAACTCCAGCTTTACTCCGTAGCATATCGCTTACTCTGAGGTGATCTCTGCCTAACACATAAAGCTATGTCAAATCCAAAGCTATTGGACATATTACACCTAAAGAAATCCCAATCCCTCATGCTCTAGGGACCTAAACCTTGTCACCACAATAAACAGAGCATGCTGGAGGGACAGATTCCTGTCCCAGGGGCTTCCCATACTTTGGAACAGGCTACCCATCTATGTCAAGCAAAGTTCTTCATTAGCACTCTTCAAGAAAAATCTTGATGAGTGGATGGGAAATAGGAAATACACCCCGGGGATCACTTCTGTGTCTGTGCTCGACAGTGGCACAGGAAAACAACTTTCTTGGGTGGCGTAAGCTAGGGAACCTTGTTGGCTAGGCTTACATAGGCCCTTGGGCTGATAGCCTAGTACCTACCTATGAACCTATGAAAAGGGTAAAGTGTAGATCAACAGCTGCAGTAGACTATTAGTACAAGGACAATTCCAAGAGCTTCATCAAGCAAAGCATGTGGATGGAACAGAGTAGCGGGACTGCAGCACAGGATGCATTATGGCTGCAGCAAACCTAGCTCCTGCTCTGAAAGAAACATTCAGGTTACAATGCTAATATGTGCCTTAATCAAGTAACTTCATCAAAATTAGCTTGGGTAGTGACTCCCCATAGAAAAGCCATAGGTACAGCTGTGCCCCTAGCACTATTCTCTGGAAAATCCGTCAAGCTTCTTACCCTGGAGGGAACAACAGAACATGATGTAGTGGGCTAGTCATGTAGAATTTGCTATGTCATTGCCTTCTCCTCCTCCTTTCTTCTGCCAAAACAGACAAGCAACTTATACCTACCTTTGCTTCTGTGCAAATATTGCAGTGTGCACAGTACTCTTACTCTCCATTTCATGGACTGAGAAAGAATACAGGTGTGGTTGCATAGGCTGACTGAGTGAAAATTCCATCATAATCTTAGGCATAAAACAGGGATTTCTTTCAAGGCTTAACCTGCCCTTGCGAAAAACTAGGAATGGTTCTTTACATATCAGTGCTTGGACTTCTGACACACGCCTAAATGATGCAGTAGTTACCAGCATGTTTTTTTTCGAAGTACAATACTTAATAGCTTGACCACAGCTACACATTCAAAACATTGCAGTGTCAGTCTTTACAAGGACATAATTTGAGTCCTAAGGATAAGCAAGTATTCTACTTGGTGGTCTTAAGTACAATACTCCTTTTAGAAACTAACAATTAAGAGACATGCCCAAGGCAGATCCATCGGCAGGCAGGCTGAGATGGCCAAAAAGTGTATTATGGTGGAAGCATAAGTCAATCCTACACTGAAAAGCACATTTAAGTAATGGAGTATCATGGACATTGGGTGCACTATTAGGGTCCCCAATTCCTTTCATGGCATCAAAAGGAAAAATATCTTTGCCATTTGGATAAGAAGAATTTTCCATCTTCTGGTTCTCGCCTCCAAGTTCATTTAGAACATACTTTGAGAATTGTTGCCTTGAGGGAAGAAGATATGGATCATCCAGGCTATGGGCTGCAAATTTTTCTAGGGTATTAAGAGGCCTCTTGGTCTGAGGTGTGAGGTCTTACTAAAAATGGCACAGTATGTTTCCCCTGAACTTAGTTAAGATGGAGAACCAGTACTACTTGGGCCAAAAGGGTGCCATCAATAGGATCTTTGGCTTATCCTTGACCTTTAGTCACATTGGGGAGTAAGTGGACTAGAGGGAATGCATACAGAAAGATGTCTATCGATTTGATGCAGAAGGCATCTACTGCTCAAGTCTCCTGGGCAGGCTCCTTGTGAGTAAGGAACTAAAACTGTGCCCTCTCTGCTTGTTGACATACCACAAACGTCATATGGTCTGTGGCAACCTAGAGGGTGCTCCCATTTTCATAATGAAGGCCTTGAGTAACTGAATAAAAAGGCCAGTATTTCCTTTACATTTGTGTGTGTCCTCCTTTGGGATGCATTCCACAGGCCTTGGACTTGTTGAGTATGTTTCCCCAAGCTAGATATGATGCATCTATTGGTATGTCAATGGTTGAGGAGTTCTTGTGCAAAAGAAATTCCCACATTCTGCCCGACTTGGATTATGATTCTAGCTTCTTGGTAAAACAGGAATCACTTCTTCCAAGGGACTGGAAATACTGGTCACAGAAGAATTTAAGGTAACCAATGGAGTCTACTGTGCAATTTTTCCAGAGGCAGCAACAAAGTGGGAGCCAAATATTTCACAGCTCTAAGGCACTCCCTGTCTAATACCTTCCCTTTCCTTGTTAATCCGTGCAGATATTTTTCCAAATGCTTCACTTTCTCACATGAAAGAAAAGCCTTCTAATGAATGGAGTCTAGAAAACAGCGAGGAATACAATTTTCTTAGAGGGAGTAAGGACCGACTTTTGGACGCTTACAAAAAACTGTTATGCTGGAATCACTCCTTGGTGAAGGTGAAGGCAGTGTCTAGTTCCTCCTGGGATAGTGGCTGGATGACGGTTGTCTGTCATCATAGCAAGGGAAAATGTGGATGTTGCTTCAAATATCTTGATCCAAACACTTGGCAAGGATCCTGGGAGTAGTAGCCAATCCAAGGAGTTAAACTGACTGTCAGAGCTCACTGCTTTGAATACGAGAAAACACATGCAGTCATTGTGAACAGGGACACGAAATAAGGCATCCTTGAAATAGTACAGTTGTGTACACTTACCATAAATGTAAATTTTCGAGCGTCTTCACTGTTGCAGTCATCATATTTGGGTTATCCCTGCTGGGGTAGCTCTCGGCTGGCCTGAATACCAGAAAAGTACAGTTTTGTACCTACCATAAATGTAGATGTTCGAAGATCCACATTGCTGCAGTCCTTACATATGGGGTAGTCCGCTGTCCTCGGTCGGCCCGAATACCAAAGTATTAGGCTGACGTCGGTCAAGGCGCTTAAAACTGACATCAGGACGTCAGGGTACAAAAGCGCATGACCGACGTCATTTCCTCAGTCTTTTCTTGCCCCAGATGTCAGAAGGCCCTAACAAGACAGGCCAAAGCCAAAAACCAGCAAAACCCAACCAACCACCCGTGCACTAACCATATTTACAATATGTACAACACAAACCACACCACCACCTTCAACAACAGAGGGGCAGGAGGGAGGGTAAATTGGACTGCAGCAATGTGGATCTTCGAACATCTACATTTATGGTAGGTACAAAACTGTACTATGTTCTTCATCTCACATTGCTGCAGTCCTTACATATGGGTAGAATCCCAAAGCAGAGGTAAGGGAGGATGGCAAAACTATAAAGCATTAGGAGCTGCCAACATGCCTTGTAAAATTGCAGTTGCAAATCCAGCCCTAGATTTAGAGTAAAGTGGAAGGTGGTAATGCTTAGAGAAAGTATGCACTGAACTCCAAGTAGCTGCTTCCAAAATATCTTTAGTAGCCACCCCCCTTAAAAAAGCTGTAGAAGTGGCAGTAGCCCTAATGGAATGAGGCCTAATCCCAGCTGGAATCTCCTTACCATGATGGGAATAACAGAAAGCAATACAAAAACCAATCCACTTAGAAATAGTTTGTTTTGAAACAGGTTTGCCCTGAGAACCCAAAGCAAAAGAAACAAACAACTGCTGAGACTGCCTGAACCCTTTAGTTCTGCTCAAATAATATCGCAACTGTTTGTGAATATCCAAAGTGTGCAAAATCTTTTCCCCTTTATTTTGGGGGTTTGCATAAAAAGTAGGCAAATGAATAGTTTGGTTTAAAGCCACACTAGAAACCACTTTAGGCATAAAAGAAGGGTTAGTATGCGAAAGACACCCTATCCTTGTGGAAAATTAAGAAAGGCTCAACTGCCATAAGGGCCTGTAATTCAGAAACCCTTCTTGCAGAGGTAATGGCCAACAAAAAAGCAGTCTTCCAAGATAAATATTTCAACTCTGCCAATGCTGCAGGCTCAAAAGGTTGTAGAGTGAGTTTCTCCAACACAAAATTGAGATCCCAAGCAGGAGTAGGAGCTCTACGGGGGTCTTATATTCTTTGCCCCTCTAAGGAATTGCTTAAACAAAGGCTGAGAAAATAATGGTGGGTCACAGTCATAGTGAGCAGAGATAGCTGCAGCATGAACCTTTATAGAGGAGAAGGACAAACCTTTGTCCAATAACTCAGTAAGGTATTGAAGCGCCACACTTAAATTAGGTTTAGAAACATCAAAGTCCTTTGCTGTACTCCAAAATAAAAATCTCCTCCATTTATCTGCGTAAACTTTCCTTGTACTAGGCCTTCTGGCCTCCAAAATAACATTCAAAACTTGTTGTGGAAGCTGAGACCCTCCAGGGTTTAAACCAGAATATGCCAGGCTGTCAGATGTAGAGAATGAAGTTTGACATTGAGTAAATGACCGTTCTCCTGAGACAGCAGGTGAGGAATCGAAGGCAAAGGCCATGGAGGCTCCTGTACCAGACTTCTCAGTAATGGGTACCAGTGCTGTCGAGGCCAATCGAGCTATTAAAATCATGTTTGGCTTGTCCTGTCTGACCTTCAGCAGTACCTTTGGGAGGAGAGGCAGAGGTGGAAAGGCATACACGTGAAGATTGCTCCAATTGAATGAGAGAGCATCCACTTTCCAAGCTGAGGGATGAAACCTTTTGTGCAAAACTTTGGCAGCTGGTAATTTAGTGGAGAAGCGAACAGATCTATGTCTGGAGTTCCCCATAACACTGTCAACCTCTGGAATACATGAGGATCCAATTTCCACTCGTGGGGATCCATAATTTGTCTGCTCAACACATCTGCTAAGGAGTTCTGTGCTCCTGGCAGAAACCTTGCCTGAAGATTTAGCTGTAAACTGACAGCAGTCTCCCACAAAATCATTGCTTGTCTGCATAGAGGATAAGAATCGTTCCCCTTGCTTGTTGATGTACCACATGACAGTTGTGTTGTCTGTTTGAATCAACACCTGCCCTGGAAGAAGTAAATCCTTGAAAGCTATCAATGCAAATTGGACTGCTAACATCTCCTTCAAGTTGATATGTAGATGTTGAAGTCTGGCAGGCCACGTGTCTTGTATCCATTTTCCATTTAGATGAGCTCCCCAAGCTTTGTCTGAGGCATCTGTCGTTAAAATCTGACTCGCCTCTGGCCGGGTCACAGAGAGTCCCTTGTTTAGGTGACATTCCTGAGCCCACCACAAAAATTCCTTTTGAATGCAAGGTATTATTTGAATGACAGTGTCCAAATCTTGGCAGTGCTGTGTCCATACATTCTTGAGATACCATTGTAGCTTCCTCATATGCAGTTTGGCATTGGGAAGTACCAGAATACAAGATGCCATGAACCCCAAGGCTTGAAGGACTGTCCTTGCAGTCAGCCTGGACTGATGAGACAACTGGTGGAAGTAAAGAGAAAGATTCTTTTGTTTGTCCGGGGTCAAAAGGCCATCTGGGATGCTGTATTCAGTCTCACACCCAGAAAGCACATGTCCTGAGAGGGTACTAGACTGGACTTTATTTCGTTCACAGAATACCCCAGGCATCTTAACACTGCCATCACATACTGTAAATGATGAAGAAGTTCGTCCTTTTCTTGGGCCAGTATCAGGCAATCGTCCAAATAAGGATAGATCTGTATTCCTCTTAGCCTGAAGAAAGCTACCACTGGAGCCAGAACCTTCGTGAACACTCTGGGCGCAGTAGATAAGCCAAAGGGCAATGCAGAGAACTGATAATGTGAAGTCCCAGCCAAAACGCAGATACTTCCTGCAACTGGGCCTGATAGGAACATGAAGGTAAGCCTCTGAGATCCAGAGTCACCATCCAGTGATCTTTGCCCAGCAGAGGTAAAAGCTGTTGTAACGTTAACATTTTGAACTTGGGAATGTCCAGATATGTGTTGAGGATGGATAAATCCAAAATTGGTCTCCACGTGTTTCCTTTCTTTGGTACTAGAAACAGGCGAGAATAAAATCCTAGGCCCACTTCTGGCAGAGGAACCGTTTGTATGGGCCCCTATTTGAAGTAGTAAAGAAATTTGCTTGCGAGCCTCTAGTCTTTGCTGAGGAGGAACGTCCGGCATGCCTTTGAAAGGAGGCAAGGTATGGAAATAAAACTTGTACCCCTGGTGTATGATATCCAATACCCATTTGTCTTGGGTAATCAACATCCAATTTTCCTTGAAGAGTGCTAACCTTCCTCCCAAAGGTGCTGCCAGGCAAGAAGGATCTGGCAGCTGAAAAAGTAGGTCATTGGGCCTGTTTACGAAAGGACTGGCCCCTGCCCTCACCGAAGATTGTGCAGGTGAACTCCTGTTCTAGGCCTGAAAGAACTCTGAGCTCTGCCCCTACCACGTCTAGATCTACCCCTAGACTGAGAATCATAAGAAGGATACGTCCACCCCTTAGCAGGCCAATTCCTACTAAACTTGGGAGGCTGAACTTGCAAAAATCCTTAACAGCCTGCATAGACTTAGCCTTGTCTTCCATTTTCTTCAAGACTGATTCCACAGGTGAACCAAACAACACATCAGACTGCAAAGGAGCATCCAAAATCCTTGTCTTAACATGGTCAGATAAATTCTGATCCTTTAACCAGGCGTGCCTGCGAAGAACTGAGCCAGTGGCAGCCACCCTAGACGAGGCCTGCACAGCATCAAAACCACACTGTAATGAATGCTTACCCACCTGTTCAGAGACATGCACCAAATCTTGCAACTCTTTACACTCAATGCCTTCCGCCAGAGCATCCACCTTAGACTTCAATTGAGAAAGAAGAAAGTTTTGATATTTCAACATATGAAACTGGCAATTCAAAGCCCTCATAGCTAAGGTAGAAGATGTATAGACCTTCTTTCCCCATCTATCCAAAGCTCTGGCTTCTTTATCTAGAGGAACCGGATTTTTTACAACAGAGGCCTTGACACCCTTAGGTCCCTGACTAATAGTTTCTGGGTCCGCCCTAGGACTCTTATATAGATATTTATGAGCCTCAGGCACCCTGTAATACCTATCCGGTTTAACAGGAGCAGGAGGCAGAGAATCAGGATTAAGTGAAGCCTCTGCAAACACATCTTCCACAACATCCAGAACAGGGGGTATAGCCAAGGGCCTATGCTGGGGTAACAGCAAAACTCCTAAGCCTTTTCCTAGAATCAGAGAAGTCCTGACCTTCCCACTTAAAATGTTCCCTCATAGAATGAAGTGTCTCTGAAAAAGAAAAATCCTCTGGAGGAGAAGCAGAAGGAGTGGAATCATCTGCATCAGAATCAGAATAAGGAGAATACTCCTGCAAGTCCTCAGCTGAAGACTCTGAAATATCCGAAGCCTGCTCAAAACTTCCCAACTCTGGCTCCACCCTAGGCCTCTTATCAGGAGGGGGCATAGAACCCCTAATCAGAGTAATTAAATCTTCTGCCATTTTAAGCATGTGCTTCTTAGGCACAGACCCTGCTGAACTAGGAGTGACACCAACAGAAGCTGAAACCGGCCTGCCTCTGGGAGAAGCCTTGGAAACAGAAGGAGAAGGCCTAACCACCCTAGGAAGGGAGGGGAGTACAGTAACTTGGGAAGCCCCTTCAGCCTGACCTGCCTCCTGAGAGACCAAATCAAAGTCTCCCCCTGAGACTCCAGAGAAGTCTCCGTCGGAACCACCG
The DNA here is from genome assembly GCF_019279795.1 of Protopterus annectens. Taxonomy (NCBI): domain Eukaryota; kingdom Metazoa; phylum Chordata; order Ceratodontiformes; family Protopteridae; genus Protopterus; species Protopterus annectens. The sequence goes on from NC_056733.1 coordinate 1,588,843,165, forward strand.
GTTCCACTGAAGCTTCTAAAGAACCGGCGTCCGGAACGGACGACTCATCTTGCCTGGGTTTAACTGTTTTGTCTTTGTGCTTCTTCGCAGAAGCGGGCGCCGGAGAATCCGACGGCATATTATAATTGCACCGCTTCCCAAAGACTAGCCTAGCACAATCCAACCTTCGCTTAATAGTGCGTTTATTGAACCTAGCACAAAAGCGACACCCAACAACGTCGTGCTCAGGCCCCAAACAAGGAATACACAAAGAATGATAATCCCTATGCGGTATCTGTTTCCCACAAGAAATACAGTTATTCACTTTTTCTGACATCCGGTAAAACACTGAGGCAAGAAAAAAACAAAATAATCCCCAACGGGGTACTTAGCCAACTTGGATTCGGTCTGAAACTCCGAATTCGAAAAATTTCATAACGCCGAACGGCACTTGCAACGCTGCTTCTGCTTCGGACCATGCGGCAAAAAAGACTGAGGAAATGACGTCGGTCATGCGCTTTTGTACCCTGACGTCCTGATGTCAGTTTTAAGCGCCTTGACCGACGTCAGCCTAATACTTTGGTATTCGGGCCGACCGAGGACAGCGGACTACCCCATATGTAAGGACTGCAGCAATGTGAGATGAAGAACATCTTAGTATTTCTGCGTCAGCTGCTGTTGCTTGAAGACTGACATCAGGTCGTCAGGGGTATAAAGGAAGGCAGCAGACACCATTACATCAGTTTTTCTTGCCCTAACCAGTCAGGAGCCCCCAAAGTAGGAGGCCAGGCTTTGGTGGCAGGACCACACCAGTGGAAAAAAATACCAATATGTCCCTTCTAAGGAAAGGAGAACAACAAGGAAGAAAGGTAACAAAAAGAAAAAGGGGGAGGGAGGGAAACCAGAACTGCAACAGTGAAGACACTCGAACATCTACATTTATGGCAAGTGTACACAACTGTACTATGTTCTTCGTGTTTCACTGTTGCAGTCATCACATTTGGGTAGATTCCCAAAGCTGAGGAAATGGGTGGAGTCAGTCAAGGAAGCTAGTGGCTGGCTAGCATGCCTTGCAAGACTGCAGAGGCAAAACCTGCCCTGGATTTAGAAGAGAGGCAGGTGGCAATGTTTGGTAAAGGTGTGAACAGATGTCCAGGTGGGGACCCCTCTGAGGAATGCTGCACAGGTGGAGTGGGTCTTAACCCCCTTGGTGGGAAGCTTGCCATTCTGCTTGTAGCAGAAATGGATGCAGTGTGCTATCCATTTGGAAATGGTTTGCTTTGAGATGGCTTTGCCCTCTGCCCCTGAAGCAAAGCTAACCAGCAATTGATCAGATTTTCTGAAGGGTTTAGTCCTGTCCAGATAGCATCTGAGCTGTCTGCGCACATCTAGAGAGTGCAGAATCCCCACCCCCCTTGTTTTGAGGGTTAGGAAAGAAGGTGGGCAAATGGATGGATTGGTTGAGAGCCACTCTGGATGCCACCTTGGGCATGAAGGATGGATTAGCTCTAAGGGATAACCTGTCTGCATGGATGATGAAGGGTTCCACTGCCATGAGTGCTTGCAGCTCAGAGACACTTCTGGCTAAAGTGATGGCCAGGAGAAAGGCAGTCTTCCAGGAGAGAAATTTTAGCTCTGCAGAAGAAGCTGGTTCGAATGGAGGCAGGGTGAGCTTTTCCAAGACAAAGTTAAGGTCCCAAGCCGGTGTTGGTGCCCTTCTGGGGGCATCAAGCTGTTAGCCCCTCTGAGGAAATTCTTGATCGAGGGTGTGAAAAAAGAGGCTGCTCAGTTGGAAAATGAGCGGAAATAGCAGAGGCATGAACTTTTATAGAGGAGAAAGACCACTGTGTAGTAGGTCAGCAAAATAGTCTAGGATGAGAGGGGATGGAGGGCCGTGCCGTATTGGCTCCCTTAGCCTAGATCCCGGTGCAAAACTTTTTCCATTTATCTGCACAAGACTTTCTGGTGCTAGGACTTCTGACCTCTCGGACAACATCCAGAACCTGTTTACTAAGGAGGGCAGATTGGTCAGTGGGTCAAGGTTATAAGCCAAGCTGTCAAATTGAGTGTCTGCAATTGGGGGTGCATGAATTCCCCTGCCCTCTGGGTTAGGAGGTTGGGAACCTGAGGAAGTTTCCATGAGGTCAGTGGGGACAGGCTACGCAGCAAGGGATACCAGTGCTGTCTAGGCCAGTCTGGAGCTAGGAGAATGGTCCTTGGTTTTTCCTCCCTTACTTTGATCAATACCTTGGGAATGAGAGGTAGGGGAGGAAAGGCATAGACCAAGAGGTTTACCCAGGGGAAGGACAGGGCATCTACTTTCCATGCCATGCAGTGATGTTCCCTGGTGCAGAATTTGTTGAGCTGATGGTTGTTGTGGGAGGCAAAGAGGTCGACCTCCGGGGTTACCCATTTCTGAGTTATTAGTAAGGTGTTTCTGTTGAGCTGCCACTCGTGGGGGGGTCCAACAGTGTTCTGCTTAATTGGTCTGCCAGGGAGTTGAGAGCCTGGCAGGTATTGTGCTAACAGGTGTAGATACATGGAAGAGGCTGTGAACCAAAAGGTTATGACCAGCCTGCACAGCGGGTAGGAGTGAGTCCCCCCTGCTTGTTGATGTACCACATTACTATGGTGGTGTTTGTTTTGATCAGGAGAACCCCTGGAGAGAGAAGGGGTTTGAAAGCTATCAAGGCCTGCTGCACAGCCATCATCTCTTTTAGATGGATGTGCAGGGGGAGTTGCTGGGGGTTCCACTGGCCTGCTGTCCAGGTGTGCACCCCAAGCATAGTCTGATGTATCTGCGGTGAGGGTCTGGGCGGTGGGGTGTGGGGAGAAGGGCAGTCCCTTGTTGTGGGAAAAGGCTGTTGCCCACCAAAGAAATTCCTCCTACAGGCAAGGAATAATAGGTAAAAGCGAGTGTTGATACCAAAAGGCTATTTAGGTACCAGTGAAGTTTCCTCATATGCAGTCTGGAATAAGGAGTATGCAATATGTCATGAACCACAGTGCTTGCAGGATTTCCCTTGCAGAAAGCTGAGGCTTGATAGCCAGTTGAAAGAAGTAAGCTGATTGGAAACTGTTTCTCTGTTGTTAGGCATGCCATCTGGGATGCTGTGTCCAGATATGCTCCCAGGAAGATTATCTGTTTGGATTTCTTTTCGTTCATTGTGTACCCTAAGGAGGTTAGTAGGTCCTTTACAAAGGCCAGGTCTTTGTGCAGCTTTTCCTGGCTGTCTGCCTGAATAAGGCAGTCTAAGTAGGGATAAATTTGAATATTTTTTGCCTGCAAAAAGCAATGGCAAGAGCCAGGCATTTTGTGAAAACAGTGGGAGCAGTAGATAAGCCAAAAAGAAGTGCAGAGAACTGAAAGTGCGGAGATCCTGCCCTTAAGTGAAGATATTTTCTGCAGGATTCCCTGATGTGAATGTGGAGGTAGGCCTCTTTTAGGTCCAGGGTGACTAGCCAAGCATCCTTGGACAGCATGGGTAGCAGCTGCTGGAGGATGAGCATTTTGAACTTTGGGATCACCAGGAAAGTGTTTAGAATGGACAGATTGAGGATGGGGTGCCAGGAGCCCTTCTTTTCTGGGTACCAGAAAAAGTCTGGAGTAGAAGCCTTGGCCTATCTGCTCTGCAGAAACATGTTCTACTGTTCCCAAGAAGAGCAGAGTATGGATTTGCTTTTGAGCCTCTGCCCACTGATTTGGTGGTAGATCTGGGAACCCTTTGGGGGTTGGAAAGGTGTGGAAGGAGAATTTGCACCCCCCTAAGACAATGTTCAGAATCCATTGGTCCCATGTAATGGTGGCCCAGGTGCTTGAGTGAAAGGAGAGTCTTCCTCCTAGGGGGTATGTGATGGTAGGCAGAGGCGAGGTAGGGAGGGGGTGAGTCACTGAGTTTTTGCCATAAAGGGGGTGACTTAGAACTCCCAGGTTTTGAAGTGGAGGCAGTCCACTGCTTAGATCTTTGCAACCCATGGGATTGCTGTCTTGGAGGTCTGTTTCCACGGGGCCTAGGCTGGCCCTGTTCACTAGGTGCAGGAAAGGACCAGTGCTTGGCAGGAAAATGCCTGCTGAACCAAAGGGGTTGTACTTGTAAGAAATCTTTAACAGTCTGCATAGATTTTGCTTTTTCTTCCATCTTTAACACCTCTTCTGCTTTAGTACCAAATACGTTATCTTTGTGCAAGGGTGCATCTAACAATTTTGACGTGACAGTCTGCAAAGTGTGTTTAGTTACTTGACCGGCAGAGTGCATTAATTCCTGTAACTCTTTAGATTCTGCCCATGCAGGAAAGGAGGTAATTTTTTGTTTAAGGAGCTCCAAGTTATGCTGCTGATATTTACGCATATGGAACTGGCAACTGAGTGCCCTGATAGCAACAGTAGCTGAGGTGTATCATTTTTTTACCCCATCTATCCAGTGCTCTGGAATCCCTGTCTGAGGGGGTGGGATTCTTATCTGAAGTAGCTTTAACTCCTTTTGGGCCTTGAGTAATGACCTCAGGGTCTGCTGTTGGGTTTTTAAAGAGGTATTTGTGAGAGTCAGGGACTCTGTAGTACCTGTCTGGCTTTCTGGGGGCAGGAGGGAGGGCATCTGGAGTTAAGCTGGATTCAAGGAAGACATCATCTACCACATCTAGGACTGGGGGATGGCTAAGGGCCTGTGCTGTGTAAGGTCCAGGAACTCAGTCTCTTTTTAGACTGTGGGTAGTCTTGACTCTCCCATTTCAAATGCTCCCTTAAAGTATACAGGGTTTCAAAGGAAAAATCCTTTGGGGGAGATGCTGAAGGAATAGATTCCTCTGCATCAGAATCCTCATATGTAGAGAGGGGCTGCATGTCTTCATAGTCAGGTGCATCAGATTCATCGGACTCTTGTTCAGACAAAACTTCTGGAGACAGATCTCTTTCTTTTTGAGGGAGTGGCTTGTCTTCCCTAATAAGCATGATAAGGACCTCTGCCATTCAAAGCATTTGTGACTGAGGCAAATGAGCAGGTGCCAAAGAATGGCTGGAAGGCAGTTTCTTGGGGGGTAGTTCGACCCCTGGGCCTCAGGAACTTGGTTGGTTTAGAAAGAACGGTAGCCGTGAAAGAAGGCATCCGTTTATGTCTGGATTCGGTGTTGTGAAGGACTTCCTCGGAAGCCGGTGCCTTCTGACCGGCTCTGGACCCATCCAAGGTAGACGACTGCAGGATCCTTAGATGAAGAAGAGTTCTACGGCATACTGGAATCCGAAAAGGTCTCGGTAGAGGCCTGCAAATTAACTGAAGTGGGCATAAGGGGCTGCGAAAGTGCCTCACTGAATTCCGGAGGACTGACTACCAGCTTGGCAGTAGCATCATCGGAAGGTTTAGGCCTGTGTGGTCTGTCTCTGTCTTGCTCTCTACGTTTTTTTGGAAGGTCTGCTGTTGGATGGCTTATGGAAGTCATATCGGAATTTGAGGACTGTAAGCAGAAATATCTGGCTACAATAAGAGCTCGACGATGAATAGTTCTGGCATTAAACAAAGCACAGAACTGACAACGAGGGACGCCCTGGTCTGGGCGTAGACAAGTGACACAGTAGGAATAAAAGTCCCAGTGTGGTATCTGCTTTCCACAGGCGTGACAATTAACTTTTCCTGACATCAGTTAGTGCAAGAAAAAAGGATACCCAATGGTACTTAGCTTTCTAAGACTTCAACTTCAATTCGGAAACGAAACTCGGGTAGCGGCCGACCGGCACTCGTGCAAGCTACTTCAGCTTCGGGCTCCACAGCAAGAAAGACTGATGTAATGGTGTCGGCTGCCTTCCTTTATACCCCTGATGACCTGACATCAGTCTTCAAGTGAAAGCAACCGATGCAGAAATACTAAGTTTCTGGTATTCAGGCCGGTCGAGGGCTACCCCAGCGGGGATAACTCAAATGTGATGACTGCAACAGTGAAACATGAACACCTAATGTTACCATCAAGGCCTGTACAAGCAGATAAGACAACAAAGCCTCTAAGTTTAATATTTTGAATTTTGAGTCACAGAATGATACTGAGGTTTGATGGATCCAGATTTAGTCACTGGAGATATTCCTTTCTGGGAACAAGAAAGTCTTCAGTAGGACCCCTTGTTCTGCTCTTGTAAGGGTGCCAGTTCTATTGCTCCTAATGCAAGAAACTCGTGCAGAATGGGGGAGAAATGTGAATTTGTTCATTTGCGACAGTAGGAATCATTGCCAACTTGACTTTTTACAAAGTATAATCTGTAACCAAGAGAAATAATCTGCAGGATCCGTTTCTCTTGTGTGATACTGTAAACCTTTCAGCATTCTTGGGTTTACGTTTTTAGAGTTTTAAAAAAGAAGATTGGAATAAACTTCCTCTCTCCCCAACCCGAGAGCAAGTCAAACCAAACAGTACAGGGTACATTAGCCAGGCCTATTTTTAATAGTAACTCTCAAGCAACCAGAAAAATACAGTTGTGTGCACTAACCATAAATGTAGATGTTAAAGTGTATTCATTGTTGCAGTCATCACACTTGGGTTATCTGCGTGCAGGTAGACCTCAGCTGGCCCGAATACCAGAGACTTAGTATTTCTGCGTCGGTTGCTGTCACTCCAGGACTGATGTCAGGTCGTCAGGGGTATAAAATAAGGCAGCCAACGCCATTACATCAGTTTTTCTTGCCCCAAATGTCAGGAGCACCCCAAACGGGAGCTAAGCTATGGTGGGAAAATCACCACCAGTAAAAAGTAAATACCAATACCTCTGCAAGGGGTGAGTAATATACACAGGGAGGACGGACAGAGAGAGAAGGGGGCTGGAGGGAGGGAAACCAGGACTGAAACAGTGAATACGCTCGAACATCTACATTTATGGTAAGTGTACACAACTGTACTGTTCTTCGTGTTTCACTGTTGCAGTCATCACACTTGGGTTGATTCCCAAAGCTGAAGAAAGGGTGGAGACAGTCAAGAAGAGTTTGGGCTGGCTAGTATGCCCTGCAGGACTGCAGTTGCAAAACCCGCCCTGGATTTAGAAAATGTAGGCAGGTGGTAATGCTTGGTGAAAGTGTGTACAGAACTCCAGGTAGCAGCCTCCAGAATGTCCCTGGGGAAGGACTCCCCTGAGGAATGCTGTAGAGGTAGGAGGTACCCTAGTGGAATGTGTTCTGACCCCCTGAGGGGTTGGTTTCCAATGGTGTTTGTAGCAGAAATGGATAGTGTGCTATCCATTTGGAAATTGTCTGTTTTGAAATGGCCTTGCCCTCTGCCCCTGGTGCAAAACTGAGTAATAACTGGTCAGATTTCCTGAAGGGCTTAGTCCTGTCGAGGTAGAATATGAGCTGTCTGTGCATGTTTAAGGAGTGCAGGATCCTTGCCCCTTTATTTTGAGGATTAGGGAAGAAGGTTGGCAAATGGATAGACTGGTTGAGAGCCACACTGGACACCACTTTAGGCATAAAGGAAGTATTAGTTCTGAGGGAGACCCTGTCAGCATGAAAAATAACGAAGGGTTCCACAGCCATAAGTGCTTGTAGCTCAGACACTCTTCTAGCTGAAGTGATGGCCAGAAGCAAGGCTGTTTTCCAAGAGAGGAATTTTAATTCTGCTGACGCTGCAGGCTCAAAAGGGGGTAGGCATGAGCTTTTCCAGTACAAAGTTAAGGTCCCAAGCAGGGGTGGGTGCTCTCCTTGGTGGCCTTAAGTTGTTTTCCCTTCTCAGGAACTGTTTGATGAGAGGGTGAGAGAAGAGGGGTGGCTCAGTGTTGTAATGAGCCGAGATGGCAGAGGCATGGATCTTAATGAAGGAGAAGGATAGGCCTCTGTGGAGTAGATCTGCTAAGTAGTCCAGGATTAGAGGTGAGGAGGGCAGAGTTGTCTCCTCTCCTTTAGACTGAATCCTGGAGCAATACATTTTCCACTTATCAACATAGGATTTCCTTGTACTGGGTCTTCTGGCTTCAAGAATGACGTTCAGCACCTGGGCTTGCTTAGGCTGGTCACTGGGAGAGAATTCAAGGAATATCCCAGGCTGCAAGATTCAGGGTTTGCAGTTGTGGATGCAAGATCTGTCCCCCTTGCTGACTGAGGAGGGTCGGGCTCTGGGGTGCCAGGGTGGCACCGGTGACAGGCTGCGCATTAATGGGTACCAGTGCTGGTGTGGCCAGTCTGGGGCAATCAGGATTGCCCTTGGTCTGTCCTGTCTTATCTTGAGCAATATTCTGGAGAGAAGGGGCAGAGGGGGAAATGCATAGATTGAAAGGTTTACTCACAAGAAGGATAGGGCATCCACTTTCCAGGCCCTGCTGTGAGGTGTCCTGGTGCAGAATTTGCTGAGCAGGTGATTGTAGGGGAGGCAAATAGATCCACCTCTGGGTTCCCCCATTTCTGAATCAGAAGGCTGAAGGTGCTGGGCTCTAATTGCCACTCGTGTGGGTCTAGGAGATTTCTGCTCAAGTTGTCTGCCAATGAGTTTCGTTTGCCTGGCAGGAACTGAGATTGCAGATGGACCTGCATGTCCAAGGCTGTGTTCCACAGGGCCATGGCTAGCCTGCAGAGTGGGTAAGAGTGGGTTCCCCCCCTGCCTGTTGATGTACCACAACTGTGGTGTTGACTGTTTTTATTAGCAGGGGTCCTGGTGAGAGTAGGGATCTGAAAGATGTCAGAGCGTGCTGAACAGCTAGCATCTCTTTTTGGTTGATGTGCAGATGAATTTGATTTGGGCTCCAGTGGCCCTGAATGCACTTGTCATCCAGGTGTGCCCCCCAGGCATAGTCTGATATGTCTGTGGATAGGGTCTGGGTGGCATGGGGTTGAGTAAAGGGAAGCCCCTTGTTGTGGTTGCATGTTGCTGCCCACCAAAGAAACTCTGTTTTTAGACTAGGTATGATAGGAATGGCAGTTTCCAGGTCCTAAGAATGTTGGCACCAAAGACTTTTTAAGTACCATTGAAGTTTCCTCATATGCAGTCTGGCATATGGAATTAGTAGGATGCAAGAGGCCATGAACCCTAGGGCCTGCAGGATTTTCCTTGCAGACAGCTGGGTTTATAGTGGCCATTTGAGTGAAGTAGCCTGTCAAATAGGCTTGTTTTTCTGGAGTAAGGGATGCCATCTGGGATGCTCTGTCCAAGCTTGCTCCCAGGAATGCAGTCTTTTGACTGGGGACTAGTTTTAATTTATTTTCTTTGATAGTGTAACCCTGGGAGGTTGGAAGGTTTTTTACAAATGCCAGGTGCTGCAACAGCATTTCTTGTCTGCCTGAATCAGGCAGTCCAAGTACGGGTAAATTTGAACTTTTCTCTGTCTGCAGTAGGCAATGGCTGGAGCCAAACATTTTGTGAATACTCTGGGAGCAGTGGATAAGCCAAAGGGAAGTGCAGAGAATGGATGATGCATAGATCCTGCCCTGAAGTGTAGGTATTTCCTGCCCGAGTCCCTGATAGGGATGTGCAGATGGTCTTCTTTTAGGTCTAGGGTGGCTAACCAGGCATCTTTGGCCAGCATAGGAAGAAGGTACTGAAGGGTGAGCATTTTGAATTTTGGTACCACCAGGAAGGTGTTTAGAATGGAAATATCTATGATTGGGTGCCAAGTGCCCTCTTTTCTGGGTACCAGGAAAAGTCTGGAATAGAACCCTTGACTTATCTGTTCCACAGGAACAGGTTGAATTGCCCTTATGGAGAGCAGGGACTGAACTTGTTTTTTTGCCTCTGCCCACTGGTTTGGAGGAAGGTCTGGGAACCCTTTTGTGGTTGGCAGTGAGTGGAAGTAAAATTTGTACCCCTGGGATACAATGTTGAGGACCCATCGGTCTTTGGTGATGGAAGTCCAGTTTTTTGCATGATGGGCAAGTCTTCCTCCTAGGGGAACAAGCAATTTGGAAGAGGTGGGGAGTGGAGTTGAGAAGTCATTGTGAATTATTTCCATAAGGGGGTGGCTTAGCACACCCTGTTTTTGAAATGGAGGCACTCCATTGCTTAGATCTCTGCATACTCCGAGACTGTAGTCTGGGGGGGGGGGTCTGTTTCTCCTGTCTAGTTTGAGATGGCCTTGAGGGGGCTGGAATGGACCAATGCTTCGAGGGGCAATGCCTATTGAATCTAGGAGGCTGCACTTGCAAGAAATATTTGACTGTCTGCATAGATTTAGCTTTTCCTTCCAGCTTTTTAAGAACCTCTTCTGCTTTGGTGCCAAACAGACTGTCCTTGTTTAAAGGAGCGTCTAGTAATTTTGATTTGACATGGTCTGCTCCTTAAGCCAAGCATGCCCTCTCAGTACAGAACCAGTGACTGCTGCCCTGGAAGATGCTTCTAGGGCGTCAAAGCCACATTGCCAAGTATGCTTGCTGACTTGGCTTGCAGAATGCATAAGCTCTTGCAATTATTTGTTTTCTGCACGGTCTGTAAAGGTCGCTAATTTTTGCTTAATTAGTTCCATAATATGTCGTTGGTACTTCAGCATGTGAAACTGGCAATTCAAAGCCCTAATGGCGAGAGTTGAAGAGATGTATACTTTCTTACCCCATCTGTCTAAAGCTCTGGAATCCCTGTCCGAAGGGGTGGGATTCTTAGTTGTAGTTGCTTTGATACCTTTAGGCCCCTGGGAGATGACCTCTGGGTCAGCAGTAGGATTTTTGAAAAGGAATTTGAGAGAGTCAGGAACTCTGTAGTACCTATCTGGTTTCCTAGGAGCAGGGGGTAAAGCATCAGGAGTTAGACTGGATTCCAGAAAAACATCATCCACAACATCCAGGACTGGGGGTATTGCTAAAGGCCATGTTGTGGCAAATCTAGAAATTCTCAGAGTCTCTTTTTGGACTGAGGATAGTCTTGGCATTCCCAGTGGAAATACTCTCTTAAAGTATGTAAGGTTTCACCAAAAGAAAAATCCTCTGGAGGAGAAGCAGAGGGAATGGATTCCTCTGCATCTGAACCCTCATAAGCAGATAAAGGCATGACTTCATAATCAGATACCTCAGAGTCATCGGACTCTTGGTTTGTTAAAGCTGCTGGGGACAGGTCTCTTTCTCTTAGCAGGGGAAGGCTGGCTTCCCCTAATCAGCATAAGGTCTTCTGCCATTTTAAGCATTTGATGTTGTGCCAAGGAAGCAGGTGCTTCAGGTTTGGGTCGCCATTTCTTTAGGCGCAGCTCGTACTCTTGGCCTTAGAAACTCAGTAGTTTTAGACAGAACTGAAGATGTGAAAGAAGTCTGTGTGTCGAATATCGGTAGAGCGTAGAACTTCCTCAGAAGCTGGTGCCTGCTCAGCAGCTCCGGATCCATCCAAGGTAGAGACATCCACAGTTTCCATAGTCGAAGAGACTTGCGGCATACTGGACTCCAAACGGGTCTCTGTAGCGGCCTGCGAATTCATTGAAGTGGGCATCAGGGGCTGCAAAAGCACCTCACTGAGTACCAGCAAACTGGTGACTAGCTTATCGGAAGCATCATCGGCAGTTTTGGACCTGTGCGGTCTTGTCTTTATCCTTACATTTTTTTTTCAGAAGATCGGTAGCTGGATAGCATACCAAAGCCATTTCAGAAAATAGAGAAGGATAAGTAAAGTATTTAGCAACAATAAGGGCCCGACGATGAATAGTTCGGGCGTTGAACAAGGCACAAAACCGACAGTGAGGAACGTCACGGTCTGGGCCTAAACAGGTGATGCAGTAAGAATGGAAATCTCGGTGTGGCATTTGCTTTCCACAGGTGAGACAATTGTTAACTTTTTCTGACATTGGTTAGAGCAAGAAAGAAGGATCCCCACCAAGGCAGTTAGCTTTAGAAGACTTCAGGATGATTAAATTCGGAAACGAAAACTCAGGTAGCGGCCAACCGGCACTTGTGTGAACTGCTTCTGCTTCAGGCTCCTCGGCAAGAAAGACTGATGTAATGACATTGGCTGCCTGTTTTTATACCCCTGACATCAGTCCTGGAGCGATAGCAACCGACGCATAAATACTAAGTCTCTGAGATTCGGGCCGAATGAGGGCTACCTGCAGGCAGATAACCCAAGTGTGATGACTGCAACAGTGAAACACTAACATCTACCAATCCCCTTGGTGCCGGTTAACAGAGTTTACTGTAGTAGCCAAACCAAAGGGTAAAATAAATTGGCAATGGTGACTACCCCCTCCCACTACAAACTTCAGGTACTGTCTGCCCTCTTTTAAAAAGGGGATGTGGCAGCAGGCATCCTCGAGTTCTAATGTCACAAGTAAGGTCTTACAAAGACTGGTAAAGAGGGCCTGTAGGATTAATATACTGAATAATGAAACCTTTAAGAATTAGTATAACCCTGATCTGTCCCTTGTTGGAACAAGGGAAGACCTGGAATACAATCCTTCACCAGGCTGGCCAAAGGGAATAATTTCTACAGTTTCTTGCTGTCAAACTTTAGTTAAGAAGGCTGGGATACTAATGTGGGGGAGGGTAGGAGTGAGTGTCCTACACTGGCTCACCCGTCCAAAATGGAAGTAGGCAGTTTGGCTTGCTGCATGGGTGATACCTGCTGGAAGGCAGGTGTATCACCACAGCATGAAAAGCACTGTATGCATGCATGCTCTTATAAGCAATGCGCGGCTTACTCAGGAGATTGCAATGTGACCAGAATCATGCATTCATCTCCTCATAAGCTACAGTGGAGTATGGAAAGCTGCAACAGGAGTGGAGATGGGGAGTGAGCCAGTGTGCAGATTGTCCCAACATCAGACATCTCCACTAGATGCAAATATGATTCCAAAGATGCCAGCTAGAAAATATCCAAAAAAGGTTTCCTGAACTGGAAGTACAGTCGATAGCATGGGGGGGACCTAGACCCAGAAGGTCTAGGTATCGGTTTTGGGAGTAGGGGGCCTTCTTATACTCCCATCCTAAGTGTTCTCTCATGACAGTCTCTCCAAAATTCATGGCATCTGGCAGACAGCCGGAGGCCAAAGTATCCTCACTTTGTCAAACCATATGGTAGAAGAAAGGTATAGCCCACAGATCAGCTACTCTTCCTCCTCAGTAGGCACCTCAATGGGGAAATTTCCCTCTTCCTCTTTGGGAGGGGGACCAGTCATGGAAAACCACTCCCAACCTGGAGGCACAGTACACTGACAATTAATGAAAACTTAAGCCAACTTGCCACAGTCTTGGGAATTTGTCTGAGGCTATAGGTGACAGACCCACCTAGAGCCAGCTGTTTGGTTAAAAGGGGTGCCTTGAGAATAGAACTTAACCTTAAGAGGGTGGGTGGCCACCACAGACTTTGGAATCCTGGAGAGATGGCCCTGGATCCCGGCTTTAAGGCATAGATGTCTTCCGTAACAAATATGGGGATAGTGCCCTCCCTCTGGTTGAAAATCAGACAGTCTGGAGGTGGACTTTAGGGAACTAGCATCTGAAGAGGAATGTAAGCTTGTCTTCGTCTGGAGGAATGCACAGGGGCCCACAAGATTGATAGTTTCCCCGAGGGGTGATGTCATAGGCCATCATACTTGCAGACATCAGGAATAGGGCTTGATCACGTCTCCATGGAACTAGAGAAGCCAGACCTAAGGATCTCTGCTGGACTTGAAAGTTTCAGGAGGGGGATCTCTCTCCTCCTTCCTGTGGACAAGCTTCTCTTTCTTCTTCCTAGGTTGGATGTCTATCACTAGGGTACTCAGTCTATAGACATTGCAGAAGACTTCAGTAACGATGGTCTCTGGTCTGGCTCACCTAAAAAGGCTGTCTGCTCATGACAGTTGATATAACTTGTCAGGAGATTTGTTTGAAATAAATCTTCTTCTCGGGGCCAAGGTAAATAAACTGACTGGACAAGGAAGTCCCTGTGGGGGGTGATTTGGCATGGACTATCACAACCATCAACCTTTTATTGGGAATGGACATATCCCACATTTCCATGTTTGAAAATCCAATACTAAGCACACTCTCTCTTTACAAACATATCACACAAAAGTGCACAAGTAATATAAAACTTGGGCCCCCGATACAATTACCCATCTCTCAATGGTCTTAGGTCATAGCCCTAGACAGATGCTACACTGTGATGTATTCTCCGATGCAACAAGCAGATGCAGTCTACATATCAGGTATATGGAGATGTCCAAGGTAAGGAGACTGCATCCTCTGTTATGGTTATATCTTGCACAATTGTACTATGTCCTTATCACTGCTTTAGTATTCTTCACTCTTGGGACAGTACAGAAGCTACAGAAAAGTATGGGAGGATGAGAAAGCTACAGAAAAGTATGGGAGGATGAGAAAGCCACAAAACAGCCCTCTAAAAACCCACGAAGGACAGCCCTGACAAACCTACCCTGGCCCTACAAATGGCATATAGCTTGAAATGTTTGGTGAAGGTGTCAGAGGACCAAGTATCAGCTTCAAATATGGATCTGGTATCCAGACCCTTAAAGAAAGCACCAGAAGAGGCTACTGCCCTAGTTGAATAAGCATGAACAAAAGAAAAAAAACCTTCTTGCTCCAAGAGATGGTTTGCTTAGATACTGCCAAACACAATTTACTAGTATAAAAGGAAACAAAAAACCTGCTCAAATTTCCTGATGTGTTTTGTCTAGGTAACATCTGAGCTATGTAAATCCAAGTTGTGGATACCCTCTCACTAGGATTCTGTGGAGAAAGGAAAAGACGAGGAAGATGAATGAATCCCCTTGCACAATGGTGGTGCTTCCACTGACCCAGGGAACTACAGACCTATTAGCCTGACTAGGCTTATCTTTAAGAACATGGACAGAATCATCATTGATCTTACCAGCAAAGATACTGGTAACCTCCAAACACTTAACCCTACTCAATCCGGATTTGTCAAAGGAAGATCATGCCTGTTAAACCCGGTGGACTTCGAGACAGTCACCAAGGCCCTTGATGAGGGGAAATCTGTGCATATAGCCTACCTAGACTTACCCAAGGTCTTTAACACTATCTCCCATATCTCCCACACTCAGGCATAACTGACAAACTCACCCAGCTAGATATCAACCCATAAATCATTGGATGAATCACTAGCTGGCTCACTGATAGAACCCATATAGTCAAAATAGGGGAATCCACCTCAAACAGCAGACCTGTAATCAGTGGTGTTCCACAGGTATCCGTCCTGGAACGTCTGCTGTTTGGAATCTATTTCTCAGAAGCACAAGCTAAAAATAAAGGTCTGTGTTTGACAAAGTTTGGTGATGACTGCAAACTGGGAGCGGTCATAGAATCTCCAAATGATGTCAACATCCTACAAGAGGATCTTCACAAACAAATAACTGGTGCCAAAGTCATGGCCTTAAACTCGATGCAAAAAATGTATCACCCCCTTCGGTAACAGTGATATTTCCTGCTAACTACCACATCAATAACAACACCCTAAGTATGCACTTAGTGGTGAGAGACTTGGGTACATAAGTTGACCGCAACCTTACCTTTGATTACCATGTCTCCACAGTGGTAAGAAGGGCAATCTATATTGCTCGTCTCATAAGTAAGGGCATTCCCTCCAGGAAAAAAGTTAAAACCTTCCTGCACTCTTCCCTCATCAGGCCAATAATTGAGTACAGTGCCCCTTTTGGTATGTACCTTTCCAAGCACCTGCAGCAACTGGAGAAACCACAAAGGTTCCTGACAAGGAAACCTCAAGGTCTTCAGCATCTGCCCTATGAGGATCGTCTGAAATCACTGCCACATTATTCTGTTTCATACAGACTACTCAGAGGCAATCTCTGCCTTGTATACAAGGCAATCTTTGAACCTGCTTTACTGGAAATTCTGCATATCCATAAGTCAAATGGTACACGGGTTACTCGCTCTAATGGCCTTAACCTGGTATGTTGTATTAATTGAACCTGCTGGAGGGACAAATTTGTCTCCCAGAAGTTACCACACATTTGGAACACACTTTCACTTCATGTCAAGCAGAGCACCTCATTAGTCCACGTCAAACAAAATCAGGACAATTGGATGGGCAACCGTAAATTCACTCCAGGAGTTCCACCTATGTCCCTATTGGACAGGGTTGACGGGCATTGATTGTGGAAATATGGGTAAGACTTGGCTAGGCTTATAAGGGATCTAGGATCATTAGCCTAGTAACCTCCTATGATCCTATGGATTGATTCAAGGACAAGTCATTGACCACCTAGGGCAAAAAGGAGGACTGGTAAAAAGAAATACCCTGCCCTTGTGGAAAAACAAAAATGGTGGAACTGCCATGAGTGCTTTTAATTTAGAGACCCTCTTGGCAGAAGCAAGAGCCAACAATAATACAGTCTTCCAAGGAAACTGAAGGTTCACATGGGGACTAAGTCAGTTTCTAAAGAACAAAATGGAGTGCCTAAGGAGGAAAAGGAATAGGCTTTCTTGGAGGCCAAATATGAAGAACACCTTTCAGAAATTCTAGCTTCAATACTAAAAGCCAGGGGTGGATTCAAAAGCAGACAAGTGGAAATGGCTGACATAGGAACTTTAACAGATGAATATGCCAAGCCAAGATTGAGCAACTCAAACAAACAAGGAAGGACTAAAGGAATGCCCACAGAAAGGGTCCAAGTCATGCCAAAGACACAAAATAGAAAATCTCTTCCCATTTAGTCACAAAGGATTTTCTAGTAGTGGGGTTTCTAGCCTCCTACAAAACCCAAAGCATGTCCTCAGAACACTGGTGTCTCAAAGGAACCAAACCTTATCACCTAAAATGTCAGCTGAAGGTTGGTCAAGTGAGAGACCCCTTGTCTTGTATGAGAAGTTCCATCCTGTAAGGTAACGTGATGATTGCCCTGGCCAGATGAAAAACAGGGAACCAGTGCTGTCTGGGCAAAAAGGGAGTCACCAGCAAGATGTTGGACCTGTCCCATATGATCTCGAACAGAACATTTTGTAGTACAGGACGAGGGAAATTGGCATACAGAAACATCCCCATCCAAGAAAAAGGCATTGCATCAACTTTCCAAGCCAGAGGATTTGGCACTCTAACAAAACTGGGGAAGTTGTCTGCTCAGAGGGGAGACAAAAAGATCTACTTGAGGAATGCTCCACAGATGTATAATATTCAGAAATACCTCCTCTGTAAAGCATCCTTTACTGAAGATTTGTCCTGGACCTATTCAAAGAGTCTGCCACAGGAATGTGCTCTGAAGGAAAGTAGACTGGCTGAATAACTAAGTGATGGCAGACTGCAAAATCCAAAGCCTGAAAAACTAGCCTAAAAAGAATGCAAGATTTCTGACTCTCATTTGCCGATGTACCACATGAATGTGTTATGGTCTGTAAAAAAAAACCTTCAGAGGACCCAGAACCCAAAGGCAGTAAAAGGCCTGGAGAGTTAGAAATACAGCCCTCACTTCCTAGACATTGATGGGACTAAAGACTCTGGAGACTGAGGTTGCTGATGAAGGTTTCCCAACCTTGAACAGAAGTATGTGCATATAGTGACCGAAAGCATCTCTGTACAGCTCCTGAGAAGGGAGGGGAACCTGAAAAACAGACATGGATTCAAGCAAATCTGGTGAATGCACTAGTGGAGCTCGAGCTTAAGACAAGCCAAGAGAGGAACTAGCTAGTCCAGACAATGGCAGTGCTGGAGACTGTCTTGAGATACCACTAAAATCTCTTCAAATGGAGTTTGGCAAAGGGAACCATGGGAATGGTACATACCATGTACCCCAGAGCAAGGAGAAATTCCCTTTCAGAAAGGAGTGGAATAAGTAGAAGGGACTGGAAATAATTAGTCAAAGAAAGGACCTTAGGAGGTAGGAGGCAAGCTAACATCAGAATGGTTTGAACCCAGTAATACCTTCTCCTGAGAGGGAATCAACACAGAAGTTTTGAGATTGAAGGTGAACATTGTGTAGAAGCAAAGTGCAGAGGTAACCTTGAAAAAAGGTGTTGAGAAAAGGCAGGTCTAGAATGAACTTAAAATGACCCCTCCCTTCCTGGGAATCATAAGCATCCTGGAATAAAAAACTGTTTACTGCTGAGGCAAGGGGAAAGGTGGATGGTTCCCTATGCTAGCAAATCCTGAAGGACTTTATAGGAGAAAAGCACACACAGACTCAAAAAACATGTTTACTTCATCATGATTTGGTGTTTCCTACATTTTAACTCCACTCTTGGACTATTTACAGGTTTTTAAATATTTTTATACAATTTCTGAGTGACCACAAGGGGTCTGGCATCTTGAAGTAATTCTGATTGTTTAGGCTGCCGCTAGGTATCCCACAAATGCAGCGTTAGTAAAAAAAAAAAAAAAAAAAAAAAAAAAAAAAAAAAAAAAAAAAATTTACATCACGCATGTCTCTCTTCCTAAAGCTCCTGTCACTGGATTGATTTTACATGCATACACTGCTGTCTTTTAGTCAGTTTTAATTAACATTTCATGCCATTTAATGACTACTTACAACACAGTGTAAATGCCACAGAACAGACTTACAAAGTGCTTTTTACTGCTGCTTTTTAGAAAAGCTAAATTGCAGTCTTTTGTGAAGCCTGAATTATACTACTTTGACTCATCTCCCATCCCCCATCACAGCTAACTTCTATAGTTTTCAAAGTGCAAAGGGTAATTTGAGCTGTTACGTGCTATGACTGACAGCTCGAGACTTGACTCGTGTACTGTTTCCTTGTTCTAGCCTGTACTTTCTGTATGGGTAGGGGAAAGACCAGGGAGTTGTGACATCACAGTCTGGATTTTTTTTCGGATGGTCATGGTGATGTCAGTTTGGGGAGGGAACTGGCCAGAAAACTACCTGTATTCAGTGGCCTTGATGACATGAGTGAGTAACTGGAGACTGTAGCAAGTTTTTCCAGGGTGGGATAAAAGTTTTTTTGAAAATGAAACCACCACTGTATAGTAAGGTACTGATCTAGAGTAGAGAAACAGTCGATTTAAAACATTTTAAATGCTGTATTATTGTTTATTCATAGCAGGGACAGTAGATAGGGAGAACAAGGACAGAGAAGTTGAGCATTTAATAATAGAATCCAATTGTTGTCCTTTAATGAAAAATGCAAGAAGGGGGTTGCGAGGGTGGCCTAATGGTTAAGGTGTTTGCCTTACAAACACAAGGTGCAGGGTTTAAGTCTCACAAGGGATAATTGGCAAGGCTTAAAAAATGGTTTGCAAGGGCAGTTAGCTTAGTACTAATCTATGAACCTATGACAAGGAGGACGTTGAGGAAGACCCAAAAATGCAGAAGGGACATCAAGACCTGAAAATAATAATTTTGGATAATAGAAATTACCCAAGTGTCCATGGTTATCTGCTGTCAAGGAGAAAAAGAATCAGCCTGAGGGACAGAAGAATCTCACCAAGCGGTACAAGTGGCTAAATGTCAGATTTGTTGTGGGAAGGAAGCTTTTGACTTTTAGCAGTCTGAGAAAACTCTCTCTCAGAAGCCCTCTTGCCCCTAAAAGGGTGTTTAAGATACCTACAAACCAACTCAAGCTTAG
Source organism: Protopterus annectens (assembly GCF_019279795.1). NCBI lineage: Eukaryota > Metazoa > Chordata > Ceratodontiformes > Protopteridae > Protopterus > Protopterus annectens. Next base: position 1,588,862,562 of record NC_056733.1, read on the forward strand.
ATGGATACTTTCGCTGAAACTTCGGAACAGAAGAAACAGATTTGTTTCAGATCCTGAATAACTTTACCCATATCCTGAAGAGTCAAACAATTCAACTTGAGCAGTGCCAACAAGATTCTGGTTGTTTAAGGGGGAGTCTAATAATTTGGCCTTGATGTCTTCAAGCACAGCTTGGAGTTGCAACTAAGAAAACCTCCTCATTACAGATCCACATATACCTTGCCCTAGAGGAGGCATCAGGAGAATCAAAATTGCATTTTATGGAATGATGAAGTACCTGAAAAGCAGAGCTCAAAAGGGAAATAGCAGAAGACTTGCCCTCTGAATCAGGAATACCAGCCAGAATGTCCCCATGTTGACAGAGAAGATCCACAACATACATACATAGTCATATGCCTCCAGTAATGAATAGCCCTAACAGATAAGGCAGCAGAATATATAACTTTTTATCATACCTGCCCATGGCACAGCTGCCTTATCTTGGACAAAGCTTGGAGGAGGACAGCGAATTGGGATGGTTTGTCAGCAGCCACAGAAAAAAAGAGGGGGGGGGGGGCTTTTATACAAAAAATGTTGAGCTTCAGAAACTTTATAGAACCTTACCGGCTTCTTAGGGACAGAAGGTCGAGAAAGTACAGTTGTGTACACTTACCATAAATGTAGATGTTCAAGTGTATTCACTGTTGCAATCATTACATTAGGGTAATCTGCTGGCAGGTTGCCCTCAGTCTGCCTGAATTCCAAAGTCTTGGGTCCTGCGTCGGTTGCTGTCTCCTCCTCCATGATTGTCAGGTTGTCAGGGGTATAAAACATGCAGCAGACGGCATTTTCTTTAGTTTTTCTTGCCCCAAATGTCAGGTGCCCCCAAAAAGGTAGCAAAAAAAAAAAAAAAAAAAAAAAAAAAAAATATATATATATATATATATATATATATATATATACACACACACATCAATATAAACTTTACTTTCATCTACAAGCAAACACACTACATAGGTTGTTGAAGATAGAGAAGGAAAGATAAACTCCAGAATGATGGGGATGGCGGGAGGGTAACCTGGACTGCAACAGTGAATACACTCGAAGATCTACATTTATGGTAAGTGTACACAACTGTACTATGTTCTTTGTGTTTCACTGTTGCAGTCATTACATTTGGGTAGAGTCCCAAGCTATGGTTGGGAGGCTGGAGCTAAACAGCATTAGGTGCGGCTATAAGGCCCTACAGAACTGCAGTGGCAAAGCCTGCCCTGGACTTAAGAGTAGAGATGCAAATGATAACGCTTTGTAAAGGTGTGAACACAACTCCAAGTAACAGCCTCTACAATGTCTTTGGTTGGTACTCCTCTGAGAAAGGCTGCTGAAGTAGCTGCAGCTCTGGTGGAATGAGACCTAATGCCCTTGGGCACAGGTTTACCATGGTGTAACTAGCAGAAACGGATGCAGTGGCTTATCCACTTTGAAATTGTCTGCTTTGAAATACCCTTTCCTTCTGATCCTGCAGCATATGTCACTAGTAATTGCTCAGTTTTTCTTAGAGCTTTAGTCCTGCTCAAACAAAATCTTAGCTGTCTGTGTACATCCAAGGAATGCAGAATTATCTCCCCCTTGTTCTGCGGATTTGGATAAAAGGTTGGCAGATGAATAGTTTGGTTAAGAGCCACACTGGAAACCACCTTGGGCATAAATGTAGGACTTGTCCTCAGAGACACCCTGTCTGTGTAAAATATGATAAAAGGCTCTACAGCCAAGAGGGCCTGTAGCTCTGAAACTCTTCTTGCTGAAGTAATTGCTAGTAGCAGAGCTGTTTTCCATAAGAACTTTATATCAGCGGTAGCAGCTGGTTCAAATGGAAGCAGGGTGAGCTTTTCCAACACATAATTGAGGTCCCATGCAGGAATTGGTGATGATCTAGGAGGCCTTAAATTTTTGGCTCCTCTAAGATACTGCTTTAGTAAAGGATGAGAAAAGATTGGTGGCTCTGTATTGTAATGAGCTGAAATGGCAGAGGCATGGATTTTAATTGTTGAGAAAGATAGGCCTTTGTCAAGCATCTCAGTCAAGCATTGTAATATCTGAGGAATATTTGGTTCTGCTGTATCAGTTCCTTGTGCTTGATTCCAAGCACAGAATCTCTTCCATTTATCAACATAAGATTTTCTAGTACTAGGCCTTCTGGCTTCCAAAATGACATCCATCACAGCTTTACTGACAGGTGTTGTTTGCATAACTACATGATCAGCCATGCTGCCAGGTTCAGTGTCTGGAGTTGATTGTGCAGGACCTGATTGTTTTGCTGGGACAGTAGTTGAGGTCTTTGTGGTAAGGTCCAAGCTGGGTATTGAGACAAGTTCCTTATGACTGGGTACCAGTATTGGCGGGGCCAGTCAGGGGCAATTAGTATCATCTTTGGTTTCTCTTGTCTGACTTTTAAGAGGCCTTGAGAAGAAGAGGTAGAGGAGGAAAGGTGTAAATGGATAGGTTTTTCCAACTGAAGGATAGGGAGTCCACTTTCCATGCTTGTCTGTGATAAGTCCTTGTGCAGAATCTTTTCAAATGATAATTTTGAGGAGAGGCAAATAGATCTATGTCTGGGCTCCCCCATTTCTTTATTATGTTGAAGACTTGTGGATCTAGTTTCCACTCGTGAGGATCCAGAAGGTTTCTGCTTAAATCGTCTGCCAGATTATTTTGCTTTCCTGGCAGGAACTGAGCTTGAAGATGTATTTGGTAAGTCAAAGCTGTGTCCCACAGTGCCATGGCTAATCTGCAAATGGGGTATGAGTGTGTGCCCCCCCTGCTTATATACCGCATGACTGTGGTGTTGTCAGTCTTTATCAGTAGTTGTCCTGGATGAATTATGTCATTGAAGGCTGTTAGGGCATTTTGAACAGCTAGCATCTCTTTCTGGCTGATATGTAGATGCATTTGTTTTGGGGTCCATATGCCCTGAATGCATCTTCCTGCCATGTGGGCTCCCCAGACATAATCTGATGCGTCTGTTAAAGTTTGGCAGACAGGGGGTAGAGTGAAGGCCTGTTCCATGTTTTGGTGACATGTCTTTGCCCACCATAGAAACTCCTGTTGTAGGCAGGGAATGAGAGGAATCGTTTCCAGACTGTGAGAAAGTTGACTCCATAAACTTCTTAGGTACCACTGAAGTTTCCTCATATGCATATAGAATCAGTAGGATGCAGGATGCCATGAAGCCCAAAGCTTTCAGAATTTGTCTTGCAGATAACTGGGTTTTTGTTGCCATCAGTTTGAAGTAAGTAGTCAGTTACCTTTGCTTGTCTGGCGTGAGGTAAGCCATCTGGGTAGTTGCATTCAAGCTTGCACCCAGGAATGTTATCTTTTGAGAGGGTACCAGTTGTGATTTCTTTTCGTTTGTGTACCCTAGGCATGTTAGAAGCCTTTTCACAAACGCCAGGTGTTGAAGAAGAATGTCCTTGTTCTCTGCTTGAATGAGAGAGTCGTCCCAAGTAAGGATATATTTGTACACTTGGTGCCATGCACTTTGTAAAGACCCTAGGCGCAGTAGATAAGCCAAAGGGCAGTGCAGAGAATTGGTAATGCATTAAGCCAGCCTTGAATTGGAGGTATCTTCTGCACAATTGTCTTATTGGGACATGCAGGAATGCCTCTTTTAGGTCTAATGTCACCAGCCAAGCATTCTTGCCCAGCATGGGCAGAAGCTGCAGCAAAGTCAGCATTTTGAATTTTGGAATGTCCAGGTATGTGTTCAAAATCTATAAATCCAGTACTGGCCACCAGGCCTTCTCCTTTCTAGGTACCAAGAACAGTCGAGTAAAAACCTTGTCCTTTTTCCTGTTCTGGTACTGGCTGAATGGCCCCCATATCCATGAGGGACGTAACCTGTTTCTGTGCCTCTGCCCATTGATTTTTTGCCAGATCTGGCAAACCGTTTGCCATTGGCAGAGTGTGGAAATGGAATCTGTATCCCTGTGATACTATGTTTAGCACCCACTTGTCCTGGGTTATTAACTGCCAATTTTGAGTAAAAAGTGCAAATTCCCCCCCCCCCTAAGGGTGCTGCCAAAAGATAAGTGCTTGGTGTAGGCAGAGGGAAATCATTGGGACTGTTTTCTGTAGGTTTGCGCTTTATCTCCTCCAGATTTGGAGGTAGAAGCGCCCCATTGTTTTGACCTGTATGAATCTTGCGCCTGGTATCTGGAACCCTTAGGGCATCTGGATTTGCCCCTTTGAGCTCTGTCTGACACAGGAAAGGTCCAATTTTTTGTAGGCGAGTGTCTACTGAATCTTGGTGGCTGCACTTGTAAGAAGTCTTTTACAGTTTGCATAGACTTAGCTTTGTCTTCCATTTTCTTTAAACCTCTTCTACCTTAATACCAAACAGAGTATCATGCTGTAAAGGTGCATCTAGCAATTTAGCTTTAACATGATGAGGGAAATGTTGTTCCTTTAGCCAGGCATGTCTCCTAAACACAGATCCAATAACTGCGGCCCTACAGGAGGTCTCTAAGGAGTCAAAACCACATTGCAAAGTATTCTTTCTAACCTGTTCAGCTGCATGCAATAATTCCTGCAATTCTTTATTTTCTGCACATTCAGAAATCAACATCATTTTCTGTTTCAGCAATCCCATAACATGTTGTTGATATTTAAGCATATGAAATGGACAGTTTAAGGCCCTGATTGCCAAGGTTGCAGATGTATAAACCCTTTCTCCCTGTCCAGTGCCCTTGAATCTCTGTAAGAGGGGGTAGGATTTTTTTGCTGTTGAGGCCTTAACTCCCTTTGGACCCTGTGAAATAGTTTCAGGATTAGCAGCAGGGTTTCTAAATAAAAATGTATGTGAGTCAGGGACCCTGTAATATCTGTCAGGCTTGCTGGGAGCCGGAGGTAAGGAGTCAGGGGTCAAGCTTGACTCCGAAAACACATCATCCACAATGTCTAAAACAGGGGGAATGGCTGAAGGCCTGTGTTGAGGGAGAAGGAAATCCCTGAGCCTCTTTTTTGATTCTGAGAAATCTTGACTCTCCCAGTGAAAATGCTCCCTCAAAGTATGCAAGGTTTCTCCAAATGAATAATCCTCAGCAGTTGATGCAGATGGTATAGACTCCTCTGCATCAGAATCCTCATAGGGAGGTATAGATAATTCCTGATCAGAAGAGGAATCAGAAGAAATAGAAACCTGATCTGAAGATTCATAATCAGCGTCTTGCCTAGGCCTCTTATCTGGAGGGGGATAGGAACCCCTGATCAAGGTAATAAGGACTTCAGCCATTTTGATCATTTGTTTTTTAGGCATCTTTTTTTTAGTTTTAGAAATTGCTTTTGTCTTTGGTTTTGCAGCTATCGTCGGTTTGATATACAAATGTTGAGGCCTGAAAACCCCCTCAGAAGCCAGTGCCTGCTCAGCGGCTCCAGACCATCCAAGGGAGATACATCTGTGGGTCCAATACTTTGAGTATCTCGCGGAATGGCGGACTCCACATGGGCGTCGGTAGAGGCCTGAGACTCTACAGTAGCGGGTATCAGGGGCTGCCAAAGTGCCTCACTGAGTACCAACGAACTGGCGACTGGCTTAGGAGAAGCTTCGTCGTCTGTTTTGGACCTCGACTCTCTCTCTCTGTCCTTTTCCTTGCGTTTTTAATGTACTCAGGTAGTCGGATTGCTATCAGAAGACATTTCTGGGTAGTTAAATCTGTTTCCAAATTACTATGAGGCAAAAATATACCAACCCTTAATAGTGCGTTGGTTAAATCTAGCACAAAACCGCCAGGCACGTTGTGATCAGGGCCTAGGCAAGGAATACAGTATAAATGGAAATCCTTATGAGGTATTTGCTTCCCACAAGTAATACAATTATTAACTTTTTCTGACATCGGTATGGAGCAAGAAAAAAGTTTCCCCAATGGGGTACTTAACTTTAGTGAAGACTTCGGTTCTGAAACTCAAACTCGAATATTTCAGGAGTCGGCTGACCGGCACTTGCAAAATGCTTCTGCTTCGGGCACCGCGCAGCAAGAAAGACTAAAGAAAATGGCATCGGCTGCATGTTTTATACCCCTGACGACCTGATGTCATGGAAGAGGAGACAGCAACCGACGCAGGACCCAAGACTTTGGAATTCTGGCCGACTGAGGGCAACCAACCAGCAGATTACCCTAATGTAATGACTGCAACAGTGAAGCACGAACATCTGGTGACCTGAGAAGCTTCAGTGAAAGTATCTAAAAGGGCATCAAGCACTGGAAGGACTGCAGAAGGTTGAAAAGAATCCCTTTGCAAGAGTTCATAATACTTTCTTGAATGTCAGAAATCTGTGAACAGTCCCACTTAAAATGTTCCATCACATGACTTCTTCCAGAGAGGAGTCAGGAGAAGATGAATCCTCTTCTTCAGACCCTAGAATAACAGAAAAATGAATCTAAGAAGAGTAAGCCAATGACTCCTCTTACCAGAGTCTAACTCTTAAATCAGATGAAACAGAATCCTTAGAAAATTTGGAAGCAGGAACATATAATCCTTGAGCGGGCTTTAAAGCCATAAGAGCATTGAAAAGACCGAGTAAAATCCTGCCATTCTTTTGAGAGGCTCCTTAGCCACAGGGCCACATGCCTAGATGTCTGCTCATTTAAAAAAAAGAAATCAACTTTAACAAATCTAGGAGGTTTGCACCCCTGTTAGATTTAATGAGTATACCAGGCAACTCTTCCCTAACAAGTATTTCGGGAATACCCCTAGGCCCCTCCAATATTATCAGCCATGATTCTCCCCTCCACATTTGCAACAGACGTAGACACAGCCTCAGCGGGTTTGTGGGTAGACAGCTGTGTGTAGACCTCCAACTTGGTCATGGCAGAGGGAGTGGATACTGGCACCGGACAGTCCTCTGTTTCGTCATCCAAACCAATGGGACACATCTGGTGGAGACTAGAAAGCAGCAGAGTCAGTATGTGCCTTATTGGCTTTCTTAAGAGGTGTCTGAATGTCAGTGTGGGTGGATTTGGCTTTGGTACCCTGAGCCAAAAGCTTCAACCATTGGTTCTCCAAATAAAGGAAAAGAGATGACAGCGGAGTGTCTTGGGGGCAATCGCCTGACAAATCTCACACTATGTATTGTCACATGTAGCACCCAAACAAAAAAGACACTTCTATTGTGTATATGGGGAATCTGCCTCCCACACTCACATTTTCCCTTCCTAGGTGACATGCAAACTCAAGTAGAAGGAAGGAAGGTACAGAAACTGGGCACTTCCCTTTAGAAGGCTCAATAGTTGAATCAATTCTGAACTTGCAGATAACATTTGAACTGATGGCGACATTTCTGAGGATTAGGCAGTCATACGTCATATTAGTGCCTTGCATGTAAGACATGTCTGACATACATCGCCTGGAAGGTGTAAAAGATTTGGTATGCTGGTTGGACATTCAGATATCCTCAGCAAGATATCCCAAGATTGAAGAATACTGCAAAAGAGATAAAGGAGGACATCTAAGACTCCTTAGACAAAGATTAAATTGCTTTAGGTTGACATTTTAACTTGTGCCAGTGATTACAAGCATGAGCAATGCATACATGTACTTATACTACAGTCAAAACTCTTTCACAGACAGAATGGTGCAGTGACCATTTTATATCTAACAGTTCACACATTGTGGGACTAGCATGTTCATTCTAAGTTCTGTAGATATACTAGACATGTACTTCAAGTCACAACACAGACAACCACCAGTCACAAGGAAGCAAGTTATTTAACTGCTAAGCCCACCTTACACCAAACTAGAACATGTTGGAAAAAACCCTCAGAACTGGTGAGCATTAAAAAACCCACTGGCTCTGCATTCAGAAAACTAGATATGGAAAGGCTTATAGTGTTCTGCCTCTCTGGGGTTAAGAATAGAGACATCACTACTGCTAAAAAATGTGTCTTGGGTTCTCGCAATAATTCTGAGTTTACAACCATAACAAGATCTATGACAATAGATACTGCCTCTTTCTGTGAAACAGAGAATGACCTTGGGGAAATCTTTAAAGATAGTAAATACTCTGCAGCTTGCGAGATCCTTCCCTCACAAAGGCAGCCACTTAAAATTCCAGAAACATTCCCTAGCTTCAACAACTTTCTTAGTTTATGTTGTCAAATTCAGGGGGATTCAGTGCCATTCGGCTTGGGGTACTCAGACCTACTTTGTGAAGGATGGGGTGCATCTCTCCTCAAAAGGGAGATGGGGTACTCGGCAGACTTTTTTCCCTTGGTAATTTTATTTTTACACAGGTTAAATAAAAGGACATTTTGCAGTAAACCCCATAAATAATGTGAAGGTGAGACAATGCCAACAGCTTAAATGCATACCTAAGCTGTTGAAAGGTTTTGCCTTTTAGGGAATTTGGGGATATCTGCCAACATAGACACAAGGAGTAAAGATGTAGTTTGGTTTAAAAAATACCTGGTTACAACTCTTTCCATTTGATTTGGCCCACTAAGCAATATCGACAGTGCATTTATTCTTGTAAATCACAGTTTTAAAAACAGATAAGTGGACAAACTGAGGGTATGAAGTACTCCACACCTAGGTAACAAAATAAAATTTCATAATGTGGTACTGCACTCCTCGTCACTCCAACAACATGACCATCCTTGATAAACTTGTTGCAGGTCTACTGTATTCAAATGAGACACTGAGGCACTGTGATGGGTTTAAGTTGTTTATTGTACATAAACATATCAGGAGCTGTAACTGGAACATATACCTAAGCGAACTGACTGACTCATTATTTCAAGCAGACTTGCATGTGCATCTCCATTCATGCCTGCATTCACTCTGACTGACTATACAAAATGGCACTGATCTTGCACGTGCTCAGAAACTTGTATGCACGTGCTATCTCACTACAGTGGGCGACTAGGTACAACACACACAATGATCTACATCCTCCCTCTTATTTGTCTGATGTACAATAGGAAAACAAGATACTTTTAACAAGCTAGATATCACACCAGCATATAACAAATGAATTCAAGTCCAAGTCGCAGTGCATCTTGGAAAGGGTTTGGGAATTCTACCCAATTTGGCCACATAAAAACTTTGACTGGGTTTAGCAACGGCGACAGTCTCTGGAGATTATTATACAATTAGAACTGGATTAATTGAAAGTACAGTTGTGTACACTTACCATAAATGTAGATGTTCGAGTGTATACACTGTTGCAGTCATTACATTTGGGTAATCTGCTGGCAGGTTGCCCTCAGTCGGTCTGAATTCCAAAGTCTTGGGTCTTGTGTCAGTTGCTGTCTCCTCTTCCATGACGTCAGGTCGTCAGGAGTATAAAACAGGCAGCCAATGCAATTTTCTTTAGTTTTTCTTGCCCCAGATGTCAGGTATCCCCCAAGTGGGTAGCAAAAATATATATACAAGTTATATTTACATGCAATACAAACGTTACCTTCATCTACAAGCAAATACACCACAAAGGCTGTAAAAGATAGTGAAGGAAAGAGGAACTTCAGAATAAAAGAGGGGATGGCGGGCAAGTAACCTGGACTGCAACAGTGAAAACACTCAAACATCTACATTTATGGTAAGTGTACACAACTGTACTATGTTCTTCGTGTTTCACTGTTGCAGTCATTACATTTGGGTAGAATCCCAAAGCTACGGATGGGAGGCTGAAGCTAAACTGCATTAGGGGCGGCTACAAGGTCCTGCAGAACTGCAGTGGCAAAGCCTGCCCTGGACTTAGAGTAGAGAGGCAAATGATAATGCTTTGTAAAAGTGTGAACAGAACTCCAAGTAGCAGCCTTTAGAATGTCTTTGGTAGGTATCCCTCTGAGAAAAACTGCTGATCTAGCTGCAGCTCTGGTGGAATGAGATTTAATGCCCTTGAGCACCGGTTTGCCATGGTGTAAGTAGCAGAAACGAATGCAGTGGCTTATCCACTTTGAAATAGTCTGCTTTGAAATAGCCTTTCTCTCTGATCCTGCAGCAAATGTCACTAGTAACTGCTCAGTTTTTCTTAGAGCTTTAGTCCTGCTCAAGTAGAATCTTAGTTGTCTGTGTACGTCCAAGGAATGCAGAATCCGCTCCCTCTTGTTCTGTGGATCTAGATAAAAGGTTGGCAGAGTTTGGTTAGGTGCCACACTGGAAACCATCTTAGGCATAAATGAAGGATTGGTCCTGAGGGACACCCTGTCTGGGTAAAATATGATAAAAGGCTCCACAGCCATGAGGGCCTGTAGCTTTGAGACCCTTCTTGCTGAAGTAATTGCCAGGAGCACAGCTGTTTTCATGATAAGAACTTTAGATCTGCAGCAGCAGCGTGTTCAAATGGAGGCAGGGTGAGCTTTTCCAACACATAAATGAGATCCCATGCAGGAATTGGTGATCTTCTGGGAGGCCTTAAATTTTTGGCTCCTCTAAGATACTGCTTTAGTAAAAGATGAGAAAAGATTGTCGGCTCTGTGTTGTAATGAGCCGAGATGGCAGAGGCATGGATTTCTATTGATGAAAAAGATATGCCTTTGTCAAGCATCTCAGTCAAGTATTGTAAAATCTGAGGAATATTTGGCTCTGCTGTGTCAGTTCCTTGTGCTTGGTTCCAAGCACAGAATCTCTTCCATTTATCAGCATAAGATTTTCTAGTACTAGGCCTTCTGGCTTCCAAAATTACATCCATCACAGCTTTACTGAGAGGTGGTGTTTGAATAACTACATGATCAACCATGCTGCCAGGTTCAGTGTTTGGAGTGGATTGTGCAGGATCTGACTGTTTTGCTGGGACAGTAAGTGAGGTATTTGAGGCAAGTACCAAGTTGGGAATGGAGACATATTCCTTAGAATTGGGTACCTGTATTGGCAGGGCCAGTCCAGGGCAATTAGCATCATCTTTGTTTTTTCTTGTCTGACCTTTAGTAGGACCTTGGGAAGAAGAAGCAGAAGAGGAAAGGCGTAAACTGATAGGTTTTTCCAACTGAAGGATAGGGCATCCACTCTCCATGCTTGTCTGTGATAAGTCCTTGTGCAGAATATTTCCAGTTGATAATTCCGAGGGGAGGCAAATAGGTCTATGGCCGGGCTCCCCCATTTCTTTGTTATCATACTGAAGACTTGTGGATCTAGTTTCCACTCGTGAGGGTCCATAAGGGTTCTGTTTAAATTGTCTGCCAGAGTATTTTGCTTTCCTGGCAGGAATTGAGCTTTAAGATGTACTTGGTAAGTCAAGGCTGACTCCCACAGTGCCATGGCTAGTCTGCAAAGGGGGTATGAGTATGTGCCCCCTTGCTTGTTTATGTACCACATAACCGTGGTGTTGTCCGTCTATCAGTAGTTGTCCTGGATGAAGTGTCCTTGAAGGCTGTCAGGGCATTTTGAACAGCTAACATCTTTTTTTGGTTGATATGCAGATGCATTTGGTTTGGGGTCCATATTCCCTGAATGCATCTTCCCGCCAGGTGGGCCCCCCATGCATAATCTGATGAGTCTGTTGTTAAGGTTTGTCTGGCAAGGGGTAGAGTGAAAGCCTGTCCCATGTTTTGGTGATATGCCTTTGCCCACCATAGAAACTCCTTTTGTAGGTAGGGAATGAGAGGAATCATTGTTTCCAGACTGTGACAATGTTGACTCCATAAACGTTTTAGGTACCACTGTAGTTTCCTCATATGCAGCATTGCATATGGAATCAGTAGAATGCAGGATGCCATGAACCCCAAAGCCTGCAGAGTTTGTCTTGCAGATAACTGGGTTTTTGTTGCCATCAGTTTGAAGTAAGTAGTCAGTTGCCTTTGTTTGTCTGGCGTGAAGAAAGCCATCTGGGCAGTTGTATTCAAGCTTGCACCCAGGAAAGTTAACTTTTGAGAGGGTACCAGTTGTGATTTCTTTTCGTTTGTTACCATAGGCATGTTAGAAGCCTTTTCACAAATGCCAGATGCTGAAGAAGAATGTCCTTGTTCTCTGCTTGAATGAGACAGTCATCCAAGTAAGGATAGATTTGCATACTTTTGTCTGCAAAATGCAATTACTGATGCCAGGCACTTTGTAAAGTCCCTGGGCGCAGTAGATAAGCCAAAGGGCAGTGCAGAGAATTGGTAATGCATAAAGCCAGCCTTGAAACAGAGGTATCTTCTGCACAATTTCCTTATTGGCATATGCAGGTATGCCTCTTAAGTCTAATGTCACCAGCCAAGCGTTCTTTCCCAGCATGGGCAGAAGCTGCTGCAAAGTTAGCATTTTGAATTTTGGAATGTCCAGGTATGTGTTCAAAATTGATAAATCCAGTATTGGGCGCCAGGCCTTGTCTTTTCTGGGTACCAAGAAAGTACAGTTGTGTACACTTACCATAAATGTAGATGTTAGAGTGTATTCACTGCTGCAGTCATTACATTTGGGTAATCTGCTGGCAGGTTGCCCTCAGTCAGCCTGAATTCCTAAGTCTTGGGTCCTGCGTCGGTTGCTGTCTCCTCTTCCATGACATCAGGTCGTCAGGGGTATAAAACAAGCAGCCAACGCCATTTTCTTTCGTTTTTCTTGCCCCAGATGTCAGGTGCCCCCAAACAGGTAGCAAAAAAAAAAAAAAAAATATATATATATATATATATACACACACACACACACACACACATCAATATAAACTTTACCTTCATCTACAAGCAAATACACCACATAGGTTGTAGAAGATAGAGAAGGAAAGATAAACTCCAGAATGAAAGGGGGGAAGGCGGGCGGGTAACCTGGACTGCAACAGTGAATACACTCGAATATCTACATTTATGGTAAGTGTACACAACTGTACTATGTTCTTCGTATTTCACTGTTGCAGTCATTGCGTTTGGGTAGAATCCCAAAGCTATGGTTGGGAGGCTGGAGCTAAACAGCATTAGGTGCGGCTATAAGGCCCTGCAGAACTGTAGTGGCAATGTCTGCCCTGGACTTAGAGTAGAGGGGCAAATGATAATGCTTTGTAAAGGTGCGAACAGAACTCCCAGTAGCAGCCTCTAGAATGTCTTTGGTTGGTACTCCTCTGAGAAAGGCTGCTGAAGTAGCTGCAGCTCTGGTGGAATGAGACATAATGCTCTTGGGCACAGGTTTACCATGGTGTAAGTAGCAGAAACGAATGCAGTGGCATATCCACTTTGAAGTAGTCTGCTTTGAAATAGCCTTTCTGTCTGATCCTGCAGCATATGTCACTAGTAATTGCGCAGTTTTTCTTAGAGCTTTAGTCCTGATCAAGTAGAATCTCAGCTGTGTACATCCAAAGAATGCAGAATTCTCTCCCCGTTGTTCTGTGGATTTGGATAAAAGGTTGGCAGATGAATAGTTTGGTTAAGATTCATTCAAAGGGGATCCAGTGTCTATCAGCCTGGGATGACATGCTCGACAAGCCATTTTGCTTCGCTAGGGGCAGCTTGCACCTGTCACCCTTAGGCTTTCGTATACTGGCCAAGGCTCTTGCCACCCCCATAGTGCTTTTTTTAGGCAAGGCTCAAAGGACAAACCCACCTCCATAGACAACCCAAGGATAAAAAAACTAAAGGTAATGCTACTCAATGCCAGAAGTCTAAACCTCAAGATGCATGCACTCGAGGCTCTCCCTCAGTATGGAGAAAATCGATGTCTGTGCAGTAACAGAAACCTGGTTCAAGTCTCCTGAGAGCACCCCAGCACTACCAGGTTATAACTCATACCATGCGTTTTGGCCCCAAAACTCGGACCGAAGCACAAAAGGAGGGGGAGTATCTATATTCATCAAAGATACCTACACCTCCAGGTTAGTAGCACCGCACAAAGCATCGGAAACCATCCATGTGCAACGAACAGTGGGCAAAACTGCCTTTCAGTTTGTAGCCTGCTACAGAACACCCTCCCTATTACAAGAACCCCACTTGGCATTCCTGAGAACACTGGAGAATATGAAGGTCTCTCCAAACACTATGTTATTGGGCGACTTCAACTACCCAAACATTGACTGGGAAAACTACTCAAGCCCAAACACCCTTGCCCAACGGTTCCTTGAATTTATGAACTCTAACGCAATGGAACAACTGGTCACCACTCCCACAAGAGGGAAAGTACAGTTTTGTACCTACCATAAATGTAGATGTCGAACAGGATAGCATCTGCAGTCATAACAAATGGGTTGTCCTGTCGTCAGGCAGCCCTTCGGTCGGCCGGATTCCAAAGTCTGGGTCCGGCTTCAGCTGATGTCGCACTTCACCCGACGTCATCTCTGCTGGTCTTCGGGTATAAAGGCATCAGCCGACGCCATTTTCCTCAGTGTTTCTTGCCCCAGATGCCAGTTGCCCCCTAGGAAAGTCAGTTTTGGAAGGAAAGCCAATGTTTCCAAAACAGTAGAAGGCAAATACAAAAAATAAGCATGTATGTACATATATACAAACAAATACACCATAAGAGACTCCCCCCCCCCCCATCTAGCTATTGGGAGGGTAAATACCCTAGGAGTACCACAGAGGGGAAGGAGGGTGGGTAATCCTGACTGCAGATGCTATCCTGTTCGGACATCTACATTTATGGTAGGTACAAAACTGTACTATGTCCTTCAAGGATGCATCTGCAGTCATAACAAATGGGTAGAATACCATAGCCAAAATAGGGGAGGAGGAAAAGGAATTATGGTGTAGTTAGGATCCCTTGCAGTACAGCAGTGGCAAACCCTGCTCGGGATCTAGAGTATAGAGGTAAATTATAATGCTTGGCAAATGTATGCACGGAGGTCCAAGTAGCCGCCTCAATAATGTCCTTGGTTGCCACTCCTCGTAAGAAAGCTGTGGTAGTGGCTGTAGCCCTTGTTGAATGAGGTCTTATGTCTTGTGGAACTGGTTTTCCATGGTAGGAGTAACAGAATCTTATGCAATTACCTATCCATTTGGAGATTGTCTGCTTGGAAATTGCTTTTCCTTCCCTTCCTGTTGCATAGGCCACTAACAGCTGGTCAGTTTTTCTGTTACTTTTGGTCCTGTCCAGGTAGTAGCGTAACTGTCTATGTACATCCAAGGTATGCAGCAGCCTTTCCCCCCTGTTCTGTGGGTTGGGAAAGAAGGTAGGTAGGTGGATTGCCTGGTTTAAAGACACTCTGGATACCACCTTTGGCATAAATGTAGGATTAGTTCTCATGGACACTATCTTGATGGAAGATTAGGAAGGGTTGTACTGCCATTAAGGCCTGGAGTTCTGAAACCCTCCTTGCTGAAGTAATTGCCAGAAGGAAAGCAGTTTTCCATGATAGGTGTTGAAGATCTGCTGTTCCTGCTGGTTCAAATGGTGGGAGTGTCAATTTTTCTAGTACAAAATTCAAGTCCCATGCTGGTAGTGGTGGTTTCCTAGGTGGTTTTACATTCTTGATCCCTCTGAGGAATTGCCTGAGTAGAGGGTGTGAGAAGACAGGTGGATCGAAGCTGTATTCTGCAGAAATAGCTGATGCATGTATCTTGGAGGAATAGGACAGGCCTGTATGTAGAAGCTCTGCCAAGTACTCCAGGATGTTAGCAATGTCTATGTTTGACACATCTTTTCCTCTTTCAGCACTCCAAGTGGCAAACCTTTTCCATTTTCCTGCATAGTTCCTTCTTGTTGAAGGTCTGCGGGCTTCAAGGATAATGTCTTTAACCCTTTGGGATAAGTCTGGGTTAGTTGCTCTTAAGTGATGTTCCAGGCAGTCAGTTGTAAGGTTTTTAGGTTTGGGTGCATGATGTTGTAGTTGTTCTGAGTTAACATCAAAGGCATCAGGGGTATTGACCACATTCTTCCCTGAGACATGCTCCTCAGCAAAGGATACCAGTGTTGTCTTGGCCAATTCGGAGCTATCAGAATTATCCTTGGGCGTTCCTCTTTGATTTTCAGTAGTACCTTGTGCATCAAAGGAAGAGGTGGAAATGCATAAGCTGTCAGGCCTTTCCAACTGAAGGATAGGGAGTCCACCTTCCATGCAAGAGGGTGGCACATCCTTGTGCAGAATTTCTTGAGCTGGTGGTTGAGTGGGGATGCGAATAGGTCTATTTGTGGCATTCCCCATTTCTTTGTGATGGCCTTGAAGATGTCCGGGTGCAGCATCCATTCGTGAGCATCCGAGGTGGTTCTGCTTAACATGTCTGCTAGAGTGTTTTCTTTTCCTGGCACAAAGGTTGCCTGTAACTGGATGTTGTAGCTCAGAGCCATGTTCCAAAGGTCCAGAGTCATTCTGCATAGGGGGTATGAATGAGTGCCCCCCTGCTTGTTGATGTACCACATGACTGTGGTGTTGTCTGTCCTTATCATTAAATGGCCTTCTTTAAGGAATGGCCTGAATTTCTGGATTGCTAGTTTTACTGCCAGCATTTCTTTTTGGTTTATGTGCAGGTGCAGCTGGTCTGGAGTCCACAATCCTTGTATGCACTTGTCCAACATGTGCGCCCCCCAGCCTAGGTCTGAGGCGTCCGTTGTGATGGTTTGGTTCGCTTGACAGTTGTGGAAGGGCAAGCCTAGGTTTGACTGGCATGCTTGGGCCCACCATAGGAATTCTTGTTTCAGGCATGGGATTAGTGGGATTTCGGTTTCTAAGCTGTGCCTGTGTTGAGACCATAAATTTTTTAGGTACCACTGTAGCTTTCTCATATGCAGTCTGGCATGGGGGATCAGGATTATGCATGATGCCATTAAGCCCAAGGCCTGCAGTACTTTTCTTGCTGTTAGTTTGTTCTGCTTTGTTAATGCCAAGAAGTAAAGAGGAAGTTGTTCTTGTTTTTCTGCAGTCAGGAATGCCATTTGTTTTACTGTGTC
This sequence comes from Protopterus annectens, assembly GCF_019279795.1. Classification (NCBI taxonomy): domain Eukaryota; kingdom Metazoa; phylum Chordata; order Ceratodontiformes; family Protopteridae; genus Protopterus; species Protopterus annectens. The sequence goes on from NC_056733.1 coordinate 1,588,879,320, forward strand.
CAATTCTGCACCCAAGAATGTTCTTGTCTGGGATGGGATCAGTCTTGACTTTTTTAAATTGACTGTGTATCCCAGGGCTTGTAGCAAGCAAATGACCCTTTGTAAATCTGTTGTCAGCTTGTCTTTGTTGTCCGCTTGTAACAGGCAGTCGTCCAGGTATGGATAAATTTGGATTCCCTGTAGCCTGCAATGAGCGATTACTGATGCCAGGCATTTTGTGAATACTCTGGGCGCAGTAGATAAGCCAAAGGGCAATGCTGAGAATTGATAATGCTCTGATCCTGCAAGAAATCGGAGGTATCTTCTGCAATCTGGTCGAATGGGGACGTGCAGGTATGCCTCCTTGAGATCTAGAGTTACCAGCCAACACTCCTTGCCCAGCATGGGAAGGAGTTGCTGTAGGGTCAGCATTTTGAATTTTGGGACGATGATGTATGTGTTTAAGACGGACAGGTCGAGAATAGGTCTCCAACTTTTCTCTTTTCTGGGAACTAGAAAGAGTCTGGAGTAGAATCCTTTGCCCTGTTGTGTTATTGGTACTCTTTCCACAGCTCTCATCTTTGTTAGTTGAGCTACCTGCTTTAGAGCTTCTGTTTTTTGAGTTGGAGGTAGGTTTGGCATTCCTCTTTTTACTGGTAAGGTGTGGAAGTGGAACCTGTAGCCTTGGTCTATGGTTTGTAAAATCCACTTGTCTTTTGTGATATAGTGCCAATTGTTTGAGAATAAGGCTAACTTTCCGCCTAAAGGTGCTGCTATTTGCTCCCTGGTAGGCGGTGTCAGAGCCAAGTCACTGTGATTGTCCTGTTGCAGTGGCAGTGGTTGTGTCCGTGCCTCGCTGGTTATTGCCTTGCCACTGGCGTCCTCTTATAGGCACCTCCTCTGGGTTGATTTCTGCCTCTAGAGCGTCTATTCCTGCCTCTTTGAGATTTTGAGGAATCTGGAAAGGACCAATTTTTGGCAGGCCAGTTCCTGCTAAACCTTGGGGGCTGAACCTGTAAGAAGTCCTTAACTGTTTGTACAGATTTTGCCTTCTCTTCCATTTTCTTCATTACTTGCCGAGCAGAGGTACCAAATAGACTGTCCTTGTCCATAGGAGCATCTAACAGCTTTGCTTTAACATGATCTGGCAGGACCTGTTCTTTCAACCATGCATGCCTTCTTATCACTGTGCCAGTCATGGCTGACCTAAATGAAGCCTCCAGTGCATCATAGCCACATTTTAAGGAATGGTTACTAACCTGCTGTATGTTATTCACCATTTCTAAAACATATTTCTTATCTAAAGATTCATCAGAGGACAGTTTCTTAGTTAACTGATCAAGCATAAACTCTTGGTATTGGATCATGTGAAACTGACAGTTTAAAGCTCTAGCTGAGAGAGTAGCAGAGGTGTAAACTTTTTTGCCCCATCTCTCTAAGGACCTGGATTCCCTTTCAGAAGGGAGAGAGTTTTTTGATGAGGTAGAAGCTACTGCCTTAGGCCCCTGGGATATAGTCTCAGGATCTGCAAGTGGGGCCTTGAAAAGGTGGTGATGAGTTTGTGGGACCCTGTAAAATCTGTCTGGTTTGGCAGGGGCTGGAGGTAAAGAATCAGGGGCAGTGCAAACATCATTAAATGCATCATCCACAACAGACAAAACTGGAGGTATAGCTAAGGGTCTATGTTGTGGTAAGTGCAGAAAGGTTCTAAGCCTTTTTCTTGAATCTGAGAAATCTTGTCCCTGCCATTGGAATTGTTCCCTCATGGCATGAAGGGTTTCCCCAAAGGAAAATTCCTCTGGTGGAGAGGCAGATGGAATGGATTCATCAGCATCGGAATCTTCATAAGTAGAAAAAGGAGCCTCTGGCTGGTCTGTAGTGACTGAGTCATCCGAAGAATCATCAGAGGACTCTGGCTGGGGTGGTTCTGCCCTAGGTCTCTTTTCTGGGGGCTGAGAGGCCCTGTCTGGGTGAGATTGGGATCCCCTAATTAAGGAGATTAAATCCTCTGCCAGAGTAAGCATTTGAGAACTAGAAGTGTGCCTGTGTGAGGGGGCCTGAACAGGCACTGATTTAGCAGTTTTGGCTGCTTTGGCCCTGGCAAAGGCCTTTATAGACATGGCTGCAGGAGGCCTAGCAGCACCACGTGCTGGGGTAGAGACATCCAAAGGGATGGTGTCAGATAAGTCACTAGAAACCGCAGTAGTAGGCAAAACTTCAGAGGCCGATTCAACTAAGGTAGCAGGAGCCTCAGTAGTAGTCATGGATTCGGCTGAGGATTGACCGGTTTTCTCGGTTTCGGCCGAAACAGAGACACTCGCGGCTTGCTTAACCGTGGTTTCGGCCGAAACCGCGGACCGCGAGTGTCGGTCTTTTTCTTTGCGTTTTTTAACTATTTGTGTAGTCGGAGGATCCGACGGCATAATGTACGCAAAATCTGAGCCGAAAAACTGTTCAGCAAACTCCGACCGACGCCTAAGCGTTCGTCGGTTGAAGGAAGCACAGGCTAAACAGGCAGCTTTGTCGTGGTCTGGGCCTAAACAAGGTAGGCAGTAAGAGTGGAAATCTTTAGGAGGTATTTGTTCCCACAAGTTAAACAGTTATTTACTTTTTCTGACATCGGCTGAGGCAAGAAAGAGTCCCCAACGGGGTACTTAGCTTTTTAGAAGTCTTCGAAGTAGTATTCGGTAGTAGGAATCTCTGGATCTGACCGACCGGCACTTGCGAACAGCTTCTGCTTCGGGCGCCACGTGGCAAGAAAAGACTGGGGAAAATGGCGTCGGCTGATGCCTTTATACCCGAAGACCAGCAGAGATGACGTCGGGTGAAGTGCGACATCAGCCGAAGCCGGACCCAGACTTTGGAATCCGGCCGACCGAAGGGCTGCCTGACGACAGGACAACCCATTTGTTATGACTGCAGATGCATCCTTGAAGGACATCAACATCTTGGACCTGGTCATCACCAACATGGGGACTATGTCCCACACCAGAAGTAAACCCCTCATTGGTAAGATCAGACCATAAACAAATTTCCCTGGACATCCATATCCCATCCCCACCCCCAGCCAAGGAAATCACTGTAAAGAATTTCTCAAAAGCCAACTTTGCACTTCTCAAGACTGAGGTGGAATCCTTCAAAGCCCCTGGGCCAGAGGATAATACAGCCCAATCCACAGAATCCTTTACAAATGCATTCTACGAGCACCTGCAGGAATGCATGGATCGTGCTATCCCAAATAAAACCAAGACTCACTCCTCCAAAAACAGGAGACTGGTCTGGTGGACCCCGGCCATAAATAAGCTATACATCAGAAGGAGGAAGCTACTACATGACAGAGCAAAATCCCAAAAAGGGAAGGCATCTCTGATCAGTATTAGCAAGAAACTTCAATCCCTCATAAAATCATCAAAGGCCAGTTTTGAAAGAAAAATTGCCCTAGACACTAAAGATAATCACAAGGCCTTCTTTAGTTATGTCAGGAACATGGGCGGAAACTCCCAGATATTCTCTGAATTGTTGCATAACGGTACAAAATATACTGAACCTACAGACATAGCCAACATCCTGGCAGACAGATTCAGCGCAAACTCCTCCCCCTTCCCCCCCAAAGGAGCAAATGCCTATCCCAAATGAATGTAACCTCCCTGACATCACAGATGCACAGGTGAAAGCTGCCCTGTCCAAAGCAAAAAACACAGCATCTATGGGACCAGACGGTGTCCCAGGCTGTGTCTTACACGAGCTCCAAGAAGAACTGAACCCTCACATTAAGTCACTGTTCAAACTTAGCCTTACTACAGGATATGTACCCAAAGAATGGCGTACAGCTACAGTGGTCCCACTCCACAAAGGTGGTGCCACAATGGACCCTGGAAACTATCGTCCCATAAGCCTGACTAGTCTGGTCTGTAAAGCTATGGAGTGTATTATCATGGAACTCATAAACAAAGACATTGGGAGCCTCCAGACACTGGACCCTACCCAATTCGGCTTTAAGGGCAGATCTTGCCTCTTAAACCTAGTTGATTTCTTTGAAACAGTTACCAAAGCCATAGATGAGGGCAAGGTAGTCCACACAGCCTACCTGGACCTCGCAAAAGCCTTCGACACAATACCTCACTCGGGCATCATAAATAAGCTTACCAGCTTAAATATCAACCCCTATATCACAAGATGGGTTGCAAACTGGCTCAGAGACAGAACCCACATGGTCAGAATCGCAGGTGCCATGTCCGAATCCAAACCAGTTACAAGTGGCGTCCCACAGGGCTCAGTTCTGGGACCTCTCTTGTTCGGTATATACTTCTCTGAGGTTCAGGCTAACACGGGGGGGATTATGGCTGACAAAGTTTGCAGATGACTGCAAACTGGGGGCCATAACCGAATCTCCAGCTGACACAAGCATCCTCCAAAAGGGTCTCACAGAGACGGATGCTTGGTGCCAGAGCCACGGCCTCAAGCTAAATGCTAAAAAGTGCATAGTCATCCTCTTTGGGAAAAACAAGGTGCCCACAAATTACCACATAGGTGGTAATCCATTAAGTACGGAAGAAGTAATTAGAGATTTGGGGACCAGCGTAGATAGCAATCTCTCCTTTGATAATCACGTTGCCAAAGTGGTTAGAAAGACCTTCTATATAGCCCACCTTATCACGAAAGGGTTCACATCTAGATCAAGAAAGGTCATTGTGCCCCTCTACTTATCACACATCAGGCCCATAACTGAATACAATGCCCCTTTTGGGATGTACCTTACCCGACACCTGCAGCAAATGAAGAGACCCCAAAAGTGCCTCACCAAGAGGATCATGGGCTACAAACAGATGTCCTATGCAGCTCGACTAAAGAAACTCCAGCTCTACTCAGCTGCTTACCGCCTACTCAGAGGCGATCTATGCCTGACGTACAAAGCCATGTCAAACCCAGAATTAATGGACATGCTCCACCTCAAAAAAATCCAAGTCCCTTAAAGCTACACACTCCAGGGACCTAAACCTCAGCACAAAAATAAATAGGACATGCTGGAGGGACAGATTCATTTTCCAGAGGTTCCCCTCACTCTGGAATAGAATCCCAATTTATGTTAGACATAGCCCCTCGCTGACCCTCTTCAAGCGAAATTTGGACACGTGGATGGGAAATCGCAAATTCACCCCTGGGATCTCTCCTGTGTCCCTGCTAGACAGACGCACAATAAACTAATCTTAAAAGGGTACCAAAAGGGTTGTTTTCATTTAAAGTAATTGTTTAGACAATCAGAACCACATTTACACTTGCTAGGAGTTTTCCATGAGAGTTTTGACTTAGACTGTTATGTCTAATAAGAAAAAGGCAAAACGTGTACATTGTCTGTTTACCCCCAAGAGATAAAACAGCCACCAGTCTTTTTATACAGTTTATTTTTGCAGGCGTCTCCTCACTGTTTCAGTAGTTATTTGCCATATATCCTGTTCTACTTTGATGCATCTATGGTTGTGTGTAAAAACAACTCAGCCTGTAGCCTACATTTTCTTTTGTGTACTTCCACTTTTCCTTTTGTACACTTATGGCTAAATCACTTATTCCATGTAGAAACATGTCCTCTTATCTGTCTTGAACTGACAGACTTTTATTTTTCTCTTATGTCTGTGCCCAGTCTTATCCTTGATTTTCACCTTGGGGTCCATTGAAATATCCCTTACCACAAGGAAAGCTCATACCTTCTTATTGTTCTTCCTTATTTCCTTCTAACAGACACAACCTCAGTTCTTTAGTCTTCTCACATATCCCAGTCACTGTAAGCCCCTGCCATCTTGGCTGCACTTCTCTGTACCTCTTCCACCAGCCTGCTGTGCTCCCTGTACAGCGCTAGAACTCTCTAGAGTACTGTAAGTGCAATCACAGCATGTGTTTTACAGAATGGTGTGACTGATTTATGCATGTTTAGAGTCAACACTATTGATATATCATCTAACATGCTGCTTCAGGGCATTCTTCTGAGTGTGCATTCTTCATGGTGTGTGAACTTTAAAGTTTGCTTTCATCTTCTAGCCACCTATTCTCCCTCATTGCATACTTCACATTTTGGTTCCTCTCTGTTCTGTATATCACGCCACATTCTTTGGCATTGCACTCTAACCTTTCTTCCCACTTCTTTACTTTCCTTCGTCCCTTTTTAGGTATCTTCTTCCTTCAGATATCTGTACTCATTTTTTTATCCACAATAGATATATACATTTTGTTGTCTGTCTCAGTTCTCAGGTCTGATGCAGCTATCAGACATTGTAAAGTTCAGAAGCAAGGAATATGGAGAAGATACTGAGAGGCCATAGCAGTAACCACTGTGGAACCCAGAGAATTCTAAGACAATTGTACAGTTTTATCAGCTGTAAGAAAAGGCTCCAATTCTTAGACAATTGTGCAGTTCTATCAGCTGTAAAAAAAAAGCCTCTATGTAAATATTTCCAAGCGTAAACTTTCCAAAAATTTACTTAAAATATATTTCCTATTGAATTCAAGGAACTCCTTTTATTTTCTGTTTTTTTAATCGTATTACATTTTGAATTCACACACCGAAAAATAAAACAATAGTGAACCTCCACTACAGGAAATAAAAGATCAGCACACACTTCCTGCTCCACAACCTTAATGTCTTCATCAGGCTTGACCACCCCCTTTTATTGTCTCTGATAAGAAGATATGTGCTATGCCATAATCAGACTTGCCTAAAGGTCAAGGACTGGTCCTATCTAAACAAATCTAGAAAGTCTGAATGTAAGATGGAATTAGCCTTCAGAGTATTTCATAATTCCCAAGCATGTAACCCCCTTAGAGGCTATCTTTTCTTTAATACAGTGTTTAAAAAGGTATACATTAATTTTTTCATAAGGAGGTTGTACGAATCGCCAAAGTGTGAAAGTACAACCTCCAGATGTCTCAAATGTCGAAAAAAAAGTGCGACTTCCAATGAGCGAATGCACATTGGTATTCACTCATTTGAAGTCGGCATTTTGGGTGCAGATCGCACTATAGCGGGGATTGGGAAATGAACCCTTTCCCTCACCGTAGTGCAATCTCTGAGTTTATATATTAAAGTAGGGGGTGCAGGGGGGCTAGCCCCCTGCATAACGCTGTATGTAGATTTTTAGATTTCGAAAACGGTTGAATCTGGTTTTCCAGATTTCCATTTTCAAAATCATGTTATGTTTGGACTTTTGTGTTTTGGCATTTAAAGTCATACAAACGTATGAGTGGGTGAAGAGGTTCGATATTTCAAGAGAATAAAAAAAGTGCACAAAACCCAGAGGGTGAAAAAATACTTTTTTTTCAGGGAACAAGCCCTCCTGTATCCCTGAACTCATGTCTATATCTACATTTATATATCTATATCTCTCATCTTTCTAGCTATATATATATATATATATATATATATATATATATATATATATATATTTATATACATATGTATGTATGTATGCACACACACACACACACACACACACACACACACACACACACACACACACACACACACACACGGTTGGGAGGGTGGCTCAATGGCTAAGGTGTTTGCCTTACAAACACAAGGTGCAGGGTTTTAGTCTCACAAGGAATAATTGGCTAGGCTTAAAATGGCTCGCAAGGGCAGTTAGCTTAGTACTAAACTATGAACCTATGAACCTATTTTACAGAGGCACAGTAGGCTAATCTAATAGGGAGGCGGAAGCCAAATACACTCTGGCTAGGCTTATAAATGCCCTAGGGCAGATAGGTTCATAGGTAGATACTAGGCTAAGAGCCACACTGGGTAACCACCTTAGGCATAAATGTTGGATTTGTCCTCAAACACCCCCTGTCTGGGTAAAATATGATAAAAGGCTCCACAGCCATGAGGGCCTGTAGCTCTGAGACTCTTCTTGCTGAAGTAACTGCTAATAGCAGAGCTGTTTTCCATGATAAGAACTTTATATCAGCAGTAGCAGCTGGTTCAAATGGAGGCAGGGTGAGCTTTTCCAACACATAATTGAGGCCCCATGCAGGTATTCGTGATCTTCTAGGAGGCCTTAAATTTTTGGCTCCTCTAAGATACTGCTTTAGTAAAGGATGAGAAAAGATTGGTGGCTCTGTATTGTACTGAGCCGAAATGGCAGAGGCATGGATTTTAATTGATGAGAAAGATAGGCCTTTGTCAAGCATCTCAGTCAAGTATTGTAATATCTGAGGAATATTTGGTTCTGCTGTATCAGTTCATTGTGCTTGATTCCAAGCACAGAATCTCTTCCATTTAATCAGCATAAGATTTTCTAGTACTAGGCCTTCTGGCTTCTAAAATGACATCCATCACAGCTTTACTGAGAGGTGCTCTTTGTATAACTACATGATCAGCCATGCTGCCAGGTTCAGTGTCTAGAGTGGATTGTGCAGGATCGGATTGTTTTGCTGGGGCAGTATTTGAAGTCCTTGAGGCAAGGTCCAAGCTTGGTACTGAGACAAGTTCCTTCGCACTGGGTACCAGTATTGGTGGGACCAGTCCGGGACAATTAGTATCACCTTTGGTTTCTCTTGTCTGACTTTTAGGAGGACCTTGGGAAGAAGAGGCAGTGGAGGAAAGGCGTAAACTGATAGGTTTTTCCAACTGAAGGATAGGGCGTCCACTTTCCATGCTTGTCTGTGATAAGTCCTTGTGCAGAATCATTTCAATTGACAGTTTTGAGGGGAGGCAAATAGATCTATGTCTGGACTCCCCTATTTTTTCGTTATCATGCTGAAGACTTGTGGATTTAGTTTCCACTCGTGAGGATCCATAAGGTTTCTGCTTAAATAGTCTGCCAGAGTATTTTGCTTTCCTGGCAGGAATTGAGCTTGAAGATGTATTTGGTAAGTCAAAGCTGTGTCCCACAGTGCCATGGCTAATCTGCAAAGGGGGTATGAGTGAGTGCCCCCCTGCTTGTTTATATACCACATGACTGTGGTGTTGTCCGTCCTTATCAGTACTTGTCCTGGATGAAGTAAATTCTTGAAGGCTGTCAGGTCATTTTGAACAGCTAGCATCTCTTTCTGGTTGATATGTAGATGCATTTGTTTTGGGGTCCATATGCCCTGAATGCATCTTCCCGCCATGTGGGCCCCCCCAGGCATAATCAGATGCATAAGTTGTTAAGGTTTGGCTGGCAGGGGGTAGAGTGAAGGCCCGTCCCATGTTTTGGTAACATGCCTTTGCCCACCATAGAAACTCCTGTTGCAGGCAGGGAATGAGAGGAATCATCGTTTCCAGACTGACAATGCTGACTCCATAAACTTTTTAGGTACCATTGAAGTTTCCTCATATGCAGTTTTGCATATGGAATCTGTAGGATGCAGGATGCCATGAAGCCCAAAGCTTGCAGAATTTGTCTTGCAGACAACTGGGTTTTTGTTGCCATCAGTTTGAAGTAAGTAGTCAGCTGCCTTTGCCTGTCCTGGCGTGAGGTAAGCCATCTGGGCAGCTGTATTCAAGCTTGCACCCAGGAATGTTATCTTTTGCGAGGGTACCAGTTGCGATTTCTTTTTGTTTATTGTGTACCCTAGGCATGTTAGAAGCCTTTTCACAAATGCCAGGTGTTGAAGAAGAATGTCCTTGTTCTCTGCTTGAATGAGACAGTCGTCAAAGTAAGGACATATTTGAATACTACTTTGTCTGCAAAATGCAATTACTGGTGCCATGCACTTTGTAAAGACCCTAGGCGCAGTAGATAAGCCAAAGGGCAGTGCAGAGAATTGGTAATGCATTAAGCCAGCCTTGAATCTGAGGTATCTTCTGCACAACTGCCTTACTGGGACATGCAGGTATGCCTCTTTTAGGTCTAATGTCGGCAGCCAAGCATTGTTGCCCAGCATGGGCAGAAGCTGCTGCAAAAGTCAGCATTTTGAATTTTGGAATGTCCAGGTATGTGTTCAAAATCGATAAATCCAGCATTGGCTGCCAGGCCTTGTCCTTTCTGGGTACCAAGAACAGTAGAGTAAAAACCTTGTCCTTTTTCCTGTTCTGGTACTGGCTGAATGGCCTACAACCACAACGACCAGCAAAATACGATGGTTAGCACTAAAGGTTCCAAATCCTTTATTGGTTATAAAACATGTTCCAAACAAAATAACCAGACCAGTTTCGGCCTCACAGCCTTTTATCAATGGTCAAGCAAAAAAGAAATTCAGTGTAGCACAGGTACTTGCTATATTTATAGTAGTCCCTCCTTAACTAAGAGATAATGGTATAGCCCAACCTGGTGGCCGGAATGTTCAAATACATATGACGATACCCAAAAACAAAATAGAGACACTTCATAGATTAATACTATAATAGTATAATCATGTAAATCACATGTATGAAATGAAATCCAAATAATAAATGGTTAACAAAACTTAATTGATAATATATAGTCAATGGTACAAAGATAGCCTACCATAAAAAAACAAAATTAATATAGTTTTACTATATGTTCACAAAACATATTAAACAGTATTTTAGTAGGCTGATCCGATCATGTTGGGCTAATAATAACTTCAAAAAAACTTCAAGAAAACAGACTGAATAAACACAGTAATTGTACGTAGCACTAGCAAAATTAATAAATAAGAATAATGTTAGTCAAAGGTCAGTATTGACCAATAGTAATATACCACCTATGTAAACTTAATCACCACAACCCAAAAGACAACAATGTCATAAGTTGTAAAAAAAACCAAATTATAAAAAATAAATATATTTATATATATTTTTATATAAACAATTACATTTACGTCTACAACAAATATATATTAAAGTCTACAAAAAATATCATGTTCTCTAAATCTGAATAATGTCCTGATATGGAGAGTACATAGATCAAAAACCAAACCAGAAAATTTATAGATGATCATTCAGGCCTGGCGGAAATAATGCCCCAAGGGTGGTAATCCAATATTGTTCCTTTTTATTCAAAATGGAATGCCAACCCTGTTAATGGCTGCGATCTCCCACAATTTTGTCTATAACCATGAACTTAAATTGTGCATTAGAATGTTTCATGGTGTGTCTATACACGGCATTAGTATCCCTCTTGTTCCTAATGTCACTTTTATGTTCTGTCATGCGTGTTCTGAGAGATCTTGATGTTTGTCCCACATAAAATGATTGGCACTGGCAAGTGGCTAAATATATAATCCATGTAGTACTACAATTGGCAAAAACTCTGGTCTGATACACACGATCAGTATTCGCACTGGTGAATTCCTTAAGTGTATAAACCTGGGAACAGGAACTACAATGGCCACATGGGAAGGTACCTAATAGTTTATCCCCTGTCAGGGTTGTCTGTTGGTAAATATCTCCTCCCCCTTCCTTATGTTTATAGTGGGAAAACAACCCAACCTAAAGTTTTACCTCTTCTAAAAGACATGAGGCATCTCGCACCTAGTAATGTTCTTAATTCATCATGTGCCAACAAAATGTTCCAATTAGAGTTCAGAATATCTCTCACTAAATGGTGATTTCTACCATAAGTGGTCACAAACCTGATGATAGAGTCCTTGTCAGTGTCATCCGATTTTTTGTATTGTAATAGTGTTTGTCTATCCAAAGTATTGCTCCATTCACTGGCAGCAAAAATCTCTCTGTCCTTGTATCCCCTGTGTGTAAACCTATGACATAAATCATTCCTAGCTGTTTGAAAATCCTCATAAGATGAACATATGCATTTAATACGCATGAATTAGAAGTTATGTACCTACCATAACGTTCCATGTTAGTTGTCTTCTCTCGCCTTCTTTCTTGCTGGATGGGTTCGGAGCCGATCCTCGGCTCCACTGCACTGCTTTAGCTCGAGAACTCCTTTTACCAGCTCGAGGCAACCCTATATCCCATGATGCAAGGCGGAACTACCTCAGATCTCATTTGGCAGCTAACTGACCCTGCTAAAGACTATCCTAACATAATTAGGAACCATGGTTCCTAAAAGAAGTCCTCATAACAATGCTCTAGAGGAAGCAATCTAATAGGAACTCTCCAAGATCTGTCCAGGCCAGGGGGAAGGAGGGTGGGACGCAAGAAAGAAGGCGAGAGAAGACAACTAACATGGAACGTTATGGTAGGTACATAACTTCTAAATGTTAAGTTGTCAATCTCGCCTTCATTCTTGCTGGGTGGGACCGCGTCCCTAGCACCTGTATCCCGGGTGGCTCAATGGAACAGACTCTTGAGAACTGTGGAACCAAAACTGGCCCTATCTCTAGAGGCCAAATCCAACTTGTAATGAGACACAAAGGTATGAGGCGTGGCCCAAGTAGCTGCTGCACAAATAGTGTCAATGGGAAGTCTATCCTGAAAGGCTACAGAAGTGGATAGACTCCTGGTCGAATGTGCTTTTGGCTTAGAAGATAGTTGTTTGCCCTTAGAGAGTACACATAGGAAATGGTGGAAGTCAACCATCTAGATAAGGTCACTTTAGAAACTGGAAGACCTAACCTGTTTTCTGCATAGGAGACAAACAATTGGTCTGATTTTCTAATTTGTTTAGTCCTATGCAAGTAGTACCTGAGCTGACGATGAACATCCAAAAAGTGCAGCTTCTGTTCAGCTCTGTCAGAACAGTTAGGAAAGAAAACTGGTAGATCAATAGATTGGTTAATATTGGTTTGAGATACAACCTTGGGAAGAAAGGAAGGGTTAGTTCTAAGCGAAACCCCATCCTTATGAAAAACCAGATAAGGTGAACGAATACAGAGGGCCTGAATCTCAGAAACTCTTCTTGCAGAAGTAACAGCCAGTAAAAATATAGTTTTCCACGTCAATAACTTTAAAGAACATGTAGCAGACGGTTCGAAAGGAGGTAGAATTAGGGATGCCAACATTAAGTTTAGATCCCATTGCGGAGGAGGATGTTTCACAGGCGGTTTTAGGATAAAAACTCCTCTTAAAAAGGCCTTGCATAACCTATGAGACATGATGTTATTGTCATGCAAGCCAACATGATACTTGGAAATAGCAGCCAGTTGTACTTTGACTGTAGATGACGAGGATCCTGAATGAAAAACCTCCGCCAGGAAATCCAAAACAGAATGTACAGGAGCGGTAAAAGGATCAATATTTCTGGCGTTTGCCCAAATTGAAAAACGTCGCCACTTGCTAGCATAAATAGTTCTAGTGGACGACTTTAAAGAAGACACTAAAATGTCTCTGACTGAGTCAGAAATCATTGGTAGCCTGGCTAGGGAAGGAAGTGGAGCAACCAAGCAGTGAGGTTGAGAGAATGAATGGCTGCTGACCCGACTGGTGGATCAAAAGATCCGGAACTGGGTCCAGATGCCAGGGCTGCACCAGAAGATGATGATGTAGAGACGGAAACCAAATTTGTCGAGGCCAATATGGAGCAATGAGGATCAATTTGGCTCTCAAAACGGTGGCTTTCTGAATGACTTGTGGAATCAATGGAAAGGGAGGAAAAGCATAAAGAAGTCCCCGAGGCCAATCCTGGGTTAGAGAGTCTCTCAAGGGTTGGCCTGGAAGGGGAAATAGTGTGAAGTAATCTGGGCACTTGCTGTTTTGAGGGGTAGCGAAAAGATCGCAACAAGGAGTGCCCCACTTCAGAAAAATCTGATCTACTACAGATTGATTGAGAGACCACTCGTGAGGCATCAGAATAGATCTGCTTAGCCTGTCCGCCAATAGGTTGGACCTGCCGGGGATGTGCGTTGCTATCAGAAACCGCTGAGAAGAGATCACCCATTGCCAAAGTCTGAGAGCTTCTCGACATAAGGGATAGGACCTGGTTCCGCCCTGTTTGTTGATGTACCAGACCACGGACATGTTGTCCGTCTGTACTGCAATAGTCCCCGTGGGAAGAAAGTCGTCGAGGGCTTGCAACGTTAAAAGCACTGCTCTCATCTCCAGGACATTTATGTGCAGATGGTATTCTATGGATTGCCAAGTCCCGTGGACCATCCTGCCCTGATAATGCCCCCCCCCGCCCGATCAGGGAGGCATCCGTGGTGACTGTGGCAACTGGAGGAGGGGGAACAAAGGGTCGGCCCTGATGAAGAAGAGGGGAAGATATCCACCATCGTAGATGAGCCCTGCACGACTGTGTTACCAAGATTTCGTGTCTCATAGGCAGATCGTGGTACGACCACTGCGTGAATAACATCCACTGCAGGGGACGCATGTGGAAGCGAGCCAGTGGAAGAAGAACAATGGCCGCAGCCATTAGGCCTAGAACTTTCAAGACAAACCTGGCTTTGATCTTGTTGATTAGTAACAGAAGCTGAACAAATTTCTGGATGTCCAGAATCCTTTGATCTGTTAGCCTGGCTAACATTTTGATATTTAACTCTGCCTATAAAGGTGATAGATTGGCAAGGCAGCAGAGAGGATTTTTTGAAATTTACCGAAATTCCCAGTTTCTTGCAAAGCTGTAGGGTGTAGTCTCTGGACCGAAGAAGCTGATGCTTGGTGGTGGCGGAGAGGAGCCAGTCATCCAAATAAGGAAACACCTGGAATCCTCGACGTCTCAGGTGAGCTGTGACCACTGCCATGCATTTGGTGAACACTCTGGGGGCTGAAGTGAGGCCAAAGGGCAGTGCTCTGAATTGGTAATGACTGGCTCCCAGCCGAGCGGAGAAACCTTCTGGGCGTCTGTGAATCTTTATGTGATAGTACGCATCCTGAAGGTCTATAGAGCACATCCAGTTGTCCTTGCCCAGAAAGGGCAGAATGGATTGCAGCGTGACCATCCGGAATCTTGCCTTCTTGACAGACTTGTTTAGTCTGCTTAGGTCTAGTATCGGTCTCCAATCTCCCGTCCTTTTGGGGACCAAAAAGAATCTTGAGTAGAAGCCGGATCCTACTTGGTCTGCCGGTACTGTCTGGATGGCTCTTTTTTCCAGGAGTTTTGAAACCTCCCGTCTTGCCAAATCCCTTTGACCAGGTGAGATGTCTGGAAGGGATTGTAGAGGTAGGAAACCTTTGAAGGGATTTTGTAACCCTCGGATATGATCGACTGTACCCACTTCTCTTGGGATAGGGATTGCCAGGCTACTGGGTACAGTGAAATTCTTCCCCCGACTGCCTCCAAGGGTGGACAGTCGGGCAACACCTCAGGGATGCTGAAAGGGCTTCTCAGGAAGAGATTCCCTGTTGCCCTGGTTCTGAGGACCCCCTGCCTCTAGGGGCGTCTATTATTGTTACCCCCTCTGCCTCTAGGGGTAAACTGACCACGTGAGTCCGGTGTAGCTCCTTGGGCTTTTCGGAACCACATCTTCCCCCCCCTTCTGACCCTTGGGATAAGGTCTAGGAGGAGTGGAAAACTGGACTCCAACGGCAGAAAGAGTTTTACCGTCCTGCTCACATCTGGTCAAAGTATCCTTCACCTGAGGTCCGAACAAAGCCGAACCATCAAAGGGGGTGTTGGTGAAGGACGCCTTAAAGGGGTCCGCAAAATTACACAGCCGCATCCAGGCTTGGCGTCTAAGAGCAACACCTGTGCCTGCGGCCCTGCTCGCTCCATCGGCCGCATAAGATATGAGCCGCATGGAGGAGTTAGATATGGAATTCAGGATAGCCAGCTGTGAGGCAATCTTTTCCTGAGCCCCAGCAGCAGAAGGATCCTGGACTACTTCTCCCAGTTCCTTGAGAATATCTCGTTGAAGCCTGGTGAAGTGACAAAGGTAATTCAGCGAATGCATAGCAAAGGTCGCTGAAGAAAACATCCGCTTTCCATACCTGTCCATGGTCCTAGAATCCTTATTAGGAGGATGGACAGGTACTGAAGGATCCGCCAGTTCCTTTTTAGTGGCCGCCGCCACCACCATAGCATCCACAGAGACACCTTTGGAAAGGAACTGCTTATCCGAAGGGGCCGTGATGAACTTGGATGGTCTCCTGGGGACAGGTTCCACAGAATCTGGAGCCACGCCTTCCGAGCCACTACCTGCATGAGTGGGTCGAAGGCGGAGACACCAGGAGGTGGAGGGTCGGGATCCAAAAGCCTCCAGGTATACCGACTCATCCTCGGAGGGGTCAATGGAGGGCCAATTCCCCCTCTGTTTGAGGAGCTCAAGGATGTCTGAAAAGGAGACATCCTCAGAGGGGACCGGGGAACCCTCCGACTCATCTAAGTCGGTATCAGATGTAGTAGACTCGGGAGTCTGTGTGTTTCCTCTTACCGTCCTCTTCGAGGGGTTCCCCTGCAGGATCAGGAGACACCTCGGAAGAGGAGGAAATTCCCAGTGGGGAAACCTGGGGTGATGGATCCCTGGGCCTGAGAGCGAGAGGCTGGGAAGAGGCATCTGCAGGCACTGATGAGGGAGGAGCTAGAGGGACGGACCGCTGACCTGGCTCTGAGGCCAGGACACTCCTCATCACCTCAAAGGCTCCTCTCCCCGGGAGACCAGAACACACCCGCTCCGAAGAGACAGGAATGGTCAGCTCCAAAGAGAGAGAAGGCTCCGAGGCCGATGTCGGTGCCGAGCTTACCAGAGCCGAAGCCCCGAGAGGGAGAGCGGGGTCGGACAAGGGTCCGATGCCACTAGCCCCCTCGGAGCCGACAGTGGAAACCCGACGACCGGATCCTTCCAAGGAAGGTCTCAAGGAAGAGATCGGAGCCGAGGATGACGGAGCCGAAGGATGTATCGGCTCCGGCATCGAAGCAGTCGCTGTTCCAAGAAGCTCCGGCTCCGAACTCTGGTGTGGAGTCGGAGGAGGAAGCTCAATGACAGGGGTTATAGCCGCAGTCTGCTGAGACGGGCTATGGAGCACTTGGGCCAGTGCCTGAGACTTCAACAGCCTGCTTACCACCCTCTCCAAGTCGTGGTCAGACAGCCTGGAAGATCTCTAAGACCGGCTCCGATGGCTCCGCTCCGATAAAAGAGGAGACCCGGGCCGAGTGAATACTCATAATAGAAGGGGCGGGATCTCTTATGGGTGAAACCATCGGGCCGAAGTCCCTGGAACGCCAGATGGAGCGGAGGATATCACGGCTCCGATGCTGGATAAAGTGTCGGCTCCAGCCGGAGCCGACAAGGCCACCGTAGTCAGGGTATCGGAGCCGGCCGGCGCCGAACCCACTACTTTGGAAGAAACAGTATCGACTCCAGCGGGCCGATGTCGGCTCCGCGGGCGAAGCCACCGGAGGAGGCTTGGACACTGTAGCCTGAGCCTTGGTGGCTTATGAGGTTTTCCTGACTTCGAGGAGAACCTTCAGGTTTAAGTAAACCTCGGAGGATAAGTTTGTTCCTCCTTTCCTGCAGGACTCTCTGGCTAAAAGCATGACACAACGCACAGGAGTCCTGCAGGTGCAAAACCCCTGGCAATACACACAAGAAGTGTGACCGTCTGTCAGGGACATTTTCTGACAGCACTGGTCACACTTCTTGAAGCCTGAGACCTTGCCTTCTCTAGACATCCTAACAAGGATACCACAAACAGTCCCCACAAACACACAACTTAATCCCTACACAAACACACAGGAAGGGATAACCAAAGGGGAACTAGGCCTGACTAAACTACTGTAACTTAAACTTATAAAAGTTTACAAAAGGGCTGAAAAGAGGGAAAGGGTGGGCTGTAACTAGATTACAGACTAAACTGACACTCAAAAAGGGAAATAAACTCCTAACTACACTTTTCTTATTTTACTAAGAAAAAACTCACCTCAGCTGGCAAAGGAGACCTCTTTCGCTAAGCGGCAAACGAGATCTGAGGTAGTTCCGCCTTGCATCATGGGATATAGGGTTGCCTCGAGCTGGTAAAAGGAGTTCTCGAGCTAAAGCAAGTGCAGAGTCGGAGCCGAGGATCGGCTCCGAACCCATCCAGCAAGAATGAAGGCGAGATTGACAACTTAACATCTGTGATTTTGGTATGTTGCGGATGGTGTGGTTGGGGTGCATACTAGATGCATGTAACAAGGTATTGTATTGTGGGTATTTGCAAAATACTTTAGTACTCAAAGTATGGTCTTTGTTACGTTAAACTGTAACATCCAGAAAGTTAATGGTATAATAGTCATATGTAATGGTAAATTCCATACCCCATACATTATCATTGAAATATTGTATGAATTCATGTAAATACGTTAAATCCGCCCTCCACACCATCCAACAATCATCTAAATATCGTTTCCAGATGTCAATTTCAACTATGTAAATGTGTGATGAATCGTAAATCATGCACTCCTCAAAATAGGTCCTAAACAAGTCTGCATAAATAGGGCAAAAGAATCTCCCATTGCTGTACCTTGTAGTTGCAGGAAACACTCATCATGGAAGTAAAAAACGTTCTTGGTTAACACATTTTCTGCCATGCAGATCAAGAGAGTATTGAAACCAGGTGGGTATAAGTCAGATTTTTCCAACCAATACTGTAATGATTGTAACCCAGCCCAATGTGGAATACTTGTATATAATGATTTAACATCCAGTGTGCACATAAGTCAACCTTGTTCAAGTTGGGTGTCTTCAATAATTTGAAGGAAGTGTGTCGTGTCCTTCAATCTGGCCCTTACTGATGTTAGTAATGGCTTGAGGTAGTGTGTAAGAAAAGCAGATAATGGTTCTGTTAGTGAACCAATTCCTGACACTATGGGTCTACCTGGAGGTTTTGTAATAGATTTGTGTATTTTAGGCAGGAGATATAAAATTTGTTTTTGTGGGTCTTTAACAGTGAGATGTTTTACTATATTTGTTGTTATGATGCTTTGTTCTTCTGCTGTTTGTAAGAAGGAATCAATTTCCTTCTTGTATACCAATGTAGGATCAATAAACATCTGCATATAACACCTACGATCTGCCAATTGTCTCTTTCCCTCACTGAGGTAATCCCCAATATTCAAAACTACAACAGCACCTCCCTTATCTGCTGGCAAAATAGCGATGTTATGATTATGTCGAAGTTCCTCTAAAGCAGTCTTTTCCATGGTGGAAATATTCTGGCCTAGAATGCATAATTCATGATGGTGAAAATGTAGATCCTTAAGAACTGATTGTTGAAATATTGAGACATATTTATTCATCGGAGGTTGAAAATCCGATTTCAGAAATCTAAATTCTGAAGATCTTTGAGAGATATTGCCTGAAAAGAACAATTTAAGATTCAGATTACGACAAAATGACAAAACATCATTCACAATACTATATTCATGACTAAAAAAACCGGGGATGAAGCCAAGGCCTTTATTCAGTAAAATCGTTTGTGCATCTGTCAATGTTACATCAGATAAATTCAATACATTACTTGAGTCTAGTATTGTTAAATTCAGCAGTGTTTGGATCAGACCCACCATAGAATTGCTTCTTGCATTTATGTTTGTGCTTGCGACACCCTCGTCGCCTTGATGTATGTCTAAAGGGGTTTTAGTATTTGGTTTCTTACTCCTTGGTGATTCTCGATGGTTGCTACCATCATTATCCATACATGATGATTCATCACCAGAGGTACTAGCAAAGGATGCATCAGTGGATTTCAGAATAGATCGTGGTCTCTTCCTAGGTTTTATAGCAGGTGTCTTTTGACCAATATCATTGAATCTAACTGTTTTTGATGTATCAACAGGACGACCCATTTGATAGTCAGTGCAATCCCTGTTGAACTTGCGGATTTTACGCTCCCTAATCTGTTGATCAAAAGAAGCCAGATCCTTAGATAATTTATTAACTAAGGTGGCATATGTAGGTTGTGACTCAAAGCGTTTACACTCCTCACAAGAGGCTTTAACCTCTGTTAGACATATATCAACCATTCTTTCATAGTATGCTGCTACAATTGTGACAAACATCATCGAAGACTGATGAAGAGCCTGGTTCCATTCCTTGGTCAGCCTGTCTTCCGACCAAGGGCTGCAACCCGACTCTGAGGCCTCTAGGCGTGATGCCTTTTTGTATATATGCTTTGAATAGTCTCAAATGCCAGATATTAGATCTGAGATTCCTCAAGTCCTTATTAAATTTGTTAAAAGCCAAGTCACAACCATTAGTAGGACCTCTATAAGAGCCATTTTGGTTATTGCTTGACATGTCATTAACACCAAATACTCCTAGATCATGCCTATCAGCACATAACCCATTCAAAATCTGCTCTAGATCCATATTATTCTAGTATCAGTGATCAACAGATTAATGGCTTACCCACTAAATATTGTGGTAATGTATATATGTATAGAGCTGCAGTCCAACAGGGACTGCACTGAGAATGAAGGGCCTAAATTTCAATCAATCAAACTAGTTCTGCATCCACTGGTGCATCCAACTATGAATAGTATGAGGTTTGTGATGAAAAATACAACCATAAATGAACTAATCTATATAATATTGGTCGATTGACCCCCGAAAAGTCAGAATCAACTGGTGTATCTATATAGGAGCCGCCAGTAGTCTAAAATGAAAGCTTGCAGTGTATTCAAAAAGATCAGTAATATAATATTAATATTAATATGTCCAGGCCCATAACAGGCTATCCATCACATCCATATATAACTATTAAATAATATGATTGTGCAAATACAACCATATATTGTCCATAAATTATTCTTAGATAGTTGTTCAAAAAACATGAATATAATGGAAGCAGTAATGTTGTATCTACAAATGACTATTTATCATCTGACCATAAGACATACATAAATATGTAATCTGAACAGCTTTCCCTGGACCTCCTAATATCATAGAGGAGGACAAATAGTCTGGTATAGTCCGATGTAGTAACCTAACGTAATTAATACCAACCTAATTTGCCTTTAACACACTATGTTTATCAAACACAATTGTAGTGCGTATAAGAGCCTATATATAATGGACTTGTATTATAATTAGTTTGAAATGACAAAATATCTATGATACCAGAAAGTCCTAGATTATTGAAAACACATAGGATTCCATTCAAAACATAATATGCACTTTAAAGATTGAGCAAGAGAATAATCAACATATTTTGCAATTAAAAGTCATATGTGAGTCCCAATTGAATCAAGGTTTCCATACAGTCAATATTATGTGATCCTGGAATGCTCCGATACGCCAATATGTTGTTAGGCACCCATGCACCGATCAATCCTGCCAAAAGAGGTTTATTGTCCACGTGCCCCTAGACCAGCAGTAATACAATTGTAGACAGTGCCTTAAGTAAGTCGTCGTTGTCGGACAATATTTCAGCAACCCAATATTGTGAAAAACAGATAGCCGAAGGTTGAAAAGAAATCTTCCCTTAAGCTTATGTTATGTTTGCCTGACACCAAATGTCCCATATAATAGTCCAAATGCGTGCCGACCTCCAAATGGAAATATTCCCTTGGCGTTTGGTGATGATTCAGCCTAATAGGCCTGACCCATCCAAGTACGCTGAAAGCTTGTAAATAAAAAATCCAATTACCCCCCTGGACCAACAGTAATACAACAATTGAAAACAGTACCTTTAGTAAGTCGTAGTCGTCGAACAATATTTCAGCAACCCAATATGGTGAAAAACAGATAGCCGAAGGTTGAAAGGAAATCCTCTCTTAGGCTTATGTAGTGTTTACCCGACACCATATGTCCCATATAATGGTCCAAATGCGTGCCGACCTCCAAGTGAATGGAAATATTCCCTTGGCGTTTGGTGATGATTCAACCTAATAGGCCTGACCCATCCAAGTACGCTGAAAGTTTATGAATGATAAATCCAATTACCAACAATTCTGACACTCGTCATAAATATCCAAGTATACCATCCATCTGTACATCCAAAGAACAATGGAAATAAAGTGTGTAAATTCCTTTTAGTATGAAAAATGCTGTGCAACCATTGAGAACCACAAGCGAAGCCCAATGACTAGATGCGACTGAAATGCCTCGCAAGGACGGCGTGCACGGTAAAAAACAACTGCATACAACCACAATGACTAGCAAAATACGATGGTTAGCACTAAAGGTTCCAAATCCTTTATTGGTTATAAAACATGTTCCAAACAAAATAACCAGACCGGTTTCAGCCTCACAACCTTTATCAATGGTTAAGCAAAAAAGAAATTCAGTGTAGCACAGGTATTTGCTATACTTATAGTAGTCCCTCCTTAACTAAGAGATAATGGTATAGCCCAACCTGGTGGCCGGAATGTTCAAATACATATGAAGATACCCAAAAACAAAATAGAGACACTTCATAGATTAATACTATAATAGTATAATCATGTAAATCACATGTATGAAATGAAATCCAAATAATAAATGGTTAACAAAACTTAATTGATAATATATAGTCAATGGTACAAAGATATCCTACCATAAAAAATGAAATTAATATAGTATTACTATGATATGTTCACAAAACATATTAAACAGTATTTTAGTAGGCTGATCCGATCATATTGGGCTAATAATAACTTCAAAAAAACAGACTGAATAAACACGGTAATTGTATGTATCCCTAGTAAAATTAATAAATAAGAATGATGTTTATAATATGATGATAGATTAGTTAATTTATGGTTGTATTTTTCATCACAAACCTCTTACTATTCATAGTTGGATGCACCAGTGGATGCAGAACTACAGGAGGTCTAGGGACCAATATCTTACGGATTATTATATATATATATATATATATATATATATATATATATATATATCTGTTTGATTGACTGAAATTTAGGCCCTTCATTCTCAGTGCAGTCCCTGTTGGACTGCAGCTCTATACATATATACATTACCACAATATTTAGTGGGTAAGCCATTAATCTGTTGATCACTGATACTAGAATAATATGGATCTAGAGCAGATTTTGAATGGGTTATGTGCTGATAGGCATGATCTAGGAGTATTTGGTGTTAATGACATGTCAAGCAATAACCAAAATGGCTCTTATAGAGGTCCTACTAATGGTTGTGACTTGGCTTTTAACAAATTTAATAAGGACTTGAGGAATCTCAGATCTAACATCTGGCATTTGAGACTATTCAAAGCGTATATACAAAAAGACATCACGCCTAGAGGCCTCAGAGTCGGGTTGCAGCCCTTGGTCGGCAAGTCAGAAGACAGGCTGACCAAGGAATGGAACCAGGCTCTTCATCAGTCTTCAATGATGTTTGTCACAATTTTAGCAGCATACTATGAAAGAATGGTTGATATATGTCTAACAGAGGTTAAAGCCTCTTGTGAGGAGTGTAAACGTTTTGAGTCACAACCTACATATGCCACCTTAGTTAATAAATTATCTAAGGATCTGGCTTCTTTTGATCAACAGATTAGGGAGCGTAAAATCTGCAAGTTCAACAGGGATTGCACTGACTATCAAATGGGTCGTCCTTTTGATACATCAAAAACAGTTAGATTCAATGATATTGGTCAAAAGACACCTGGTATAAAACCTAGGAAGAGACCACGATCTATTCTGAAATCCACTGATGCATCTTTTGCTAGTACCTCTGGTGATGAATCATCATGTACAGATAATGATGGTAGCAACCATCGAGAATCACCAAGGAGTAAGAAACCCAATACTAAAACCCCTTTAGACATACATCAAGGCGACAAGGGGGTCGCAAGCACAAACATAAATGCAAGAAGCAATTCTATGGAGGGTCTGATCTGAACACTGCTGAATTAACAATACCAGGCTCAAGTAAAGTATTGAATTTATCTGATGTAACATTTTCAGATGCACAAACGATTTTATTGAATAAAGGCCTTGGCTTCATCCCCGTTTTTTTTAGTCATGAATATAGTATTGTGAATGATGTTTTGTCATTTTGTCGTAATCTGAATCTTAAATTGTTATTTTCAGGCAATATCTTTCAAAGATCTTCAGAATTTAGATTACTGAAATCGGATTTTCAACCGCCGATGAATAAATATGTCTCCATATTTCAATAATCAGTTCTTAAGGATCTACATTTTCACCATCATGAATCATGCATTCTAGGCCAGAGTATTTCCATCATGGAAGAGACTGCTTTAGAGGAACTTAGGCATAATCATAACATCGCTATTTTGCCAGCAGATAAGGGAGGTGCTGTCGTAGTTTTGAATATTGGGGATTACCTCAATGAGGGAAAGAGACAATTGGCAGATCGTAGGTGTTACATGCAGATGTTTATTGATCCTACATTGGTATACAAGAAGGAAATTAATTCCTTCTTGCAAACAGCGGAAGGACAAGGCATCATAACAAATATAGTAAAACATCTCACTGTTAAAGACCCACAAAAACAAATTTTATATCTCCTGCTTAAAATACACAAATCTATTACAAAACCTCCAGGTAGACCCATAGTGTTGGGAATTGGTTCACTAACAGAACCATTACCTGCTTTTCTTACACACTACCTCAAGCCATTACTAATATCAGTAAGGGCCAGATTGAAGGACACGACACACTACCTTCAAATTATTGAAGACACCCAACTTGAACAAGGTTGGCTTATGTGCACACTGGATGTTAAATCATTATATACAAGTATTCCACATTGGGCTGGGTTACAATCATTACAGTATTGGTTGGAAAAATCTGACTTATACCCACCTGGTTTCAATACTCTTTTGATCTGCATGGCAGAACATGTGTTAACCAAGAACGTTTTTTACTTCCATGGTGAGTGTTTCCTGCAACTACAAGGTACAGCAATGGGAGATTCTTTTGCCCCTATTTATGCAGACTTGTTTATGGCCTATTTTGAGGAGTGCATGATTTACGATTCATCACACAACATTTACATAGTTGAAATTGACATCTGGAGACGATATTTAGATGATTGTTGGATGGTGTGGAGGGCGGATTTAACATCTTTACATGAATTCATGCAATATTTGAATGATAATGTATGGGGTATGGAATTTACCGTTACATATGACTATTATACCATTAACTTTCTGGATGTTACAGTTTATCGTAACGGAGACCATACTTTGAGTACTAAAGTATTTCGCAAATACCCACAATACAATACCTTGTTACATGCATCTAGTATGCACCCCAACCACACCATCCGCAAACATACCAAAATCACAACTCATGCGTATTAAACGCATATGTTCATCTGATGAGGATTTTCAAACAGCTAGGAATGATTTATGTCACAGGTTTACACACAGGGGATACAAGGACAGAGATATTTTTGCTGCCAGTGAATGGAGCAATACTTTGGATAGACAAACACTATTACAATACAAAAAAATGGGATGACACTGACAAGGACTCTATCATCAGGTTTGTGACTACTTATGGTAGAAATCACCATTTAGTGAGAGATATTCTGAACTCGAATTGGAACATTTTGTTGGCACATGATGAATTAAGAACATTACTAGTTATGAGATGCCACGTCTTTTAGAAGAGGTAAAAATTTAGGGGGGTTGTTTTCCCACTATAAACATAAGGAAGGGGGAGGAGCTACTTACCAACAGACAACCCTGACAGGGGATAAACTATTAGGTACCTTCCTATGTGGCCATTGTAGTTCCTGTTCCCAGGTTTAGACACTTAAGGAATTCACCAGTGCGAATACTGATCGTGTGTATCAGACCAGAGTTTTTGCCAATTGTAGTACTACATGGATTATATATTTAGCCACTTGCCAGTGCCAATCATTTTATGTGGGACAAACATCAAGATCTCTCAGAACATAAAAGTGACATTAGGAAAAAGAGGGATACTAATGCCCTGTACAGACACACCATGAAACATTCTAATGCACAATTTAAGTTCATAGTTATAGACAAAATTGTGGTGGATCGCAGCCATCAACAGGGTTGGCATTCCATTCTGAATAAAAAAAAAACAATATTGGATTACCAACCTTGGGACATTATTTCCGCCAGGCCTGAATGATCATCTATAAATGGTTTCTGGTTTGGTTTTTGATCTATGTACTCTCCATATCAGGACATTATTCAGGTTTAGAGAACATGATATTTTTTGTAGACTTTAATATATATTTGTTGTAGACTTAAATGTAATTGTTTATATAAAAATATATATAAATATATATATTTTTTTATAATTTATGTTTTTTTACATCTTATGACTTTGTTGTATTTTGGGTTGTGGTGATTAAGTTTACATAGGTGGTATATTACTATTGGTCAATCCTGACCTTTGACTAACATTATTCTTATTTATTAATTTTGTTAGTGCTACATACAATTACCGTGTTTATTCAGTCTGTTTTTTTGAAGTTATTATTAGCCCAACATGATCGGATCAGCCTACTAAAATACTGTTTAATATGTTTTGTGAACATATAATAATACTATATTAATTTCATTTTTTATGGTAGGCTATCTTTGTACCATTGACTATATATTATCAATTAAGTTTTGTTAACCATTTATTATTTGGATTTCATTTCATACATGTGATTTACATGATTATACTATTATAGTAATAATCTATGAAGTGTCTCTATTTTGTTTTTGGGTATCTTCATATGTATTTGAACATTCCGGCCACCAGGTTGGGCTATACCATTATCTCTTAGTTAAGGAGGGACTACTATAAATACAGCAAGTACCTGTGCTACACTGAATTTCTTTTTTACTTAACCATTGATAAAGGCTGTAAGGCCGAAACCGGTCTGGTTATTTTGTTTGGAACATATTTTATAACCAATAAAGGATTTGGAACCTTTAGTGTTAACCATCGTATTTTGCTGGTCGTTGTGGTTGTATGCAGTTGGTTTTGACCATGCACGCCGTCCTTGCGAGGCATTTCAGTCGCAACTGGCTGAATGGCCCCCATATCCATGAAGGACGTAACCTGTTTCTGTGCCTCTGCCCATTGATTTTTTTTGGCAGATCTGGCAAACTGTTTGCCATTGGCAGAGTATGGAAATGCAATCTGTATCCCTGTGATACTATGTTTAGCATCCACTTGTCCTGGGTTATTAACTGCCAATTTTGAGCAAAAAGTGCTAATTTATCCCTTAAGGGTGCTGCCAAAAGTTAAGTGCTTGGTGAAGGCATAAGGAAGTCATTGAGACTTTTTTCTGTAGGTTTGTGCTTTATCTCCTCCAGATTTGGAGGTAGAAGCGTCCCATTGCTTTGACCTGTATGAATCTTGTGGCTGGTATCTGGAACCCTTAGGGCGTCTGGATTTACCCCTTTGAGCTCCGTCTGACACAGGAAAGGACCAATTTTTTATAGGCCAGTGTCTACTGAATCTTGGTGGTTGCACTTGTAAGTCTTTTACAGTTTGCATAGACTTAGCTTTGTCTTCCATTTTCTTTAAAACCTCTCATGCCTGAATACTAAACAGAGTGTCATGGTGTAAAGGTGCATCTAGTAATTTAGCTTTAACATGATCAGGCAAATTTTGTTCTTTTAGCCAGGCATACCTCCTAATCTCAGATTCAGTAACTGTGGCCCTGCAAGAGGCCTCTAAAGAATCAAAACCACATTGCAAAGTATGCTTTCCAACCTGTTCAGCTGCATGCAATAATTCCTGCAAATCAGGGGCTGCGAAAGCGCCTCACTGAGTACCGGCGAACCGGCGAGTGGCTTAGGAGAAACTTCATCGTTGGTTTTGGACCTTGGCTGTCTGTCTCTGTCCTTTTCTTTGCGTTTTTTTTATGTACTCCGGTAGTCTGATTGCTATCCGACATTTCTGGGTAGTTAAATCTGTTTCCACAATACTTTGAGGCAAAACTGTACCGATGCTTATTAGTGCGTTGGTTAAATCTAGCACAAAAAGCGACAGCTAGGCACGTTGCGATCAGGGCCTAGGCAAGGAATACAGTATAAATGGAAATCCTTATGAGGTATTTGCTTCCCACAAGTAATACAATTATTAACTTTTTCTGACATCGGTATGGAGCAAGAAAAAAAGTTTCCCCAACGGGATAGCTTTAGTGAAGACTTTGGTTCTGAAACTCAAATTTTAATATTTCAGACGTCGGCCGACCGGCACTTGCAAAATGCTTCTGCTTTGGGCACCGGGTGGCAAGAAAGACTAAAGAAAATGACGTTGGCTGCTTGTTTTATACCCCTGATGACCTGACGTCATGGAAGAGGAGACAGCAACTGACGCAAGACTCAAGACTTTGGAATACAGGCAGACTGAGGGCAACCTGCCAGCAGATTACCCAAATGTAATGACTGCAACAGTGAAACAAGAAGAATATAAGTCTTGAATAAAACCCTTGCCCTTTTTCCTGTTCTGGTACTGGCTGAATAGCCCCCATATCCATGAGGGACGTAACTTGTTTCTGTGCCTCTGCCCATTGATTTTTTGGCAATCTGGCCATCCGTTTGCAATTGGCAGAGTGTGGAAGTGGCATCCGTATCCCTGAGACACTATGTTTAACACCCACTTGTCCTGGGTTATTAACTGCCAAATTTGAGCATAAAGTGCTAATTTTCCCCCTAAGGGTGCTGCCAAAAGATAAGTGCTTGGTGATGGCAGAGGGAAGTAATTGAGACTGTTTACTGTAGGATTGCGCTTTACTTCCTCCAGATTTGGAGGTAGAAGCACCCCATTGCTTTGACCTGTAGGAATTCTGTGACTGGTATCTTGAACCTTTAGGGCGCCTGGATTTGCCCCGTTGAGCTCTGTCGGACACAGGAAAGGACCAATTTTTTTGTAGGCCAGTGTCTACTGAATCTTGGTGGCTGCACTAGGTAAGAAGTCTTTTATAGTTTGCATAGACTTAGCTTTGTCTTCCAATTTCTTTAAAACCTCTTCGGCCTTAATACCAGAGTATCATGCTGTAAAGGTGCATCCAGCAATTTAGCTTTAACATGATCAAGCAAATTTTGCTCTCTTAGCCAGGCATGCCTCCTAATCACAGATCCAGTAACTGTGGCCCTGCAGGAGGCCTTTAAGGAATCAAAACCACATTGCAAAGTATGCTTTCCAACTTGTTCTGCTGCATGCAATAATTCCTGCAATTCTTTATTTTCTGCACATTCAGAAATCAACATTTTCTGTTTCAGTAATCCCATAACATGTTGTTGATACTTGAGCATATGAAACTGGCAGTTTAAGGCCCTAATTGCCAAGGCTGCAAATGTATAAACCTTCTTTTCCCATCTATCCAGTGCCCTGGAATCTGTCAGAGGGAGTAGGATTTTTTTTTGCTGTTGAGGCCTTAACACCTTTTGGACCCTGCAAAATAGTTTCAGGGTCAGCAGCAGGGTTTCTAAATAAAAATTTGTGAGAGTCAGGAACCCTGTAATATCTGTCTGTCTGGCTTGCTAGGAGCCAGAGGAAAGGAGTCTGGGGTCAAGCTGGACTCCAAGAACACATCATCCACAATGTCTAAAACAGGAGGTATGGCTAAAGGCCTATGCTGAGGGAGGAGGAGGAAATCCCTGAGCCTCTTTTTTGATTCTGAGAAATCTTGACTCTCCCAGTGAAAAAGCTCCCTCAAATTATGCAAGGTTTCTCCAAAGGAATAATCTTCAGGAGGAGATGCAAATGGGATAGATTCCTCTGCATCAGAATCCTCATAGGGTGGTATAGATAATTACTGATCAGAAGAGGAATCAGAAGAAACAGAAACCTGATCTGAAGATTCATAATCCGTGTCTTGCCTAGGCCTCTTATCAGGAGGGGGTTGGGAACCCCTGATCAAGGTAATTAGGTCTTCAGCCATTTTGATCATCTGCCTTTTGGGCATAGAGGCCTGTGCACGTGGCTCATGCATCATTTTTTTAGCTACAGAAGTTGCTTTTGTCTTAGATTTTGGCGTTGGTTTTATATAAAAATGTTGTGGACTAAATACACCCTCAGAAGCCGGAGCCTGCTCAGCAGCTCCAGACCCATCAGAGGGAGAGACATCCGCGGGTAAAATACTTTCAGAATCTCGCGGCGTGCCAGACTCCACATGGTTCTCAGTAGGGGCCTGCGATCCGAAAGTAGCAGGTATCAGGGGCTGCGAAAGTGCCTCATTGAGTACCGGCAAACTGGCAACTGGCTTAGGAGAAGCTTCGTAGTCAGTTTTGGACCTCGATGGTCTGTCTCTGTCCTTTTCTTTGCGTTTTTTTGTGTACTCCGGTAGTCGGATTGCTATCCGATGACATTTCAGGATAGTTAAATCTGTTTCCAAAATATTTTGAGGCAAAGATATACAGACGCTTAATAGTCCGTTGGTTAAATCTAGCACAAAACCGACAGCTAGGCACGTTATGATCAGGGCCTAGGCAAGGAATACAGTATACGTGGAAATCCTTATGAGGTATTTGCTTCCCACAAGTAATGCAATTATTAACTTTTACTGACATCGGTATGGAGCAAGAAAAAAGTTTCCTCAAGAAGAAAAAAGTTTCCCCAGTGGGGTACTTAGCTTTAGTGAAGACTTCGGTTCTGAAACTCGAATTTGAAAATTTCAGGAGTCGGCCGATCGGCACTTGCGAACTGCTTCTGCTTTGGGCACCTCATGGCAAGAAAGACTAAAGAAAATGGCGTCGGCTGCCTGTTTTATACCCCTGATGACCTGACATCATGGAACAGGAGACGGCAACCTACGCAGGACCCAAGACTTTGGAATTCAGGCCGACTGAGGGAAACCTGCCAGCAGATTACCCAAATGTAATGACTGCAACAGTAAAACACAAAGAACATCTACACTGTCCTCTGGAATTTGAATAAGTGTAGGTCACTCAGAAATGTAGTCTCTGGCACAGGCAATCTGCTGCATCACAGGTTCGGAGACAGGTAATGTGCGTCTTTCAATTCCTTCTGAAATCCATTCCATCAGATTGTGTGATGTAATATCTCGGTTCGTTGCAAAGGTTTTTGATGATACCCACTCAGTCATATCCTTTAGATGTTTGCATTCTCAAAACTTCTTGTCTTAATGGCCTAAGAGGTTTGCTGGACCTATAGTACTAAAACTTTTGACCGTTTTCTCGAAAGTTGAGCCTTAACCATTCTGTTATTCTTTACATTTGGTACTAACAATTGTTTACTGATCGGTAAAGTTGTTTGTGTCTGTCTGGACATTAATCTCTGAGCAGTTGGACCAAGCAAGTTATCTATAGGAATGTTTCTGAGATTAAGTTAAGAAAAACATCAGTACCATCTCTTTCGGATTTCTCCAACAAATGTTTCACACACTGAACTGCATGCTCAGCTAATCCAATTGACTGCGGTTATCCAGGAGTACTAGTAACACGGACAAAGTCCCAAGGCTCAGAAAATTTCTTGAACTGCTGACTTGGATTCTGTGCACCACTGTCAGAAATGACTTTGTGCTGACTACCATGGACAGAAAAATGTCTCTTCAATTTCATAAGCACAGTGCTGGATGTTAAGTTAGGAAAAAGGTCAATTTCAAACCAATTCAAGTAACAGTCTACTAACAAAGTAATGCTGACCATTCCATTTGAAAATATCAGTAGCAACGGTCGACCATGGTAATTCAGGAATTTGATTTAGCTGAAGTGGTTCTTTTCGTTGGTACAATTTTAGTACTATTGAAAATTGAACTCAGAAGGCCAAAATACGGCTCTATATTATATATTCTAAGTTTCAAAACGTCGAACATCATATGCTCGACAACTTATGAGCGAAGTTTGAAACATCGAATATATAATAAAACATTTTAAAAAAACTTGCCTCAACACTCTGAGCAGTGGGGCAAGCCCCCCTGCACTCCCCACACCCCCCTACTTAAATATATCAACTCAGAGATCTCACTTCAGTGCAGAAAAGGGAAATTTTCCCATTCTGCGCCATACAGAGCCGTTGCTTTTCACCTTCAAACTTTTTAAAGTTCGATCATATGGTGTTGACCATATGACATTTAAACTTCAAAAAGTTCAAATAATTAATAGGGACTACGCCTCTTGCCTTTCTTTTGGTTGACTCAGTAACCGGGTGACCACGATGCAAAATATGACATTCTTGTTGTAATGCTGTAGGAATTCCCACTTCAGAACCTTCCATGATGATTCCATCTTCCATCATGAGCTCATCTCTGTAAAGAAAATACTTTTGTATGTCAAGTGGTAAACTAGTTTGTTGCGCTGGTCATCCCTGACTAATAAAATATTGCAGCTTCTGTAGAATTGGGTCTGAAGCTGTGTGATTTCTGAGTTCAAGACGTGATAAGGAAACATTTCTGACTTCCATGACTTAAGAGTTTGCTCCTTCATTGTCATGCTGTTCGGTTTGTCTGGGTGCTCCTGACAAAGCATCAGCAAGGTATAGGTATTTGCTTTTAGTATACACTATATTGAAATTGTAGTTTTGCAATTTTAACATTATGTGTTGCAGGCATGCTGGGGCGGTATGTATTGGCTTTTTCAGAATTGTCACGAGTTTGGTGATCAGTCTCTATTTGAATAGGCTTTCTGTAAATATAATTGGTGAACTTCAAACATGTTAACAGTACTGACTAAAGCTCTTTGTCAAATTGTGCATACTGCATTTCAGCTTGGGTTAAGTTCTGGGTGCATAGGCTGCTGGTATGCCTACTTGAAGACATGCTGCATCAAGACCATACTTTGAAGCATCACACAAAAGTGTTTCAGGTTTTTGAACATAATATCTCAATGCGGGTGGACTGGCAATTTTCTGTTTCAGAATATCAAATGCTCTTTGGTGTTGTTACAACCAGGACCAGTTTACGTTTTTGCTTGTCAACTCATATAAGAATACTGAAAGCTCACTTAGGTCTGGGTTAAACTTTCCCAAATAGTTGACCATACTAAGAAAACATTGTATAGACGCGACATTTTCTGGAACTGGCATCTCAAGAACATCTGGTTGTAAGCCAGAACTGGTAAACAAATGACCCACATAAATGACTTCTTTCAGTTTGAATTTACATTTCTGAGGATTCAGTTTAAGAATGTCTTCATGAGCACGGTGTAGAACTTTGAGATTTCTATCATGTTTGTCTTCACCACCGCCCCCTACAATAATGTTGTCTACTATAATAGCACGTGAATAACCAGAAAACATTTGTTCCATCGCACATTGAAATACTTCACTGGCAGAAATTATCCCAAATGGGATTCTCAAGAATCTGTATCTTCCAAATGGTGTGCCAAAAGTGGTTAACAATGAAGATCTGTGATCTAGCGAAATTTGCCTAAAGGAAATTTTTTGCATCTAAGAGTGAAAAAAACAGTGAAATTTGGCATGGGAATGGCTACTACTGCTACTTGTGCACACCGTACGATGTTGACACTTAAGTACTTTGTTTAAGTCTCTCAGATCAATATATATATTTGAATATCATCTGAGCTTTTCTTCTGAGCTACGACCATGGAGGACACCATTCAGTTGGTTCTTTTACTGGAGTAAGAACAGCTAACTTTACCAACTATCGCTGTTGTTCAGACTTATATGGTGGGCCTCTTAATTAAATGAAATCAATCCAATTCTCAAACTGTCTTAGAAGCCTAACGGTGACAGCACGTCTTTTGACTACGAGTCGACCAGTGACAGCACGCATCTTTTGATTATGTAAAACTGCAAGTCATGGCTGTTCCCAGCAGAATGCCATGTGAGAACTACTGCACCATCAGTTTGAATCTCTTCACCACCATAAGCAACTAGTTTTATGCACTTTGCTGAATCAAATTTCTCACTAGCTTTTACGTTGACAAACATTTGTGCTGATATAACATTGGACTTGGACCCAGTATCTACTTTAAGGTCTACAGGTTTCTCCTTAATCCAAACAGCACAAAATATTTCACACACTACTGCCAACCGATAGTCTGCTGTGTTGTTTCATGAATCACAGAGACACCATCAATATAGAAAGTTTTCTCACAGCTTTCTATCTGACCTAATTGCTTCGTTGGATGCTCTCTTTTAATAAAAGTATGTGCCACTTTAGACTTGCAAAGCCTTTTGAAATTATTCCACTTTCTACATTTATGCAACTGCTGACCAAAAGCCAAGCATTTTTCTCATTTAGGTTCATGACTGCCTCCACAATTACGAAAATTAATAAGGTTGGGTGCTGTGGCCACATTTGGTTTATAGTTAAGGTTGGGTACTGCCACACCCTTCGGTTTAAATTTCTTTTTCATCTTAGCTTTATTTTGTACACTATTAACATACACACTGGCAGACATTTCTCATTTGCAAGGATATTTGTATGCTTTTCTGTAAGTTCATATATTTGACAAATCTCAATGGCTTTGCTTAATGTTAGGTCACTGTCTTGAAGCAAAATCTTTCTCAGTGCATCATTAACACCACACACAAGCAGTTTCTTTTATCAAATCATCTTTCAGACCACCAAATCTGCACGTTTTTGCTTTATTTCTTTAAGTCAGTAATATATGCTGACAGTTTCACCAGGCTTTTGATATCTTGTGTAAATCATGTGCCTTTCCATATGTTTGAGGGTTACACATGTCTCTAAAGTTACTTTTTAAGTACTTAGGGCCTTCACGCATTTTAGCCTGTACCACCAAATTTGGCAGTTCTCTCCTCCACTGCATACACAGCAGGTGCATACACAAATGAACATTCTATCTCAATGACTTCTGAGCCAGCTAAATTAAGTATGAATGCCCTTATATGCGCTTCTTTATCAGAAAATGTGGCCTGTATGAAAATAACATTCTTGGTCAAACACTCGCCAGTTCTTAGCAATATTATCACACATCAGCGGTCCAGGACTGCAAAATCCCTCTGCCATAATAAAATTAATTTAAATATAAACATAGACTAGGGTACTTGTAATTATGCTTAAATGCACAATCATCTCTCTGAAAAGGCTTCACCTTAACAGTGTGAACAGGCTGGACACCATGAAAAGTTTCAGTTAATGTGAAAATGTAGTACACTGCGAAAAAATTGTGGTCGTTTAGCCTTTTCTTCCATTTTAACACTATGGAAATTATTTCAAACACTTTGTATTTATTTTGAATACTTTTATCAGTATGTCACAGTTTCAGACATTTCGTTCATCTCTGCAATTATTTCGAACATTTTGAATGCTTTGCCACTTATAGGTGACTGAAAAATTATTTAAACAAGTTTAAGTAACTCTGAATAACCGCTGACCTGTTTGCGAGTTGGCTCCTGTATATTCCTCCACTTCCAACTGTGCTCCTTATGGTTTTTGTGAGTTGCTTCACTTTGGA
The DNA here is from genome assembly GCF_019279795.1 of Protopterus annectens. Classification (NCBI taxonomy): domain Eukaryota; kingdom Metazoa; phylum Chordata; order Ceratodontiformes; family Protopteridae; genus Protopterus; species Protopterus annectens. The sequence continues at coordinate 1,588,914,304 of NC_056733.1, forward strand.
TCCCATTCTGACACCATGTTGCATGTCTCGTGTATTGAAATGAGGCACTGTGATGGGTTCAAGTTGTTTACTGCACATAAACATCAAGAGCAGTAACTGGAACATAACTTTAAGCTAACTGACTGATCATTACTTCAAACACACTCGCATGTACATCTCTGTTCATGCCTGCATTCATTCTGAGTATACAGAATGTCACTGATCTTGCATGTGCTCAGTAACTTGTATGCAAGTGCTATCTAGCTACAGTGGCTGATTAGGTACAATACATACAATGATTTACACTTGTAATACTTTTCACAACAGAAAACACACCTCTCAAATGTCTGGGAAAACTATGCCTCAAACAATAAATTAGGTGCAAAAATTACTAGAGATCATGAACTTTAAAAATATCAAACAAATTTTAAAAACACAGACAGCAAAAACATGCTGGATATCATCCTGATAAACTAGATATGAAAAGGGTCATTGTGTGCTGCAGACCATGCCTCAAATGTCTTGCACTGTGACAATATTCTTTATATACACCAAATAAAAATGGAAAAAATACCACCTGCTGGGATCTATCAAATGACAACTATTTTGCCCTGATCACATTATGTCAAGTTACTGTGACCATACATCAAGCCCTCTCATAACCATAATGGTGAATCATTTACAATCTTCTTGGTGCAAGTGACTTGCTCCAGTTTAAGGCCTATCTAAAAAGTAATCTTGCATGGAAGAAAGACAGTTATACAGACAGAAAGTAGTTTAGAATAGGGACCATAACAACATGTTAGAGTAACAGGACACACACAGGATACACTGAAGACAATAAATTAATTTGTGGGAAAGGAGGAGGAATGGAAACTACAGGAGAATTGGGCTAGACAGGTTATGGTATGTAAACAGGAAGATGCAGAAGGGTAACAATTTGAAATGTTGGGGCTGTAGCGTGTGTCCTGAAACATGGAGACTGACAAAATCCTTGCATATACCAAGTCTGAATTGTCAGTTTCTCAGAACATTCCCTTTTCTCCGAGGTATGGCAATCTCAACGTTGGTATATACAAGTTCAGGGGTTGGGGGGTCAAAAAAAGAAGTTTGAAGGAGAAGAATGATGTTGGAGAAAAAGAAGTTATGTACTCACCATAATGTCCCATCTGAATAGACTTCATTTGTCAGCAACCTGTGGGTTCAGGATCCGATACGGATCCGAGACGGCAGCTTACCGAGCTAAAGAGCAGAGCTCCAAGCTCCTCCCCTTACCCATACTACCTTGCAACCTCCTTCCAATTCTCAGATCGAGTTTGCCACCCAACAATGTGACACCCAACAACCTAAACCAAAAGGACCTGACCCGAACTCATGCATCAGGCTCGACACATTCATCAGTACATCGAGCCCAAACAGACAAATAACCATCAAGGTCAGGGGGAAGGAGGGAGGAAAAGTTGCTAACAAATGAAGTCAAACTACTCAGATGGAACGTTATGGTGAGTACATAACTTCTTTAGCCGAAGTAACTTCATTTGATCATCAACCTGTGGGACAGAGTCCCCAGCTACCCAAATCTTGGGAGGCCCTTAAGGAAGGACTGCACTGCAGAGCCAAAGGAAGCCCTTTCTCTAGTCACCAAATCTGGTTTATAATGAGTAATGAAGGTGTGAGAGGAAATCCAGGTAGCAGACAAACAGATATCGTCCAGGGAAACTCTAGACCAGAATGCAGCTGAAGTAGCCATAGAATGGATAGAGTGAGCATGAAACCCTTCTGGGGCTAGTAATCCAAGTTCTCTATAAGCTTGCACAATACAAAGTGAAATCCACTCAGCGATAGTCACTTTTGAAACTGGTTTTCCCAAAAAGGGTTTAACAAAGGAAACAAAAAGCTGATCAGATTTACGGAAAGGTTTGGACCTATGCAAATAAAAAAGTAACTGCCTGTGCACATCAAGCAAATTAAGTTTATATTCCCCTTTACTTCGAAAATTAGGGAAGAATACAGGCAAATTAATCAAATGATTAATATTTGACTCCGAAGCAATTTTAGACTGAAAGGACGGGTTAGTCCCGAGAGATATTCTATCCTTGTAAAACACTAGGTAAGGCGATTTCATACACAGGGCTTGAAGTTCCGACACTCTCCTGGCTGAATAGCCAACAGGAAGGCCATTTTCTATGATAAGAATTTTAAGTCAACTGATGCTGCAAGTTTGAATGGGGGCACGACCAAAGCCTGAAGGACCAAAGTCAGATCCCACGGCAGGGAAGGATTCATAATAGGAGGCCTCACAAGAAAAGTACATTTCAAAAAGGTCTTGCAAATTCTGGCAGCAGCTAGGGAGCCTGAATTTTCCCCAACATGAAAATGGGAAATAGCCACCAGCTGTACTTTCATTGTGGAAGAGCTAGACCCTTGTTGGAAAATATGAAACAAAGTCCAACATTGCTGGAACCGGAGCGGTAAAAGGATCCAGATTTCTCGCTGAAGCCCAAATGGAAAAACGTTTCCACTTACTACTGTAGACTTTCCTGGTAGGGGACTTATGTGCCGCTATCAAGATGGATTTAACTGGGGAAGAGATACCAGAAGTCCTAGCAACTAATGGAAATGGAATAACCAAGCTGTGAGCTTGAGGCTGTCCAGATTTGGGGGAGCAATTCCCGAGGAATGATGAATAAGATACGGAATGGGATTCAAGATCCAGGGCGGAGCTAGGAAATGAGACCGCAGGCAAGGGAACCAAACCTGACGAGGCCAGAATGGTGCTATGAGGATAACTCTGCTCCCCAACCAATGAGCTTTCTGTAAAATCTTTGTCACGAGTGGAAGCAGGTGGCCAAGCATGGACAAGAGGATCTCTGGGGGCTTCCCCCGTCGGGGGAATTGGAGCAAAAAACTTGCTGCACTTCACATTGGACGGCGATGAAAAGAGATCACAGCAAGGCTGACCCCACTTAAGGAAGATCTGGTCCGCTACATAACGGTTCAGAGACCACTCGTAAGGCGAAAGGATAGTCCTGCTTAATTTGTCTGCCAAGATGTTGGACCGACCAGGAATGTGCAATGCTTTAAGAAAGTGGTTGGTGGAGATCACCTATTCCCATACTCTCATGGCCTCTCGACAAAGTGGATAAGACCTGGTTCCCCCCGTTTGTTGATGCACCAGACCACTGACATCGTGCCTGACTGGATAGCAACAGTTCCCAGGTGAAGAAAGGCATGAAGAGACTGCAATGCTAAAAGGACTGCTCTCATCTCTAAAACATTTATATGCAGAATGGTCTCACTCTGAGACGTGCCTTGGACAGTCCTGCCTGAGAAGTGCCCGCCCACCCTAAGCAGGAGGCGTCCGTGGTCACCGTGGCTTGGGGCAGAGGCACAACAAAAGGGCATCCTTCTCACAATTCTGGGACTGAAGCCACCACATGAGAGACTTCTTGCGCACAATGTTCATAGGGATCGGAATGTCTACAGACTGATGTAGTAGAGACCACTGAACCTGCAACATCCACTGTAAAACTGTCACATGCAGATGAGCACAAGGAATGAGGTTTATAGCTGCTGCCATGGACCCTAGGGCTCTCAGGACTAACCCTGATGGTGGTGCAGGGGAGTGAAGGAGCGCCAATACATGCAGAGCCAGGCTGAGAAGTCTGTCTGGAGTAAAAAATGTCCTGGCCTGAAGAGAGTCTATTCTCACTACTATGAAATCTAGAAATGAACAGGTTGGAGGGAAGACTTCTTGAAATTTATCATGCTCCCAGCCAGGTAGATAACTGAAGGAAGAAATCCCTGGCTAGTACAAGCTGATGCCTGGTGGAGGTAGTGAGAAACCAGTCGTCCAGGTTCAGAAAGACCTGAATGCCCTGAAGCCTCAGGTGGGCCACTACAACTGCCATGACCTTGGTAAACGCCCTGGGGGCTGTGGTGAGAGAGAAGGGTAGGACCCTGAACTGGTAATGACTGGCTCCTAGCCGAAAGCTGAGGAACCTCCTGGATCACCTGTCCATCCGAATATGGTAGTACGCATCCTTGAGATCTATCGAGCACATCCAGTCTTCCTCTTGCAAAAAGGGCAGGATGGATTGTAGAGTGACCATCCGGAACTTTTCCTGGGCAACAGACAGGTTCATCGTGGATAGGTCAAGAATCTGCCTCAAGTCCCCAGTCTTTTTTGGCACCAAAAAGAACCTGGAATAGATGCGTAATCAGGACTGGTCTGGGGGCACTGGCTGGATTGCTGTTTTTTCTGGCGGTTTTCTTATATCCAAAGCTGCTGTCTCCCTTTGAGCGGGTGGGACATCCGGGAGGCGTCTTGAACAAAGTGGGTTGTTTATGAAGGGAATTGAGTAACCTCTGGATATTTGAAGCACCCAGCGATCTGACGTGATGGACTCCCATTGGGCTAGGTGCCTCGATAAACGCCCCCTGACTGCATCCAGAGAGTAGCAGTCGGGCAACCCCTCAGGGCTGCGGCATGAGGTCGATTGGAAAAGGGTTCCCATGACCCGAATTTTTCAGTCCCCCTCTGCCTCTGGGCTGGCGTCCACCTTGTCCCCCTCTGCATCTGGGGGAGGAGGAGTCCTGAGTGTTCTGGGACTGCTGAGATTTCCAGAACCACAGCTTCTTTTGCCCCCGCTGGTTCCTGGAGAAGAACCTTTGAGGGTTAGAGAAGCGGATCCCAATGGCTGACAGCATTTCCCTGTCCGCCTCACTCTGGACAAGCACATCTCGGACGGTCTTCCGGAACAGGGTCGTGCCGTCAAAAGGGGCGTTAGAGAAGGACGCCTTGAAAGGGTCCGAAAAATTGCAAAGCCGAAGCCAGGCATGACGCCTCATGGCAATACCGGACCTGGCTGCCCTAGTGGATCCCTTGGTGGCATGAGAGTAAAAGCATGGATGTATTTAACACAGATTTGAGAGAGTGGCCATACGAGCCGAGAAAGTCCATTTATCCTCTGCTGAAATGGACTCCGGGGAGAACTCAGCGTACTCTTTCACAAGGTCACGCTACAGTCGATTACGTGGGCCATGTAATTCAGCACCCTTACAGCAAAGGTAGCTGAAGCAAATGTCTGCTTTTCAAGACGATCCATCACCCTGGACTCCCTTGTCTGGGGGATGGACCGAAGAGCTTTCCTAGGCAAGTTACTTTGTGGTGGCCGCCGCCACCACCATGGCATCAACTGGGGAACCCTTACTCCAAGTGGCTTTGTCTGCAGGAGGACTCAATACCTTATCAGGCCATTTGGGTATTGGCTCCACAGTGTCTGGTTCCTTGCAGGCTCCGGTAGAGATAAGGTCCACCAGAGGGTCGCCGGGAGGGGGGGGGGGGGAGATCCAACAGCTAGATGGGCCTGTACTGAATGCCTACAGAAATAACGACTCGTCCGAGGTAGGTTTTTGGGCGAACCAACCCCCCCGGCGAAGAATTTCTATAATGTTCATAGGTGCGTACTAGGCTAATGGCCCTGGAGCCTTTACAAGCCTAGCCCACAGAAGTGCCCTGGCATCGTACCGCCCAACATTAGTTCCTAGTGCCTCTATCAAGCAGAGCTACTGGAGTGATCCCCGGAGTGAACTTTCTATTTCCCATTCAATCATCAAGATTTCTCTTGAAGAGGGTCAGTGAAATGCTCTGCTTGAAATGTATGAAAAGTCTATTCCAGAGCATGGACAGTCTCTGGGTTATGAACCTGTCCCCTCCAGCATGTTCTGTTGATTGTGGTAATGAGGTTGAGGTCTCTCTGGAGCATGTGGTGCAGAGGGAATGGGATTTCTTTAGATGCAGCATTTCTAACAGAGCTGGGTCAGACATGGCTTTGTAACTCAAGCAGAGATCTCCTCTTAGTAGATTATATGAGACAGGGAATAGCTGGAGTTTTTTTGAGTCTGTCCCTGTAGGACATGTGTTTAAGGCCTAGGATTCCTCTTTGTGAGGTACTTTTGTGGCCTTTGTAGCTGTTGCATGTGACTAGTGAGGTACATGCCAAATGGGGCATTCTACTCAATGATTGGTCTAATGAAGGAACAGAAGAGAGAGATGATGATGTCTTTCTTCCTGGATGCAAAACCCTTGGTAATTAGGTGTGCCACATAGAACGACTTTCTGACAACAATGGCAATGTGCTGGTCAAAGGAGAGGTTGCTGTCAACCTGTGTCCCCCAGATCTCCTATAAAACCTTCAGTGTTCAGTGGGCTCCCATCAATGTGGTAATTAGTGGGAACTGAGTTTTTCCCAAAGGGGATGACGACGCATTTTTTAGCATTAAACTTAAGGCCATGGTTTTGACACCAGTCATTGGTCTCATTGAGGCCTTTCTGTAGAATGTTTAGATCACTTGGGGAGTTAATAATGGCTTCCAGCTTGCAGTTGTCTGCGAACTTGGTCAGCCAGAGTCCCTCCATGTTGGCCTCGGCTTCTGAGAAGTAGATGCCAAACAGGAGAGGACCCAGGACCAATCCCTCTGGGACTTCACTAGTGACTGGTTGGCAGTCTGACTTGGAGTCCGCTACTTTCACACTGTGGGTTCTATCTGTGAGCCAATTTGCAACCCACCTAGTGATATAGGGGTTGATGCCTAGCTTGGTGAGTTTATCAATAATTCCTGAGTGGGGAATGGTATCAAAGGCACTGGTCAGATTGAGGTAGGCTGTATGAACTGCCTTGCCCTCATCCACAGCTCTGGTGACTGACTCAAAGAAGTCAACCAGGTTGAGCAGGCATGATCTACCTTTCACAAAACCAAATTGAGTGGGATCTAGAGTTTGGAGATTATCTATATCCTTGTTAATTAGGTGCATGATGATGCGCTCCATAGCCTTACATATCAGACTCGTCAGGATAATGGAGCAATAATTCCTAGGGCCTGTAGTCACTCCCCATTTATGGAGAGGGATGACTGTAGCAGTGCACCATTCAGTAGGGACAAAGCCTGATGTGAGGCTATGACTGAACACGGCACACCGATATGGTGCCAGTTCACTTTGTAGTTAATGTAGAACATATCCAGGGATATTGTCAGGTCCCATGGAAGCTGTATTCTTGGTCATGCGCAATGCAGCTTTAACCTGTGCTGCAATAATGCTGGGTGCCTGGCATTCCTCTAGTATTGTGATTGGTTCTTTGGGGGGGGGGGGTTAAAGTTGGCACTGAATCTGTCAGCCAGTATATTGGCAATACCTGTTGGCTCAGTATAGGAGGTACCATTGTGCAGTAACTCACAGCAAACCTGGGTATTGCCATGGAGATTCTTGATATAACTATAGAAGGCTTTGTGGTTGTTTTTAGTGTCTGCTACAATTCTGCATTCATAGCTAGCTTTAGAGGTTTTGATGAAGGATCTCAACATTTTCTTGAGGCTAATAAGAGAGTTTTTCCAGTCTTGGGACTTCACCTTTTTCTACAACAGTTTCTCCCTTCTATTGTAGAGTTTATTAATGGCAGGGGACCACCAGACTGGCTTCCTTTTTTTGGAGGAGAGCATCTTGGTTCTGTTGGGTATGGCTAGTTCCATGCACTTATGTACGTGTTCGTACAGTGCATTGGTGTATGATTCATCAGTCATGCATCAATTTTTCATTGGCAAGGGTGCCATGAAGTTTGCCACCTCTGTTTTTAGGAGCCCAAAGTCAGCTTTGGAGAAGTTTTCATGGTGGTTACCTTTGCGGGGGGTGTGGGTGAGATTTGGATTTCCATGGTGATTAATTTGTGGTCGGATCTAACCAGGGAGGAATTGACTATTGGTGTAGAGCAACGGTTGCCCATGTTAGTAATAACTAGGTCAAGGATGTTGCTTCATCTAGTGAGAGTAAAAATGAACTGGTCCAAGGCATTGGAATTGATCAATTCCAGGAAGCATTGGGCCAGTGTATTGGTGTATGAGTAGTTTTCCCAGTTGATGGAGAGGTAGTTGAAGTCACCTAGTATGAGAGTGTTGGGTTGGACCCTAATAGTTTCCATGGTGCTTAGGAACATGCAGTGAGTCTTGGGACATGGTTGGGAACCTAAAACAGGCTACGACCTGAATCGCTGTCTTCCCCAATATTAGTTGTACCTGAAGAATCTTATATACGTTATTGCTGGGCTACTAGTCGAAATGTGCATATCCTTTGAATACGGAGACACCACCACCTTTGGAGCTTCAGTCCATGTTCTGGGGCCGAAAGGTGTGGAATGAGTTATAGCCTTGTAGTGCAGGGGTACTTTCTGCTGCTTTAAACCAGGTCTCCATTACAGCACAAATGTCGATGTTCTCCATTTTGAGAAGTGCTTCGAGCAAGTGCATCTTCAGATTTAGACTTCTAGCACTGAGCAGCATGACCCTCAGATTGCATTTATTTATAGCTGTTATGGTGGTAATTTGGTCTTTGGAACATTGCCTAAAAAAGGCACTATAGGGGTGGTAAGAGCCTTAGCCAGTATCGGGAAACAGAGTGGTGACAGATGCAGGCCATCTCTGGAAAAGCATTGAGGTCTGTCAGTCATGTCATCCCAAGCAGACAGATACTGGATCCAGTTAGAACAACACAAGAAACTTAGCCAATTGTTGAAGTCAGTCATTTTCTGCTTCTACTGTGGTATAATTTTGGGCGATGGTAGGATGCTGCTCAGGGCTAGGGTCATACATGCCTGAGCCACATAATCCGAGAGCTCCTCCATGTCTCTTTTTATGTAGTCCAGGGAAGTGTATGTCAGGTCATTCACACCCACATGGACAGTGACAGAGTCATACATCTACTTGTGGAGTGACCTGAGTGCTTGTGTTATGTGTCGGTTTCTGGCACCTGATAGACAGCTGACTATTACCTTCTCCTTATTCAACCTAGTGAGTGGGACATCAGTGTGCCTCACTATTGAGTCACTTATGATTAGTGTGTTAGACAAGCTGTGTTGCCTTCGAGGCTTAGGGTGAGGGGGCACACTGTATAGGTGAGCTGTGCATCTTGTGGTCTGTGATGTGTTGTGGTGATTGAGTGCTTTTCTGCCTTGGAGGTCTTTGCTGATTGGGTAGATTTCTATTGAAAGCCTCCGTAAAGGTGGGTATGTGGTTTGTGTTTTTATGTGAGAGCTGTGATGGTAGGTGTTCTGGTGGGCAGTGTGCTGCATGTGGAGTGGTGCAGGTGTTGACCTTCTCCTCTTGACCAGCTATTCCAGTTTTGGCTTGAGAGTGCATGGCTTCCAATTTGGATATATAAGTGCATCTCTCACAAGTCTGAGTGTTGGGAGGTAAGAGGAGGGTTGTCTGTGTACATGAGGCAGTTGCTACACTGCCTTAGAATGCCAAGTTCACTGAAGGAGACATTTTGGGGGGGGGGGGGTGATCTGGGGAAACATACCCCTTCCTCCAAGTCAGTATCTTCGGTGAGGGACTCAGTGGAGTCCCTATGCCTCCACTTGCACGGGCATTAGCGAGGAACATCCTAGGGGGGACTCTCCGGGGTGGGCTCGCAAACAGTCTCATATTCCTCAAGGGGAACTGTTTGGGGCGTACCGGATACAGGCTGTCCCTGGGAGGACTGGATGATGGAAGACAAACTCAGTTGTGAGGGAGCAATGTCGGACTCAGAGGAAAGAGTGAAGGGTCTCGATCCTCCAGAGAAAGCCCTCTCCACAACGAATGACTAAGGGGAACCAGCTTCCCTAAAGCTGGTGGTGTGGGTAGCTGTAACCCTTGGATCCGACAAAGGGATTGGAGAGCCAAGGCTGGCACAGCCGGGCCCAAGGAGACAGTGTGCCCAGACCAAAACAGGGCAGATGACGCACACATCCCCTCGGATCTGATGCCCAGAATTTGGCTCTGAGAGCTCGGATCCGACAAGGGATCCCAAGAGTGTCTAAGGCATAGCCAGCGTCGAGGTAGGAGGTACCATCAGCACAGAATCCCTGACTCCGGGGCTCCTCGGATCCATAGACTCCGAAACCCAAGGGTGGATTGGAGAAGGAGCTATCAGGGCGAATGTCGGGGCCAAACTCCGCTCCAACTGGGGGGGGAGCCAGCAACACTCCCATCTGCAAATGAGTTTGCAGAAACCTCCGTCATCCTGTCCAAATCAGTTTCAGAGAGGCTCCTAGTAGACCTTGAGGATGCCACAGACACCGGACGGGAAGGCTGATGCGAGGACGACCTTGAAGCGGGCCGAGCCTCGTCCTCCAGCTCCGGGTAGAATCGCGGAGAATGGAGCCAAGGGGAAGACAGCCTTGCAATTTTTTGTGGAGACACTAACACCTTGGTGGGAGGGGTCAATGGATCCGAGTTGGCCTGCCTCTTGTGACCCTTCTCTCAGTTGGTCTCTCTCTTTCTCTCTATCTCTCACGTTTTCTTTATGTCAGTCTTTCTTGGCCTCTCTCTCTCCCTGTATAGATGTGGGAGTGTGAGTCCCGGACAGGGGAGAAGAGCCGTGGCTGAAGATGAAGGAGCAGAAGTAGCTGACTCTGTGCGTAAGAGACCCGCAAGAATCAGCTTGGTCCTTCGATCCCACAGGGCCCAGGGGTTAAAGGCTGCACAAATTTTGCAGCCGATTGACAAATGAGGGACCCCCAAACAGACTACGCACAGAGTGTGGCTATTAGCAGGAGATAGCTTATGGCCACACTCTGTGCGCTTAGAAAAAGTTGTTTTTTGACTTTCAGACATTCCTGCTCAAACAGCTAAGACAGGGGTAGACACACACTCGCTAAGGGAGGGAAGGGGAGGCCTACACAACTGAAAGTTACGCAACTCTCTAAACTACAAATATTTTAAAACTATACCAAAAAACACCCAAAGGAGAATAAGG